>NC_081407.1:850406220-851087053 GCF_030272615.1 Cryptomeria japonica
GGTGTCCCAAGACACCATATGATCCCTATGGGCACCATAGGACCCCTTAAGACACCAAATTGTTTTGTTAGGGGTCATATGGTGTCCTAAGGGGTCATATGGTGTCCCATGAACTCTTATGACCTCTTAGGACACCATATGACCCCTAATGACACCATATTGGGTCGCTTTGAGTCATATTGTGTCCTAAGGGGTCATATTGTGTCTTACGACCCCTTAGGACAACATATGACCCATAACGACACAATTTGATGTCTTAAGGGGTCATATGGTGTCCCAAGACACCATATGACCCCTAACGACACCATAGGACCCCTTAAGACACCAAATCATTTCGTTAGGGGTCATATGACCCCTTAGGACACAATATGACCCCTTAGGACATAATATGACCCAAAGAGACCCAATATGGTGTCATATGGTGTCCTAAGAGGTCATAAGGGTTCATGGGACACCATATGACCCCTTAGAACACCATATGACCCCTAATGACACAATTTGGTGTCTTAAGGGGTCCTATGGTGTCCTACGACCCCTTAGGACACCATATGACCCCTTAAGGCACCGTATTTTGTTGTTATGGGTCATATTGTGTCATATGACCCCTTTAATACATCATATGACCCCTTATGACACCATATGACCCCTAATGACACCATATTGGGTCTCTTTGGGTCACATTGTGTCTTACGACCCCTTAGGCCAACATATGACCCATACCAACACAATTTGGTGTCTTAAGGGATCATATGGTGTCCCATGAACCTTTATGACCTCTTAGGACACCGTATGATCGCTAATGACACCATATTGGGTCTCTTTGGGTCATATTGTGTCCTAAGGGGTCATATTGCATCTTATGACCCCTTGGGACATAATATGACCCAAAGTGACTCAATATGGTGTCATTAGGGGTCCCCTAACGACACCATAGGACCCCTTAAGACACCAAATCGTGTTGTTAGGGGTCATATGGTGTCCTAAGGGGTCGTAGGACACAATATGACCCCTTAGGACACAATATGACCCACAGTGACCCAATATGATGTCATTACGGGTCATATGGTGTCCTAAGAGGTCATAAGGGTTCATGGGACACCATATGACCCCTAATGACACAATTTGGTGTCTTAAGGGTTCCTATGATGTCCATAGGGGTCATATAGTGTCTTGGGACACCATACAACCCGTTATGACACCATATTGGGTCACTTTGGGTCATATTGTGTCCTAAGGGGTTATATTGTGTCTTAGACCCCTTAGGACACCATATGACCCCTTACGACACTATATGACCCCTTATGACACTATATGGTGTCATAAGGGGTCCTATGGTGTCCATAGGGGTCATATGATGTCCTACGACCCCTTAGGACACCATATGACCCTTAAGACACCATATTTGGTCGTTATGGGTCATATTGTGTCCTAGTGGGCCATATTGTATCATATGACCCCTTTAAGACATCATATGACCCCTTAGGACACCATATGACCCCTAATGACACCATATTGGGTCTCTTTGGGTCATATTGTGTCCTAAGGGGTCATATTGTGTCTTACGACCCCTTAGGACAACATATGACCCATAACGACACAATTTGGTGTCTTAAGGGGTCATATGGTGTCCTAGGACACCATATGACGCCTATGGACACCATACGACCCCTAATGACACCATATGGTGTCATAAGGGGTCGTATGTTGTCCTTAGGGGTCATATGGTGTCCCATGAACCCTTATGACCCCTTAGGACATCATACGACCCATTATGAAACCATATTGGGTCACTTTGGGTCCTATGGTGTCTTAATCTCTCTCTCCCCTAATCTCTCTCTCCCTCTCCTTCTCTTTCTCTCTGTCCCCCCTAATCTCTCTCTATCTCTCTCTCTCCCTTCCCCCTCCCCATCTCTCTCTCTCTCTTTGTCTGTCTATTTCTCTCTCTCTCTCTCTCTCTCTCTCTCTCCCCCTAATATCTTATACTAATTTATTTATAAATTAGTATATTAATATATTAATAAACATTAGATTAATTATGGGCAAATCTAGTTAGAGAATTTATTGATTAAAATCAAATATCTGATTTTTGTAGTCAAATTTTCAAATTTCAAATTTTAGCTTAGGAATGCTTTGGTATTTGGCTTGGAAGTGACAAGCCTGGAAAGTCAACCGAAAAATGTGTTTTTCAGTATTCCTTGATTTTCCAGACTTTACACTGGTTGCTGATGACTTTATTTGTAGCCAAAATTGATAAAATGAAAAGGGTTTTTTAAGGAAATTCCCACCTTTCCAACAATATAAGGCTTGTCTTATTTCGACTTTAATAAATAATTATTAATTTATTTTTAATTGAATTCTGACAATAGTCCTGATTGATATACTGATTGAAAAACACTCACAACTTTCAAATGGTATAACATTTTTTGAATCTGAAACATGCATCACATCCTATGCTTCGTCTACTATAGGGAAAAATTTAAAAAAATTAAATTTCATAAGTTTTTGACCAAGTTAAGGTGGTCAGACGTAGGAGTTTCTGAATTTCTGAAAAGCTGTAGTAAAAAATTCATAAATAATTATTTACTTTATAATTTTTTTTTTAAAATTATGTGTCACATCCAGACATGAGTGTAATACTTATATTATAAATATTATAAAAAAATATTATGATTTGATTGTGATTAGGGTGGTTAGACATACGTCTACTTCTTATTTTTTTCCTGAAATTTTAGTACCACTGCATTGAAATTTGAAATTTTCATCAAATAAGATTTTTTTTTTCCAAAAAACAACTAGTAGCTTAGAAACTGCATTCAATTTTCTATATATTCTCTTCTTACATATTTTAAAAATAATGTTCACAACTTATTCAAATTTTCATGTCAAGTTGCATAACTCTGATTTTATGAAATTTCATTGCCACTTAAGGGCCTGTTTTGGCACACCATGATCCTGCACATACCCAGGTTTTGTATAGATTTCAAAGGTGGATTTAAAATCACACAATCATTCAGACATAATCACACAATCACATAGATAGGTTCACACAATCGATCACACAGGGTCACGCATTCATGCGGACTCCATCACACAATAGACTTTATGCTGTCATGCATTTTCTTAAATTTTGTCACGCATTCAACAGAGTTATTTCTGTTTTCTATTTATCTCATCTTTCTTGTTTCCTACTCGCTGTTTTGATAAATTATGTATGAAATTGGTTAAATCTGAATATTTTTTACCCTTATTGTATGCTTTAATTATGACATCTTATGGCACGTAAGGTACAATTCAGGATTTCAGGTGCTAGGAGGACAAAAGAACAAAGGAGGCAAGCTAGACATTATCAACAAATCCTAAAGGCAGAAAAGAAGATACAAGATCTAGAGGACCAACCCACCATTAATAGATACAACCACCTAGTTCTCTCATATAGAGTGAAATATGATTTGCTTAATATAGAATGGATGATGAGAGATCTTGCTAGGGCATCACAATCTGTCTTGTAGGTTCTGGATCAGAGTTAGACTTTGTATTGCTTTTGTTTTGTTTGATATGTCTTTGATTTACGCATTCACCTAGTAATGTTCATACAATCGCTCTATTAGTATCACACATTCGCTTTGTCAGAATTACGCATTTGTGTTGTCATTATCATGTAATCACTCATACAATATCACTTATTCGCTTAGGTATCATTACACATTCATTTATTTCATAGTTGGGTTTTCTATTTTCTATGGATTTTCTTGGGTTACTTATTATCTATCTGCAGCATGTGGCGAAGTTACAGAGAATATCAGATTATTACTGAATCACTCATGTTATCACACTTCAGTTTTGGGCTTAAAATAAACCTGGTTAAAATTGACATGCATGCTTTCACACTTCAGTTTTGGGCTTAAAATAAACCTGGTTAAATTGACATGCATGTTTTCACACTTCAGTTTGGTGTTCTAAAATTGACATGCACATGCGTATCTCGCACCTAAGTTTGGGTTTGAAAATGAACGTGAATCAGGATTCTCAATAGAATAACTTGATAACTCAATGATGAACGAATAGTACCAAACCGGTACTTAGAGTGGGGGTGATGGATCAGTACAGACAAAAGATTCACACTTAAACCGGTTTGTCAGCAGACACTGTGCATTGACAGACAAACAGTAACATCAGTCCTTAAACAAAGTACAATCGGCAAAACCCAAAATAACTGAGACAAGCATAAACCAGTTGACACTTATCTTCTCATACAATCTAACACTTCATTTCCATTTCACCCTAATGCATGAAGATGTAATCTACCATCAAAGATATATATATATATATATATATATATATATATATATATATATATATATATATATATATAAGTAACTAGATCAACATGATTCATCGTTTGATAGAAAGAAACATAGCATCACATGAAGAAGACATCACACATGACACACATATTTTTCACATGGAAACCCAACTGGGAAAAACCACGGTAGGGATGAATACCCACAAGCTTATTTTTGAACTCTTTAGAAGTCCACTCTGTTAGGAGCCTTGTCCGGTTAAAGACTGATACAATAGGTTCTGTTAGGAACCGATCCTATTAGGGATCACCCGGTTAAGGAATGGCTAGAATACTCGGTTAAGGGTTAAACCCTGTTAAAGGTTACCTTGTTAGAGGATTTCAAGAACTCAATGGTTTTGAGTCACCCTGTTAAAGGATTTACAGCAAGCCGGTGAAAGCTACCCTGTTAAGGGATTTTCCAACTGTTGAGGTGGTTAGAGATCAATAGGTATTACAATGATCTGGTAGCAACACCCAATGCCAATGCAGATCCTCTTAAGCTCCACTTCATCTTCTGCACTTATACTCTGTAGGTATCACTTCTCTCCTCTGGTCTGGAAATAATCACGTATCTCTTCTCTTGGATACACACACACAACTTTTACCAACAACCTCAGAAAGAATCACAACATCGACCTTATAAGAAAATAGATAGGTCGGTAGTATAAACACTAAACCTGTTAGGTTAAGGAATTCAAATGGTTCAATCCTAACCGTTGAGCACACTGCTTTAAATGCAACAGTCTTGATCCAATCTCAAGCCATTATCCATTGTTCATTTTCCACCGACTTCATGGCGGCCGATAACCCATCACACGTTATCACTGTTTACAGACTTTGCACATTCTCAAGGTAGATAGGAACAATCTCCTTCATGTAAGATCCTTCACGCACGCAAGGCTTACATGGCAACATGATCTATTCATCGTTATCATGCTAACCCATCACACACAGTCACCGGTTGAGCCACACAGGCTTGAAGCACTTCAACCGGAAACCCTGAAGTTGAGACTACCAACCAGTAGTCATACAATGCTTCCATGTGTCGGTTCCCATAACCATATGCTGGTTCACGTTGAACAAACACACCGATTCACTTTGGCACAAATGTCGGTTCACAGTGCTATACTGATTCTCTTCTCTTCATCATATTGATATCAATGACAACACACAATGTCATTATGTCCTCATACAGGTTCACATAATGCCAACAATATCCCCCTTTGGCATTGATGGCAATATACAAAGATATCTCTCCGCTTCACATCTTCTCCCCCAATTTCTATAGATATCTTCTCTGCTTCACATCTTCTGCCCCTTTGACAACAATGCCAAAGTGGAGGCACAAGCTTCCCTTTTCCATTATGCTGCTCCTGAGAAGTAGCATCCTTCAATACAATAATCCAAAATTTTTTTGACTATGCAATACTTGACTGATGTGGAGCATATGCCTTTAGTTTACCTCCTGAAGGGGCAACACCCCTAGTTCACCTCTTAAGTACATAAATGTAGCCTTTGGGAGAGGCTTGGTGAATATGTTTGCTAACTGCTCCTTACTGGAAACATGTTCCAGTGCAATCTCTTTGTTCTGAACCTTTTCCCTCAAGAAATGATACTTAAGCTCAAAGTGCTTGGTTCTAGAATGTAAAACTAGATTCTTGGAGATATTAATTGCACTAGTATTGTCACAAAATATACTTACCGATTCAGATACAGAAACTTTGAAGTCATTTAATACTTGCTTCATCCAAATTGTATGTGTGCAATTCATGAAAACTGCAACATACTCTACTTCCGCTGTAGACTGAGAGATACAACTCTGCTTCTTACTCATCCATGAGACCAGTCTTCCACTGAGAAAGAATGCACCACTAGTTGTGCTTTTCCGGTCATCTACATTACCTACCCAATCAGCATTTGTGTATAATTTTAAGTTGAAATCCTTGATATATGGATAGCACAATCCATAATTAACAGTTCCCTTCAGATACCTAAGAATCTGCTTGACTACAACCAAGTGGGATTCTCTTGGGTTTTTTCTGGAACCTTGCAGTAATGCCAACTGCATGTGCAATATCTGGTCTGCTATGCACTACATAATGCAACTTACCAATCATTGATCAATATTCCTTCTCATCAACTAATGCTGAGTCAACCTGTTTGGATAGTTTACAACCAGTCACCATCGGTGTACCAACCGGTTTTCTATCTTCCATGTCAAAGGTCTTCAACACCTCTTTGACATACTTGGACTGAGTGATAAAGATTCCATCTTTCATCTGCTAGATTTGCAGTCTAATGAGGAACTTAATCTCCCCTATGAGTGACATCTCAAACTCTTTCTTCATCTCATCTGCAAACTCATGAATCATCTTGTCATCTCCACCAAAGATAATGTCATCAACAAATACCTCATAGATCAAGATCTGATCTCCTTTAGACTTCAAGTAGATATTGCTATCGTCATTTGTTCTCTCAAATCCAATCTTCACAAGATGGGAATGCAGACGTTCATACCAAGCTGTAGGTGCCTGCTTTAGACCATATAAGGCTTTATGTAGCCTACATACCATGCCACTGTCTTCAGATAGGGAAAATCCATCTTGTTGCTCTATATACACCTCCTCTTCAAGTACACCATTTAGGAATGCAGATTTTACATCCATTTGATATACTTTGAAACCTTTAAAAGCTACATATGCAAGTAGCATACAAACTCCTTCCAATCTGGCTACAGGTGAAAAGGTTTCTCCATAGTCTTCTCCTTCTTCTTGAGCATATCCTTTGCACACCAATTTGGTTTTGTTCCTAATCACTATTCCATTCTCATTCAGCTTATTTTTGAAAACCCATTTGGTACCAATGACATTTTTATGCTCTGGTCTAGGTACCAAAGACCATGTACCATTTTTCTCTATCTAGTCAAGTTCTTCTTCCATTGCCTTGATCCAATCTTCATCTTTATGTGCCTCTTTGAATGATTTAGGCTCAAATTCAGAGATCATACATGAGTTTTCTCTGACCTTTCTTCTTGTAAGGATTCTTGCATCCTTATCTCCTATGATTTGCTTAGGATCATGATTCAGCTTGACATACCGAGGAATGGTCTTGATAGATTCCTCTTGCTTTTCTTCTTCATCCTCATCTCCATCAGTATCAGCATCTACATTAGCCGGTGTAGAAACACTGTTACTGGTACTTGGTTGACTAACAACCGGTTCCCAGAAGGTTACAACCGGTTCATTTACCGCTAGCTCACTGCCCGTTTCCTCAGTTTTCTCAGAGGTTTCATCAACTCTTACATTGATGCTTTCCATAATTCTCCGAGTCCTATTATTGAAACACTTGAGAGCTTTGCTCTTGGTGGAATACCCTAGGAATATTCCCTCATCACATTTTGCATCAAATTTGCTCTGGTGTTTATCCTCTTGATGTAACATTTGCTACCAAACACTCTAAAGTAGCTAACCATAGGTGTCTTATTGGTCCAATACTCATAAGGAGTTTTATCCTTACCTTTCTTGATGAGTACCAGATTCATTATGTAGACTACAATGCTCACTACCTCTCTCCAAAAGGTGTGACCTACCTTTCCTTGAATCAATATGGTTCTAGCTACTTCAACCACAATTTGGTTATTCCTCTCTACTAGGCCATTCTACTGTGGAGTTCGGGGGCAGACAGTTGCCTCTTGATGCCATGTTCTTCACAGTACTTGTTGAATTCACCGGAAGTGAATTCCCCTCGATCAGTTCTCAAGCACTTGATCCTTTTACCACTTTCCTTCTCCACTAATGCTTTGAAAGCTTTGAAATTTACAAAGGCTTCAGACTTATTTTCAAGAATGTGACCCACATCATTCTTGGGTAGTCATCAGTGAGAATCATGAAGTACCTATCACCCTGCACACTTCTAGTTTTCATAGGACCACACAAATCAATATGCACAAGATCAAGCAAATTGTCAGCAGTGAAAGATTTACCTTTAAAGGTTGAGGAAGACATTTTCCCCAATTGACACTCTCTGCACAAGGTATTATCCAGTTTTCTTAGCACCAGCAACCTTTAACTACCTTGATCATACTAGCCTTCACAATGTTATCAAAGTTTACATGGCAGCGTCTTCTATGCCATATCCAGCTATCATCAAATTTAGCCATAAGACATGTACTTATATTTGCATTCAGCTAAAATAGGTTACCTTTGGTCTGCATGCCGGTGGCCACCAATTCACCACTCTTTCCTTTGATTCTGCAAACTCCATTCTTGAATTCTAGAGTGAGACCACTGTCATTCAACTAGGCAACACTCAAAAGGTTGTGTCTGAGACCATCAACCCAATACACATTGTTAGCACTACTCTTTCCATTCAGAGAGATGGACCCTCTGTCTTTGACCATACATGGTGCATCATTACCAAAGCAAACCACACCACCATCATACTCTTCCAAGGATAGAAACTTGCTCTGGTCACCAGTCATATGGTGAGAACAACCACTGTCAATGATCCACTCATTGGAATTATCAAATTGGGAGACAAGAGCCTTCTTGTCTGACACATCTTCCTTGACAACAACAAACACAATATCTTCATTTTCTTCATCTTCTGATTCCTCATTTGTAACACCTTCATCGACTGCCACAAAATAGTTTCTCCAGTTTCCTCCTTTGAATTTCTTGAACCTTTCTGGTTTGTCCTTGTTGTCACCATTAGGATAGTTTACAACAATATGTCCTATCCGATTACAAGAAAAACATTTCAAAGGATGATTACCTATGTATTTGCCAGTTCCCTTAGGAAGTTTCCTAGCAAGAAGAGCTTCAAATGCCATTAGAATCTCCTCATCATCCATTTCTTTGCTCTATCTTGGTTCACCACAAGTGCTAGCTTCTTTTCCTTTTCTGGATGGTACAATAGAAGCTTTAAAAGTTGATTCAGTCTTTTGAATACTGCCATCAAAACTATTTAGCTCATAGGCTGTCAACTTTGCAATGATGGAGTCTAGGGATACCTTAGTCTTGTCTATTGATCTCAGCTCCTGAATAGAAGCAACCCTTATTGCATAGACCAGTAGTAAGGATCTTAGGACTTTTCTTACCACAATGGAATCTTCCATTTTACCACCTGCACTCTTGATATCTCCAACAACGGTTTTGATTCTTATTCCATACTATTGAATGGTCTCACCTTCAACCATCCGCATGTCTTCAAACTTTCCTCTAAGGCTTTCTTCCTTAGCTTGTTTTACATGCTCATCACTGCCATAGATATTTTCAAGAGTATCCCATACCTCTTTGGGATTTACCTTATCTTGGACATCAATAAAATCAATGTCACATAAACTACTAATTAGGGCTTCCATGACTTGCCCATTGTCCTGCATCTCTCTCTTTTGGTCATCGGTGAGAGTACCGGTAGGGGCAACATAAGCATTCTCAACATAGCTCCAGTGTTGAGCACCCATGCTTTTGATGTATATCTTCATTCTGTCTTTCCATATAATGAAAAATTTTCTTTGTTAAACTTTGGACCTTCCCTCTTCATCATTAGATTGGGATCTTTCCCTCAAGCGGTTAAGCTTATAACACAGAGGACCTGGAGGATGCTCTGATACCAATTGATAACTCAATGATGAATGAATAGTACCAAACCAGTATTGAGAGGGGGGGGGGGGCGAATTAGTACAGAGAAAAGCTTCACACTTAAAACGGTTTGTCAGCAGACACTGTGCATTGACAAACAAACAGTAACACCGGTCCTTAAACAGAGTACAACTGACAAAACCCAAAATAACCGAGACAAGCATAAACTGGTTGACACTTATCTTCTCATACAATCTAACACTTCATTTCCATTTCACCCTAATGCATGAATAGGTAATCTACCATCAAAGATATATATATATATATATAATCTCTATTTATGTTTGTTTTTAATTTGAGCTTGCAACCTTCAAGTCCTTTATGTCAATCTATGCAAACCAAGATTTAAAATTGTAAAGCACATCCTTACTATTACTAGAAAACAATATATCATCCACATACAATGTGATGACATGAAAATCATCACCATCATGTTTATAATTATTTTTTATTATATTAGTAGGGTAAGGACCCAGATCCCATATACAAAACAATAGAATTAGATCATAACAAAATCTTTAGAAACAACAAAGAAAGAACAACCATAAAAAAGAAACTATTTGATCAACCACAAACCCCATTAGGAACTACCCTTAAACATAGCATCACATGAAGAAGACATCACACATGACACACATATTTTTCACATGGAAACCCAATTGGGAAAAACCACGGTGGGGATGAATACCCACAAGCTTGTTTTTGAACTCTTTAGAAGTCCGCTCTGTTAGGAGCCTTGTCTGGTTCAAGACTGATACAATAGGTTCTATTAGGAACCGAACCTATTAGGGATCACCTCATTAAGGGATGGCTAGAATACTCGGTTAAGGGTTAAACCCCGTTAAAGGCTACCTTGTTAGAGGATTTCAAGAACTCAATGGTTTTGAGTCACCCTGTTAGAGGATTTACAACAAGATGGTTAAAGCTACCCTGTTAAGGGATTTTCCAGCTGTTGAGGTGGTAAGAGATCAACAGGTATTACAATGATCTGGTAGCAGCACTCAATGCCAATGCAGATCTGCTTAAGCTCCACTTCACCATCTGCACTTACACTCTGCACGTATCACTTCTCTCCTCTGGTCTAGCAAGAATCACGTATCTCTTCTCTTGGATACACACACACAACTTTTGCCAACAACCTTATAAAGATTCACAACATCAACCTTATAGGAAAATAGATAGGTTGGTAGCATAAACCCTAAACCCTAAACCTGTTAGGTTAAGGAATTCAAATAGTTCAATCCTGACTATTGAGCACACTGCATTAAATGCAATAGTCTTGATCCAATCTCAAGACATTCTCCATCATTCATTTTCCACCGATTTCATGGTGGATGATAAACCATCACACGTTATCACCATTTACAGACTTCACACATTCTCGAGGTAGATAGGAACAATCTCCTTCATGCAAGATCCTTCACGCACACAAGGCTTACGTGGAAACACAATCTGTTCATCATTATCATGCTAACTCATCACACATAGTCACCGGTTGAGCCACACAGGCTTGAAGCACTTCAACTAGAAACCCTAAAGGTGAGACTACCAACCAGTAGTCATACAACGCTTCCATGTGCCGGTTCCCATAACCATATGCTAGTTCGCCTTGAACAAACACACCGCTTCACTTTGGCACAAATGCTAGTTCACAATGTTATACTGGTTCTCTTCTCTTCATCATATTGACATCAATGACAACACACAATGTCATTATGTCCTCATACCAGTTCACATAATGCCAACATAACTCACATTTCATTTTTTTAAAGAGAGAACTTTTTATCATGTTTGGGGTGGACCTACTGTTGCATCAACTACCTTTCCACCTGCTTTTGGGGTCTTGGGAGAAAGGGAGAAGGTGATAACAACACCCAATTTTTCATTTTAGTAGTGAGGGTTATCTTTGACTAGGGATTTCATCACCCCATAGAGGTACTTCAAATTGGGATGCGTTGGGGATATCATCTCTCCCAGTGTACTCTCGAGCAGGTTTTTCGAGCCGCTATATAAATATACTGGTCAGGCGGCTAGAGTGTTGAGTGAATTCAACATATGTGGGGGCCTTCCCTACACCAATAAGCTTAACTAAACTCTTAAGTGGCTTCCTTTGAGAATCCGTCATTGGATCGGGATCCCTCAAAATTTACTTTAAGAACAAGCGTAGTAGCCCAAATCCCATATTCAGTGATTGTGGGAGTGTGGATCATACCCCATAGATACCCTTCATGTACCTTGCATTATGAGATATAAATTCCTTGGTGATAAGATCTTCGGATCTTTAGGGTCAGAGAGACTGGCATGTCTAAGAAGTGTGTGTCGTGGAGTGGAGCCAGTGCTGCCAGACTCTCTATCTGTTCATCTTGTTTCAATATTTTATTGTAAGGGCCTCATTGAATGGTTTCCATTTTCTAGCCTAAGATTGTCTTCTGTGCTTTTATGTGTACCGTTGTACCAGAACAATATTGAGTCAGTATTTGGGCTATTTTAGGCCCTACCTTACATATCTTTGAATTCTTAGAGTGGGTCAGAACATAGTTCAGTTAGCTATAACTGTCTTCAAACAACTGTTCTAAGATCTGGAAAACAACAAACTTGTCCTACAAACAAAATTACTAGAAACAAAGTTTTATCTTGAAACATCAGACAATCCTACAAACTCAAAAATTTTACATACTTGTGATCATAGGCAGTCCTTGCATAGTCCTCATTTATGTCCTCATTATCATCTTCATATACATCCTTAGAAGTTTTCTTAAGTCCTTGCATAGTCCTCATTTACGTCATCATTATCATCCTCATATACCTCCTTAGAATAAATCCTTGCATTTGCATCCTCATTATCATCCTCATATACGTCCTTAGATTTAGTCCTTATTAGACCTCATATACGTCTTAGTCCATCATCATTTGCATAATCATCCTATAAAGTTATAGCATGCGTCTTAATGGGTCTCTGAGGTGGTGGTTTGATCCCTTTCGAGCAACCTAATCTAGTGCCAAACGATGGTCAAAGAGAAATCCTTGATGGTTTAGATTATTTGGTTTGGGAATTAAAAACAAGTGCACCTTAGTACATAGGAGTCAATTACAAGATAGATAGAGAGTATAAATTTGCCCATAGAATTGATAGATAAATTGCTGCAAAATTTCTAAGAGAAGAACTTGAAAAACTTGCATTGCAAAAATCTCAAAATACTCAACAAGTCTCACGTCCAAATCCCCAATAGAGAGTCTGGTCTAGTGTTGCATATTCTATATTTAGGTCTAGAGTCTTACATCATTGTCATCTTGCATTAGATTCTAAACCATCCTCATATAGAAGTCTTAAATGATCATCACAAGGCCACAAAAGGCAAAAAGTAAGATGGGCCCAAATAATGACCTGTCAGTTCATCCAACTTGGAACATGGACATATCAAGTAGTCAATGATCAAATCCTTAGGTAATGCCCACAATATATGAGCTACAACATAATTTAACATGCGAAGAGATTGAGTCAACTCAACAAGACCCACATGTCCTTATGATCCTAGATGCTCTTATACATAATGATAGGGACAAATATCTCTTGTTGTTATTACAAAATGGGGCTAATTTACATGAAGATTTTGATATCACAACAATCTTACCACTAAGAACTACTTTAGGTCCAAATAGTAGTCAATTACCACATATGACACAAATGCAACCGATGACCTCAAGTTTCTCTTAGAATGCACCAACATAATCTATACAAACAAATGTCATTTCAAATGTGACTTCTCAATCAAGTGCATCATCCTCAATAATAAATGTTAGCGCACCAACACAGGTTTTCCTAGCCTCTCACACCATACCAATAATGTCAAGTGTCTCAATACCTATTCAAACACAAGTTTCTCATACAACAAGTGAGACTCAACCTATGGTTTCCTAATCCATAGGATCTACATACAATCATCAGAATACAAACCCAAGTTCTGCAAATACAATGAGTACAACCTAGTCAAACATGGGTTCACATTTCACTTATTGCATAGTACCTAGCGGAACCCATAACAAGCAGAATTATAATTATGGTACCTTTCAACAACCTCCTAGTTATTCTACCATGAATCCTTTTGTGGGAAATATACATGCGCAAAGTGTACCCCTGACTCAAACAAATAATTTGGCCCAACAGGTACAAAATCTGCAACAATAGATGACAACTATGCAAACCGGTAATGATAAAAAGAGCTATACAATGTAGGACTTACACCCTTATCCTTTTGATCACACATTATACATGTCACCTTTCCCACCATATTTTGAAACACCAAAATTTGATAGATACCGAGGGAAAGGTGATCCTAGAGATCACATCAGAGAGTTTTTCATGACATGTATAGAGGTTGCAATTGAAGACACTTACCTAATGAGATTGTTTCCTAAAAGTCTGGGAGACTCACCCTTGGAGTGGTTTTCACATCTACCACCAACCATCACATCATGGGGTGAATTAGCTGAACATTGCATTGCTAACTTCTCGCATAACATTGAAACCCTAGTTACATTGATGGACTTATGTGCTGCAAAACAATATGAGAATGAAACATTCACATCCTTCATACAAAGATGGAGAGCTCTCTACAGAAGATGCAAGACTATTATTCCTGAAACAGAGCAAGTTGACATGTTTACATAAAAATTAATTCCTAAAATTAAGTACCCAATACAAATGTAATGTTTGACCACATTTAAACAAATCACTAAAAAGGCCTTAAAGTGTGAGAAATGACTAGTAGAACAAGGTCTCATAAAATATGGCAACAACAACAACAATGATAAATCCAAGTTTTCATCAAGAAACAAAAAGGTGACCAATGATGGTGTTGTAGATGCCTGCGTAGTGAACAAAGCTCAACCGATTTTGTCTTTACAAGGCCCAAGTCAATCATTTAGTCCACATACAGAAAATAACACTATATCGACCAACACAAACACTGCACAAACTACAAACACGAAATTCCCAAGGGTAAATGCTCCAAAAAGGATTTACACACCTCTAGGGGAACCTATTGAATCAACATTAAAAAATTTAATACAAACAAATATGATCACTTTTCCAGAAGTGAGAGTATATGAACCAAGTCCTTTCAAACCTACATGGTGGATGATAATGATTTATGTGAATATCATCGTACAAAAGGTCACCAAACTGCAAGTTGCTATAAATTGAAAAACTTAATCCAGGACACGATCGATCAAGGTGACATCACAATTGACACCAACAAAAATTCAGCAAACACGAATCACACCATCTTTAAGGAACCATTTGTCAAACATGATAAAGGGAAGGCATCTACATCGGGAACACAAGAGAACACAACTAACTACACAAAAGTCTCATATGACTATACTATTATTGCCATTAGCCTAAGGGATGTAGTAAATGATGATTCACAAGAAGCATTTGATAATGATGAGCAATGTCAAGAGACTTATAACTATGATAGCCAAATTTGCATGATGTTAGAAGCATCAAAATATGATGAAGACAAGAATCTCTGTCTTATGGACTGGGGGCATGAAGAATCATTTTATTCGGGATGGTTTGAAGATGAACTTATAGCACATATCATGGATATTAGACTTGCACATAATGACTATAGGAAGGGATATGAAATGAACCTTGATAATACAACATATGTTGCAAAAAATTCCCTCACAAGAGATAATACAGTGGCTAAAATCACAATAAATCCCAGATTCAAAGATTGTGTATTAGTTACTCACATATCAAAAGTAACTTTACAAGGAGTACCATCAAACCCACCACTAGCAGTAGGGACCTATAATGTTTTTGAACAACTCAAGAAAACCCTGGCCCAGATATCACTCTTTAAACTATTGTGTATATCACCAAATCTTAAAGCTATCCTAGACAAAGTACTTCAAGACTCAGTAGTTGACAGAGATATAGATGAAAATGCCTTCCAATCCATGGTGGGGATTTTGGCTAATGGTACCCGTATTGTATTCATAGAACAAGATATCCTAGTGATAGACTTCTCCATAATGACCCACTACATCTAGAAGCTTACATACATAAGAGAAGAATCAAAAGAGTACTTATAGATGGAGGAGCTGGTCTTAACATTTGTACATTAAAGCTAGTTAAGTCATTGAGATATTCTGCCCTTCATATTGATCCTTCAAAAATAATAAACATCAAAGCATATGATGATGAAGAGCGTCCTTCAAAAGGAGTAGTTACTCTACCAATGCAAGTCAGATCTATAACAATAGAGGTTAATTTCCAAGTGTTGGACAGAGAACTAGGGTACATGTGATTGGGCCACCCATGGATTCATGCCATGCAAGCCGTACCATCAACATTTCACCAATGTATTAAATTCTCATACAATGGCATTAAAATCACCATAAAGGGTGATCTAAATCCATTCCAACACTGTAATCACTTAAAGGCAAGTGTAGATAACCAGGTACCCATTAATCAAGGAGCACCCCTCACTACACAAATGGAGTCATTAACGATCACAAAAATACAGAAGAATACACCTACAACATCTTCTTTGTAGATTAAGGATGTTGGTTGTGGGGAATACTCTATTTCAAGTATCTTGAATGGAAAACAATTATCTCTTTCTTGTAGATCTCTTGGGAAGCCTCCGAACACGGTAATGAAACAAGATAAAGGAAAAGAAATAGTAAGATACTCAAATTCATGCTCTTTCATTAGGTGGGGAGACTTACAAGAAGAATCTCTGAATGAAGATGTCAATCATTGGATATACAAAGAAGAAGATGACATGACAATACCCAGGTTACCCTTAGATCAGTATGGCAATGGATTCAAGATGCTACAAAAACATGGGTATGACGGTACCATAGGCTTGGGATTACAAAAGCAAGGAAGATTAAAACCTATTTTACCGAATGAAACCCAAATAATCAAGGGTTAGGATATAAACATGTACCAAATATAATAGAAGCAAGACAATGTATAGTAGATATATTGAACAAACCAAGACTTCCATCAGAGTACATGCCTCAAAGTCAATTATCAACATGAGTATTTCCCTCTTCATCTCAGAGAAGCAAGAAAGCACCAACATCTCCTAGTATGGAATCAGATGGTGAAGATACAAGACAAATGCTACAAGACCCTAACACCGAGTCACACAACAATACAATATGTGAAACATCCACACAAGAAAATATGGTAATAGACACAGGCTTACCACTAGTAAATGAGCCTCATCCTTGGTTGTTGTCAATAGTTTTTCCAAGGGAAACAACTCAAGCTTCACCCAATGAATCAGACAAAGAAAGACTACAATGACTTATACCAAGCTTAAGAAGGGTGACCACCATACAAAGGAGGCCCACAAATCTACAACAAAATTAGATGCAATAACAAGAGGAGATAAGTGATATAGCCTTAGAAACTAAAACATACATAGAAAGTGCGACATATTCTCACGACTATGAATTCCTATCTGATCATGATGTCATCCCACAAGCAATAGACACAAAAAAGAATCACCAATCACCAACCAATGGTGAAAATATATCAGGTCACTCAAATAACCAGGTATGCATGTTATCAGAATATGTTAACAGAAAGAAGCAATGAATTACCCCTTATACACTCACATTTGATTGATTGGGGATGAGAAGGAAATCCAATTCTAGATTGTTTTGAGAATGACAAAGCTATTGCATAATTCCTTGGTGTTAGAGAAGGGTTTCCACAAGGTGATCAGAAGGAAGGATTTGTTGTAGACTTGGATAGAACAACATACTTTGGAGAGGCAAGTGCCTCTGTGATAGAATATATGGATCAAAGTGATTGCAATGGCAAGAGCAAGTTAGACAACCTGCCTATTGAAAAAGAGAATTCAACATTACTCATGGAAGAAACTGAAGAAGTCAATATAGCAGGAGAAGTTGTACATGATATCCACTTAGTAAAATCATTGAACTAGGAAGAAAAGGACAAATTCATACAATTTTTCAAACAACATCTGATCAACTTGGTCCTATGCGGATATGTCAGGCCTAGATCTAGAATTGGTGTTACATCATTTACCATTGCTACCAAGAATTAAACCATATAAACAAAAGCTAAGAAAGATGCATCCATAGATTACATTACTGGTCAAAATAGAACTCCAAAATCTTTTGGATGTGGGCTTCATTAGACCAATTGACTATGTAAAGTGGATATCCAATCTGGTGCCTGTGACTAAGCCCAATAGGGGCATAAGAATCTGTACCAACTTCCGAGATCTAAACAAAGCATGTCCTAAGGATGATTTCCCATTACTTAACATAGACATGATAGTTGACTTAACTACTGGGAATGAAATTCTTTCATTAATGGATGGTTTCTCAGGATATAGCCAGATTAGGATTGCACCAGAAGATCAACACAAGATGATATTTACCTGTCCATGGGGAACATACTACTAGAACGTCATGCCATTTAGTCTTAAGAATTTAGGAGCAACATATCAAAGGGCTATGACAACACTATTTCATGACATGATCCATAATATCATGGAAGACTATGTGGATGGTCTACTGGCTAAATCACAGACAAGAGGTCACCTTGAAGTCCTTGCAAAGACATTTGATCGATTAGAGCAATACAATGTCAGGTTAAATCCAAAAAAGTGTGTGTTTGGTGTGACAACAAGCAAAATTTTGGGCTTTATTTTTTCTAACAAAGGAATTGAAGTAGATCCAACAAAGGTCAAAGCAATCATAGATATGCAACCTCCATCAAAACTTAATTAGTTAAGAGGGTTACAAGGGAGACTACAGTCTATAAGAAGGTTCATAGCACAACTAGCAGATAAATGTCATCCATTTCAGTATTTACTGAGAAAAGGAGTCACCTTCAAATGGACAAAACAATGCCAAGAATATTTTCAATCTTTAAAGGATTATCTTCTGAAATACTCTAGTATTAGTTCTACCTACTCAAGGAAAGCCCCTATTACTATATATATTAGCAACAAACTCATCTTTAGGAGCCCCATTGGCACAACATGATGATTAAGGAAAGGAAAGAGCAATCTACTATATTAGTAGAACCCTAATTGGATATGAGCTTAATTACACTCCTATAGAACTAGCATGTCTGGCAGTGATCTTCGCATCTCAAAAACTTACACATTATATGCTGAGTCACAAAGTCCAACTCTTCACATGTTTTGATCCACTCAAATAGTTGTTAAGCAGAGCAACATTGACTGAAAGATTGGCTAAGAGAGTCATGATTTTAAGTGATTTTGATATAGAGTATGTGGACAGAAAGGCAATCAAAGGGCAAATTATAGAAGATCAGTTAGCAGAGGCTTCCTTGCAAGACAATCACCCGCTACTAATAGATTTTCTTGATGAATCTATATTTATATTGACAACATCCACCATGTGGAAATTGTACTTTGATGGATCCTATACAAATCATGGAGCTGGATATGAGATTATTTTCATCACCCCTCAAGGTGATTCTATCCCTAAGTCATTCAGAATAAATTTTCCTTGTACGAACAATATTGTTGAATATGAAGCTCTCATCATAGGACTTCGTACCATTGTAGAGTGGAGGATAAAAGAATTACAAGTCTACGGTGACTCACAACTGATTGTAAATCAAGTCAATGATGATAAACTAATGCCTTATAAACAAATGGTAGAATATTACAAAGGACATTTCAGTAACATCACCTTTGAATAGATTCCAAGGATACAAAACAAGGTAGCCAATGACATGCCTATAGTAGGGTCTCTACTAAATATGCCTAATAATGAAACTCAGTTAGAGTTTATTGTAGAATAATTGATGATACCGGCATATGAGATTCCCTCATCAAAATATGTATGTGTAATTGTGGGTCCTAAATCCCCATGGTATAATGAGATATATGCATACTTACATACTCAGTATATGTCTCCTGATTTGTCTAGAAATCAAAAGAAAATTCTTATTCATCAGGCATCCAGACACACTATTATTGCTAATACATTGTATAGAAAGGGGCTTGATGGAACCCTTCTCCACTATCTTGATGAAGCAGAAGCACAACTTGCCCTAAAAGAGGTACATGATGGAATTTGTGGGGTGCATCAAAGTGGCCCACCACTATCAAATAAATTATTAAGAACTGGATACTATTGGCCAACTATGGAAAAGGATGCCAATAAATATGTGCAAAAATATAGACAATGTCAAATGCATGGAGACCTTATTCATGCACCGACATGAGATCTTCAACCTATTACATCACCACGACCATTTTCACAATGGGGGTTGGATCTAGTTGGTAAAGTTAACCCTACTTCTTCCAATGTACACAAATTCATCTTAACGACTGCTGAGTATTTTAATAAATGGGTAGAGGCAATCCCCCTTAGATTCACCACTGGTAAGAAAATAGAAAAATTCATGCTTAATTACATTATTTGTCGGTATGGGATTCCAATGTGCATAGTGACTGATAATGGACATCCATTCAAAAATCAAGAAATGAGAGAATTGTGCGAAAAATTTCAAATACAATAGAGATTTGCAACACCATATTATCCACAAAGCAATGGACAAGTCGAGGAAACAAACAAGACAATATTAAAGATCCTTAAGAAAGTTGTTACTGACACAGGATGGGACTGGCATCTCTAGTTAAATCTTGCTCTTTGGGCTTATAGAATAGGGGTACACAACCCTACAGGAGCAACTCTATATTCATTGGTCTATGGTACAGAAGCAATACTACCCATTGAAATAGAACTACCATCTTTAAGAGTCTCCTTAAAACACATCATACAATGGAAGACTATTGGGTTGCAAGATTACAAGAGCTTTAAATGCTCGATGAAAAGAGACAAACTTCTTTAAATCATTTGCAAGGCTACCAGAATAGATTGAGAAGGAGTTACATTAAATGAGTACGCCTAAGAAATTTGGAAGTGGGAAATCTAGTTCTCAAGGAGAACCAAAGGAACCTAGCAGAATGTGAAAAGCTAGGGAAGTTTGAACCTAACTGGCTAGGTCTTTTTATCATAAAAAGGGTTATAGGAAATGGAGCATACAATTTGGCTACCATGGAGGGAGATCCACTCCCTGACCCTATGAATAACGTGCACCTTAAACGATATTATATCTAAGGGTTGGGTTAGTTTAGGTTTTACTTTTCATATTGCATCTCATTTTATTCAAAGCATTGCATCACATTCACAAAATTTTTGCAATAGCATAGAGCATCATCAATAAAACAAGGCAACTATCCAAGTTTATCATTCACTTTCATTCAAGAGAAACAAGGGTCATCTCCTTTCTTATATAATCGAACATGAAGTCTTTGAGGTCCTAAGGTCATTCATTTTCAACATTACCCTGTGACGACACTTTACTTATGGTTGGGTAGTGAATCAGTTGGCCAATAAATACAAATAAAAAATAACTTAACCAAACTTAATGCTTAATTTTGTTAAACCAAATGTTAATGCCCGTAAATAGTTTAACAGTTAATTGTAGTACCGGTAAAGTTTAATGCATGAAACAGAAACACAAATAACATACACAACACATAACATAGTTATCTGTACATGGAAACCTTGTAAGGGGAAAAACCACGGTGGGAAACCTTACCCACAATCAAATGATACTACTATAGATAGTATGTGTGTACAATATGGAGTGTGCACATGCAGAAAGGCCAACTGCCTAGAGCTCACTACTCAATCACAAAATGGGAGTCACACTGACTACAATTGGATGGTTAAATCCAATGATAATGTACTGCTCAAAATAACATCTTCATATGGTGGATTCAGTACCGATTAAGCTCTGATTTTCCTTCTTCAAACCTTCCTTCAATCTTGAATGATGTCTACATGTATAGCTCTGCTTATATTCACATATGCCTTATTACAATCCTTTTCCCTATTCCTCTTACAATCTCACAAACGAGATCTTACATTTATACCAAAACCTGACCAAATGAGTAGGTCAGCTCACTAAGATATTACAATAAAATCAATTACAAATGAATCAATATGTGATGCATGATGTTGGCTCAATGTATTTACAATAATAATAAATCATCTTCATGACGTGCCGTGCTAATTTAGAATATATATGCTTGCCGGTGTATATCCTAGACCTATTTGTCGGTAACAACAAATATGCAAATCTGATTAGACCAGTGAAAAAATCACCAATACCAAGTGTTCAAATGATGTCTTCAACATAGCCAAGTAATCTCCAAATGATAACAGATCATCCTCAGTGCCAGTGAATAATATAATCCTATCGGTGAACCAGATAACAGTGACTGTGCATACGCCACTGAACATGTCGGTGAACATAACCAAAGATCTCCAAGTGTTTCTCAAGTGTTGACAAGTGTTGACATCAATGACAAAACCATATCAACATATCCAAAATACCAATAATCTCCCCCTTTGGCATTGATGGCAACACAAGATGGAAAAACCATCTAAGTGCCAAAGCATAAATGCCAAAAACCAAAAACCAACAATCTCCCAAAGAGATCAACAAAATATAGATACAGATAATAACAATCTCTCCCCCAATGAATAATCTCTCCCCAAAAGATAATGTGTTTTTCCATAGATATCTCTCCCCCTTTGACATCAAATGCCAAAGCAATACAAAACCAAATACAATCAGTTCAAAGAACTTATCACAAAATACCAACTTATCAATTTATCCAACTACTCCCCCTGAGAAGTATCTCTCCTCATCAAATCTAAAAAGAGATTTCTCTATTAGGTCTGTCGGTCTGATGCCATGCTCCAACTATCTAAGTTTCTACCAATGAGGATACGACTCCAAGATGCTCTCTTAGATATTCAAAAGTTTCCATAGGCAAAGGCTGAGTAAAGATTTCTGCAATCTGCTCTTTAGTATTCACATAAACCAATTTCACTTCTTTTGCTTCAACATTCTCTTTCATAAAATTGAATTTGATAGAAACATGTTTAGTTTTTGAGTGAAATACCAGATTCTTTGATATATCAATTGTTGCCATATTATCACAGTAAATGATTATAGGTTCCTTGCATTTTACCTTTATGTCCTTCAACATTTGCTTAATCCATAATACCTGTGTACAATTAGTTGTTGCTGCAACATATTCTGATTCTACTATTGATAAAGATGTGCAACTTTGTTTCTTTCTCAACCAAGAGATTAATTTGCTACTAAGAAAGAATGCTCCACCGATGGTGCTTTTTCTATCATCTACATCTCCTGGCCAATTTGCATCAGTGTATGCACATAAGTCAAAATTTTCATCTCTAGGATACCATAAACCAAGATTTGTTGTGCCTTGTAGATACTGGAAAATCCTTTTCACTACTGATTCATGATTTTCCTTAGGATTAATCTAAAATCTTGAAACAATACATATTGCATTCATAATATCAGGTCTTGTTTGTGTCAAATACAGTAAACCTCCTATCATAGACTTTTATGTAGTCAGATTAACAGGTGTTGATTCATCCTTCAAAGATAGCTTATCGATTGTAGTCATAGGTGTGCTTACCAGTTTAGAGTTTTCCATGCCAAATTTCTTTAGTAATTCCTTCAAGTAATTTGATTGATTTATGAATATATTTTTATCAGTCTATGATATCTGCAATCCTAAAAAGAATTTTATCTCCCCAATCATAGACCTTTAAAATTCTTCCTGCATCTTATTAGAAATGTCTTTACACAATCCATCTTCTCCTCCAATGGTTATATCATCAACAAAAACTTCAATAACCAAGATGTCATCATTAGTCACTTTGTAATATAGATTGTTGTCAACATTACCTTTAGTAAAACCAATATTCAAAAGATATTTGTCTAATCTAGCATACCAAGCTCTAGGAGCTTGCTAAATCCATATAAATATTTCCTTAACCTGCAAACCATATCTTTGTCATCTGTCAATGAACATCCATCAGGTTGTTCAATGCAAACTTATTCTTCAAGATCACCATTCAGAAATGCACATTTAGCATCCATCTGATATACTTTATAGTTCTTATATGCTGCAAAAGCTAAGAATAATTTGACTGCCTCAATTCTAGCTACCGGTGCAAAGGTTTCATTGTAATCAATTCCTTCTTTCTGTGAATATCCCTTACACACTAATCTTGCTTTTTTTCTGATTACCTTACCATCTTCATTTAGTTTATTTCTAAATACCCATTTAGTTCTAATTACATTTTTGTCTTTAGGCTGGGTAACTAATGTCCATGTGTTATTCTTTTCAATTTGTTCCAATTCATCTTCCATAGCCTTAATCCACTGTTTATCTTCACATACCTCATTAATAGTTGCTGGTTCAATTTGAGTAATACGACATACCTCTTCATTTGCCAGTCTTCCTCTAGTCATAACTCCTTGATACTTGTTCCCAATTATCTGATTTTCAGAGTGATTCAATCTTACATATCAGGGTGTTTTCACTTGCTACTGTTCTTCAGTCACTGTGGAATTCTCAGATGATTCCAGTGTGACTGGATCAACATTATGCACTGGTGTGCTCATAGTAGGTTCATTTGTGATTATCTCAACTACCGGTTCAAAGTCTATAGACCTTCTAAACTGTTCATCAATCTTCACATTTTCACTTTCAATGATTTTTTGCAATCTCTTATTAAAATATCTATATGCCTTGCTCATAGATGAATAACCAAGAAATATTCCTTCATCACTTCTAGGATCAAATTTGCCAATATACTCATCTCTTCTAATATAGCATTTACTTCCAAATATTTTGAAATATTTAAGAGTAGAAGTATTACCAAACCATAGTTCATGAGGGGTCGTACTGGTTTCACCTTTGATGTGAACTCTATTGAATGTATATATAGTTGTATTGACTGCTTCTCTCCAATACACATGAGGTATATTTGCTTTTGATATCATGCTTCTAGCTGTATCCAAAATAGTTATGTTCTTCCTTTCCACAACTCCATTCTGCTAGGGTGTTTGAGGTGCTGATAGCTGTCTTTTAATTCCATTTACTTCATAGAATGTATTAAATTCCTTAGATGTGAATTCACCTCCTTGATCTGATCTCAAGCATTTGATTTTCTTACCGGTTTCATTCTCTACCATCACCTTGAATAGTTTGAACTTTCCAAAAGCTTTTGATTTCTCCCTGAGAAAAGTAAACCAACACATTCTAGAATAATCATCAATGATTAGCATAAAATACCTATCTCCTTGTAAACTTCTAGTTCTTGCTGGACCACATAAATCAATATAAATTAAGTCAACAACATTATTGGATTTTTCTGGTATACTCTTAAAATTTTCTCTTAACTTGCTTTCCAAATTAACATTCCTTACATACCGAATTGTGAGGTTTAACAATCTTAGGTAAATCTCTTACTGCCTTAGTTGTACTGATTTTCACAATGCAATAAAAATTTACATGACACAGTCTCTTATGCCATAACCAACTTTCATCAATATGTGTAATCAAGCATGTCTTCTCATTGTTATTCAAATAAAAGATATTACCTCTAGTCTGATTACTAGTTGCAATTTCCAAACCAGTTCTATTCATGATTTTGCATTTACCATTCTTGAATTGTAATTGAAATCCCTTTTCAACTAATTGACCAACACTCAAAAGATTATGCTTCAAACCTTCAACATAGTAAATATTATTAGTATTGTGCTTACCATCAAAAGATATAGTGCCTTTTCCTCTTATCAAACAAGCTTTGTCATCTCCAAATCTTACTAGACCTCCATTGTATTCTTGAAAGTTTAAGTATTTACTCTTATCACCAATCATATGATGTGAACATCTGGAATCAATAATCCATTAATCCTTATCTTCAATTTTAATTGCCAGGGCCTGCTCTACTGGTTGATCTTCTGTTATTGTAACAAAAGTCCATCCATTGTCTGTCTGTTCCTCATCAGAATCATCAATAACTCCTTCATCAGCATTGTAGCATGATTTGTCTCTATTCTTCTTAAATTTGTACCTTTGATATTCAGGGTTAGGCTTGTATGTTCTTTTAGCTTCTTCTTTCAATCTTGCATGTCTATCAGGACACCTAGAAGCCATATGACCAATCTTATTGCATTTAAAACATTTAAATGGTGCTTTACCTTCATACTTACTTCCAACTGGACCTTTAGGCATTTTCCTTGCAAATAGTGCATCAAGTTCTTCCAGTTCTTCATTCTCCTTTCTAATTTCTTCAAGTTCTCTTGCATAAAAGGATTTCCAATTAGATTTCTCAGATGATGATGATGATGCTTTGAAAGCTAAATCTATTTTAATAGTAGCAACATGACCAAATTCCTCAAGTTCAAAAGCTGAAAGTTTTCCAACCAAAGTGTCTCTAGATACTGATGCATTAGACATTGTTCTCAATTCATTAATAATAGTTACTTTCATTTTATATGCTGGTGGAAAAGCTCTTAAGACTTTAGAAACAATTTCATCTTCACTTAAGGTTCCTCCACAACATTGTATACCCAAAACAATTTCATTTACACTTTCCATAAAATTAAAAATCCTTTCATCTTCTTCCATTTTTAGGTTTTCATACTTGACCCAGAAGCATTCCAATTTTACAGTTTTGATTGTGGTATCAACTTCATTCAGTGTCTCCAATTTATCCCAAATAGCTTTAGCAGTAGATCTATCTGATAATCCCATGATTTGCTAATCTGACAATATGCTCAAAAGTGCTTCTCTTGCTTTGCAATCATTTTCCTCATCTTTAGCCAAGGTTGGTGGAATAGGTTGACCTTGAGTAGGAACAACATAGCCATTCTTTGTAACATCCCATATGTCCTTCCCAATGCAATTCAGATGAGTCTCCATCCTAAACTTCCATATACCATAATTGGTTCCATCAAGCTTTAGACTACCCTTCCTGAAATAGTTAGTAGACATTAGATCTCCTCAAGCTGTTAAGATTTCATTGAAAGATGATGAGGCTCTGATACCAATTGTTAGGTCCCGGAGGCAACTGAGAGGGGGCGGGCGGTGAATTAGTTGTCCAATAAATAAAAATCAAAACTAACTTAACCAAACTTAATGCTTAATGCCGATAAACCAAACTTTAATTTCGGTAAACAGTTTAACAGTTAATTGCAGTATCGGTAAAGTTTAATTGCATGAAATAGAAACACAAATAACATACACAACACAACACAATTATTTGTACATGGAAACCCTATAAGGGGAAAAAACACGGTGGGAAACCTTACCCACAATCAAATGATACTACTGCAGATAGTATGTGCGTACAATATGGAGTATGCACATGCAGAAAGGCCAACTACCTAGAGCTCACTGCTCAATCACAAAATGGGAGTCACACTGACTACAATTGGATGGTTAAATCCAATGATAATGTACTGCTCAAAATAGCATCTTCATATGCTGGATTCATTACCAGTTAAGCTCCAATTTGCCTTCTTCAAACCTTCCTTCAATCTTGAATAATGTCTGTGTGTATAGCTCTTCTTATATTCACATATACCTTATTACAATCATTTTCCCTATTCCTCTTACAATCTTACAAATTAGATCTTACATTTATACCAAAACCTAAGACCAAATGAGTAGGTCGACTCACTAAGATATTATAATAAAATCAATTACAAATGAATCAATATGTGATGCATGATGTTGGCTCAATGCATTTACAATAATAATAAATCATCTTCATGATGTGATGTGCTGATCTGGAATAGATATGCTTGTCGGTGTATATCCTGGACCTATTTGCCGGTAACAACAAATATGCAAACCTAATTAGACCAATGAACAAATCACCAAGACCAAGTGTCCAAATGATGTCTTTGACATAACCAAGTAATCTCCAGATGATAATAGATCATCCTCAGTGTCAATGAACAATATAATCCTGTCAGTGAACCAGATACCGATGACTGTGCTTAAGTCACTGAACATGTCGATGAACATAACCAAAGATCTCCAAGAGTTTCTCAAGTGTTGAAAAGTGTTGACATCAATAACAAAACCATATCAACATATCCAAAATACCAACATTCACTATTTGAGACTTGTTAACTCAAAATCTCTCAATTGCTATATCTCATATAGATTAACAAAATATCTAATTCATTTAAGACACCTAGTTGATCATATGACTAGTGAAAAATCTAAAAGTCTACTTTAGTGTCGCTGTAATTGTCACACCCAAGTAGGTTTCATTACTTACAAGTCAAAGCAAGAAAATAAAAAAGAAAAAAGTGCTATGCCAAATATTCATCTCAAGGAAAAAGAGAAATGATACATAACTGAAATATCATGCATACAAAGTGCAACAAAAAGATTGACTATGGGAACATGAAAGTAACTCCATCAGGGTTATGAACACCTGTTTGCAATGGAGAAATATTTGAGAAATTACAGTCTATAACCTTGTCAGATCTCTGCTTGTTGGCAGCGAGGTTCTATTCGAGATGCTTTTGAAGTTAGAATAATCCATGTAGCTAGTCATATAGGATGCTAAGGATCTTTAGTGAACACAAGAGAAGGAAATAACTCATTTGCATCCACATGGGCAAAAGAAGATCAAAGTTTCAAGAACCAATGGGGAAGTTTTCCGTGTCTCCATTTGTAAATCCTAGTCACTAAGTGTGTTAATTTGGATGTTCCAAGGGACCTTAAGGATCGATTGACTGCTTATCTTCTAAATATTTTGTACCTCCAATTTAATTGGTGTATTACGAAATGATAAACAAACACAGTCATCCTTGTTCGAATAAGAACTGCATCTTCATCATGCATTTTGCATTAACATAGGTCAAGTAAAAAATTCATTGTCTCCACATGCATTCTGCAGATCATCATATCATATAGGTATGCACACTGGGGGCATAATTGAAAAAATGCAAAAACAGTGAAAAACACAAAAAACCAAAAATAGTGAAAAACACAAAAATCCAAAAATAGTGAAAAACACAAAAATCCAAAAACAGTGAAAAACATAAAAATCCAAAAACAGTGAAAAACATAAAATCCAAAAACATTGGGAAAACACAAAAATCCAAAAAACATTGAGAAAATGAAAAAATCATAAATATCATATATGATCCTACAAAAATAAATAAAAAATATTCAAATATGATCCTGAAAAAATCAACCAAAAACATCCAAATATAGTCCTAAAAAAATCAACCAAAAACATCCATATACGATCCTGAAAAAAAAATCAACCAAAAACATCCAAATATGATCCTGGAAAAATCAACCAAAAACATTCAAATAATGTCCTAAAAAAATCAACCAAAAAACATTCAAATAATATCCTGAAAAAATCAACCAAAAACATTCAAATAATGTCTTGAAAAGTCAACTAAAAACATCCAAATATTGATCCACAAAATCCAAAAACAATAAAAAATTAATCAAAAAACTTGAAATAAAATGTCTCGCAAGAATCAAACACCCTAGCAGATATCCAACAAACGCTTCGCACGAAGTTAATAAAGGATACAACTATCCAATCAAACATCTACAATCAATTGATCAAGCTATCTTATCAATCGTATCATATCCATATCAAGTGATCATTATCTTGTCTTAAACAGAAGAGGATACACTCAAAATCAGATAGGTTAGTCTTAAATGGGGTCTGCAACATTCTGAGATCAGACATTATAAACTATCACATCAAGCAACTAAGAACGAAGGCACAAGGTCAGTATAGCTACTGAATTTTATCCAGGTTAGTCTTTATCTTTTATCATTTGATGATAGATTGTGTTCTTATGCTACTCAAGGATGTCCACAAGTGACTAGAGGAGCCATGATTGACATTATCATTTTCTTTGTTTGTTGTTTGTGGTGTGAACCAATGAAGTTCTAGGGAAATTTCTATAGCAAGTGTCTATGATAGGAGCATTCAGCTTGTGAATGCCACACATACCTAGACCCCTAGTGTATTTCCCAGAATGAAGGGTTTCACTCCTTGTCTGCTACCTGTTTGTTTCTTCAATGAGATATCTTTACATCTTGGTTCCTTATACCCTGATGTGCTAAGCTCCATTGTTACATAATAAGGCTCAGTGATGAATATATATTGTGCAATAAATAATGACACAAGTTCTTGAATCAATCATTCTCATTTCATCTCATTTGTTTATTGCTAGTTTGTTGATTCTTTTCTCATCATCTCGTTCTAAATCATTTTCTATCATCTAACATTATTCTATTTCATTCTAAGGTTCATTCTCATATTATATCTCAATATCATCTTCACATCACCTATCTCTATCTCTAATCAACTAGCCATTCTTCTATCTTTCATCTCACTTTATTCTTATTTCGAGAGATCATTCATACCTTTAATGCATAAATAATCTCTCGAGGGGGCATTACACCCTAAGCATCGTCGGGGCATACTGGGGCAAAGTTTTTTTCTTTTTCTTTGAAACAATGTCATTTCGACTTTGTCTCAAAGAGGGGCAAATGTAAACACCTAAAAATGTCTCATTGATCATGTACTAATTATTCATCTAATTGATTAAATAATTCATTAATTATTTAATTAAGCTAATTAATCTTAATCTTCTAATATCATATTTCCTCACCATCTTACTAATTATTCTATTTTCAATTCTATCATTGTTTAATCATTCAACCCTTTTTCTAATGTTAATTAAATATTTATTATTTAATTAATTGTGATTTTTAATCCTTCAATTTAAATAATCTTTATCTTACCAATAAATTCATTCTCAATTTCTATCTCTATTCAGCGAATCATTTAATCATTCAACCCTTTTCTAAATATTAATTAAATATTAATTATTTAATTAATTGTGATTTTAATCCTTTAATTTAAATAATCTTTATTATTTAACTAAATTCAATTTCTAAATAATTAAATAATTTCTTTAAATTATTTAGTTAGCTAATTCCAAATCCCCAAATTCTAATTTCATTTAATTTCTTTTAATTCCATTATCTCTTCAAATTCAAATTCAAATTCTTCTAAATTCTTCTAATTTCAAATACATGTGCATGATTTCAAAAATAGAATTGAAAACCAAAGTCATGTTCTAAATATATTCAAATAACAAATTGAATTTAAAATAAATTTAATATTTGAATTAAATCTCATGCAAAGATTAAATTGAAAATTAAAGTCAAAGTGCAAGCACATGCTAAATTAATTAATTCAATCAATCAATCAATTAAATCATTATCTTTTCAATCTCTATTTCTATCTTCCACTTTGCTTTTTTCCAAAAAGCATTCAAAAAGTTTTCAATCAGCTAACTATTCCATCTATTTTAATTGATCTTTTCAATTAATTGATTAATTACATCATTTCTTTGGTTCTCTCCAATCATTATTTTTCTATCTTCTAGTTAGCTTTTTCTAAATAAAGCTTTCCTTGTCATCCTCTTTATTTCCTCCAATCATTCTTTGTCATCTTTCAATCAACCTTTTTCTCAATCAGTTAACTCATTTAATCTATTCAATCTATTATGTTCCACCCCCAAATTAGCAGTTCAACTATCAATCAGCATGTGAGCTCACCTCTTAATCAATTTGTTCCACCTTTCATTCAATCCTCTCAAATAATCTATAAATTGAGCATTCAATATCCATTTTCAACAATCACGAACTTAGAATCTTTGTGTCAATTGAAGGTTGCCAACACAATATCTGAGAGCCATCATACCACAAAGAAGAGAAGAACAATGGAAACTACATGCAGTCATGGAATAGGGAGTTTTGATTGATTATTTTACATTCATATTTGCTTGATTGTATCATTTCATTGATGTTTGTTTTAAATTATTTGATTAGATAGGGATTCATGATTTCCTTTTGATTCTACTTAATTACATGATGAACTTTTACATACACACATGTTATCATTTTTTATCCTTTGAAATAAGATTCAATAATTATCTTTGGTCTCTCCTCACCCAAAAATATCCACACAATGTATCATTGGTTTGTAGCCTTCTATAAATGAGAGGAAAAGTGGGATATAGTTGTTCATCACAAAGAATATTTTTTTAATAATAATGCTCATACCACAAGCCTTCTTTATGCTCTAGATGCCAATATTCAAAAATTATTTCAAAGCTTCTAGAGTTTGTAAAATCTAATTATTATCTTCCTAAGGAGACTTTTAATTAAGAAAAATGTTTAAGAGCCTTGTTAGCAATTTCATTATTATCTCAACTATGAACTAACACTACCCAACATATCTCCCATCCTGTAGCCTCCCAAGGCACTATGAAAAGGGAGAATATGTGTTAGAGAAATGAAGTCCTATCTCGCTTAACTTTCACATAGAATTTTTTTAATCAAATGATGTTCTATTGTAAAATAGTTATTTCACTCTTGATGATCTGGATAATAATTAGATGACTATCAACCATTGTTTATGAGTTATAATTCTTACAAAATTTTAGTTTGATAAACCTCCCTCAAAATTATTCCATTCAAGATGTTCATTTATAAATTTTGAGAGATTAAGATTTCTAGTTTTTTACTTTCTACATGTTTTCTTGTTAAACATGAAACAAGTTGGGTTTTTTTTCACATTTTTCTCTCCTATTTATCATCAAAGCCTAGTTGACTAGGGATGTGACCCAACTAAATTATCTTGTAGATATCTTAAACATTAATAATTATTACTTTGTATTTATTAATGTTTATACTTTGATTGATATTGTTGATAGATCTACCCTCTAGAGTTGGTTTGCTAATTCTTTGTATGTTGCTACTTAGATTCTATGTAGAGATTTTGATATGATTGAAATGACTTATACTAATTGTGGAGCCTTTCCTATGTAGTGAGCCTCTAGAGTTGGTAGAATGATGCTATTACCTATAGTTCCTATTTTATTTGCATCAATGGGTGTCACATGGCCCATTTTTATCATGTCTGTCATACACTTGGAGACTACCATAGAGCTCCATCAATCCACCACCACTTGAAGTGCAACCATTAATTTTTTCACTAATATTTGAGTGACTTAGCTATTCCCTTAAAAAAAATTACAAATAGTCACACTATATGTAGAGCTAAAATAAAAGCTTAGTTTGTCATGACCAAAAATTAAAACTTTTGAAAAACACAACATTTTTTTTTCTGATATGGATTCAAACACTAGCACATTTTATGCTTGACATCATATAGCTATTTGGACACTCATTGGAATCTCATTCCAAATACCATAAAGATAAAACATGAGTGTGTTTGGTCAAACCCATCTAATACACCTTGCTACAAAGGAGTAACTTGAATATGGTTTTTTGTTGAGATGCCTCAAGGGAGGACCTCATAGAGATAATTCCCTTTCAAATTTCTATATGAGATTAAAATAAAAGACAAGTCCCTAAGGAAAAGTTAGCTCCTAGATTTTACTAAACCATATCTAGGTATAATTGTATTCAAGATATAGTCATAAAACTTGAAAACAATTACATTAAATTTTCTAGCTAGCCTACTGACGCAATAAAGGAAGTGGGATCCAATGAAGGACAACCCAACCTTGTAGCCTAACATATAAACCATGCAAAACATATCGGTACCAGATAACAAGATGCCAGAAAAATAGAAAGAACAATCAATAACATAACAAAACATAAAACCGGTAAGTAGTTTGAATAAATCTTATTACAATCTAAATAATTATGCATGCCACATGCTCGATCGCAGTCCAGGATACAAATCATGCTTATAAAACAATTACAAGATATATAGATCATCCACATATCATATCGACTTCTAGGAACATTCTGTCGGTTCTACCCTAATCCAGACCTCAGCCTTCCGGCCTCAGTCTAGCCGGATCAAAACCTCATCAGATCTACATCTTCACTTGATCTCAAAACTCTATCTTCTATCTTCTGACTTCTCTCCCTCCTCAAATGATTCACAAACCTCCATATATAGCATCCACAAATAATTACAACTCAATCAAGTCGGCCCAAGGACCAACCAGTTCAACATGCAATGGTAATAGGTTGGCTCAAATCACTAAGAACAACTCCAAAACATAAAATGATGCACGGACCTTCAAGAATACTGACCAAGGCCCAAATTAACATCTCCAATGATCTGCAAGTCACGGAGATCAATCGCAACCCGATTCCACTTTGCTCAACACACTGCCAGAATAATCGATAAGAACATATCAACTGGGTCAATATCGAAATTGATAACTCATTGGGATTAAATCCAAATGCCATGAAAATCAAACACAACAAAGACAACAAATTAAAGGGGATAAACCCAAAACCACAACACTAAACACTCCAATACAAAGAAATGCCTCGATCTAAAGCAATTCCACTGAAAACTTCTCAACCGGTAAGAACTAGACTAGTGCTCCTACATCAGACTCTTGGGGTTAATTGAAAAGTGAGTCCCATCACTTGATCTGGTTCGGTGATCTGTCAGTAGGTACTTGCAATTGTCTCCGGGGGTTTGGCGATCTGACTACAACTTTTGGTTGCCCCTACATGATGATCTACCGGTCCAAACTACAGCCTGCCTGAATCAATGATCTGTTCAAGTCTCCACCCACTGATTGCCTCAAGCTCAAGCTCTAGGATCAGTGGTCTACCTACAAACCTTGCTCTTTCTCACGTTCGGTGATTTGAACAAGTCCATGATTTGCCTCAACTTTCTCTCCAACCAACTGGTACACAATCAACACTCTGCCCAACAATAGGCTCACAAACCAGCTCTGATACCATTTGACGCAGTCAAGGCAGGGGGATCCAATGAAGGACAACCCAACCTTGCATCCTAACACATGAACCATGCAAACCATACCAGTAATCAGTAACAAGATGCCGAAAACAACAGAAAGAACAACTAGTAACATAACAAAACACATAACCGGTAAGCAGTTTGAATAAATCTTATTATAATTTGAAGAATTACACATGCCACATACTGGATCATAGTCTAGGATACAAACATGCTTACAACACAATTACAAGATCCAGAGATCATCCACCTATCATATCAGCTTCCGAGAGCAGTCTATCGATTCTACCCTAATCCGGATCTTAACCTTTTGGCCTCAGTCCAACTGGATCAAAACCTCGCTAGATCTACATCTTTGCTTGATCTCAAAAATTTGTCTTCTATCTTTTGACTTCTCTCCCTCCTCAAATGATTTGCAAACCTCCAAATATGCCATCCGCAAATAGTTACAACTCAATCAAGTCAGCCCAAGGCCAATCGCTTCAACGTGCAACGGTAACAGGTCGGCTCAAATCACTAAGAACAACTCCAAAACATAAAATGATGTGCTGACCTATAGGACTAAAGACCAAGGCCTAAATCAACATCTCCAATAATCTACAAGTCACAGAGATCAATCGCAACCTGATTACACTTCACTCAACACACTGCCAGAATAACCAATAAGAACATATCAACCGGGTCAATACTGGAATCGATAACTCACTGGAATTAAATCTAAATGCCATGAAACTCAAACATGACAAAGACAATGAACTGAAGGGGATAAAACCAAAACCACAACACTAAACACTCCAACACAAAGAAATGCCTTGATCTAAAGAAATTCCACTGAAAACTGCTCAACTAGTAAGAACTAGACCGGTGCTCCTGCATCACCTACTAAAGCCACTTTTAGTTTACTAAAACTTTGTAATGAAATCTAGATAAAAGAAATATAAGATAATACTGAGACACTTGGAATCCACAACTTAATATTAAATTCAAACTCTTACATAAATTAGGTTTTATATTATCCCAATATACTTTAAATAATTAATTTTTACGGAAGTAAATAACTCCTTTAACCAAAATTCTAATTCACTAAATTGTTCTCAAGTTCTATGTTTCGAATAATTTTAGCCCACTTTTCTTTAATACCTCTAACTTACATGATTTATTCCTTTCAAAAATATTTATATTTATTAAATAATATTTGTAGTCACATAAATCTGTCCACTTAATTAAATGAATATTTAATATTTATTTGATTATTTAACCATCAAAGAATAATTAATTAAATTAATATATTTAATTAATTCATCTTAACCCTCTTCTCCTATTAATTAAATAAATTATTCAATTTATTTGATTTAATTCACTTAACCAAATTCAGACCATTAGTTAAATAAATAAATCATATTTATTTAATTAAATCTTCTCTCACATTTAAATAAATTAATATTTATTTAAATTCCCCCAAAATCCCACCTCTCACATTTAAATAAATTAACATTTATTTAAATCACCTTTATCCTCCACCCACTTGTATTTTCCTACAAATGCAAGTTGCACAATTATTTTAAATAAATCATTTATTTAAATCACCTTTATCCTCCACCCACTTGTATTTTCCTACAAATGCAAGTTGCACAATTATTTTAAATAAATCATTTATTTAAATCACCTTTATCCTCCACCCACTTGTATTTTCCTACAAAAGCAAGTTGCACAACTATTTTAAATAAATTATTTATTTAAAATCCTATTTATCTTCACCCACTTGAAACCTTTAATGGTTTCCCTTAAAGTATTCAAACTTGATGGCCTTAAAGTCTTCAAACTTAATGGCTTCCCTTAAAGTCTTCTTAAGACTTTAATGGTTTTCCTTAAAGTCTTCAAGACTTTAATGGTTTTCCTCAAAGTCTTCAAGCATTTTAATGCTTTATCTTCCTTTTCTCATTTAAATAAATTAATATTTATTTGAATATTTATCCAAATGCAAATTACACCATTTAATTGAAATAAATGATTTTATTTTAATTGAAAATACCAAAATTTCTCCCACTTGCATTTTCCTACAAAGTCCACTTGCATGCCTAAACCCCTTCTAGATTCTTCTAAACCTTTCCTAATTAACCTAATCCATCCCCTAAATATTGTCACATTCCTAAGCAAATTGGAGTCACTTCTCAAATACTCCAAAGTCTTTGAAAATCAATTAATGCTTTGTGTGTTCAACAAATTAGCCTCTAAAGTCTTCCAAACCACTTATGGCTCTTACATGACCATTAATGGTTAATTCCACTTGCACCCATGGTTAAGGACTTTGACCCCTAACTTAACCCTCATGTAACCCATGTGTCTCTTCAAAGCATTTATTTCTTTGACTAGGGTAACCATCATGTCCCCTCAAGCATTTAATGCTCCTTATCACTCCTCTCAAGCCTCCTCATGGTGACACTTGTCAACATGGGATTGGGTTGAAAGTCTCACATGGATTGAATATCTTTCAATTCTAACCCTTGTTAAGATTACTCAATCTTAACCCTTCATTTCCCCATTTCTTCTATAAATAGAACCCTTCTCCTCAAGCAAAAAAGGAAGCATTAGAGTATTGTTGTTATACTAGCATTAGCATAGAGCTTTTTCATAGCATCACTATCTACACTTGCATAGCATTTGCTTATCATATTCAACCATCTTGAATCTCCATATGGCATCCATGGCTAGTGCTAAAAGCTGAGAGCTACACTCATTTGGGACTTGGAGAGGAGAGGAACAAGGGAGGAGCAACTATGAGCATCTTGATTAGCTATTTTATTCTATGTTTATATGCTTTCTATTTCATGCTTAATATCTCTCTTGATATGCCTGTTTAGGATAATCTTTTGTTGCTAACACTAACGTTCGTTTCTTGTGCTCTTGTGTGTGTTGCCATCAAACAGATTTTCTAATCCTTTTTGCAGAGCATCAATATTATATAAAAGATGAGTATTAGGTATACTCATTAAGAGGGACCCCATGATTTAATTAATGTAAGGGGTCTCAACATACTTAATAATTTAAGTATATATCATTTGAAATATTTTATCTATCCACTATTTAGTTTCCACATAATATGTGTTGGTAATTTGATCCCTAAAAAACTATAATTATATTTGTTATTCAATCCACTTTTTGAATTATTAGATCATTCAACTAAAAATGTTTAATTCAACTATTATTAGTGGACATTTATCAATATTATACTACCTAAAATAATATATTTATTTATTATTAAATTAAATTTTGTAACTCCTGTTCTTAGTCTAACTATAAAAGAAAAAAGTTCCATTTTAATATGTTGAAACACTATAGATTAATACCTTTATCAATCTTGCACCTCATTTTTCTAGTCCTTGATTCAGTATTTGGCAACAGAGCAGAACATAGTAGTTTTTCAGATCAATGGTTGTAGATCATTCTGAGCTTTATCAGAACTGATTCCTGACATTTTTAGATGCTATACTCCAGTTCAGACATCGTATTTTCTTATATATCTCATTTGTAGGACAGTGAGTCCTCCGGGGTTGTAGCCATGTTTTGTAATTGAGTAGTGAGCTCTAGGTAGTGTGCCTGAATGCAAGTGCATTCCACTTTTGTAATATTATTTTACTACTGGCCATAGTATAATAATATTGTGGGTACTCAATCCCACTGAGGTTTTTCCCTTTCGAGGTTTCCATGTAAAAATTTTGATGTTATGGTTGTGTGGTTATTTGCTTTGTGTTTTTGCATTATAGTTTTTGTTCTTTGCATCTGATGGTTAAAGAATAAATTTTATAAATTAGCAATATGCAGAACACTGATTCACCCCCCCTCTCTTAGTGTTCATTGATTCCAACAATGAGGTCTAATAATTAGAGATTAGTAAGAAGAGAAAATAGCCTTATGGATCTTCTATTGTTCAAAAATGTCCAATGATCTCTTAAAATTATTTCCCTTAGAACTACAATCTTCATCGAGGTCTATAGATTGAAATTATGTCCCCCCCCCCCCCTTCTATGATGCAAAGATCATGATCCCTCTTAATGAACACAAATGAGTCAATTCCTTAAAACCAATTTGTTGTTTTTGCTAGCTTCTTTGAAATTATTCCACAAGAAAAAATATTCCTAATTTATCTTAACCATGAATTGAAAAATTATCTCATGGAATGTTAAAAGGATTTCTCTCCCTCATCATAAATATTAGATTACGGATATTACAACTAAGTGGAAACCTTATGTGAATTTTGTTAAAGAATTTAAACATAGACATCTTCATGAGGATTATTCTATTTGCAATGTATGGAGAGATGTTGCTTTTCTCCATACATTACATAGAGAAAGTCAAGGTGGGTTTTTTATTGGGTTGCCTTCATGGATCAATAATTTTATCATCAATAAAGGAGAGAACCCATCACACAATTGTGTATGGGCCCTAATCTTTATCAATTGATAGCTTATGCATTTTTATTTAGTATATGCTCCTAATAATACTCAAGAGAGTTTTCTTTAATGGGATTAGATGGATAACAATCTTCCTAATATGAATTGGGTTATAGGAGGTGATTTTAAAATGGTAGAATATTCCATTATCACAACTAGCATAGTCATGTTTACGTAGGTAAGGAAGAATTTGATAATTTTTGGTTGAATAGTCATTATTCTAGTGGAGTTGTAGATCTAATACATGACAAAGCACTAGCCATATCTAATGAGCCCCATTTTTAGATCTTTTATTTCAGACTTTTAAGTTTATTTAAAACTTTGATATTCTTTGAAAGACATGATCTTTTATGTTTTAAAGTTTGTTTTAAATGTTGAACTTTTTAAAAACATGTGATGACTTAGCCTTTCCTATGAATACTATAAGTATATTAATGATTATATAAATGATGTGAATAATATTATTTTGAGTATTATTAGGTATGCAATGAGTTTATGCACTTTAACCCTTGTGAATACAATCATTAAGAATGAATCCAAATCTAAAGATGAAGAGTTATTGCAGCTATGTCCAACATAGCTGAGAATTTGTTGCAGTAGATAGTGGAAGAAGTCAATCCCTTGGCCAACTAACCAAGACCAGTGGAAGACTCCCAATTCAATTGGGAATCAATTATCTGCCTCATTTTCTCTCCATGTCTGCTGGTGGAGTATATTTAGGAAAAGTTATGATAGATTTGTTATTTCAGATAGAGTCATGTTTTATCACAACTCTTTGTTACCAAGTTTTAAGCTTTCAATAAAAGTCATCCTCCTAGTTGTTAGGAGTTGAGCCACCAAGTTAGTTAGGATAAATAGATTTCTCCTTTCTATAAATGCATCAATCATTTCTAAGAAAAGGATGGTTAGCAAAAAGTTGTATTTCCCATTTTCATAAGTGTGTGTACTCTTTTATGCAAAGACTATTGTTAATGCAAATGAAGTAATTGAAGAAGGATGTTATGAGTATCAGAGTTCAAGTTAGAGTAGAAGAAGACTCTCCCAAGGGGGTCAACTTGGTCAGGATTCTATTCCATTCAACTGTAAAGTATTAGTTTACAGTTGCAATTCCAGTAATTGAATGTTTTTGAAGCCACATAAATTCCTTTATGTGAATATTCTTGTAGCCAAGGGAGAACAAAAGTAATTCCTTTTTGCTTACTAAAACTCCTTTATTAAGTAACATTTTCCAACATATTTCAATCATTAGAATATGTGTTAAAGTTGATAAATTGTATTTACTTTGCAATAATTTTTTTGGTGCATTTCTTTAAGATAGCCTAGATTAGCAAAGGCAAATTATCTATTAGTGTACATATAGTGCTGACCCATTTTAAGTTTCATGACCTTGGGTTGATAGATAAATGAGCTTCAATAATGAGTTAGATGGCTACTTAGTGAGGATGTTTCATCCCTAAGTTATGGTCTCATGTTGAGTTATTTAACCACTACTAAAGTCCTACATTTTTTGTCTCATTGTCAGGGATGGTGTCAAACTAAGATCTTACTGGGATTATAGGATTTTTACTATATTTTGTTATAATCAAGCATTTTCCTCTTATTTTAAGATTTAGGAGTAGGTTAACCAAAATCACACCATTGCTAGCTATGTAGGTTTAATGATAACTAAGATATACCTCTATGCATAGGAGAAGAGATTCTCTTGGGAGTTTTATTCCAAATGAAGACCATGTTGAGGAAAATCTAGTTGTGAAATAGGATATTGATCCTTTTGAGCAGGAAATAAATCATTTTACATACCTTTTTGTTGAGCTATACAATAACCCCTTTGAGAATCATTTTCCTCCACCAATTGACCCATTAGCAGAAAATCCTTTTGTTGCATTAGTGGTATATCAAAGGAATATGGTAGGACAACCTGGTGGTGGTGGTGGTGGTGGAAATCTTCCACCTCCACCTAACTTGACATTCAAATTCCCTATAGTTCTTTACAAATCTAATGCTAATCTAAAAATATATTCCCCCAATAGCTCTTCCACATTTTTATGGCCTTGTAACAAAAGATCCAGACACCTTCCTCCTTGAGTTTGATGTGATGTTCAAAAGCTATGATTATACAACATATGCACATAGACTCAAATTATTTCCCTCTACCTTGAAGGATTCAACTCTCCAAAGTTTTATGGCCCTAGGAGAAGATTTTATAACTATCTGGGATACTATGAAGAAAAAATTTCTTACTAAATATGATGGGAATGGGTATGGGATAGACTAGCCTAGTCTATGCTCCTTGAACCTCTCCTTGGATCACCAAGTGTTCCAACCACACCCTAGGGTCTCTAGGACTTCCCTTGCCTGTGGAATCCCCTGACCTTGCCCAATCCACCCACCAATAACCTATAATACTTCTCCTAAGGTCACACCTACTCCCAAACATCAAAAACCCTCACATAGGCTAATAAGGGTTTAGCTCCTCCTACACCTTCTTAGGTCATAGAAAGGATAGGATAGGTCTTTGACATGGTTTTCCATCCATTCATGTGCCCCCAAGAGGTTTTAACCTTCCATTTTGTTACCGATCTCACTATTTTGCTTCTTTCCTACAAAATATGGCTATAAGGAATGTGCCCAATTAGGCCTCCATTCTGAACTTTTAGGGCTCCCTCTTGCAAATGATGCACAAATTTGTGAAACTTCCCAAAGGGAATACTAATAATTTGGCAAGGGCTCAAATATTTTCCTAGTTTTGGGCCTCCAAGTGTCCGTACACTGCCCTAGGTGAATTTTGGGGTTTTTGAGGGTTTTTATGAGGGTTTTAAGGCCTGCCAGGGTCACAGTGAGGGTTTTCTATCTTTACCACCTTAAATAGATTGGTGGAAGCTCCTCCTTCTCACCAATGGTTCTCCACACACCCCTCTACAACTCTTCCAAAGCATGCCTCCTTCCTTATCCTACCTTGCTCTCATGGACCTCTGCAACCTCAACCCTTCCTAGCCGGGCACAGTTCAGTCTTGCCTAGGAGTGGGTCTTTGAAAAGCTTTCCTACATCTTTAGGGGCCCTTCTTCCTCTAAGGTACTATATAGGGTCTACACTCCTATTCCCCATGGTTTCATGGTGTTTCCACAATGGGGATAGGAGTTGTCAACCCATTTACACAAAATAGTCCAAATCTGGACATTGAAAGAGTAGCTTCACAAAATAATTACAATACACACAAATCCTGGACAAGAACCTAACCTAAGTGCTCAAAATTAAAGTATAAACACAATGAAAGACTCTCAACACCATTTATTTTACAAAACAATCTATTATCAACCTGTTCATGCTCCACTTGTGCCGACTGGCAACAAAAACACAGTCACAATCAAGGTCTTTTCTCTTGGGTCGTACAATCTGACATCGAACCCCTCATTTTAGGGTTTGTAACAATTTATAGTTTCTCTACCTTAGTTTTTGTGCCATGATTAGGGTTCCCAATGCCAAGCTAAGGTTATGACCTATTTGGTGGAAAAGTTGCATGACAACTGTGAAAAGTTGTCATGCAACTTTGTACAACTTTTGAGCAACTTTTACAATGTTGCTTTTCTTAACTTTTGGGCCTACCTTGGGATATCCTATGGACACAACCATGATAAAAGGACCCCAAACTCATAAATGGCACACATACCCTCTACTCCACAAGAAATCTCAACCTAGACTTGTGAACCTAGGACCTAAACAAGACCAATGAGCTCTTGGCTCTTATTACATTTACATGGCTTCTTAAAGAAGAAAAATTCCAACAAAAATCATATGGAGGAAGACCTTAGAAGGGTGTTCCTGCACCATACTCCCCCTCTACACAAAATTAAGGAACTAGGGGAGAGATGAGAGCTGGGTCAATACCAAGTTTCTTGAACCTGCCCTCTTCAACCCAAGTGGCTTCAGATTCAGGTTAACCTGCCCACTTCACCAAGTGTTCCATGTAGACCTGGTGTCTAGTAGACTTCTTCACCCTTGACTCCAAGATCTCCTCTACTATGGGTTGCTTCACTTGAGGTAAGGCATTCACATCCAAGTCCTGCAGCACCTTGGCTTGATTCTCAGTTTGCCCTGCTATTTCACCTTTGTATAGTATCAAATTAGCAACATTGAAGACTGGTGATATGGCCAAATCTGAAGGAAGTTCCACCTTGTAGGCATTTTCACCATATTTGGATATAATTCTACAAGGTCCTACCCTCTTCATTTGTAGCTTAGTAGGCTTTCCATTTTGCATTCTAGCTTTACTTAAATGGACCATCACATAGTCACCCACTTTGAACTGAACCTTTCTCCTTCTCTCATCCACTTTGGCTTTCAATTTTTGAGTAGACTCTAGGATGGCTCTCTTGACCTGTTCTTGTACTTCCTTGATGGTTTGTGTGAAGTCCTCTACTTGCCCACTCTTCATCTCCATGGAACCAAGTTCTCTTAGTTCACACACCACTCTTAGATGTCTACTAGAGACAACCTCAAAAGGACTCCTTCCAGTGGTCCTATTTACACTGTCATTGTAGGCATACTCAGCTTGTGGAATAACTAGATCCCATGTCTGCCCATACTCCTTGGTTAGACAACTCAACAAGTTGCCTAACACCCTGTTAATGACTTCAGTTTGACCATCAGTTTGTGGATGGTAAGCTGAGCTGAATGATAAATTAGTCCCTAGTCTTCTCCATAAGGTTTGCCAAAAATGATCCATGAAATTGCTATCCCTATCTGAAATAATACTTAATGGGAGTCCATGAATCCTTACAATCTCCTTAAAGAAGAGATGTGCAATATAACTAGCATCATGAGTAGTTTTACATGCAATAAAATGGCTCATCTTAGAAAATCTATCTACCACCACATAGATGCTATCCATACCTATCTTTGTCTTGGGGAGTCCTACCACAAAGTCCATGCTCACACACTCCCAAGGCCTATTTGGGACCGGTAATGGTTGATAGAGGCCTGCATTACTTGATCCTCCTTTTGCCCTTTGACACACACCACATTGCTCCACATACCTTCTCACATCCCTTGGCAACTTAGGCCACTAGTAGTACCTTTGCACTAGATCCAAAGTTTTATTGATTCCAAAGTGTCCACTTAGACTACCATTGTGTTTCTCTTGTATGAGATTTTCTCTCATGGATCCTCTAGGTACACATAACTGATTGCCTTTGAACAAGAGACCATTTTGAAGAGTGTAATCTGCATACTCACCATGAAAATGATTCTCAAACTCCTTGCAGACCTTGTAGGTTGATGAGAAGTCCTCATCTTCTTCATAGAGATCCTTGAAACCTTCTATCCCTATGCTCTACAATTGTAATTCTTGGACAGTCAACAACTTCCGGCTTAAAGCATCTGCCACCTTGTTAAACTGTCCCTTTTTATGCTTGATGGTAAAGGTAAAGGATTGGAGGTACTCGATCCACTTCAAATGTCTATTGCTAAGCTTCTCTTGAGTGTTGATGTAACTCAAAGCCTAGTAATCTGTGAACACCACAAATTGCTTTGGGAGTAGGTAATACCTCCACTTCTTGAGAGACTGAACTAGTGCATACAACTCTAGATCATATGTTGAATACCTCTTCTTTGTCTCATTAAGCTTCTCACTGAAAAATGCCACAGGCCTTCCCTCTTGACTCAATACACCCCCTACTGCAATGCCACTTACATCACACTCCAATGTGAATACTTTGTCAAAAGTAGGTAAGAGTAGGATGGGTTTTGTGGCTACTTCTTGCTTCAATAATTGGAATGCTTTACTAGCTTGTTCAGTCCACTTGAACTTAGTTTTAAGGCCTCCTTTTATGGTGTCAAATACTGGTGCACATATGCCACTAAAGTTCCTCACAAACTTTCTATAGAATTGGGCTAAACCATGGAAACTCCTAACTTCAGTCCTTGTTTTAGGGGCAGGCCAATTCAAGATTGCCTCCACCTTGCTTGGATCCATCTTCAAGGTTCCCTTAGATACCACAAACCCTAAGTAGACTAACTCTTGCTTCAAAAAGTCACACTTCTCTAGGTTGATTGCCAACTTCTCTTCATGCAACCTCTCTAGGACTAACCTCAAATGTTCTAGGTGCTCCTCTTTGGTTTTGCTATAGATGAGTATGTCATCTAAGTACACCACCACAAATTTGCCTATGAAGTCCTTCAACACCTCATTCATCAACCTCATGAAGGTGCTTGGGGCATTGGTAAGTCCAAATGGCATCACACGCCATTCATACAACCCTTTTGTGGTCTTAAAAGCGGTCTTCCACTCATCACCCTCCTTAATTCTAATCTGATGATAACCACTTTTAAGGTCCAACTTAGTAAAATACATGGCACCTCCTAAACAATCCATCAAATCCTCTATTCGAGGAATAGGAAATCTGTACCTTATGGTGATCCTATTGATTTCCCTTGAATTAGTACAAAGTCTCCACTTGCCTCCCTTCTTTATTTCTAGTACTACCGGGACTGCACATGGGCTGATGCTCTTCTTGATCAGTCCTTGATCCAACAACTCCTGCACTTGCCTTGCCACCTCCTTATTTTGGTCAGGTGTGAGCTTATATGCTACTTTATTGGGCAGGGATGCATCAGGTACAAAGTCTATTTGATGGCTAATAGACCTTCTTAGTGGAAGTGTTGTAGGTACTCCATCACTCACTATATCTTTATACTCTTGTAACATTTGTTTTACCTCCTTAGGTACCTTTGTCTGCAACTTATCTTCCTCCTCCTTTGGCTTCACAAAGATGGCACCTCCCACTATCTCCTCTACCTATGAAGTCCTTCAACACCTCATTCATCAACCTCATGAAGGTGCTTGGGGCATTAGTAAGTCCAAATGGCACCACACGCCATTCATACAACCCTTCTGTGGTCTTAAAAGTGGTCTTCCACTCATCACCCTCCTTAATTCTAATCTGATGATAACCACTTTTAAGGTCCAACTTAGTAAAATACATGGCACCTCCTAAACAGTCCATCAAATCCTCTATTCTAGGAATAGGAAATCTGTACCTTATGGTGATCCTATTGATTTCCCTTGAATCTATACAAAGTCTCCACTTGCCTCCCTTCTTTGTTGCTAGTACTATCGGGACTGCACATGGGTTGATGCTCTTCTTGACCAGTCCTTGATCCAACAACTCCTGCACTTGCCTTTCCACCTCCTTATTTTGGTCAGGTGTGAGCTTATATGCTACTTTATTGGGAAAGGATGCATCGGGTACAAATTCTATTTGATGGCTAATAGACCTTCTTGGTGGAAGTGTTGTAGGTGCTCCATCACTCACTATATATCTATACTCTTGTAACATTTGTTTTACCTCCTTAGGTACCTCTGTCTGCAACTTATCTTCCTCCTCCTTTGGCTTCACAAAGATGGCACATCCCACTATCTCCTTTGCCTATGAAGTCCTTCAACACCTCATTCATCAACCTCATGAAGGTGCTTGGGGAATTGGTAAGTCCAAATGGCATCACACGCCATTCATACAACCCTTCTGTGGTCTTAAATGCGGTCTTCCACTCATCACCCACCTTAATTCTAATCTGATGATAACCACTTTTAAGGTCCAACTTAGTAAAATACATGGCACCTCCTAAACAGTCCATCAAATCCTCTATTCTAGGAATAGGAAATCTGTACCTTATGGTGATCCTATTGATTGCCCTTGAATCAGTACAAAGTCTCCACTTGCCTCCCTTCTTTGTTGCTAGTACTACCGGGACTGCACATGGGTTGATGCTCTTCTTGACCAGTCCTTGATCCAACAACTCCTGCACTTGCCTTTCCACCTCCTTATTTTGGTCAGGTGTGAGCTTATATGCTACTTTATTGGGCAAGGATGCATCGGGTACAAAGTCTATTTGATGGCTAATAGACCTTCTTGGTGGAAGTGTTGTAGGTGCTCCATCACTCACTATATATCTATACTCTTGTAACATTTGTTTTACCTCCTTAGGTACCTCTGTCTGCAACTTATCTTCCTCCTCCTTTGGCTTCACAAAGATGGCACATCCCACTATCTCCTTTGCCTATGAAGTCCTTCAACACCTCATTCATCAACCTCATGAAGGTGCTTGGGGAATTGGTAAGTCCAAATGGCATCACAAGCCATTCATACAACCCTTCTGTGGTCTTAAATGCGGTCTTCCACTCATCACCCTCCTTAATTCTAATCTGATGATAACCACTTTTAAGGTCCAACTTAGTAAAATACATGGCACCTCCTAAACAGTCCATCAAATCCTCTATTCTAGGAATAGGAAATCTGTACCTTATGGTGATCCTATTGATTGCCCTTGAATCAGTACAAAGTCTCCACTTGCCTCCCTTCTTTGTTGCTAGTACTATCGGGACTGCACATGGGCTGATGCTCTTCTTGATCAGTCCTTGATCCAACAACTCTTGCACTTGCCTTTCCACCTCCTTATTTTGGTCAGGTGTGAGCTTATATGCTGCTTTATTGGGAAGGGATGCACCAAGTACAAAGTCTATTTGATGGCTAATATACATTCTTGGTGGAAGTGTTGCAGGTGCTCCATCACTCACTATATCTTTATACTCTTGTAACATTTGTTTTACCTCCTTAGGTATGTCTATCTGCAACTTATCTTCCTCCTCCTTTGGCTTCACAAAGATGGCACATCCCACTATCTCCTCTTCATGTAGTAGGTGTAAGAACTCTTTACCAGTATTAAGCAAGACACTAGGTGTCCTTGAGGTTCCCTCCTCACTCTCTGTTAGAGACTGAATCTTATAGGTTCTGTTGTCCTTCTTGAAGGAAATGGAGTTCTCCTCTCCATCATAGATCATCTTCCTATCAAATTACTAGGGTCTACCTAGCAGCAGATGACAAGCATCCATGGGTAACACATTACAAAGGATCTTGTCCTTGTATCCTCCAATAGAGAACTCTACCCAAGTCTGTTCATTGACAAGCACACTCTGTCCTTGATTCAACCATGTCACCTTGTAAGGGATAGTGTGGGGTATCTTTGTGAGTTTCAATTTCTTGGCTACCTCATCTGATATGATGTTATCAGTTGACCTTGAATCAACTATCACCTTGCAAACCTTACCAAATATTTTGCATCTCACCCTAAACAATGCTCTCCTATGCTTAGGTTCATCCTTAACCGGTTGTCTTATCAAGACTCTATTGAACATCAGATTTTCTCCAATCTCTGATTCAATATGGTCCATCTTAGGTGTTTTTCTACTTGATGTGTCTTCATGGGCATAAGCAACCCTCTTTCCACTATTTGATGAGGTAGGCTTGTCAGGGCATCTATAGGCTGGGTGTCCCAATTGACCACAGTTGTAGCATTTCATGGTTGCAAAGTAGGAATTACCCTTGCTGGTACCTCTGCCCCTATTTGCTCCCCCTTGTGCACCTCTTCCTCTAGAATGGCCTCCTCTGAGATTGGTTTCACTGCTATGCTCAGTCAACTTGGACTCTCCTTGATTCCTTTGCTCATTTGCCTTGCTTTGGTAACCACCTCGGTGACTCATTTGTTCTCTACCTCTACCTCTACCCCTATTGTTAGAGTCTCCCTTCCTTTTGTTCCTCTCTTCCACCTTAGCAGTGAACCGATGACACTTTTTGATAGTGGTAGGAGTCCATAGGCTTATCTCCTCTTGAATGTTCCACTTTAGGCCACTTAGATACATAGCCACCTTGATAGATTCCTCTTCTTGGACTTTGGATCTAAGACAAAGCTTTTGAAACTCCTCTATGTAGGAGGTCACATCAAGGTCTTTCTGCTTCAATCCCTATCTCTTCTTATGAAGTTGGACTTCATAATCCTCTAGCAAGTAGTTCTCCTTGATCTTACTCACCGTGGCCTTCTAGTTTGCAATAGGTAGCTTTCCCATGCTAACTCTCTCCTCTTGCAAGTACTTCCACCATGTCAAGGCTGCTCCCCTTAGTCTTGATTTGGCAACCTTAACCTTTTGAGCTTTTTTCACACCTTCACACTCAAATTTGTTCTCCATACCCTTAATCCATTCCATGAGAGTGTCAATGTCCATCCTTCCACTGAAATGTGGCAATCCTTCAAAAGCTTTTGTATTCAAAGCCTTAATGGCCTTTACAAAAGGTTCTTCATTGATTAAGGGGTCTAGTTCAAGTATGATGTCATCAAGATCAATAACTTTCTTGCCTCTGTCACTAGTTTCCGCACCCCAGAGTTCTTGTTCTCTCTGATCAACCACTTCTTGCAGCTTGTTCCTTATCTCACTCATAGCATCTTCAAGGAGTCTATTTTTCTCCTTTTTCTCTTCTACCTCCCTAGCCAGCTCTGCATTAGTGAACATTATGTCCTCCCCTACTAATTCACCAGAATATAGAGACATGCACGGTCCACCAAATCTTTAACTTGCTCTGATACCAATCTGATGGGAATGGGTATGGGATAGACTAGCCTAGTCTATGCTCCTTGAACCTCTCCTTGGATCACCAGGTGTTCCAACCACACCCTAAGGTCTCTAGGACTTCCCTTTCCTATGGAATCCCCTGACCTTGCCCAATCCACCCACCAATAACCTGTAATACTTCTCCTAAGGTCACACCTACTCACAAGTATTAAAAACCCTCACATAGGCTAATAAGGGTTTAGCTCCTCCTACACCTTCTTAGGTCCTAGCAAGGATATGATAGGTCTTTGACATGGTTTTCCATCCATTCATGTGCCCCCAAGAGGTTTTAACCTTCCATTTTGTTACCGATCTCACTATTTTGCTTCTTTCCTACAAAATAGGGCTACAAGGAATGTGCCCAATTAGGCCTCCATTCCGAACTTTTAGGGATCCCTCTTGCAAATGATGCACAAACTTGTGAAACTTCCCAAAGGGACTGCTAATCATTTGGAAAGGGCTCAAAGATTTTCTTATTTTTGGGTCTCCAAGTGTCTGTACACTGCCCTAGGTGAATTTTCGGGGTTTTGAGGGTTTTTATGAGGGTTTTAAGGCCTGCCAGGGTCACAGTGAGGGTTTTATATCTTTACCACCTTAACTAGATTGTTGGAAGCTCCTCCTTCTCACCAATGGTGCTCCACACACCCCTCTACAAATCTTCCAAAGGGTGCCTCCTTCCTTGTCCTACCTTGCTCTCATGGACCTCTGCAACCTCAACCCTTCCTAGCCGGGCATAGACCAATCTTGCCTAGGAGTGGGTCTTTGAAAAGATTTCCTGCATCTTTAGGGGCCTTGCTTCCTCTGAGGTACTATACAAGGTCTGCACTCCTATTCCCCATGGTTTCATGGTGTTTCCATAATGGGGATAGGAGTTGTCAATCCATTTACACAAAACAGTCCAAATTTGGACAGTGAAAGAGTAGCTTCACAAAATAATTACACGACACACAAAACCTGCACAAGAACCTAACCTAAGTGCTCAAAATGAAAGTACAAACACAATGCAAGACTCTCAACACCATTTAGTTTTCAAAACAATCCATTATCAACTTGTTCATGCTCCACTTGTGCCAATTGGCAACAAAAACACAGTCACAGTCAAGGTCTTTTCTCTTGGGCCGTACAATCTAACATCCAATCCCTCATTTTAGGGTTTGTAACAATTTATAGTGTCTCTACCTCGGTTTTTGTGCCATGGTTGGGGTTCCCAATGCCCAGTGAAGGTTATGACCTATTTGGTGGAAAAGTTGCATGACAACTTTGAAAAGTTGTCATGCAACTTTTTACAACTTTTGAGCAACTTTTACAATGTTGGTTTTCTTGACTTTTGGGCCTACCTTGGGATATCCTATGGACACAACCATGCTAAAAGGACCCAAAGTCATCAATGGAACACATACCCTCTACTCCATAAGAAATATCAACCTAGACTTGTGAACCTAGGACCTAAACTAGGACCTAAACAAGACCAATGAGCTCTTGGCTCTTATTACATTTACATGGCTTCTTAAAGAAGCAAAATTCCAACAGAAATCACATGGAGGAAGACCTTAGAAGGGTGCTCCTACACCAAAATACTAGGAATATTGTAGGGGGGTGACATGAGAGGGGATGATATCTTCTGAATGCAACAAAAGGAAGATAAGTCCTTGGAAGATTATATTGAAAGATTCCTCTTTAGCTTGAAAAAGTCAAAACATAACCAATTAAGTGAAGATTCACAAAAATTGGTCTTCTAAGGAATCAATGAAGAATGCATGGAGGCTTTGGACCACTTGGGATGAAATTAAAAAAACATGTCATAATTACTCTAGAGCTGCCATGGAAAAGACAAGAGGACATAGTCTTTCATCAAATGAATCCAACTCAGGAGTTTCAAGAATGAAATTGAATAATTTACTGAAGGATTTCAAGTAGGACATCATTAATAATGTGGTGACACAATTAGACACTCTTCAAGTCAAGTAAAAGAATGATGAGGTTGAGGCTATGTTGGCAGGATGTTGCCCTCATTGTAGACAAGAAAAGAAAGATTGCATATGTAAGAAGATTTCCAACATGGAAAGCAAGCCATTTCAACTAGAATTTATACTAGTGGAGGATGATGAAGGCTATATTTTCTATGTAGCTCAAAGAAGGTCATGGGACCAAAGATAAGGTATGCCTCAGGACCCTTTATCTTTCAATGTTCCATATGAAAATTCTTTTGCAAATAATAATCATTGACAACCTTCCACTTCTGTAAATTGGGGAAATAATGGGTCACCACCACCATGGAATAATCAACAAGAATTTTGGCCAAATTAGCAATACCCTAATTCCTAGCCTCAATGGCAACCACCTACTAGAAATTGGCAACAATAGCCCCAATGGAGAGGAGGTAAAAAATGGTCTAACCAACTTGCTGGCTACTTGTGGCCACAAGCACCACCTATAAAATCAAATGAAAATGCACCCAAACCTACTTAGTTACTAGCACAACTTGCACCAAACCCTAACAATAAACCATAGCAACAGACATACTCTTCTTATTCCATTCAATACCTTGCCTATGTTTTGAACATAAGTGACATACACCTATAGTCAGGGACAAGTTTGAATGCACCTCATTCTCTTGTTATTATTGAATTCCTCTAGAAGAACATGATAATACAAATTATATCTTGCATCCCACAGATCAATCCACCCAAATAGGACAACCTGAGCTAACTCAAGCTATTGATCTAGTACCACCATTCCCACAAAGGCTAGAAATCAAAGTGTATGAGACAAAACCATCTTTTGACTTCCTAGATTAGTTAAAGAATGTGTGTGTCAAAATTCCCTTATTTCAAGAAATCAAGGATGTGCCCATTTATAGCAAAACAATAAGGGATTTATGGTTGAATATGTCGAGCGGAAAGAAAAAGGACCTAGAAATAGTCCATGTGGTAGGACAACTAGCAGATATAATGCTAGGAAAAGTAACTGTTCCCAAATACTCTAATTTGGGTAGTCCAATGGTAGTAGTTACTATTAATGGAATATCAATAAACAATGTTCTCATAGACCTAGGTACATCTATCAATGTTATGACTAAGGAAAGTGATGCAAGAGCACCGATGTAGGTCTTACCAGTTGGGTAGTTTGCAGTGGAATTTCTTGGAGATCGTGGCATTTCTTCATGTTTGAGAGTTTAGCATTGTGGTTTTGGATTTATTACCTTGTGTTTGTTTTCCTTGTCATGTTCGAGTTTCATGGCATTTGGATTTAATCCCAATCAGTTATGGATTCCGATATTGGCCCAGTTGATATGTTCTTACCGGTTAGCCTTGTAGTGTGTTGAGCGAAGTTGGATCGGGTTGCGGTTGATCTCCGTGAATTGCAGATCATTGGTGATGTTGCTTTAGGCCTTGGCCGGTATTCCTAGAGGTCCACACATCATTTTATGTTTTGGAGATTGTTCTTAGTGATTTGACCCGAAATGTTACCATTGCACATTTCATGAACCAATTGGTCTTTGGGTCGACTTGATGGAGTTATTATTATTGTGGATGGTATAAAGTGTGGTTTGCAAATCATTTAAGGACATAGAAGTTAGGAGATTGAAGACAGTTTTGAGATTGAGCGAAGATGTAGATCCGACGAGATTCGGATCCGATAGGACTGAGGTCGGAAGGCTAAGGTCCGAATTAGGGTAGAACCGACAGACTGTTCCCAAAAGCCGATATGATATTTGGATGATCTACATATCTTGTAATTGTGTTGTAAGAGTTATTTGTATCCTAGACTCCGATCCAACATGTGGCATGTGTAATTCTTCAAACTTTTATAATATTTAGTCAAACTATTTACCGGTTATGTGTTTTGTTAAGTTATCGGTTGTTCTTTCTATTGTTTCTGGCATCTTGTTACCGGTTATCAGTATATCTTGCATTGTTTATGTGTTAGGCTGCAAGGTTGGGTTGTTCTTCATTGGATCTCCCTGCCTTGACTACATAAGAAATCATGCAGCATCGAAACATCACTAATCTTAGACCTACTCCTATCATTCTATATTTAGTTGATAGTTCTACTTTGACACTAGATGGTATTATATAATATCTTGTTGTTACATTGGACTCTTGGGAGTACCCTGCTAATTTCATGGTCTTGTCTCCCAAAGCCACTTTGGGTGGATACCCCATCATCTTGGGAAGACCTTGGTTAGCCACAGTAGATGCCTATATAGGATGTAGATCAGAGGATATGACTATCTCCAATGGGGATAGCAGTAAGAAACTTATCACATATCCTCTAGCTCAACCTCATGGGAACTTATATCAAACTATTTGGCCAGATTTAGGAGATGAACAAGAAGAAATGAACTCCTTATAAAAACTAATGATGATTGATAGGAGTCCCAATATGAAACTTGAAGATGATTAAGAGGTACTATCCCAAGTCTTGCATAATAATTATGAGAGATGGAAGTTGTTTAGCATGTCCAACATGTCCTTTACAAAAACTATTACCAACATTTGATGCACCTACATTCCTCATAATATTACATTTGTTGCGTACATTGTTACCACATGAAGTGAAGATGTCATGGATTAATGTAGCTTCTATGATTTTTCATTGACTAATCAACTATAAATTTCACTAGGAAAATGTTTAAACATAAATAATAAGCTTACTCCAGAACATCAGATCTCTCTAGTAGAACTATTATAGACACATAAGCATGCATTTGCATGAGATTCTCATGACATGAAGGGGTTGGATCCAAAAAAATTCACCCATAGGATCTATATCAAAGAGGATAGTAAACCAGTTAGACAATCACAACAAAGAGTTAAATCTTGCAGTAAGAGAAATAGTCAAAGGATAATTGCAAAAATTATTAGATGTGGGATTTATTTATCTCATCTTTGATAGTGAATGGTTATCTACATATTCATTGTTCCTAAGAAGGGCATAAAATGGAGGGTCTATGCTGATTATAGGGAACTGAATGCAACAAGTAAGAAATATCACTTTCCCCTTCCATTAATGGATCAGGTGTTAGATTCTCTAGCAGGAAAGCAATTCTCGTCATTCCTAGATGGTTTTAGTGGATAAAATTAGATACATATCATACTAGAGGATCAGGAGAAAACTAAATTTACTTTCCCATGAAGAAATTATAAATATGCAGTGCTTTCATTTGGATTATGCAATGCACCAACCTTTTATAGAGCAATAATCAACCTCTTTTTAGATATCTCTCATAATTGCATGGAGGTCTATATGGATGATTTTACTACTTATGTAAATACCTTTGAGGAAGCATTGAATAAATTTAAAAAGGTGTCCTAAAGATGTGAGGACTACAATCTATCTTTGAACAGTGAGAAATGATTCATGGTGATGCAAAAGGGAGTAGTCCTTGACCACTATATCTCTCATAAAGGCATTCAACTGAACCCTGCCAAGATTGAAGTAGTCATCAATCTCCCTACCCCTACTAAGAAAAAGGATGTGAGAAGTTTCTTAGGGAATCTTGGTTACTATAGATGGTTCATTCAAGATTTTAGTAAGATAGTTGGGCTCATGTATGGTCTTCTAACAAAGGATGTTGAGTTCCAATGGACATCATCATCCAATAAGTCATTCAAAGACTTTAAAACTACTTTGACTCAAGTACCCATCTTTAAGGGACCCCAATCAACTCTTCCATTTCATATCCACATAGATGCTTCAAATCATGTTGTAGGAACTATCTTAGGTTAGAAAGAAGGATCTTTTGAGAATGCAATCTATTTTGTCAGCAAGAACTTGTAAGAAGCATAGTTAAATTATATTGTGACAGAAAAAGAGATGTTAGCTGTCATTTATTCCTTTAATAAATTTATACATTATATCATATGATATCAAATATTCATTCACATTGATCATGCCTCTATTAGATACTTAATGAACAAGCCTAATGTCATGGGAAGAATTGATAGATGGTGACTGATCATGCGATAATTTGGCATTACCATCATTGATAAACCAGACAGTTAAAATGATGTAGCAAAATTTTTGTCAAGATTGATAAAACACAATTAAGAACCCACAATTGATGATTCATTTCCTAATGAGAACCCATTTTTTATTAGTGTTAAAACACAATGGAATGCAAATATAGCTAATTATTTGGTTGCAGGCAAAGTTCCTCCACACTATTCATCAAAGGAAAGGAGATAATTGATAGAAAAAAGTTTTCCATACTCTCGGATTTCAGGATTTCTATTCTACACAAGACTAGATGATGTTATGAGGAGATGTGTTAGAGAGGATGAAACATTTGATATTCTACATGCTTGTCATGATGAGCCATGTGTGGGTCATTTTGCTACTAAAAGAACAACAATAAAGATTTTAAACATAGGTTATTATTCACCTAACCTCCATAAGGATGCAATGAGATATACAAGGAAGTGTGATAGCTGTCAAAGAATGGGCCGACCAACTAGAGCATATGAAATATGCTTGCATCCCCAAGTTGTTCTCACCCCATTTGAAAAATAGGGCATGGACTTTATCAATCCCATTGACCCACCATCTAAGGGAAAATCATATATCCTTGTTTGTATTGATTACCTTGCAAAATGGGTTGAAGTTAAAGAAATGAAGCATGCAAGGGGAAAAAAAGTTGTTGAGTTTATATATGATGAGATATTTACTAGATATGGGGTTCCTAGGGAGATAGTAATGGATCAGGGTGCTCAATTCACATCCATTCTAATTATAGCATTGGTTAATGAGTACAACATAAGGAAAAATAAGTCCACCCCATGTCATTCTTAGGCCAATGGTCAAGCAGAAGTGACCAATAGAGAATTTGAGTCTATTTTGATAAAGACTATGGTGATTCACAAAAAGGATTAGGCAGCTCGGTTACCTAAAGCAGTGTGGGATAACATAACCACTAGGAAAACAACAACTAGATTCATACCATTTGAGCTAGTATATGGGAAAACAACAATCATGCCCATTGAATTTGAACATAAAACTCTCAAAACTACATTAGAGCTAGGGATGATTTTAATTGAAGCCTAATCAGACCGTGTTATGCACCTCAATACCCTTGATAAAATGAGAAAATTATCCCTCCAACATACAAAATTAATAAAACAACAGAAAATGAAATTGCATAAAAAATGCATTAAAGACAACCAATTTAAACCAAGTAATTGGGATTTGTTGTATGATTCTAGGTTCAAGGATAACATGTGCAAGTTTAAAACTAGGTGGACAGGTCCCTATGAAATTGGAGATGTATTTCCAAATGGTGTTGTGAAATTGATTACTCTGGATCTAGTGAGGTTTAAGTTATTGGTCAACGGCCATTGTTTGCATTTATACCACAAGCCAACTAGTAAACAAGAGTTCCTACAACAATTTGAGGAGTAACAAGATGTAAATTATACTGTAGCTGAAGATGGTGGGCCCCCGGGTTCACCATGTTCTTTATAAGATAAGTTAACTCTTCCATAATAAAGTTTTCACATATAGGTGGAGACCATTCTTTCCATCCTCCATGCCACATCATACTCCATCTCATCTGGCCTTCCTTTTCTCTCATTATCACTTATGTCTCATTCACTCAAGGCTCTATGCTACTACAAGTCACATCGCACGTGGATATCCTCTTTTTCAACATGTGCCATTTGAATTACAATAAATTTTTAGGCAGTGTGAAATCTTGGTATCTCATAATTACTTAGAATAATTATTCTGTCATTTCACTATTAATATATTATACAGAATTCTAAACTAACTTAACCTTAATCTTCCCACATGTGTGGACACTTTCTCACTCCTAAGCTGGGCGAAAGAGTTGCTAGATGTCAACTCGTGTTTTATTAAACCCCTATCTTGATAAAAACAAATTATTTGTATTTGAAATGAATTTTTAAGCATGTTTGCATGCACGCCAAACCTATTAATTTAATCAATCCCATTCCTAATGTATTGTCATGTGACCATTACTTCTCTTAATGACAAACACCCATTATAATTGCTAATTGTGTCAATTGGCATGTCAATTAATTACAAGGAATATGAAGGTGTGTGGGAGAAAAAGCGAGACTAGGTTATCATGCCCTAATCCTACCTTTTGACACACATTACGGAATACGAAAGAGCCTAGAGGTATCACACAATTTGCTACTTCTTTTTGTGAAAGAGAGAGCCATGGGCTACCTATTAGGATTTCTATTCCTTTGTTGTAATTGAAAGATAAGATTATGCAAGTTCAATTCCTAACCCTAAAATGCAAGTATGAGCTAACAACAATATTGCAGAATTGAACTTAAACAATGGAAAGCTGTAAACACAAGGATAAAACAAGAATGCAAATGTGTACCTGGAGTCAAAATTTGACTGAAAATGTTCAGGACAGGGGTGCGGGCGCCACTATCCTGATTCTGTCCCGGAACTGCACCTGAAACTGCTGTTTTGCACTCTGGAAAACTGTCTGAAAATGTTGTCTGTCAGGAGGACCAGGGCACCCAGCGCCTCTATCCCAGGGACCAAGGTACCCAACACCCCTATCCTGGTAGGACCAAGGCACCCCATGCCCCTGTCCTGGTCTTTGGCTCTGCAATTTAGTGTGGGGTGCTGTCTCGACCTGCTTTTCCCGGATCTGCAACCTGCGGCGTCGTCCAAGTCCCGAAACCTGCACTTGTATCTGAAAAGGTGTTTGGGCAGCTATATAGGGTTTTTCCTTAGTCAAACCCCCACTTCGGTGATTTCCACCTCCACAAATAGCCAAGTTGTATTGTAAAAGTAATGTGTGTGCAGACCTTGTGTGTGTGCAAGATCTAAAATGCAAGCAAGCAAACTAGAGCAACCTAGAAAGTAAACCCTAATTGCTTGTAAATGATAATGTAAATGCTCTAAATCAAGATGCAAAGTGATCTAAAGCATGAATAAATGATATATTGAAGCTTATGCAAAGACATCAAAACAACATGAAATCATACCCAACCCCCAAGGGAGAGGTACAAGCCAATCTTCAATCGGTAATCTCCTATTGTTCTTCAATGTCTTCCAAGCCCTAAATGGATGAATGAAATTGATAAATGCTTGATAGAGGGATGTTGAATGTTGTTGAAGTCTTCAAAGATCTGCTCTTTCTCTAGATATCAGGTTCCTGAAAACAAAATTCCGGGATCCTTTCAAATGAAGAAAGAGAGCTCTTATGTATGAAACCCTAGGTCATAATTTTGTCTTTTGGCTGACCTAGAGATTGAATCTCCTACCAATTTCTTGGGGTTAAGCTTTATTTTATGATTGGATCGTGCTCCTAAAATTTCAAGAAAAATGTTCAGGACCGTGTGCACTCTGGGCGCCATGGTCCCGGCAACTTTTCACCAAATTTTCAGAGCCATCAGATATGATGATTTTAGAGAGAATCCCGAAGTTACAGGTGATTTTGAGATGTTTTGACCCCCGAAATCAAGCCCCCAAGTTCAAAATAGGACTTAATTAGGGTTTTTGATTAGATGATGTATTGGAGGAATAAAATGAAAAGGACACGCTTTAACGAAAGGGCCCAACTTTATGATGTGGAGAATGATGAAATAGGACCTTAGACCTAATTAATTCGATTAATTAAGTGCTAAAGGAGAAATGCAATGCAAAATGTAAAATGCACCAAGGCAGGTGCTAAACTAGGTGTGAAATTGTACCACCCTAGCAAGTGCGTACAATTTATGACGCTACATTTAGCCCCCACTTTAGCGGTCATATGAGTACTACGTGCATATGCAAGCTAAAGTACAGAAAGTAAACATCATTTGAAAAAGGATATATCCATAAGTTGTCGGACGAAGCCCCCAGCGGTATCTGCAGTACACAGTTAGGAACCGCACCCTACAAAACACACGTTAGATCACAAAATCACCTAATGCTTACTAAGGAAATTGATGAAATTTGTGAGTAGATATATGCCCCCCCCCTGTTTTGACTTGCTTATTAGGGAGGTGAAACAGGGTAGCATGTTTACTTACGACAAATTGTGTAAGAGAGTATTGATGAGGGATGTTCACTAAAAAAGGCTTCATTAGAGCACTTTTTGGAACATCCCGAGAGTAGGGGAATGAAAATACGATTCCTATGCAATGAATGGTTTGAAAATCGCATCTCCCAAACTCAAGTTATGATGAAATGAGTGATAGAGGAAAATTAGGGTTTTGAAAGTAAAGGTAAAGGAATGAAAGTATATACCTTGAAAGTGACATTTGCATTTGTCACTTTGTTGATTTCTGAATATTGTCTATTGGACCGGAGCCCACATAGCCATCATCATGCCTTCACAACGACTGGAGCATCCCATGAGGATTGAGATCCTGCGACAGGCCGTGATCGACGACGAGCCACTGGACGAGGTGAGTTGACTGAACATTGACTTTTGATTTTTTGCATTTGACTTTCTGTGATCGTTTGTGGGCCTTGGAATCTGACCGTGGGTCCCACATAGGGTGCCATGGTCCCTGTGGGGCGCCATGGTCCCCTCAGGGCACCATGGTCCCTGACAGGGTGCCATGGTCCCAATTAGGACTTGGCAAGAGATACCAGGGTTAGCATACGATGTTCGACAGTTTGCATGAATGATTTTGATGATTGAGTACTAATTATAGTTATGTTTTTGTGTTGCAGGGTCTCCCATATATGAGAGAGCATATGGCAGGGCAGATTCTTCGCAGTTTGCGAGATCAGATTCCCCAGCTGACTCAGGTAGAGAGAGACACATTGTCAATCGTGGGTTTATGGTCTATGATTCTTATGTCGGCCATTCGATTTCATCCCGCGATGCTGATGGCACTCATGGAGCGATGGGATCCTGACACATGCACGTTCCAGCTTCCAGTAGGGGAGATGACGGTGACACTTGAGGATGTGTACCGCATTCTTTGCCTATCGATCAGAGGAGCTACCATGACATATGCGACCGATTGGTCAGTAGAGGATCATCAGAGGGAGCAGGTATATTGCATAGGGAGAGTCATGCTAAGTGAGATGAGAGGTCGTATCATGGTCAGCTGGCTCTTACATCCTACAGGAGAGGTGCCCCTCATGAGACATCTTATGATAGCCATCATTGCACTGGCTGTCTGCCCTAATGGGCGAGGTACACACATGCATGGGGGTCTCACATGGTGCATCAGGGCCATGGAGAGACATAGGAGAGTATACACCTGGGGTCAGAGTATGCTTGCACATCTCTATCATGACCTCGAGGAGTATGTTTTCGAATAGGGTTGCAGCTTGATGACATGCACACTTCTGCAGGTGTGGATATTTGAGCACTTTACATGCACCAGGCCTGTCGGCTATCCGATGAGTGCAGCTAGCGAGCGACCTAGGGTATTTGCTTATCCACTTACTAGCGAGTGGAGATTTGGAGGTCTACTGTATTGGAGAGTGACATTTGACAGATTGACAGCTGAGGTGACCATGTGGAGACCATATCTGCGGATGCACAGATGGGATGGGATGGAGAGATAGTTAGCATGCTTACAGAGGAACCGCCTTCTGAGAGGGCGATATCCACACATCATAGTCCCATTCTACTTTGACCGAGTATGAAGGCAGTTTGGGCTAGAGCAGTGTGTTCTAGCCGATGTGCCCATCTACACTCGACACTCACAAGTCCTTCCCAGACCCAGAGCAGTAGCGAGGCCTATGATAGATGATATTGAGATCACAGATATAGAGGGGTCCGACCAGGATGTGGTCACTGATTATGCTATAGATCCCGGGGCATAGCGCAGGTATCTCTCATGGTTTCTAAGTTCATACCCAGGGCCTATCTTTCGACCAGATCACCCGACAGGCCATCCAGGCCCATGGAGACATGGAGACCGAGATGAGGATCAGGGATCCAGGTCGGAGGAGGGAGAGGGTCATGAGGAGGCAGGAGATCCTGATCCACCCACAGGGGATCAGCCTAGTGTCGAGGAGGAGGATGATGATGACACAGATAGAGATGAGGAGAACGAGAATGCAGGTGAGGATGCAGACGAGGATGAGGATGAGGATGAGGATAGAGATGATGAGGAGGGGTTAGATGCCGCGCCCCACCATTTAGGAGATGATACCATAGCCCTGGATCCTCCTCTTATTCCCCAAAAGGGAGAACATGAGGTGATACGAAGACCTGTTTCTAGTGCGGGCCAACCTACACCCATCGTGCACAAATTATTCGAGCGTGGGGAGCCCAGTAGTTCCCAGTCATAGATGCTACCATATCACGATCCCTACTGGTGTGAGGGAGATCCAGGTATAGTAGGTTTATATTGATTGATTGATGTTTTGATGATATAAAATGGTACTAATACATGATCTGTTCTACTGCTATAGCTAATGTGCAGGAGTGGCGTTCTCTAATCTAGCAAGCAGTGGTAGATATCTCCACGACGGCGCAGATCCCTAGTTCCTCACAGGTTGCTTATAGACCTCAAGGGAACGCGGGTCGGCATGATGATTTGTTTTCTCCATTCTGAGTATAGGTAGAGATATGGAGGGAGAGAGAGCGAGCTCTATCAGAGGACCTTCAGCAGGCACAGCGTGATCTAGCAGTAGCTCAGGCTGAGGCTACCTCGTATCACGTGATCCTTATGGATAGGGATCGTAGGAGTTCCTCTTGGAGCCATTCACGATCTATATCATGGTATACCCCTATGGGTCCACCTGCATGGCCAGATCAGGAGGGAGCTTCTAGTCATCACTCTCTAGCCACCAGCCCTAGGGATAGGAGATGATCTTATGATGTAGGGTAGGTCACATTTTGGATGTGTAGTGACCTACCTTTGTATATTGATCCACACACATATATATATATACATGCTTCTTTGTCTCAAATATGTTATCTTTAATGTCTAAAAACAATGGGTATTTTGATTAAAGTTAATACATTTGGTAGATGTACATGTATGTTCTGAATTTAATTTCCATGTGATTGATTTCTCAATGCTCCATGATTAAATTGATACATGTGTGACTTAATTAAAATATTTAATCAAGTACTACATTGATGATAGGGAAGAAAAATATGTGTTAAGCCTAAGAATCATATAACTAATGTGATTTAATTTGAATTTAAACACAACATGACACGATTCAACTTAACACGTAAAGATATTGTATAATATGCCAACATAATGAAAAATGTAAATCTTTTGCAATTTACATAAAATGAATTCAAGACAAACCATAAAGTAAAGAAACACGCTTGTCAGGAACGAAGCAATATAGATTAAACAAAACATCATTTAATTCCATTTGCTCTAACAAAGATATGCTAACATATTATCCAATTTTGAAGAAGTAAGAAAGGAAATAGATGAATGATAAGGAATGAGGAATTAAGCATAGTATCTACGCAAGTGCATAGCATTTATAGGGTCTTTAAGAGATGTACCGTCTACACCCGCTATTTTGTAAGCACCTGATCCATAATCTTCAATAACAATGTATGGTCCAAGCCAATTAGGACTAAATTTTCCCTTTTCTTCAGGTAAGGCATTCACATTGCGCTGATTCTCATAGAGCACTAAGTCACCCACTGAGAAGGAACGTTGAATAACCTTATCATTATAGCTTCATTGTAAAGTTTTGTGATACGCTTGAATATGCTCAAGAGAATTTATACGTTGTTCATCAAGCATCTCAAGCTATTGAAGTCTTTGTTCTCTATAAGCGTCATCATCTACTATACCTCTAAGAGAAATTCTAAGTGACGGAATCTCCAATTCTAAAGGCATAATAGCATCAGCACCATAAACAAGATTATAAGGTGTAGTTCCGGTAGCAATTCGTACGCTCATTCGGTAGGCCCAAAGAGCATAAATTAGCTGAGTACTCCAATCCTTACCATGCTTATTCACAATTTTATGAAGAATTTGTTCAATTATCTTATTGGATGATTCAGCTTGACCATTTGATTGAGGATAGTATGGTGTAGAAAATCGATGTTTGATATGATACTTCTCAAGGAATTTCTTCACGTCCTTGTTCTTAAATGATGTCCCATTATCAGAGATTATAGTGGAAGGTATCCCAAATCGAGAAATAATGTTTTCTAGAAGAAATCGACAAATCACTTCAGTAGTAGTAGAGCGAAGGGGAACGGCTTCTACCCACTTTGTAAAGTAATCTGTTGCGATTATAATGAAAGTATGTCCTTGAGATGAAGGAGGGGAGATTTTACCAATAAGATCCAGCCCCCATGCAGAGAAAGGCCAAGAAGCTACATGAGAACGAAGTTCTTGGGCAGGAGCATGAATCAAATTATTGTGTTGTTGACATTGATGACATTTCTTAACAAATGAAAAAGAATCCTGCTGCATAGTTTGCCAATAATATCCCATGCGAAGCAATCTTTGAACCAAGGATTTGCCTCCAAAATGCCCCCCACAGGCACCTAAATGGGCCTCTTCAAGGGCAATAGGGATTTCCGATTTGTTAAGACAACAAAGGAGAAGACCGTTATAACCCCTTCGGTAAAGAACATTAGAAAGAATGATATATCTAGCGGACAGCTTGCGAACTCTAGCCCTAGTGTTCCTATTAGCGGAATCAGGAAAGGTACCATCAATCAAGTATCTTATGATATGTGAATACCATTCATCTGGGTCTATAAAGTCACAACATGTCACTAAGCTAGAATCATCTACAATAGCTGGAGAAATAAGGTTGTGAATAACAAATTTAAGATCAACCATAGGGTCCTCTAAAGATATCAAAGAAGCCACACATGCCATTTTGTCCGCATGTCGATTATCTTTTCGAGGAATAGGTTCCATGGTGTAAGAATCAAATTTTTGTAACAAAGAGATAGCAAGGTCTTTATATTGTGATAATTTGTCTTGTTTTGCTTGATATAGTCCTGTTACTTGTCTTATAATCAATTGAGAATCTCCAAAAATATGTATGTGTTTAATATTCAAAGCTAAGGCTACCTTTATTCTAGCTATAAGAGCCTCATACTCAGCGATGTTATTGGTACATAGGAAATTGAGACGATAAGATAAGGGAATAGACTTCTTTGTAGGAGAAATCAGAACAACACCTGCCCCCGATCCTGTACGACACTTAGAGCCATCAAAGTATAACTCCCAAGTTTCATCTTTCTCTGTACAAAGGATGAAGTCATTAGGAAAAGACTCAGGGTTAGGGAAGGAGAAAGGTGAAGGGGCCTCAGCTAGGTGATCGGTCAATGCTTTCCCTTTAATTGCTCTTTGTGAAATAAATTTAAGGTCAAATTCAGTTAACATCATAACCCACTTAGCTAGGCATCCTGATAAATCAGTTTTAGAGAAAAGATGCTTCAAAGGATCAAACTTTACCATGACATGGACTTCTGAATTTAAGAGATAATGTCTCAATTTCTGAGTCGCAAATACCAAGGCCAAGCATTGTCTTTCTATCGTAGAATATCGGGTCTCATAATCGAGTAAGGTATGACTTATATAATAAACTGGACACTCCTTACCATCTTTATCATGTTGTGCTAATAATGCTACAAGAGCATGAGAGGAAGCAGCTGTATAAAGTAGGAAGGGTTGAGAAGGTTCGATCGGTCGAAGGATAGGAGGATTAGCCAGATTCACTTTTAAATCTTCAAATGCTTGCTGACAATCTTCATTCCATTGAAAAGTGATACTCTTTTTGAGAAGCTGAGTAAAAGGAAAAGTACAATCCGCAAGTTGAGATACAAACCTACGAATAGCTTGAATCTTTCCTTGTAAGCTTTTGAGTTGAGACACATTTCTAGGAGGTGGCATGTTGACAATAGCATCTATTTTCTTATTATCCACTATCCACACCAAAAACACATTTTCGGGGATTCAAGCGCACATGATAATTACAAATTCTTTCAAAGATTTGACGAAGGATTTTAATATGATCTATGCAGAGAATAGATTTGGCCAAAATATCATCAACATAATCCTCTAAAATCTTATGCATATAATCATGAAAGATAAGGGTCATCGCTCGTTGATAAGTTGCACCGGCATTTTTAAGTCCAAAAGGCATCATTATCCAACAAAACGTACCCCAAGGAGTGGTGAAAGCAGTTTTGAACTGATCTTGAGGGTTAATGTAAATTTGATTGTATCCTGAAAAACCATCCATGAAGGATAACAAGGCATGTCCTACCGTAGAATCAACTATCATGTCAATGTTTGGAAGAGGGAAATCATCTTTTAAAGAAGCCTTATTTAAATCTCAAAAATTGGTACACATTCTTATTTTATTATCTGGTTTAGCTACAGCGACAATATTTGAAATCCACGGGGAATAATCAATAGGGCGGATAAATCCAGCCTCCAATAACTTTTCAATCTCAGCCTTAACAAGCAGAGCCACCTTAGGATTCATTTTTCGAATCTTTTGTTTCACGGGCTTAGCATCAGGAACTAAGACAATATTATGGGTAACAATCTTAGGATCTATACCAGGCATGTCAGAGTATGTCCAAGCAAAGATCTCAGGGAATTCATGCAATAAATCTTCATATTGTTTTTGTTCCTCTTCATCCAAACATTTTCCAATTTTAATAACTTTTTCTTAATTGCAAGGATCCATCTTAACATCAGTGGTGTCACTTATGAGAAGATTGCTTTATTGAGGAGTATCCTTTAACTGAGGGAATTCTTTCACAATCTCATCATTATCAATCTCTTTTCCAAAATAGGCTTCAGTGTTCAAACAATAAGGGAGTCCCCTATTGTGATGATAACGAGGAAGAGTATCATATGCTCCTAAAAACTCAGCTAAAGCATCATCGGTAGGAAAAACATCCAAGGCACAAGCACACGAAGGATCCTCATCAATGTACTCAGGGTGTTGCATTGATAGAGATGTAGAAATAGCATTAACACTAATACATGGTCTCTTAGAAGCTTTAGTGCGCTTGCAGGGATTATAGCCAAGTCCAAAGGCATAATTGTGAAGATTATTCTCTAGAGGAACTTTTATCCCTTGTTCGTGAGCGCCACAACCATTTCCATGATACCCATGCTTAGCAAAAATGCGAAAACCATGACCATAACGATCAGCCATTTCAGAAAGAGAAGGCAGTTTTTCATAAGACAAAGAGTCAAACTCTTCAGAATTAGAGGTGTGAGGAGAAGAAGTTTGAGAAGTGGCCACAAAATTATTGCTCATAGGCTCAGGTAATGTTGATTGATTTTTAGCTTCTTCCTTCTTTTCAACTTTAAGCTCTCTAGAAGGAACCTTATATTCACCTACAAAGGTGGGATTAAAATCAAGGGATCCCCAATCATCGTCTGCGAGAACCTTCTCAGGATCAAAATCCTTCTTATGTGTAGTTTCAAGTCGAGAAGAGTCTTCTTCAGGAGCTCCAGACTCATCCAAAGAATTTTGATCATCAGAGAGCGAGGATTCATCGATAGGTATCTTGTTTAAAGAGTCATCACTAGACGAGGATGGCTTAAAAGAACCCCCTTTGGAAGTAGATGTTTGTAAACAAGCTTGGAAATTAGTATCACCTATCAAGGTATATGTCTTATTGTTATAGATAAATTTAACTTGTCTGTGCAATGTAGAGGGGACAGCTTGCATACTGTGAATCCAAGGTCTCCCTAATAACAAGTTGTATGTTAGATTTCCCGACATAACATGGATAGGAGTAGGCAAAGTAACAAGCCCCACTGTGATGGGTAAGGTGATAGTACCTAATGAAGTTTTAGCCACATTATCAAAGCCTCGAATAGGATGAGAGTCCGGCTCAATTAGGGATGTATCCACATTCATCTTATGCAAAAGATTAATGCTACACACATTAAGACCAGAGCCATTATCTACTAGTGTTTGTCTTATAGCAGTGTCTTTCATGATAACCACAATCATCAAGGGATCATATTGATGTTGAATTTCACTAGTAGGCAACTCATCTTGGGTAAACACAATTTGAGCTTTAGGATTCATCACAGAGTTAACCAAAGATGCTATATTACTAGATGTATTCGGTGGAGGAACATTCAAATCTTTCAAGGCATCTTGTAACATTCTATGATGAGCGGAAGAAGTTTGAATCAAATCCCAAAGGGATATCTTAGCAGGGGTAACTTTAAGTTGTTCTATGAGATCATATTCCTTACTAAGAACTTGTGAAATACATGGAGCTTGCGAAAGAATTGGTTGAGGATTCAGAAGAGAAACTGGAATAACAGGAGGAGGACTAGGCTGCTTATTATTTCTGGTATGATAAGTATGGGCAACCGCATGATAACTCTCTCTAGTTATTTGCTTGGCATAACTATAAGGACTTATAGGTTTTCTTCCTTGCACAGTGATGATTGGTTTATTCGGAGTACAAAAGGAATCATGATCATACCCTCCTTGGACAGTAAGGAGAGGTGATATAGGAACTTGAAAGGTGGGAGAAGGATAAGCACCTTGGACTTCAAAGAGAGGTTTTTTATGCTCATTCAAGTTTATCATGTTAACCAATTTAGAAGTCTTGTTCTTCTTTAAAGATTTTGATAAAGCCACAAAGTCATCAAGAGCATCATCCAACAAAGTATGATCATAGCTATCAAAAGGTTTATCTTTTGGTTCAAAAGGAGATATCTCTTCATAGAGGGGATTGTTGAAAACAACCATGTTACTAGATTTAGTGGAAGAGTTGATAGGAATGTACCCTTGAGAGGAATCATTCAACTTATCTTTCTCATCACAACGAAATGGCATAGTAACAAGGTTTATGAGTTTTTGGTAAAATGAAGGTTTGGCATCTTTAGGATTCAAAAACTCATCTAAAGCTTCATCTAATTCATCTTGGCTATACTCATAATAATCATCATAAGCATGAACATTTTGCAAATAAAAGTCTGACATTTTGAAATGAAAGTTGCATGAAATTTAAACACACAATGCAAGGAAACACACTCTTTTTTTTTTTCTTTTTAATGAAAATGAAATGAAAACACACTAAATCTAGATCTAGATCTAACAAATGCAATGCAAGAGGAAGCAATGATAGTTTCACGTCGGGTTCACCAAAATGTGTGGGAGAAAAAGTGAGACTAGGTTATCATGCCCTAATCCTACCTTTTGACACACATTACGGAATACGAAAGAGCCTAGAGGTATCACACAATTGGCTACTTCTTTTTGTGAAAGAGAGAGCCATGGGCTACCTATTAGGATTTCTATTCCTTTGTTGTAATTGAAAGATAAGATTATGCAAGTTCAATTCCTAACCCTAAAATGCAAGTATGAGCTAACAACAATATTGTAGAATTGAACTTAAACAATGGAAAGCTGTAAACACAAGGATAAAACAAGAATGCAGATGCATACCCGGAGTCAAAATTTGACTGAAAATGTTCGAGACGGGGGCGCAGGCGCCACTGTCCTGATTCTGTCCCTGAACTGCACCTGAAACTGCTGTTTTGCACTCTAGAAAACTATCTGAAAATGTTGTTTGTCAGGAGGACTAGGGCGCCCCACGCCCCTGTCCTGGTCTTTGGCTCTGCAATTTAGTGTGGGGTGTTGTCTTGACCTACTTTTCCCGGATCTGCAACCTGCGACGTCGTCCGAGTCCCAAAACCTGCACTTGTATCTGAAAAAGGTGTTTGGGCGGCTATATAGGGTTTTGCCTTAGTCAAACCCCCGCTTCGGTGATTTCCACCTCCACGAATAGCCAAGTTGTATTGTAAAAGTAATGTGTGTGCAGACCTTGTGTGTGTGCAAGATCTAAAATGCAAGCAAGCAAACTAGAGCAACCTAGAAAGTAAAACCTAATTGCTTGTAAATGATAATGTAAATGCTCTAAATCAAGATGCAGAGTGATCTAAAGCATGAATAAATGATATATTGAAGCTTATGCAAAGACATGAAAACAACATGAAATCATACCCAACCCCCAAGGGAGAGGTACAAGCCAATCTTCAGTCGGTAATCTCCTATTGTTCTTCAATGTCTTCCAAGCCCTAAATGGATGAATGAAATTGATAAATGATTGATAGAGGGATGTTGAATGTTGTTGAAGTCTTCAAAGATCTGCTCTTTCGTTGCATATCAGGTTCCTGAAAACAAAATTCTGGGATCCTTTCAAATGAAGAAAGAGAGCTCTTATGTATGAAACCCTAGGTCGTAATTTCATCTTTTGGCTGACCTAGAGATTGAATCTCCTGCCAATTTCTTGGGGTTAAGCTTTATTTTATGATTGGATCGTGCTCCTAAAATTTTGGGAAAAATGTCTGGGACCGTGTGCACTCCGGGCGCCATGGTCCCGGCAACTTTTCACCAAATTTTCAGGGCCGTCAGATATGATGATTTTAGAGAGAATCCCGAAGTTACAGGTGATTTCAAGATGTTTTGACCCCCGAAATCAAGCCCCCAAGTTCAAAATAGGACTTAATTAGGGTTTTTTATTAGACGATGTATTGGAGGAATAAATTGAAAAGGACACACTTTAACAAAAGGGCCCAACTTTATGATGTGGAGAATGATGAAATAGGACCTTAGACCTAATTAATTCAATTAATTAAGTGCTAAAGGAGAAATGCAATGCAAAATGTAAAATGCACCAAGGCGGGTGCTAAACTAGGTGTGAAATTGTACCACCCTAGCAAGTGCGTACAATTTACGATGCTACAGAAGGTTGCAATTCAAAATTAAAAAGCATATTGTAAGTTGCAAAGTGGAAAAAGAGGGTTTGCTAGTATCTAGGGTGTAGTAGAAAGTGAGTCGTGAAAGCCAGAGGAAGGGACTGAGTTGTGAAAATGGATGGTATTCCTGTCCAACATGAGCCTATTGATCATATGCTTATTTTGAATAATTCATTATGTGAGCTAGTATTTCACAATTATGGATGGCTTGACTATTTTCTTAGGCTGCAAGATTTCAATGAGGACATTGCTCTGGAATTCACTGGGACACTAAGAAATGATGAAGCTATAGTAAAGGGGTTAAAAATTGCAGTCACTAAGGAGAGAATTGCAGAGGTAATAAGTTTTCCTATAGTAGGAGAAAATTATCCTAAAGGTTATGATGCAAGGTCAGGAAGGGTCGATTTTATAGTACCTGATGATCCTCCTTTGTGTGTAAGCAGTTAGGGGACAAACATATTTGTAATACCCTAAAAATGGTCATCTAAACCATGAGCCCCTAATCTCAACCACATCACCAAGGTCCTAACCAAAGGCAATTAAATTAATCTTGAGCACAAAATTAATTTCTTAAATCACCAATGTCACATGGCAAATTAATCACTCTGAATTAATTAAATATTTATTTAATTAATTGATCATTTCAAAAAAATCATTTTTAAACAATTATCCTATTTATTTTATTGAATATCCTAGCATATTTAATTAAATAAATCAATTTACCATTAAATCATCAAAAAAAGGAAATTAATTGGAAAAATCAAATTAAAATTTGAGAAAAGAAATCAAATGGAGATAATCTTGAAAATCAAATTAAAAATTGAAGAAAAATCTCAAAGAAAGCAATTAAAACAATTAAATATCAAAATGGAATGAAATAGAGAATAAATCAGTTTTTTCTCATTTTATCTTAATTTTAGTTCAATTTCCTTTAAAACTAAGAAAAGCAGTCAATCACATCAATTCACCTGGATTGTTCTTCCTCTTGGAAAATCTTGACTGCTCATCATCATTCGATCTTAGCCATTGGTTTCTTTATGAATTTTCTATAAATTTAGGCTCTCATCTCTCATTCAAGGATCCTAGAGAATATATTGTTATCATGTTGTTTTTGCTCTAGGTTCATTAAGATTTGTGCATTTAGATATTACATATTAGTTATTGCATATTTATTAAATCATCTAGCTTAATATTGCTTAAATCATGTTAGATTAATCATGCATATCTAGCTTAAATCTTGCATTCATTTAGCTCAATTTCATACTCATATAGATTAAATCCTCCATTTAGGTGTCATCTAGTCACTGGTATTGCATATGGAAATCTGAGAGCAAGACTAAACTCGCATCTACTAGAAGGAAATAGGTCGCTTTGTGATGTTTTATTATTCATTGTTGATTGATTTACTAACCATGCATCTAATGACTTATTGAAGTGTTGTGTATTCCAGATACAGATACAGGTCCACTTTTGACACACACATTTTTGGCACCCACCGTGGGGCTCAAAATTTAATCCTTCGGCCTCAAAATCACTTCTTTATCTTTCAGGTCTTGTTCGTACAACCTCTGCTAAATATCGTACGAGTATAAGGCCTTCTTCGTACAACATTTTGTGAAGACCTATGTTTTATCATGTGGATCAAAAAAGGAACTTGTACGAGTTTCTACTTTGATAGTTTAACTCTGTATTTTGTCGTTCGGTCATGTGAGAATACTCATGCGAAAAGGTATACTCTATCCTATGAATTTTTCTTTTATCGTTTCAAAAACAATATACTTTTCAGGGTTTTTTCATAAATTGAATTTAGATTTTGCTAATGTTGACGCTAACCCTGGTCTATCTTCTGTTTGCCTAAGATTTTAATAGCCTAACCAGTTTCTTGTAGAATGCTTGTCAGAGAATTTATCAATCAAACATATGCTTGTCAAAGAAAAAAAAACAACATGACTACTGATGCGTTGTTTTTGTAGGTTGCCTAAAGAAAATCGACTAAACATTGTGTATTCTTTAAATTCATTTTTTTTAGGCACTTAAATTGCTATCTAGTTAAAGAACAAATCTGTCTTTTATGTTTTCAGAAAAATCAGAGAGGTAGGAGAGTATGCTCTTGTCTTTTACCGACAATCAGAAATCTAGACCCTCAAAGCTTTTTCTAAATTTTGAGATTTGTATACCTTTAGCGAGCCTGTCACAGTGAGAAAAAGTAATCACCTTGTGAGAATGACCCAAGTGAGTACTGTTGGACCTGAGCATTCCAACTCACTATAATAAATAGGCCTTTGGTGATTAAAGTCTCAGAGAATAGGATTATTTGAGTTTTCTCTTTGAGATCTCTCATATTGAGCATTTTGTAGGGCCTCATAGTCTCAATCATGTTTACGTGACTACAACTTGTTTTGGTACCATGTCGGGCTATAGGCCTCAATCATGCTTGTGTGACTCTAAGGGGTAATTTCAAAAGGAATTCCTGACTAAGAACTATAAGATAGAAGCTACCCAATTCACCTCCAAAAGGGGGATCATCTTTGTGCAAGAGAGATAGTAACTCTCCCAAGACACTTGCCATATCATGCCCCCATTAGTGTTTGGAGTCGGCTAATATGGCATTGAGAATCCATTGCATGAGACTCAGCAGCCATATTCTGATTAGCTATTGGGTGTGTACCTAAGTCAGCAAGCAAAGGTTTTCTTCTCTAAGCCAACTTTCGTAGGGTTAGCGTGTTGTGTTTGGAATTATTATACATATCTTGCATGTTTTTTGTGTTTTCATCACTAAAACTAAAACAAAAATATGGAAACTGGAGAAAACAAATCAACAACTCAATGATTAAATTTGTCTGTGTCCAAAACTGGTCTCTGTCAGTCATTGAAACATCAGTCTGTGTCCAAAAATTGGTCTTTGTCAGTCATTAAAAAACTTTGTCTGTTATAATTTCATTTTTGTCCAGTCCTCTATCGTACAAGTCCGCTAAATTTTTGTCCTACTACATACCTCTTTTTGTATGAGTCTTCAATGATCTTAAAAGTTTGTCGTTTGCCTCTGTTAAACCTATCGTATGAATCTGAAAAACTGTCATCTGGTCTCTTACACTCTGTCATACAAATATACATCACATTCAACATATTATCATCTGGAGTCTGTCCAACTGTCATATGAAATTAGGCAGCAACTCATACGAAAAACTATCTTTATCATCTGTAAATTGCTAAACTGTCATCTGGGTCTGCAAATTTTGTCATACGAATTCCTGATCTTGTCAGTCAAAATAGTCAAAATTGCTGAAATCAGTCTACAACAAGCATAAAACTGGTTATCATAATTCTGAGCATAAAATAATCTCGATAGTGTACCCTTGCCATTGCGTTGCATGATTTTGTCGATCATCTTCCAGCTAGTTCAATCAACATATTATCAAACCTAAGTTAACTTAGATAACGTCTTACACAGGATAGATCATTCTTGAAACTAGACTAGATCTTAGTTACTTCTCTCAATCACTATGTTAAACGAACAAATAGCTTCAATTTGTTCTTGACTTCTGCATCACATCTAGTTATTGGTCCTATCGATTGTAAATGCCTACTCAAACCAAAAGTTCTTGCAAGAAATTTGACAAAGGTAAAGGAGTATCCTTTTCATCAAAAGACAATCCATTCTTTGTAGAAGAACTCGTCCCAAATAAACCTTCATCGTCACAAATACTAATTTTGATCAGCCCCTATCTCCCACCATGTTTGGAGAAAGGCAAGAAAGACAAACTACTAAACATGATACTTATGACAACCTTAGTACCCATGCTACTGACAGTGATTCCTCATCAAGCAATTCTGAAGCCTCTGTACCTACGAAAATTGTTATAAATAAATGTCTTAATGATAAACATTTTTGAAAGATTATGAAGATCATCATGTCTAGAGAAAAGGAAGAGCATTTTCTAGAGCTAGCAAAGCAAGGTTCTAAACTTCCTATTGATTATGACATTGAAACCCTAATCACTAAACAGGAAGAGACACCTTTAGTGTTGGTAAACAAACAATTACAAGCATTACAGATAGAAATCACAAAACTGAAAAACAAGGATAACTCATCAAAGCAATATTCTCTGGACACAATATGCCCATTTCCATTTGACAAAAACCTTTACATTCCCCCATTTCCTTCAAGAGTGTAGATTCTTAAGTTTGACAAATATGATGGAAATGCAGATCCTCAGGACAATGTCAGAGAATTTTTTGCTTTATGTATAGAATTCATGCATGAACAAACATACCTCATGCGCCTCTTCCTAAGAAGCTTAGAAGGACAAGCTATGGAATGGTTTTCAAGCCTACCTATGGGAATCAAAATTTTTGAGGAATTAATCGAATTGTTTCTACAATAATACTCCTATAACATTCATCATCCAGTCACTATGATTGAGCTTTGCAACACTAAATAGAAAACATGAGAACCTTTTCTCACTTTTCTTCAATGTTGGAGAAAAATATTCTCTAGATATTTGCGGCCTATTCCAGATTCTGAGAAGATGGATATCTTCATCGATAACTTGATCCCTAAATTGAAATACAATATCCAAATGCAAGTGTACCCTTCATTCAACAAAATGGTAGATAGTGCCCTCAGAATGGAAGATGTGCTCATAAAGAAAGAGATATATCACTTTGGAAAGAAACATCACAAGGTTCTAGTTCTAAAGAAAATAACAAATATTGGAAATACGACAAAGATAACAATAGAAACATTGTTAATAACGGAGTGGTAGACACTATTAAAGAAAAATCAAAATCCACAATATTTAACCTAGTTATCGGCACACAAGCACTCAAAGCGGCTGAAACTGCAGCAGAAAATCCTCCAAAAAAAATAAAAGAATGGTTTAAAGAGAAACCTTGGCTTTCAAAGCCTAAACGCGATTTCACTCCTCTAGATGAATCATATGAATTAGCTTTTAAAACTTTACTCGAAAATGATCTAATAACATTACTAGACAATTCTAGACCATATGATCCAGAAGTTAAACCCAATTGGTGGAGAGAAAGAGAATACTATGAATACCATCAAAACAAGGGTCATACAACAAACAACTACATGAAGCTCAGACATGAAATTCAAGACCTCATCGACACTGGCAAGATTGTTGTTGGAAATCACACGACTAATGTTGATCACAAAGCTTTTAAAGATCCCTTACCTGTTTATGAACAAGGTGACTCCTCAAAATCCAAGGGAGGTGCCAAAGTCATTTACATGTACACTAATAATAACAATGTGATCAACATGATTGAATCTTCCCAACTTGAATATTGCAATGTGATCATAACCAAAGATAAACAAAATCAAGCACAAACTGCAAATGTTGTGACCCGCACTCAAAAGAAGGTTACTCTCCAAGGAGCCAGTTCCTCAACTTCTGCTCAAACAACATCAAACCTACCAACTTCTTCAAATAGACAAACAGATAGAATCATAGCTAAATCTAAGCAGCTGGCTTCAAAATCCTCTCTTGGTTATAGCATCGTCGAACAATTGAAAAGAACTAATGCTCAAATCTCCATTTTTGAACTAATTAAGATCTCTTCTACTCATAAAGAGATCCTAAACAAAGCTTTACCCATTACTAATGTCCCTAAAGATTTAGATGTAGACTAGTTTCAATCTATGGTGGGTCACCTGACTTTGCCTCATTACCTCACTTTCTCTGAAGAAGATGATAACTCACTGAATCACCCACATAACCAGACATTACACATCGAAGTTATGATCCATAAACACCGAGTTAAATGTGTTTTGATAGATGGAGGCATTGGGTTGAATATTTGTACCTACAATCTACTGAAACAACTGGGATTTTATGAAAATGTCATTGATTCAACAAAGAAAATAACGATCAAAGCTTATGATGAAGAAGAAAGAACCTCTAAAGGTCTGGTACTATTACCAATTAGGGTAGGACCTGTGGAAAGAGATGTTATCTTTTAGGTGCTCAACCTTCCTCTTTCATACAACATCTTACTAGGCAGGCCATGGATTCACTAAATAAAAGAAGTACCGTCTACATATTATCAGTGCTTGAAATTTCCTTATAACAAAGTTGGATTCAGTATTCCTAGTGATACAAGCTATACATGTAATGCATTAATGCAGAGTACTGATGCTTTTGTACCTCATAATAGAGAAGCCTCTATAGATGAAAGTTAAAAAACTTTGCTGAAAGATTTAGAAAAGAAATTGAAACTCACAATTACTAGCATGGATGGATACAAAATAGAACCTGTACTTTCACTAATGTCTCTTCCTCCATCGCCAACATAGTTGGGAAAACCATCAGAGTTATGAAGCCACAAACTTCAACTCCAAATGTCATTTATGATGGTCTATTTATACAATCCTCTACTTCCCTTGCAAATGAAATAGAAGAGGATGTTGTTCTCAAATGGCTTTTTAAAGAAGATAGTACAAACAAAGAAATACGACATTGTGAAATTTCCCTGACACAATATGGTCCAGGATATAAGACGATTCAACGCATGGGATATTTAGGTACCAGTCCTCTAGGAAAGCATCAAGAAGGTATTGTTGAACATATTCAGATACAAACTAAGTCTACAAATGATAAAGCTGGACTCAGATACAATCTAAAAAATTGATCAGATCATACACATACTTCTCACCATCAACCTAAGTGGAGGAAAAAGATACTACCTTCAACATCATAGGAAATCAATACTCAACAAACTCAGGAAGAGTATGAAAATGAACAAGAAGAATTGGCAATCAAGAGAGAAGAAGCAACTGGTATTCAAGTTCCAATTGTATAATCAATAACACTACAAGGAGTAGAAATCCTAGAAGACATGAGGGAAGAAATCGAAGGAATCCAAGAGTTGTTTTGCACCACTGAACAATTCGGTCATATATACAGGTAGACAACAAGTAGATGATTCAAAAAATAACTTGAATAAGTATGAATGGGGTCTAGATCATCTCTCAGATACACCTACTATAGAAATTCTCGAAGAATCTACTGATATCATAGATGAAGCACAAGAGGAAATCCGCTTAATTTTGCAAAAGGAAATAGAGGAAATTAGACAAAAAAGATAAGAAGACTATGAACAACAGGTGAAAGAAGGAAGAGCACAAGCAAATCCCCCCTCTAAAAAGATAGAACAAATCAGATATGGAACTACAAAAGAAGAATTAGAAGCTACAGAAGCAAGACCGGTCATTAGTCTAGAGGAAGCTGAATGGAAAAGATGACGTTGGACTAATAGAACCATCAAGGTTATGTCAACAGGTATGTCAAATACAAGTGATCAATGAACCAAATCATGAAGGAACTTGTAGTATCAAAGATGTAGGTATTGGTACTATACATACTTTTACTAAATCACTTGAAGAAGAGTTAGAAACTTCATCTTATGACTGATAACTCTAACATAAGCTCTATTTATGACAACAACTATTCGACATCATATTATGACTACTCTGTCATGAATGTTGAGACTTTGCCTCCCGACCCTGTTACTGTCACACCACGATATTTAGTCAAGTCTGGAGTAGGGGACAATGCTAGGAGTAGGTCGGTTGGGTTAGGTCCACTAAATATTAACATGCACTTTGATAATCGTGTTATAACTCTTCCTCGTCTTGAGACACCTATGAAAGGTAATTTTTTGGAACTCGACTTGTCGATCTGAAGTTATGATGATAATGTTGTGGACTCCCTTGAACCTATTCAAAATTTATCCTTGATACATCCTGAACTGATTGACTATACTCTTTACAACCAACCTTTGAATATACCTACCTTCACCAATGACTACACATTAGCTTGCTATCTTAATGTAGCTGAACCAATGAACTCTTCCACTAGTGAGCAAAGTGAGAACATGATTGAGACAAACATCAATTATCTCAATTGTAAAAATCAAAAAAAGAAAAATAAAAGTTCTGATGGTGAAAACCACACTGTGGTGGTGTTAGAACAAAGAAAAGTAAAAATCAAGGACATACCTAAGGGTGAAAACCTCTCTGAGGCACCTGAGGGTGAGATACTTGGTATTCTACCAAGTCACTTTCAAGAAAGGTCTTTAATATTGATTGAACCAACTCAACCAGTAAATATTGGAAGTCAAGAGATACCACATATAATTCAGTTAGCTCAATCACTATCAGCAGAAGAGTTAACAGATTTCAGCAACCTCTTTTCAAAAAAGAAGATCAGCTTTGCATGGACATACTCTGATATGCCAGGCCTAGATCCCAATCTCATCATGCATCATATCTCTATTACAACAAGAGTTAAACTAGTCAAGCAAAAACTCCATAAGATGCATCCTCATGTGGCACTTCTAGTCAAGATTGAGCTAGAAAAATTTCTAAAGGTTGGATTTATTGGAGCAATAGACTATGCAGAATGGATATCAAACATAGTACCTATATCAAAGGCAGACAAATCTATTAGTGTTTTCATAGACTTCAAGGATCTCAACAAAGCATGTCCGAAAGATGATTTTCCATTGCCCAACATTGATATGAGATGTATGTTGGCATATGCACACTCCAATGAGACATTGTATGTGATTGAAGGTTTTGTCATTGATGGAAACCTAGCAATCCTATGGCACCGACAAAGACATTATACTGGCATCAGTAGATCACACTCTACACCAACACTCAAGACACTGGCACCGGCACAGAAGAAAGGAAGTATACTGGCACAGAGGCCGACAGAATTTTGTTTTATTATATTTTGTTTATTATTGAAAAACTTTGTAAACCGACTTGGCAAATTGTAAAATGACTCTTATATATAAAAGAGATCATTGTAGACATAAAAAAAAAGGAGACATAAGTATAAGGAAAATATTAGGTAGACCTATTGTGCGAAATATAGGTTAAGGGGTATATGTAAAAAATAGAGCAGGAATCGGTACTGAATCTGGCATTGAAGATGCTATTGTAAAGTAGTACAAGTTATTGGATTTGTATAATCCTCATTGTAAGTCAGTGAGACTTCCCATTGAGCAGTGAGCTTTAGGTAGTTGGCCTTCCTGCATGTGCAGGCCCCTATTGTAAGTAATATTCTCCTATTGGCCAGTGAGTGAATATTGTGGGTCACAAATCACACCGAGGTTTTTCCCACACTAGGTTTCCTTGTTAAAATATTGTGTTATGGTGTGTTTTTCATGTGGATGTTCTTGATTCTGTTTATTGCATTATTTCTTGCATACCGGTGCACTGTTATATTATGTTCTGCATGTTTTAAGTTAAGAAATTCCATTCACCGGTTAGATACTGATTCACCCCCCCCCCCCCCCCCCCCCCTCTCAGTATTTGTGGGATTCCAAACAATTGGTATCAGAGCTTGGTCCTCTATTTTCAGAAGCCTAACAACTTGAGGAAGATCTTGACACCAGTAAAGATGGAAAATCTAATGAAACAACTTGAAGGAGCTCTTACAGACTATGATGCAGAGAAATTGAAAAATATCAAACTAGAAGATGATTTAAGGGCAGCTCAGGATATCATTCAGGCACTTCAAGAAAATTTTACTGTTGCAAGAAATAAGAGAAGAGAACTTTGTGAAAAATTGCAAAATGAGAATGATGAAAAGGAATCACTTAATGATATGATAAGCAAGTTGAAACAAGAGATCATGACAACAAAGAATGAGATGCAGGATATGACTATGAGATTTTGCAAAGAGATTGAGGATAGGAAGAAGAATGAAGAAGAATTGACCAAAAGACTAAGTGATGCAGCAAATGAGAACACAAGACTTAGCTATGAAAATGACATGTTGAAGACAAATCTGATGCATACTCAGAATGACTCAAATGAACTAATGAGACAAAAAGAAGTCTTAGAAAGAGAACTAGAAACTGCAAATCAACTCAAGAAAAGCTTGGAGGAACTTGGCACCTTGCTGAAGAATAAGAAACCTAAAGGTAACACTTCTGGAATTGGCTTTGAAATTGGTGAAAGCTCCGTTACTGCAAATACTCAAGATCACAACAAACTAGTAAGACAACCTAATGCTTATAAATTCAATGGAAAATGCTTTAACTGTAATAAGTATGGTCATAGAGCAAATGAATGTAGATCTAGAAATTATCAGAATATCAACTCACCCACCGATCAATGTTTTAAATGCAACAAAGTTGGTCACAACTCTGAAAACTGCAGAATGAATGTGAGATGTTATGTATGTGGAAGATTTGGACATTTATCTAATCAATGCAGAACACAAACCGGCATAGGTTATGGAAAAGCTATTCAGAAGAATAATGTAACTTGTTATGCATGTAACAAGATTGGGCATATTGCTAAATTCTGTAGAAGTAAAGGAACACCAGTAGACAACAAAAGTTCTAGCTTGAAAGGTAAAGAAAAAGTTGAAGAGGTTAAGCAAGAATTCTCAAAACAATGGATTAGAAAAGCTGATCTAAATATTGGGAATACTCCACCGGTAGAACAAACCAATGCTTCACCGACAAGACAAAGTGATGCTTCACCGGAAGGACAAAGTAGTGCTCCACTGACAGGAAGTTCTTCATCCAATTGAAGAGAGTTTCTTTGAGGGTTTGACAATCTAATGACACATGTATTATTATTCCCTTGGTTAGAGATAAGAAGTTGAAAATTACTTATTACCGGCAAACAATGTTAAGTGAATACTTAACCGGCATGCAATTAATGTGGTAGATGGTGAATGGACACTATAAATTAAGGTTTTGGCTCCATTTCATTTCACCGAGATTTCAAATTTATGAAGAGTGCGAAGATTCTGAGCTAAGGCATTTCGAGCAAGAAGCAACAACACTCCAAGCAATCATCCATCCTAAGGGCAGTAAAAGGTATTTAATCATGGCATCCACCTCTGCAATTGAATATATAGCAAACCCTACTGTTGTTGAAGTGATAAGAAGACCTAGGCCCATATTTTAGTTAGTTCTCAAGATAGCAAAGAAAGATGATACCTTAGGTGCTTTTTCTCAAATTCCTAAGGGAGTTGTTTATGCTGAAGACCCCAGAATGTACATCCATTGCAACATTGAGGAACTAGGAGATGAAGAAATTAAAACCATGTTTAAAATTGTGATATGTGATAAAACCGGCAATGTAAAAGAAGAACACAAAATCATTGAGACCCTAGGATTTACAGAGATCCTTAGCATTCCTGAATTTCCCAAGGATGTGATTAGGATAGTCTTAAGAAGGGTACATGGTGAGTTTTTTTGGTTGGATGCAGTCCATAAAATCACCAAGGAAGCTGTGAAAGCTGTCACAAGGTTACCAACCACCGGTAAAAGACTAGATAAAACCAAGAAAGTTTCCAATGACCTAGTTATAAACCTAACTGGTGCAACATTCGACAAGAGGTCCCTAAGAGTTAATGATGTAACAAACATTAATGTGAGATTCATCAACATGATATTAGGGTATAAAGCTACTCATGCAAATAGACTCAATTCAGTTTCAAGTTTATGCATTAAGAGTGCTTATGATATGATCATAGATAATGAAAAAATTGATGTATGTGAGTGGTTAAAAGATGAATTAATTGACAACCTTGGAAAGATCAAGAAGGACAAGAAAGGAACTTTTAGGTTTGGAAATCTGTTAGTATGTCTAATGCTACATATAACAAAATAGGTTCCCGGTATAGGCTACAAAGAACTTGGATATGATATACCAGTAGGCAAACAGTTAACAAAACTATTCAATAACATGGGAAAAGACAAGGAAAACAATATTCATGACTTCTTTCAAGCATTAAAGGCCAAAATGAAGAAAATAATAAGGTTATCACAAAAGATTGTTGACAAATACAAAGATGAAATATGCTTTGTAATCAAGAAAGATGAAATCCGGATGGAAGCAATCATCCCTAGAACAATTTGGGTAACAGAGATGGGTTATGAGACTGATGATCACATAGTTGAAACTTATGCTAAAGCACTTCTGGAAGCACCAAATGAACCTAAGGAAGAAGTATTTGGTAGTGTTGAAGCCATAGAAAGTCAAATACAATCTAAGAAGAGAGTGAAAAAGGTTGAAGCAGTTGTGAGAAGAGGTTCTAGATAGGCAAAAGCCATCAAAGAATATGTATTGAAGAAAACTGGTATAACAAAGGATGAGTTAGCAGCTCCACAACCTGAAACTCACCTATCACTGGTAGGTACTTCTTCAGAAGGAGACATGCCTCCAACTTTCAAAAGAGTTGTAAGAAAAAGAGATCCCTCATCGGCAACCACACCCTCACCTAGGAGGACAAGGCAAAAACAACAAGCAGTGAGATCTCTGGTAAGAAAGGCCACACCAAAGAAGAAACTGACACCCAAGAAGAAGAAGAGGACAAACAAAGACTTGGCCCCTCTTGATATACTGCTAAATGAAATCACAGAGGAAGGAAAATTGAAGAACATAGAGAAAATATATGACACCTTAATAGCTAATGAAAAAGAGCAAGTTGAAAATAGTGTTATATTGCACATGGATATGTATAAGAAGTTTTTAATGGAAGTAGTCAATGAAATTCCAGATGAACTATTCAAAAGACTAGAAGCAAGAAGACAAGCAGTAATAGAACTAGATAAGAAAATAAAAATTGAAAAGCTACTTGTTGTATATCCAGTAAACTCTCCTAAAGAAATTGATGACCTAATTACTCAAGCCAACAGGATAGTATTTTCTACTGCACATCGGCACATTGCTTTAATGGTTGGAAGAGTAAATGAGGTGACTGAAGAGACTGAAGATGGATGGGACATATTCCTAGTTGAGAAAGAAAAACAAGAAGAATACAGGAACCCCAAACCCATAAAAGTTTATCAGAAAGATAGAGACAAGGGGAAAGGAAAAGTTGGTGGACCACCTAGTATCAAGGTTAGAGACAACTTACCTCCACCTCCATTAATTACTCCACCAGTAAAAACAACAACTACAGATGATCAACCGGCAGCTAAGAGTATGGATGTAGAGGATAATAATCCTAATCCTGAAGTCTTATATACTGTGGATGTTGATACTCAGAAGATCAATATAGTGGTAGACAAAGATACAACTGATAAGACTAAAATGGCTAGTGAGCCTCCGGTAGCTAAGGAAACTGATAACACACAGGAGAAACCGGCAAAAGATAAAGAGAAAAAGGTAGAGACTCAGACACAGACTAAGACAACACAACAAAAAGAGGAACAAACAAAGCAAAAGGCTCTGGAATAGCAACAACAACAACAACAGGAACAGGTACATAAGGAAACAGTGCCACCGGCAACTAGTGAAGCAGAAAAACCATTGCTTAAAGAAATGCAGACACAAATAGACCTACCAGAGGTCAATACAAGCTTGGTTACTTCCACCGGTACTTAGATTGTTGATTCATCATCAGGATACAAATCAAATAATGTGACTGAGGTACTATTAGATTCAATCAAGAAAATAACTGACTGTAGCTCACAAGCTTACAAAGCAATTGATGATACCATACCAATTTTGAAGGTAATTTCTCCTAACTGTAATATAGATAACAAAGATTCTTTAGGACAACTTGATACACTGTGTAAATATATCACAGAAAACATTGAGAAAATAAAGGAAGAGTCATTGAAGGATAAGGTAGAAATTGAAAAACAAAAATTCTTTGATGAGCAAATAAAGAAGTGTAATAGAGATTTTGACACACTTCTACCGGAATTATGTAATTTGTTGAAAGAGTACAAAAATTTGTACAAAGATACCTGTAAAACAAAATTTTTGACTATAGATATAGACAAGAAAATGAGCAAGATACAGGATGAGATCAATAAACTTGCAGATAGTTTTGTCAACTCACCTGATACACTATCACTTTTTGAGGAGAAGATAACAAATTTTGAGGAAGAACTACTTGAATTGGAAAGAGAGAAAGAAAGCATAGTAAATAATGCAAATCATTTGAGATCAAAGCTAAGTCCAAGATTGGACTATCTAGCATCTCTACAGAAGGAAGTATCTGAGGCATTAATACAGGGAAAGAAAACACCGATAGAGCATTTGCAGCATCTCACCGGTACAGTGAAGAGAACAGAGACAACAATAAAGGATAGCAAAAATCTTATGGACAGTATAAACTTGATTTTGGGAGATCTTTTTCAAATTGTAACCACCCAGTTACAAGGTTGAAACTACAAACTCTACTGACATCTTGACAACCTTTATCATTGATGCCAAAGGGGGAGTAGTAGGATGAGAAAATTCAATATCACAGGAATCATATGCTCAGGGGGAGCACACACATTTTTGGTAACATTTTTGGATCATTTCTGAAATTTCTCATGAGTGTTGCCATCAATGCCAAAGGGGGAGATTGTTGGCATATGCACACTCCAATGAGATATTGTATGCGATTGAAGGTTTTGTCATTGATGGCAACCTCGCAATCCTATGGCACTGACAAAGACATTATACCGGCATCAGCAGATCACACTCTACACTGACACTCAAGACACTGGCACCGGCACAGAAGAAATGAAGTATACCGGCACAGAGGCTGACAGGATTTTGTTTTATTATATTTTGTTTATTATTGAAAAACTTTGTAAGACGACTTGGAAAATTGTAAAATGACTCTTATATATAAAAGAGATCATTGTAGACATAAAAAAAAGGAGACATAAGTATAAGGAAAATATTAGGCAGACCTATTGTGCGAAATATAGGTTAAGGGGTATATGTAAAGAACAGAGCAGGAACCAGTACTGAATCTGGCATTGAAGATGCTATTGTAAAGAAGTACAAGTTATTGGATTTGTATAATCCTCATTGTAGGTCAGTGAGACTTCCCATTGAGCAGTGAGCTCTAGGCAGTTGGCCTTCCTGCATGTGCAAGCCCCTATTGTAAGTAATATTCTCTTATTGGCCAGTGAGTGAATATTGTGGGTCACAAATCCCACCGAAGTTTTTTCCACACCGGGTTTCCTCGTTAAAATCTTGTGTTATGGTGTGCTTTTCATGTGGATGTTCTTGATTATGTTTATTGCATTATTTCTTGCATACCAGTACACTGTTATATTATGTTCTGCATGTTTTAAGTTAAGAAATTCCATTCACCGGTCAAATATTGATTCACCCCCCCCTCTCAGTATCTGTGGGATTCCTAACAATGTACTCATTAATGGATGGATTCTTTGGTTATAATATGATCAATATAGCTCCTGAGGATCAAGAAAAGACAACCTTCACATGTGCATGGGGAACCTTTTGACGGAATGTCATGCCATTTGGACTAAAGAATGCAGGAGAAACTTACCAAAGAGAAGTAACCACTATCTTCCATGATATGATGCACAAAAACATGGAAGATTTGGTTGATGACACCCTAGTAAAAACCATGAAAAGATCCACACATATCCAAGAACTAGGCCTCAAACTAGATAGAATGGAAAGATTCAAGCTCTAGATAAATACTAAAAAAGTGTGTATTTAGAGTAACATCAGGGAAATTTCTTGGTTACATAATTTCAAACAAAGGAATTGAGGTTGATCCTGAAAAGGTCCAAGCCATAATGGAAATGCCTCTACCCAATAATATTAGTCAAATAAGAAGTTTACAAGGACTTCTCCAATCAATAAGGTGCTTTATATCTCAGCTAGCAGATAAAGATCAACCATTCACCAAGGCATTACGAAAAGGAGTCCAATACAACTGGGATGAAGATTGTGAACAACATCTAAAACAAATCAAAGACTATCTTTCTAATCCACCCATATTGATGCCACCAATTCAAGGTAAACCATTGATTCTATACATATCAGCTACCGATACATCACTGGGGGCACTTCTAGCACAACAAGATGAAAATAAAAAGGAAAGAGTTATATATTATATTAGAAGGAACTTGGTGTCCTATGAAATGAACTATAATATCATAGAAAAATCTTGTTTGGCATTAGTCTTTGCATCACAAAAATTAAGACACTACATGTTAGGACACTCTATTAAGCTGGTGGCTAAGATTGATCCACTCAAATATCTTCTCAACAAAGCAACACTTACAGGAAGATTGGCTAAATGGGTCATGGTTCTTACAAAATTTGACATTGAATATGTAGAACACAAAGCCATCAAAGGATAGGTTATTACAGATCAACTTGTTGATGCTCCACTTGAATACAGTCAACCTTTGCACATAGAATTTTTGGATGAATCAATCATTCACCTTACTCAACGATCATGGAAGATGTTCATTGATGGGTCTTTCACTCAAGATGGTTTTGGTGCTGGAATACTTTTTTTTACTAAAAAATATTGAATCCCAAAAGCTTAAAAGATTCTCTTCCCTTGCACAAACAACATTGTACAATAGGAAGCTTTGGTAAATGGGATCAAACTGGCCATCAAATGGAAGGTTGTTGAATTACACATCTATGTAGACTTCCAACTGATCATCAACCAAATCAATGATATATATTAGACTAGAGATGAGAAACTAATGGCTTATAAGAGAATGGTGGATGATCTCAAGAAATACTTTACTTTTGTATCATTTCAAAAGATCCCCAGATCAACAAATAGAGCAGCGGATGCAATGGCCACCTTGGCATCTATACCATAGCTACATGAATCTAATTTTTGCTTTGAATTCCTGGTGGAAGAGTTACATTATCCTACCCATGATTCTCCTAAGTCCCAGATGGTCTGTTCTATTATTGGACATGACTCATCTTGCTACAGCCACATTTACTCTTACCTGTGTGACCAAGTTATCCCTGCTAATCTTTCTCATAATGAGAAAAGGAATCTAATTTGAAATGCTTCACAATGCATCATCATCACTAACAACCTATTTAGGTGAGGTTTGGATAGTACTTTGCTTAGGTGTCTAGAAACTAAAGAGTCCCAACATGCATTATCTGAAGTCCATGAAGGTATTTGTGGATCCCATTCAAACGGTCTAACTTTAGCACGAAAACTACTAAGGGATGGCTACTACTAGCCAGACATGGAGAAAGATGCTTTAAAATTTACTAAAACTTGTGAGAAGTGTCAGCTACATGGGAACTGCATACATGCTCCAACAAGGGATCTTATACCCTTCATTACACATTGGCCTTTTCAACAATGGGCATTTGATCTCATTGGCCAAATATATCCCACATCATCTAACGGACACAAGTTTATTATAACTACCACTGAGTACTTCACTAAGTGGGTAGAAGTGGTTCCGCTCATCAAAGCAACTGGTAAACAAGTAGCTCTATTCATCCTTAACTATATCATCTGCAGGTATGGTATACCTTCATCCATTATGACTGACAATGGAGGGCAGTTCAAGAATAAAGATCTAGATGAACTCTGTAAAAAATTAAAAATAAAACAACACTGGTCATCCATATATTACCCTCAAGGTAATGGACAAGCTGAAGCATCTAACAAGAATCTGTTGACTATCTTACATAGAATAGTAAATAAATCTAGAAAGGATTGGCATCTGCAACTCAATCATGCATTATGGGCTTATAGAACAAGTATTAGAACACCTATTGGGGCTGCACCTTTTTCTTTGATGTATGGGTCTGAAGCAGTCTTACCTATTGAGGTGGAACTACCATCTTTAAGAGTTTATTTGCAAGGTATTGTTACTGATGAAGACTACAAAATATCTAGATTGCAAGAAATCGAGTTGTTGGATGAACACCAACAAGTGGCATTTGATCATCTAAGAGCATATCAAAAGAGAATGTCTAGAGGTTATAACAAAAAAGTTTGACAACGAGAATTTCAAGTTGGTGACCTTGTTCTGAGAGAAAATCCTAAAAATCAATAGTTTCAAGACAATAAAGGGAAGTTTGAACCCAATTGGTTGGGTCTCCACATCATTACTACAGTCTTTGGCTCTATTGCCTATCAATTCTCTATATCGAAAGGAGAACAACTCCATGAACCGATCAACACCATCCACTTGAAGAAATTATTCAACTTAGTATTCTCCGCTCCAAGAACCTGTACAGCTAAAAAGTCTTGAAGAAATCCTAAAAATCATAAAATGTCCTAAAAATAATAATAATAATAATAAATAAAGAGAAAAGATCTTTGCCAAGCAGGTGAAAACCTGGTAAACAGGCACCTCTTATAATCAAGCACTCCATCTATCAACGCAACATTGACATTTCCTATTTTCATTCCCGCTTTCCTACATTTTTGCTTTTGCTTGTACATATCTTTTAGTCACTTTCATGACATCCTGGTTCTTTTGGAACCCTTGTGGCTTGAAACTGATCAATGTCCTAGTCTTAGGGTAATTGACTGAGCAATTTACATGTCCTAAGTAGTATCAACCAAGTAATCTTTCAGTCAGTGGTACCAGGTCATCCACTCTGAGTTAGTCACTTGTCTCCCAAATACTGAAGAGTTTTATCACTGCATACACAAGCAAAACAAGACTACTGAAAACAATCACTAAACTGTTTGAGATATGCATGAAATTTTCTTTGTGTGTTGTCTTTTACATTGGCTTTCACTTATTATTCCCTCTAAGTAACTCAAGGAAGTCTATCTTGACTAAGAGGAGCAAGGATTGGGGGCATAATACGTTTCTTTGTTTTCTTCTTTTAGGAATGAATCTGATGATCTAGAAACATCTAATCAGTTGGGTGTCTGTGATAAGTGTCTTCACATCAAGGTGAAATTGTCACACATACCTTGACTCCATTTATTTGTATGCTACAGGAAGGTCAGAGCCATTTCTTTGTCTGTTTGAGGGAATTTCTTTAATGTGCAATCCAGAAGCATGCGTAATCTGTCCAAGGATATGAATGAACAAAGGGTCATTGCGAACAAGATAATTCATATTGCATATACAAAGAAAGGGACTCTATTTTGCCTATTGTGTTTGTAGAATGCCCAGTGATGAAAATTAAGCATTCCAAATCCAATGACTAGGTTTAGGTTGCATTCATTCTAAATTTTATGCATTTTGATTGATTTTGGCAAAATAACAATGATCTCTTTATCTTCTGAATGAGAGTTTGAAGCAATCATCATTTCTCAGCTAAGTGATCTCCTTTTCATCATCATTTCTTCGATTGAGTACTTGTGTATTGAGATGTTATCTGCATACATGAGCATCTTATATAGATCCATATATTTCATTATTACTTATTTTGCATTCATATTATTGCATGGTGAAAACTAAACATTTGCATTGCTAGTTACTCATTTTCATCATCCATTTGCATATGAAAAAGAAACAAAAATAAACATCCATACTGAAAAGATATGCATACATATAGAATAAAGCATATATAAAGACATCTCATTATCAATCAACACAAGTACGATGAAATCAAATCAAGATCTCATATATATCATCATAATCTTAGTGTTTCATAGTACAAATAATATCAACTATCAAATACAATGCCTCATCGGAGAAATAATCGTATAGACTACAAAAATGGGGCACATAACAAAAATCTAGGAGATATAACAAAGCTATCTCTCTGCCTCTCCCTCATCGCTAGGTGGAGGAGGTGGTTCCTACTGACCGACATCCTATCTAGGTGCCCTAGCTCCCTCAGATGGAGCCATATACTATGAATACGAGACAACCTACTCCGCTACTAGGACTGCTACACTATAAGCTACAATATAATATGCTTCCTGACTCATCTGATGTAACAACTCTCACTGAAGTGCATCCCACTCTGCTCTGACCTCAGCAAGTTGTCTATCATGCTCTTCTCTGACCTTAGCAAGATATCAATCACACTCTACTCTGACCTCAGCAAGCTGTTGATCATGCTCTTCTCTAGTCTCAGCAAGTTGTCGATCACTTTCTACCAGCTGCGTCTGTGCCACTGTCAACTGTAAGTGTAGGCCTGCCACCCTCGATCTTAACAACTATGCTACATTTGGTACCCCTTGCTCTCTGCCAGCCTCTTTGCCTCCCTGCTCATCCCTCTGCTACCTCACCTACCTAGGAGTTTCTCTCCTCCTCACCTCTGCCCTGGCACCACCAGCCTCAACCCCAAAAGCCCCTAGAGATCTACCCTCCCCTCTCTGCCATTGTCTCATTCTAGTCGGTATCCTACTGCTAATAGCCCCAGGATCACCTCCTACCCACCTAGGCACATCCGCTCTTTGTCCCTGCACCTGTCCTCATCCCTCGACCTACCGCCATCCCTGTACCTAACCTAGTACTTGTGCCTATGTTGGTGCCTCATCCTTGGCCTCCTTAATGAGAGGTGCATGCTCTTCAGGATCTATGAATCTAAGAAATATATTTTTCTAGAACCAATCCCTGTACTGGGGCAGTACCCCCACATTTGCAACATCCTCCAAATAATCCCATCTCAGTCACTGTAAACCGACTACTCCTACATGCTCAACACATAAGATAACCACAGAGCCCATCCTAGTCTCTCCTACTCTCCATATCAGGCATAGGTTGTAAACTCATGTGATATACCTTGTGGTCTGCCATACTGCCTCATCACCCTAGATACTACGAACAGCTCAATAATAGACACTGATCAGCCAATGAAAGGTCTAGTCATGAACATATCCTTCCTCTGCACTCTCCAATCATCCCATAGATCCAGACCCCTATACAGTCTTCATACTACCATGATCAAATCATCGAGCTGTCTCCTCCAGTACTCTATCTTTCCCAGATGGGGCTGAGCCACATAACTTGAATAGCAATAAACAATGGGATAGTGTGGCTCTCTAGAATCATATACTATCGGCTGCATATTGGGATATGTTCCCATGCCCATATATACAAAACTAAGACTCCTTCTGCCATGCTCTTCCCCTCTCTATATGGAACCTCATGCATCTTATGATACATATGGACTAACAAACAAGATCCCCACTCTAATCTCTGAGGATGAGTCAATAGTCTCTTGAGCATCCTAGCCCAGCCACACAGAAAATCTTGCTGACCCCTGTTCGGCATAACAAAACACCCAATGATACCTTCTAACATGCATGCCAGTAGAAGCTACTCACTATACCTTCTCATCAGAACCTCCCAAGTGATAGCCCACTCAAGGATAGTCTCATCGTGGAATATCCATCTCAATGCTAAGATATCCGGTCGCTTAGCAAAATCATAATCGACCTTGTTGCCAACAAATGGAATCCTGAGAATCTGGAATACATCCTCAAGTGTTATCATCATCTCTCCTATAGGTAATTGAAAAGTATTACGCTCTAAATGAAACCACTCTACTAATGCAATTCGAATCCCGTTATTCACATGGATATCCAACATCTGAAGAAGGTGTCCAAAACCACACAAATAACTATGTGCCCTATTTGCATCTGATAACTGCGAACTAACCCCATCATCAACGGATAAAAACATCAAAACAAGATATCCTACAACCGAATCTACAAAATCAAACATAAACATTGTCAACACATGATCCAAATTATGCTAAAATTATGCTAAACATGCTTGTGAAGCCAAATATACCAAATGAAAAGTCAAAAATTGACGTTTTGACCCTCAAACATGCTTGTTGTTTTTCATACGAGTTTTCACAAAAGGGCAAAATTTCATACGAATCAGGATTACACCTAACACAACAAACTATCACCATACTATAAAACATGATACATCGCACGATAAAGTGGGCACTCAAGCACACTTTCATACGAGACGTGGGCCCACATCAGATGACAAACCCTATACACCCATACAATAAATCACCATAGAGATAGTTTACCGTATGAGAAATGGTCTTAGCCTACACGATAAACTGAGGCACATGACTTTCAATGACTCTAAAATGCAAAAAAATTAACCAAAATTCAAAATTTAAGAAATCAAACAGGCTTAATTAAGATCGATCACTTACCGTTGGGTCATAGTTTCATGGTCAATTATGACATCTCTAGCACTCAAAACGGTGCTCCTAGATCAGAATGGCCATTTTTCTTGGCAAAGGGCTTTTAAAATTTCAAACTTGGAGAGGTTAAAATGAATTGAAAATGACACACGGACCCTTTATATAGCCAAACCCCTAAGTTTTCAACTTGCTCTAATGGACATGAAAATTGTACCTTAAGCTAATTTGCCCATCCTGATTCCATTTTTGGGATTGAAATCAAAATATGAGATCATCTTCCTAGTCAATTTCACACAACTAAGACCACTTAGCATTTTCATCAAATGCTCATTCTTTTCTTCAATTTGCGCTTAACTCTAAATCTCAATTTTAATTCTCAAACCAACTCTAATTTTAATCTTCAACATTAATCTTTGTGCTCAAATAACTTATCATCACTAAAAAAATTGCTTGAAATCACTACGCAACCCTCACTATCTTTCGATTTCACTCTCGAGGAAGCATACTCATGACATCATCATCAGTGATCACATCCTCAAAGTCAAGAATTTCTTTCAAAATATTTGTTACAAGTCGAGTAGCTAAGCTTCATCAAAACATGACCTTATCGCTAGGGGCATCTCAACTTCATCACTTCATATCAAGTTGAGATTTCTTGATCATATGAATCAAATCAATCTCTAGGGGCATATCAGTTTGGTCAATCAAATCAAGTTGATATTGTCTTCATCTGAATCAGTCTCTTAACGTTAACCAATTTCATCGCTTTTCATCAAGCTGATTATTCGTTTAAACTCAATCAAGGGTTTAAAGAGTATCTTTGATCACATGCTCAATCTAAGCAGGTGTTCAGTTTCATTACATCAAATCAAGTTGGACAGTTTATCTAATCTCATCGTGTCTTGATCCATCAAGTTCAAGTTTGGTATCTTTGCTCTTTATTAGTCCTAGTTCAATCAAGTTCGGGATCAGTATCGCTTTAATCAAATCTGTTCAATTTCATCACTTCAAAACAAACTGAATACCTCGCTCTTCATTTGGTTCGTGATCAATCAAGTTGAGAACTAGTATCTCCTAGACATCAATTATTCTTTGAATCAACATGCTACTTGCACATTAATTCAAAGAGGGGCAAATGTAACACCCGAAAAATGGTCATCTAAACCATGAGCCCCTAATCTTGACAACGTCACCAAGGTCCTAACCAAAGGCAATTAAATTAATCTTGAACAAACAATTAATTTATTAAATCACCAATGTCACATGACAAATTAATCACTTTGAATTAATTAAATATTTATTTAATTAATTGATCATTCCAAGAAAATTATTTTTAAACAATTATCCTATTTATTTTATTAAATATCCTAGCATATTTAATTAAATAAATCAATTTTCCATTAAATCATCAAAAAAAGGAAATTAATTGGAAAAATCAAATTAAAAATTGAGAAAAGAAATCAAATGGAGATAATCTTGAAAATCAAATTAAAAATTGAAGAAAAATCTCAAAGAAAGCAATTAAAACAATTAAATATCAAAATTGAATGAAATAGAGAATAAATAAGTTTTTTCTCATTTTATCTTAATTTTAGTTCAATTTCCTTTAAAACTAAGAAAAGCAGCCAATCACATCAACTCACCTGGATTGTGCTTCCTCTTGGAAAATCTTGACCGCTCATCATCATTCGATATTAGCTGTTGGTTTCTTTTTGAATTTTCTATAAATTTAGGCTCTCATCTCTCATTCAAGGATCCTGGAGAATATATTGTTATCATGTCGTTTTTGATCTAGGTTCACTAAGATTTGTGCATTGAGATATTACATATTAGTTATTGCATACTTATTAAATCATCTAGCTTAATATTGCTTAAATCATGTTAGATTAATCATGCATATCTAGCTTAAATATTGCATTCATTTAGCTTAATTTCATAATCATATAGATTAAATCCTTCATTTAGGTGTCATCTAGTCACTAATATTTCATGTGGAAATCTAAGAGCAAGACTAAACTCGCATCTACTAGAAGGCAATAGGTCGCTTTGTGATGGTTTATTATTCATTGTTGATTGATTTAATAACCATGCATCTAATGACTTATTGAAGTGTTGTGTATTCTAGATACAGATACAGGTCCACTTTTCACACACACAATATTGTCTTTGCTAGAGGAGTGGGTTTCCAAAGTAGTGTATGTCATTCAATATTTAACTATGAAGGCCAAAAATCTCTCCTCTACTCAGCACACTTCAAACTTTTTATCCATTTTCGAAATGGTGAGATGATGAATGTGCTCAATTTCTTATATAACTTGTTGAAGAAGATGGCTAACAAGGTCCTAAAAGGTGAAATACACTTTGTTTTCCGTCATTGTTTAATTAAATTGCTAGTTATGAAAACCCTAAAGGAAACAAATCTAGGGATGACATGGGAAGAATTTTTAAGAATAGAAGGGGCTAGACCACTGAACATGTTGGGACCTAGGAGCAAACCATTAATACATAAAACTAGAAGAGTTGTGGGTGTAAAAGAAACTCTAGATACTTCCTCTTTAATGACACCTACTACCCAATCTCTAAGTCAAACCCCCACTGAAAGTACCATGCACTCATCTGAACAAGATATCAAGCAAGAAAATCCTGATGTTGAGAATGGTAACCCTATTCCTAAGAAAGCCCCCATGACATCTGAGCCTTCACCATTTGAAACTAAGAAAATAAAATTAGTAGGAAAAGGAAAGGCCAATGATAAAAAGAAATATAAAGTTGAAAGCCCTAGTAATGAGAGCCCTAGCTCTCATAAGAGGAAAGCTAAAGAAATAGAACAACCTGCAACCACTAAGAAAAGGAAAAAATAATAATAAAGATGCAATTAAGGCTGCTACAAAGGTGAAACAAGTTAAGTATGTAAGGAAAAGTCATAGGCTTAGAAGGATGTCCAAAAGCAAGAGCCCCAAGAAAATTTATGTTTCAATTACCTTTGACTCTAAAGACACTCCACATGGTGAAAAAGAGGGACCAATGTCTGGTCAATAGTCTCCACTACTACAAACACCCTCTTCACCTTCTCATCATTCTAGAGATGATTGGGTGATGAAGGAAGATCCATCAGAAAATATGGAAGAGATATCAATTTATTCTCATGGGATTCAAGTTGAGATTAATATTGAGATAGAAGGGAAAGTAAATCAAGGGCATGATGATTAGAAAGAGGGACTAAATGAAGAACTTGTTACTGGACTAGAGAATCTTGCAACAACAATATTAGAATAGGTAGTAACTTGTCGAGAGAATATTCCCCATACAAACAATGAAATTAGAGTGGTTTTTCACGTACCTCCTTTATTTACATGGTTTTTCATATTCCCCATTACATGGTTTTTCATGTACCTCCTTTATTTAAATAGAGAGAAGGAACAACTACAAAAAGCACTCAGAGAGAGGGATACTGAGATTAACAAGCTAAAAGCCAAGGTAGAAAATGTAACAACTTTGGTACCTCAGATAGTGTAGTGCATACCACCACCTAGAATATATGTGTTGCATTTGAAGGAGTTATAATTTTATTATAAGTTATCAAGAGAATTTTCTAGTTCGAATTCATCTCACATTACTCTTGGTGATTTCTTTTTAACCTATTAATCATCTGCTCTTGAGGTCAAGAATTTGCTTTGTGAATTTTATTTGCACAATTATGTTGTACCTTATGAGACACAATGGAATTCCTTATTTTTTATAGGACATATACACTTGAGAACCATTATGTCCTTTTTAGACTTGTGTGAATATTGTTTCCATTGATGTCAAATTTGTTATCTAATTTGGACCAAACAGTATGTGCAGTTCTGTGTTATCCAGATTCATCCAAATACTTTTTGTAGTTGGTATGTGCAGTTCATTGCTATGGAAAGATACTATGATGCAATTAGATGGAGATGATATATTGAGATTATCTTTGGAAGATCTTCATTCTAGAATTTTGAGTTCTCATTAGCCCCAATATCAGTTACGAGTTCTAGTATTATCTATTTTGGTCATGGCAGTAAAATCTCTTCGAATTTTGTGTTCTGGTGTTCTTGGTATGCATGGAGTCTATATCTTTGGAAGATTGGAGACATTATGCTTAATTTTGTAATAATGGATCTGACTAATCTTCCTAATGGTTCAACAATTAGACCTTGAAATCATACCTCTGGGGTTGGATATCCGACTAAATAATTATCTTTCATCACGAACGTGCATTTAGTTGTCAACCCGGGGCATATACTTGAAATGGGTTTGCAAAGTATATGCACTAGAAAGATTGAAACAACCACCTTTCCTATTGCTGGGAATGAAATGTTGCTTAATAAAATGATGAAAACAAGTAACAAAAATACTTGTAAGGAAAACTAACTAACTTCTAAGAAATAACTAAGAAAGACAGGACTTATCCATGATTAACAAATGATATTATACTCAGTTTGCAGTGGCTACAGGAACAGTCTGTGATCAAGCTAATGCTAAATACATAATGATAAATAACCAATAAAAGAAATAAAAGGAGTATACACTAAGTGGGCCCCCTTAGTAAGCATCCAAACAACTAAATCAAATGCGTGGAACTTAAAGAATCATCTTTATTGATTCAAAAGTGCTTGATAACATAGCAACATATTGTTGGAAGTCTACTTCTTCAACGTAGAACTATATTACAACTGTTGGGACTATCTTATTCTCAACCATTGTACAAGAGAAGGTGGGAGATTATTTAAAGCATGAAATTCCTAACTAACTAGCATAGCACTCCCCAAAGTTCAAGGAGGATTCTTTTCTTGAACAAGGAGAAAAAGAAGGTGAAGTTACAAGTGTTGAGAATCACTCAAAGTCTATTGGAACAGCAGAGAGAATCTAGCATTACCTCAGTCCTAAATCTACTCCTTCATTAAAGGAAATCATTTAATTCTTCAGGTAATTCATAATAAACCACTTGCGACTGCCAGCTGACTCTTTCAATGAAAATCCTTGTTGTCTCTTTTACCGGCCAACAACTCCATAATCTTTATTGCTGAGCATTTTGGACCGGTTCAACATTCTTCTTTAACCCTACATGAAATTGTTAACATGCAAAAATATAGGCCTAATTATCCCAACAAGAGTAACATTCAAAATCTACATGCAACATTACCATGAATATTCCTCATAGCATAATTACCTATTATATTGCATAAAAAAGGAACATATATCAAATGAGTTCATGTCACATGACCATAAAATTAAAACATATAAAATCTTATCACTTAGCAAAGGTTCTGAACTCAAAAGACATTTCTAGACTCCTAATGTCCCAGTAATGACACATAAACATAGATAAAAAAAAAGAGCCATTCTTTTGGCTCATCACTACCCCCAACCTAAAATCTTGTTGGTCCTCTAGAAGAAGAAGATGATGCATTCCTTCCTCTTGTCTGAATCTTATAATCAATGACTTGAGTTTGTCCTCAGCCTCTTGTAGCAGGGCTCTAATAAAACCCCTTTTTCTTCTCAAGTTTGTCCCATCTATCTTTTTCTGTTGTTTCATGAAATGAATTGACATACCTATTGAAATCTAGTATTGGCCACAAAAGTATAGGTGGTTAGAAGAGTAAAGGAAGCCAATTATTCATTTTTGTCCATCCCAACTAAAGGTACCACAAAGTTCTTTTCAAAGTTGCATAGTAATTTTGAAAAGAGTGCGGCTCTGCCATTTTTAATTCTTCTATAAGACCATTCCACCTTCTTGCTACATGACCCAAAGCTGATTGTGCCTCAAAGGGCCTCATTTCTTCAAACTCCTTGTATGCTTCTTCCCTCAAGGCTAATATTTTGGGCTTAAAATTAGGATGATACAACTCTTTCTACCAATCATAATACAATCTCCTGGGATTATCACTCTTTGCTCTTATTGGCAAGGGAATTTTGAGTTATTCATCTTGATAAGTTTTAGCTTCTTCACCTCTTGCATGTTCATTTTGGATCCAGGATATTAGTGCTCTCAAATGTATGCCATCAATATATAATAGAGGGTTCCATTCTTTATCATGAGGCACTGCATAGTTGTGCATATAAAACTCACAAAGTAAGTTTCTAATTACAGTAGGAGAGTCTTGATAAACATGATAAAATTCCTGAGCAGTCTCCAAGGAATGATCCTGATTTGAAAGAATACTAGACATTTTGAAAGTGAGAAAATATTCCTTTAAATACATTGCATAGACCCTAGGTGGTGGTCTACAATTAAGGATATTTGGCATCATAGTCACCACAATGTCTTTTTTTTTCTTTTTTCTTTAAGAACATCAATCTCCTCATCTTTCTTCTTAATTTCTTTCTGTAGTTGACACTTCTCATTTTCCCATTTTGCTTCTTTATCCATCATATCTTGATATAGATCAAATGAAATTGACGTTGAAAAAAAAGGAGTAGGCCTATGCGTAACTACATGAAGTTTCCTCTTTCCTTTCCTTTGTTCCTCAATCAATTGTCCCTACTCTACTATTTGTGTATTAACTGGTTCTTGTGAAGGAGTTTATTTTTGTTTTATTTCATTTTCTTACTCTCTTGTAGAAGTTACTTCCCGCTTAGCTCCAGGAGTCTGCTGCATTTCTTCCTCATGTGGTTCTTCTTCAGTGGTGGAATTTTGCCTTTCAACTATAGGGACTTCCTCCTGTTCCATCATGGAAATAGTTGTTGCAGGATCTATGCCTTGTTCTTGTTTAATTACCTTCTCTACTTCTTTTTCCAAACTATCTAACACATCCAATTTTCCTTCATCATATTATTGTCCTTCTTGAATTTCCTGTTGTTCTTCAGTGCCCTTCCCTTCCTTAGAAGTCTGATTCTTTTCAAAAATTTCACTCATTCCCTCCTCTTGCTCAACTTTCTTTCCTTTTTCCTCAAACTCGGGGGTTTGAGAAGTTGAGTTTGAGGAATCAATTTGGATAGGTCCTCTAGATTTCACATTTGAGATTTTCCTGGGCCTTCCTCTAAGCCTATGACTTCTTCTCTGAAGCTTAGCTGGAGCACTCCTATGGGTTTTAACAGGTTTAAATTCCTCCTCAAGTTTTTGTTTTACACCTTTAACACTTGAGGTCCCCCTCTCTTTCTGCTTCTATTGAAATCTCATGGCAATTTTCATACCAGGGCTTTCCTCAACAGTCTTACTTATCTTTTTATTTTTCCTTTGTGTAGGGAGTGGTTTTTATTCTTCATTCTCAACCTCAGTTAACTCTACTACCTTACCCTTTTCCTCTCAAATAGAAGCTCTAGTTTTTCTATAAATTTACAATAGAATATCTCCACTAGTGACTGCAGGAGTTGGCTCAACATTGCTAGGGGTTACCTTTGTTGTAGGAAACTTTGTAGCAGAGGTATCCTTAGAGCTCGAGGCTCCAGGAGTAGTTTTTCTTTTCTTTTTGTAAACCCTAGTCTCTCTTTCAGAAGCCCTTTGCTGACCCCTATAATCTTCTACCCTAAATTCATTAAGTGAAACAAATTCCTCCCAGGACAAATGAGAAACATCCCTCAATGACCGTTCTACTAATAATTTAATTAAGCAATAGTGAGAGACCAAATTTGACCTACCTTTTTGGGTTTCTGAAGCCATGATCATCAGAAGCTTATACAACACATTTGGGACGTTCATCCTAATTCCATGTGTGAGATGACTGAGTAGCTTGAAGTGGATTGAGTGAAAATAGGACTACCTCTCTTCACAGGTCAAATATTTAACTATGTGAACAACGACCACCATCCATTTATCTGGTAAAGAGATTCTTCTGGCTCCTTGCTTATCAATAATCAATGCATGATCTTTGAGTCTTACAAATTTCTCTCTAGCACTCCTGACATTCTTAGATTCTGGATACTTTTCTCCTTCAACTGGTAAACCAGTCACTTATGCAATCCTTTCTTCAGCGACCAGAACACTCAGACCTTTAACATTTGCTTCTCCATTAGAGAATTTCATATAAAAATTGATGGCTATTTCTTCATTAAAATGATCCAACTTCAAAAAGTAATTCAACCATCCACTCTGAACAAATTCTTGACCACATACTTGGTCATTCAAAATAGAGGTATGGAATGTAGGTTCATGTCTTATCAAAGAGCCCCCCATTATGCTCTTTTCAGCTCTATTTTACAATACTTTGCAACCTTTTGTTTTAACTTCTTTCCAGAGTCTCTCGTAGCTCATAACTTGTTATCTTTCAAAGAAAACCCTTCCTGGATGAAAATAACAATTGGCAACTACAAGGGTGACAAGATAGTGTAATTATGGCTCATAAAGCTGACAAAATAACCCAGAAAGGCAACTCGTGCAAGGGATTCAAAAATAAAAATTGCGTGCATAAAATGTCATAATCACTTTATTCGTGTAACTAAAATTTTATTTTCATAAAAAGTGACACAAAGTATTGATAACACAGGACATGGAAAAGTCAAATCACATGTAGGAATAAATCAAATCATGGTATACTCTCCCCAACCAAAAGTGTGCCAAGTGTCCTCACATGGAAGAAGAGGAATGATAGGAAGGTGATGAGGAATATACATGGAAATTTTAATGTACTAATGAATGAATATAACATGAAATAATTCAAGTGTCAATTTGTGACGTGCGTGAAGTGATGCGGCGTCATGCATGTCAGAGTCCTTTGAATAGACTTGCAGTTAACTTAATGATAATACTAAAAACCAAATGAATGTGAAGTGAGGTGTAGTGACACGGAAGATATGAAGGTGAAATGGAGTGAAGTGTGGATATTATTATGGAGAAATAACTTCCAAAAATATGGAAGTATTTATTATGAATCATTTTAGGTAACTAGTCAGAAGGCAGGGCTAAGAGCCTACCTTCATCGGCTGCAGGAAAATCAAAAGTTGAAGCTGCAGGAAAATCGGAGGTTGAAGTAAATTGTTTCAGGAATTCTTCTTTAGAAGAGGGCTTTTGATATAGCTTCAACCTATTCCCTTTGACCAACAATTTGAATCTTATAGGATCAATTATTGTGAGTTGAACATCTCCATTTTCAAACACTTGTGACACCTCATATGGGCCTAGCCATCTTGTGTGAAGTTTACCCAAATTATCTTTATATCGAGAATCATATAGGAGAGCCCAATATCCTTATTGAAATTTCTTGTCCTTGATGTAATTATCATGTCACTTAATTCATTGGTTTTTCAGGAGTTCTGTGTTTTCTAGGGCAATTGTTCTGATCACATCTAACTCATTTAATTGGATGATTCTTTCTTGCTGTGCAACAGTTATATCCATGCCCAATTTAATTATTGTTCTATGAGTTTTATGCTCAAAATCAATGGGAATCATTGCCTTTTTACCATATAGCATCTCAAAAGGAGTAAACCCTGTTGTTGTCTTCCATAATGCTCTATATGCCCAAACTGCTTCAAGCAATCTTGCTGCCCAATCTTTCCTATGGAGATTGATAGTTTTGGTCAGGATGCTCTCAATATCCCTATTAATAATTTTTGCTTGGCCATTAGCTTGAGGATGGTATGGTGTATATTTCCTATGTCTAATATTATATTCATTCACTAATGCTATAATAAGTTGAGATGTGAGTTGTGCTCCTTGGTCTGTGACAATTTCTCTAGGAACGCCATATCTTGTGAAGATTTCTTCACATAGAAAATCAATAACCATGTTATCTCTTGCATGTTTCATTGCATTAGCTTATATACATTTGGTGATATGATCAGTACATACCAAAATGTAAGAAATACCATTAGAAGGTGGATCAATTGGTCCTATTATGCCCTACATATCTAGTCTCATCATTTTCATTCCCATCAAAATACAGGTCCCCCTTTTTTTGGTTTTTGTCCTTTTATGTTAGTTTTCCTTTTTTTTGGTTTTTTCTTTGGCCACCTCAGTAACTCGAGTTCCCAAACTCCCAAGGTGACCTTTTGTTAGTTTTGAGTGTTTTGTTTGGAATTTCAAGTTCCCGAACTCTCGAGTTTGTGTTTGTTATGTTTCAAAAAATCACTTTGGAAGTCCAGGTTCCTGCAATCCCGAAGTGATTGTTTTCTTTTGGGAGTTATCACCCCGGAGGTTCACATTCTCAAACTCCCATGTTGGTTGTCTATTTTGTTTTTTTGTGGCTCTGAACCCCAAAGTTCTGAGCCTGTTGTCTGTGTTGCACTTTGGAAACTCGAGTTCCCGAGTCCCCGAAGTCGCATTTAATGAGGTGTTTTGTTGGGGGTATAAATAGTGTTGGAGGTCATTTTTTAGCTCATTTGTGCACTCACTCATTCGAATCTAGAGCTCTGACCTCACATCTTCGCACTCCCGTGCTCCCGATTAAGCATTGACTTCATTTTTTGCACTAGGTAGGTGGATTTCTTGCCTTTCTTGTTCGGATTTGCGTGTATTTTAGATTATATTTTGCATTTTTTTAGTTTTAACTTCTTAAGATTTGCTTGTTTTATTTGTTTTTCTTTAGTTTTTGGTTTTGTACCCTAACCTCAAGATCCCAAAGTTTTGGGTTAGGGGTTGTGTGCTTTTGTGTTATTTCATAGAATTGGGTTCTCGAGTTTCAAAATGACATTCTTAGGGTTTTTCGTTCATTTCATAACACTTTAGAAACTTGAGTTCCCGAAATGGTAGTCTTAGGTTTTTGTAGGTTTCCCTACTTTGGAAACCCAGGTCCTCGATTTCTCGAGTTAGTTTTTTTTTTGCCTATCTTTTCAACTCAAAACTCTGTAGTCTTGGGGTCCGGAGCTCCTTTTTCTGTTCCATTTTTTCAGTTTACCAGAACTTCAGTTTTTTTAAGTTTCGCGTTGCATTTTAGAGTCCCACCCCAGAACTTTGGGACCTCGAAGTCTCAGGTTTGTTTTCATTGTTAGGGTTTCACCACTTCGGAAACCCGAATTCTTGAGTTCCCAAAGTGATCTTCTTTTGTGTTTTTTTTAGCTTGTTTGGTATCCCAAACCCGAGGTTTTGATTTTGTTAGTTCTACTAGCAATTTTAGCTCAGGACCCCAGACTTCTGGACTCCTAGATTTTCTTTGTGGTTTTGTGTTTTCTTACCTCAGAACCCTGGGATCTCGTAGTCTCGAGGTGAGTTGTTTTTGTAGTGATATTTATTTGAGTAGTATTTGATTTTGGATTGGTTTGTTTTATAGGGTTAGCTTTGTTTGGTGGATTCATACCAAAAGATAAAGGATCTTGAAAAGCTACCTATCATGATGAAATATCAGTAACAGGGGTGAACATATGCCTCCAAGTTGGAGGATAGTATCCAATGGGTCACATAGAGCTCAAGGATATAGAAAGACAATTGGAGAAATCAGGACTAGATGCAGAGCACAGAAGGATCAAGAGATCTAGTTTGGTAGAGGCAGCTGTTTTCCCATAGCTAGTATAGGTGCCAGAATTCATAATGACAGTTGCACAGTTTTATAACCCCGATACCAAGCAATGTGTAGATTCTATTGGGATACTTGTGATTGACTTATCGCCAAATATTTTGGCCTTAGTATTTCAGATTCCCACTAGGAGGGAAGTATTGGATGAAGGGGAACAAGATGGTGAAAGAGAATGGAACCGAAACATGAACCAATGCAAGAAAATGATGAATGAAGAAAGGCTTGAGGAGGAGAAAAAGACAAGCTTAAAAGAAAATGAAATTTTGAGGTAGGATTTCAAAGAACCACAAAGAGATTTAATCATAATGCTTAGCAAGGCATTTGGTAAACCTGCATGCAGAAACTTTCAGGCATGGATGTTCTCATTCATGCTAACAATTTTGGATGGACAAAAGTATTATGAATGGGCTCAAGTTTTGTCAGATAACATCAAAGACCAACTTAGAGAAGTGCATAATACAAAGAAATTCTTCTTCACATCTTATGTTATTTGGGTTGTAGCTAGATCAGGTCAATTTCTAGGGCTATAGACCAAGAGTAGATTGGGGGAAGAAGAAGGACATAATGTCGCATGGGATTATTATACACAATTTCCATTAAATTAATCCAAGTTACATTATAAGACAATCAATGAGGCATTCTTGTTTCCTGTTATTATAAGGTTAACAGGTGATACCGGATTTAGGCTAAGCAAGGAGGTGATGGAGATAGTAAAGAAGTGGGGGTGTTGGATTATACAAAATTCTTGATCTACTTATTTGAGAGTAAGTGGGTTCACTGGAGAACCATTTTTTCTACCTAGATACTGTATAGATAGAGTGATTTTGTTGGAGTACGCAAGACAGATGGTGCACCTAAAAAACTTACTAGCATCAAGACATAAGATAGGTATTATAGGTGAAGACTTCCCTTTGAATTTATCATACTGTTCATGCCAAAAAATTCATGTGGAAAAGGCTATCAAGTAAGAATTGCAAGATCTATAGCTAAAGCCTTTTAATTATTCAAGACAGTTTTACAATCCATATAATAAATTAAAAATACTAATGCCAAAGGTATATGAAGGACATCAGCCTACCCTGGAAGATTTTTGGGCCAATCTTCAGGATAGCATTGAGGCAAGGGAGAAATATTATCATCACATCACTGTTCCACAAATAAGAGATTTTGGTATTGAAACTAATATACCTAAACAATTGCATGATGATGGTATTTTGTTATATCCAGTGTATAAGGAGATAGGGATAGATAAGAGGTCGCTCCCTCCAATTAGATGGTCACAACAGGAGGTTGTAGATATTAATATAGTTTCTCAAGTGGTAATAGATAGAACAAGAAAGTGGTTAAGTTTGAGGATTAAACAAGCTGCTTCTAAATTTAAACAAAAGAATATCCCTACTGATAATCCTCAATCTAGGGTACATAAGGAGTATACAAAAAGAACTAGATCAGAGTCAAGGAAGAAAACCTCTATAGATCCTGATGAGGAAGCCAAAATTTCTTTGACTACACAAGAAATGAAGTAGAAAGTAGATGAGAATTTGAAAGAAGCATAATATCTGGCGAAACAAGCAATCTTGGGGATTACAGTGGGCCTAGGGGCCAAACCACAAGAAGAGATTCATCCTATTAGTCCTGCTATTGAGGGTGTTATAGCAACAACAGGACAACCTTCTAAAGAGGCTCAACCCTCTAGTGCCTCCACTACTGCTACAAAAATTACTACACCTACTACTACTACTACTATTACCATAACAACACCAACAACCACATCAACCATGTCTATTTCTGCAACTACTTCAACACCACCTCCACCATTGGCTACAACAACTATTACTCCATCTTCTATTTCTTCACAGATGTCTGCGCCTGCAATGACTCCTTCAACTGAAACAATAACTATTCATAATGTGGAGTCTAACTCAGACCAAGAGGAGGTTGAGCTAGCACCAAAGAAGGTAGACCCAAAGAAGAGAAAGAGAATGACTCCTTCTAGTGCAGAGAAATGAAAGGAGCCTATCGTACAAAAACTATCAGAAATTTTACAGGTAGCTCCTATGGATGTAGATTATCAGGGTTTGCAGGGATAACAACAAGATGAAGAGAAGGAAATTGAGCAAAAACAAGCTGAGGAGCATGATTAAAGGTTGGTTCTTACTCCACATGATATAGAATATTTGTTGAAAGATATAGCAAGTGGAGATAAGGAACAACAAAGTCAAGAGCCAACTAAGGACTCCAATGTGCAAGTGAGAGAGAAGTTAGAAGAATATCAACAACAGCTAGATACTGATGGTGCTCTATAGGTAAAATGAAGGTATGATGAAGCAATAAGGATTCGGTTAACTACTAAGAGGGGGGGGTGAATCAGTAGATAGAAAATTGACATAAACTTTTCACCAAACAAAAACAACCTCTCAAGTCAAACTCAGAACTGACAAATTGCAATATCATTGTCAAGTAAACCGGTTAACTATCATAACTAAATAACAGTAAAACAACTCTGAAACTCTCAAAACCTTTTAACAAAAACATCCTAATACTTTACTGACCAAAATAAAATCTCATTTTAGATTTCTGCCAGTCATGATATCAAATCTAAGTGGATTTAGCAGTTAAGAAAATTAACCATATCAAACATAACCACAAAAACATTCACCACTTGACACAATGATTTTGACATGGAAACCCAAATGGGAAAAACCATGGTGGGGATGAATACCCACAAGTATTCTGAACTCTTCTAAAGTTCACCCTGTTAGGAGCCAAGCCTATTAAAGCTTTACAATAAGTCTTGTTAAGAACAGATCCAGTTAGGGACCACCCGGTTAAGGGATTGACTATAATGGCCTATAAGAAGAAATACCCTGTTAGGAGTAACCTCGGTAGAGGATTTGAAACCCAAGCTAATGGATCACCTGGTTAGAGGATTTAGATAACACTAAGCTTGTTAGAGCTTACCCGGTTAATGGATTTGACTGTTGTAATTGTTAGAGAACAACAGGGATTTTCTGATCTATTTGAATAGCACTACACTTGCTTGTCCAGATCCTTTTCATGCTCATATCTCCCTTTACACATAATGCAGATACATCATCTGGTTCGGCAACCAATCACTCTTATATTCAACCAAAATTGCTAACACTACAACAAAACAACTCATCAACCTTATAAACAAAACAATAGGTCGGTAACACATCACAAACCTAATTATCTCATAGAGATTACAAACAAATCAGTTCAAGTATGACCATTGGATTACATAGTAATCATTGCACATCATTCAAGACAACCTTGACCACTCCTTTATCATCGCTTCATCGAACACTATAACTCATCACGCGGTTTCCATTACATGCAATGAACTTTCTCATTCCCAAGACAAAAACCATTATCTCTACACACCAAAAACCATTTGAAACTCTTCTCATATAACATGCATAAGTGGCCTAATCATTACCGATCATCATTTAATCATAAACCAATACAACTGATTCACCAAACTCCATCGGTTAGGGTTTAGCATATCAATAGGTAGGGTTTACCGATTGATCTCATTTCTTCTCTAGTAATATTGGTTTCCTTCACAAGCTCACTTACCGGTTACAAAACAACATTATTACAACATCATTACCAGTTATAATTGACATCAATGATAACATAAAAGTTCATCAATGAAATCTTAATGCAAATGCCAACACAAACTTGACTCAACAACTCCTTCAACAACAACAACTACTTTCTATAAAAGTGTTTCCCACTCAGGAAGAGGTCCAAGCTCCTCAAGATACATAGGATGAAGAAGAAGAGAAAAATGAGGAAGAGTTGTTACATGGAGCTGGAAGGATGACTATGCAAATAATAACTGAAGAAGAAAACACAGATGAGGGAACACCACAATGGCTAACCTTCAATTTTGATAAGAAATAGAAAGTAGTGTTGCCTAAACTCACATTGCAGTAGGCCATTATAGAGGAGCCAAAGAAAACAAAGAAGGATAAGACAATTCACCATTTGTCTAGAACTGGCTCTGGTGAAATAATTGCTGATAATGTAGCTCCTAAGGAGAAAGAAGGAGAGGGCCCTTCAAAATACCAAGTGTCATAGGTCAGGCTGTGAAAGCAAATAAAGAGGGGAGAGCTTGATACTTTAGATTTTTCTACTAGCACAATAAGGAGTAGAATGAAGAAAAAACATATTTCCCAACTACAGGTAAATGCATAGTTAGATCATTATAAACAATTACTTGTGGAAATGGGGAAGCCTTTGGATTCAAGAATAGATGATATGTTGCCTTCCACCTCATCATTTCCAGAGGGTGATGTAAGAACTTTGATTGAAATAAGGAAAGTAGCTATCACTACAAAGTCTTGGGCGAAAGAGAATGTTTCAAAGGTATGACTTTTTCTACAACATACAATAGGTATTTATGAAAAGATCCCCAAAATGGAGAAAGAAATAAGAGATTGTTCACCATATTGGGGAGTGAGGATTAGAGACTTTGCCACACAATGTAAAAATTTGAATAAAATATTGGCCTTGGGTGAAGAAGTGATTAAAAATGAAGATTTGCTGGGAGGAGAAGATTTTGATAGTTTACAATCTTGCATTTTTATAATAGAATTTAAGGTAGAAGTTCTTGAGAATTGTAAGTCAAAGATATTAGAGACACATGCTCCTCTTTGAAATCTCTTGGTAAATATGATAATTTTGTGAAGATGCTATTAGGAGCATATGGTCATGACATTTTGAAAGATGGTCGTATGAAGGAAGGTGTAGTGCTAGATCAATGGGATCAATATGCAGCTTATCATTTTGCACCTACAACAGAGTTTAATTCAGAGTTAATTGATAGGTGCTCATTTTTTACTTCTCAGTGCATACATGTGGAAGGAGTAATTGATAATTTGGTTAGTATATGGGAGAAGGCAAAGCAAACTTTGAAGAAGTCTGAGTTCCAGGTTTTGTATGTTGCTGATCCTCCTGTAGATACAGTTGCATGTTTTGTTGGTAACTACAAGAGCTATAAAAAGAAGTAAATGATGAACACATAGTTACCGTACATGCAATTTTGACAGATTTTTGAAGATATTTTTGGTTGCCACCATAGCTAAGAGTTCAACTATTGTGCAACATCAACTTTAGTTTTTGGGCAAATTTTGCATGGCTATAATGGCTAATTTTGGGAACACACGTTTCATAGTGATAGTTAATTAGTAGTTTCACAAGAGTTTAAGGCAGAGACTTGTATGTCAACTACGGCTCCTTACTTTTGTAACGCTTAATTTAGGTAGCTTTAATTCTTATAATTTAGGACATGAAACTCTATAAATTAGAGATTTTGATTCATTGTAAGGGTCTGCGAATTGATGACTTGAGGTCCATTTTAGACATTCCATTAGAGATTTTATGCATATTTTTATAATTTTAGAATATTTTGTGATACTCTTTGATGTTTAATACAAAATGTATCTTGTGGATTGTCTAATCTGATTGTGTGTTCTATATGGTTGTGTTCTTCATGATCTGGTAACTTCTATCATTTGAATCAACAACTAATTCTTTTGGATGCTTTATTATTTTATGAATCATATTGCGCATGTACATGGTATATGATGATTAAATTAATAGGGTGATTATTGTTTGGGTGATATTCATTTCCATTGGTGTGTGAAGTTGTATGACTTTATATACTTTATGGGGCTCATTGTTTGAATGTCGATTTAGTAATTTTGATAATTATATATGGTGAAAATGGATAACAATAATAACGATATTGAAAGGCTAAATGAATTCAACCACAAAACCCTAGCCTAACAACAACAAAGATCCACCATAACATATGAAGATTACCTAAGACAATGCAAATCAAATGAAATCACAAAGATTATACCATCACATGTACAATAGGGTTTGGATCTCCATTCTTCCTATCTCCATTGATCTTGCTTGATATATTTGCTCTCAGATTTTATGTGTGCACAAGAGCTCAACAAAGAACGAAAATGTGGTTGTAAGTAGGATCGCATATGAAAGTTCAAAAGTGTAGTGTAGTCGAGTAATCATCGGGGGTGCATAGGGTTGATAATGAAGGATGCATCTCCTTATATAGAAGACATTATAAGAAATGGAGGGATAAGATTGAGAGGTGTAAAAGATAAATGGTCGGCTATGATTAGAGGGCAGGTAGAGAAATAATAAAATAATGAAAGGGGTAGGTAGTGTATGAATTAAGAGATGAATGACATGTGTCATAGGTAGAAAAGGTTAATGAATTAATTAAATAAATAAAGATTTAATTAAATAATAGAAGAAGTGGGATTAATTAAATAAATAAGATATTTATTTAATTTAGGAAAAGGATTATTTAAATAAATAAAAGGATTTATTTAAATGGGAAATAAGGCTAGAAGAGGATAAATGAATTAATTAAATAAATAAATATTTATTTAATTAATAGAAGAAATAGGCTTAGATAATTAAATAAATAAAAATATTTATTTAATTAGACATGACAATTTTGGGTGTCTACATTTTGCCCCTCTTTGAGAAAATGCAACTTGTCGCGTTGTTTCAAAGAAGATAATATGAACTAATACAAAGTTGCCCCAAGATGGGAATAATATGCCCCCGCGAGAGATTGGATGAAAATGTCTGGAAAGATTGCAGACAATCTTTCGATATGAAAGAAAAGCTAGAATACAGAGTCATGGGATAAAGAAGACTGACTCAAGAAATGAGGGCTAGGGCTAGGGCTAGGGCAGTCTATAAGATAGACCACGAGGGGAATACATCCTCATTGTCATCCACACATCCAAGAGATAAGAGTGCAGAGAGAGAATAGAGCAGCAACAATCAGCAGCGATGACTTTGGTGCATAGATTTGATCGTGTTCTCCAATATCAGAGGCCAGCAGATGCAGGAGAGCTGATAAGTACCATGAAACCTCCTTGTACTTTGTCACAATAAATGTTGTCATTAATGCATGTTAGGTAGCGCATTTAATGCATTCTAGATATGTCAAGCAGGGGGGAATAAATGCTAAGGCAAATCTGTGTTGGTGCTAGGCGCATCTGGGTTGGCTAGGCACGTCTATGTTTGTGTCAGGCGCATCTATGAATGCAAAGGCATCTGTGTCAGCTGTGAGCGTGTCTGCATTGTGTAGGCGTGTTTGTGAAATGTGGGCACGTCTGTGTAGAACAGAGGCACGTCTATGTATTTCAGGCGCGTTTGTGCAGAGCAAGCACGTTTGTGCAGTCTATAAGCACGTTTATGTTATGAAGGCGCATTTGTGTCAAAAATGTGCATTTATGTCTTCTAGGACAAATCGGCAGTTATGTGATGAACATACGTTGTCGATTGGATAAGCTGCTGAGAGGATACACTCAAGCAAGTCCTCTAGGGAAGACTAGGATAGATCGAGGCACTTTGTGATGGACAAGGAGTACCAAGACATGGTACTTTGTGATGAACAGGGAGTACTAAAAGAGAAGCACTTTGTGATGAACAGTGAGTGCAAATATGAGAAACACTTTGTGATGAACAGGGAGTGCAAAAACACGTAGTACTTTGTGATGAACAGTGAGTACCACTAGGAGAAAAAGCAACATTTTGTGATGAACGGGGAATGCCACTAGGATAGAAGCAACACTTTGTGATGAACAGTGAGTGTCACTAGGATAGAAGCAACACTTTGTGATGAACAACGAGTGTCACTAGGATAGAAGCAACACTTTGTGATGAACAGTGAGTGTCACTAGGATAGAGTATCATAAGCATGTAGGATAATAAGTAGCATTTTGTGATGAATAGTGAATGCCACTTTGACTGACATGATTGATTTGCTTGACTCCAGGAGTACCTACCTATGCTGGAGTCACGAGAGAGATTCCCGTTGACTCAAAGGTTATGACCAGAGTTGACATTCGAGGATAGGGCTGCCATTGAGGTTATGGGTCTACAATTTATTATGTATGTGCCTGAGTTTTGGATGAACATGGGGTTGTTGACTGCACTGGCTGAGAGGTGGCATTCTGAGACATGCACATTCCATTTGCCGATGGTTGAGATGATAGTCGCCTTGGAGGATGTGTACAAGATTCTGAGGATACCAATCGATGGGGAGTTGATACCCTATGATCGAGATGGAGACAGGGATGCCCTGAGATGAGTGTTCCAGGATCTGGGACTGGAGATGAGGGCTAGACACGTGGCTTGGGATACCATGACCGTGACAGGATTAGCATTACCAACAGTGGGGTTATGGGTCCTCCACCACCACTAGATAGAGGGGACAAGAGAGATGATCCTAGGGTGGGTCCTTCTAGGGCTTAGACTTCATCGAGGCCAGGTGGCTCCGAGGGAGGGAGTTCATCATAGCCTTAGAGGGCTCCCTATGTATCAGTTTTTTGTACCATTTTGTATGATGATGTAGACACCTTCGGGTGATTGTAGCCCCATGATTTTGACATTATTATATCATGACACTTCTGATTATATATATATGAGATGATTCATCTTTGCAGTAGCTATATGCATGTGTACCTATGTGATGAGATGTTTCATGATGTATGTGTCTATATGATGCTTATGATATGGATGCAAATATGTACATGAGGAAATGCAATATTTTTGTTCTTTTATGTTTTTATATGTTATGCAAATGCAAATGTGAATGTATGAAATGTAGATGAATATGATAATGCAAATAATTATTTAAATGATAAAAATGTAAGATGTGCTAACATGTGTTGTGTGCAGGATGTGATGCAATTATGATATCTATATGTATGTGTGAAATGCTTATATGTTGTAATGCAGGTGCAAACTACATGAAATGCAAATATTTTTGGTGTGTCATTATACTCAGTCATGTGATAACAGGCTACACAGACTCAAGAAGGACGATGGAGGTCAATCAAGAAAGGGGGATGGAAGATAGAAGATATGAAAGTGAAAAGAGCTTCTTGTGCATTATCATCATTGAGCTTTATTATGGCAAGTAGGTTATGACAATTTAGGCATATGTTCGACCCAGAAAGTCATTGTACCTGTTTTCATGGAGATAAGATAGTCTCAAACAAGGAATGCCCCAGTTCACACTAGACTCATAGTGTCCTCATATCCTTGGACAAGTCACAGCATTACTAAGAGACAATCCACAGACAGCAAAAGAAAAATAGGTGACGATACCCCATACTCGCCTTTCTAGTCGTAGACATCTTGGAGATAGAATCTCTAGTCAGAGACATCCTAGAAAAGCTAAAAGACATGTCACCAGAAAATTAAAATCAAAAGAAAACCAAGACTCGACACCAACATCCACTGTAGTCCTCAAGCTTAGTGTCTCTTGTCGCTTGTATAAGTTTATTTGATTGTGGTCACAATGTTTAGTTTCACAAAAAGGATAGATAGCACTGAACCATATGTTGTTTGAGTCTATTGAAAGATTTGATTTGTTGAAGCGCATTGTTACTGTTGTGTCTCATATGAAACTGACTGAATCCATGCAACTGATACTTTATTGCGGAGAAGATGAAACTTTATTGTGGATCTATGATGCAAATGTTGCTTTATTGTGGATTGTGTGTGGATAGACTGAAGAAAACTAGAAGAAACTGTACTCCTCAAAACATGTGATGTTCTTAGTTTCACACCCATCACTAGATGTAGGATCTGCCTTAGCCACAGATAGGAGCTGATTTATTATGAATGGAAAGGGATGAAAAGGAATGTTTATTATGAATGGCGAACCAATCTTAGGTAGATCAATGACAAGCCATGATGGGAATAGGTAAGTTTATTATGGATGAATAGGTTGTGAGTGTGTGCAAAGTGAAAGGATGAAATGGAATCCTGAAGGATGGAGGAGCAATGTCTCTACACATGGCGCTGGTGACCCAGTTTTCACCATGGTACTTGCCCAGGGTGCCACCGAAGTGGTTTTCACCATCGGATGAATTTTTTTATTTATTTTTTTGTGTCACAAGGTGCTTGTTTGCCAGGTTTTCACCAAGTAACGATTTTTTTTGTTTATGATTTTTTTTGTATTTTGAATTTTTTGAATTTTTTGTATTTTTGAATTAGGATACTCTAAAGAGCTATGTGTAAAACCTGTGAAGGTACATGTTGTTGCTAGGATCCTCCAAAGGTTCACCCTCTATGGTTGAGATCTGATATGCACCGAATCCATATGCTGTTGTGATGATATAAGGACCAACCTAGTTTGGTTCGAACTTTCCCTTCTTTTCTCTGTCTCGCTGATTTTTAGGATTTTCTTTGAGAACTAAGTCCCCTACCTCAAATGTGTGAGGCTTGACTTTATGATTTTAGTTGCATTGTTCCTTGACTAAATGATGTGTAGCTCGAGTGCCTATCTTCCTTGATGAAGGAACTGAGATAGAATTACTAGTGTGTGGACTACATAGTCCCATATGTGTGTCACCTAAAGAAGTTTGGGTATCCTTGACAACAAAGTCCTTCGAGTAAGATCCATTAAAGGTCCATGATGTATTGCCAGAAGGTGAAGGATGTGTGGAACAAGTGGATGATTGATGAAGGCTTATGATTACGAAAAGAAGTGAAAGTAGGATAGCATGATGGAGACTTAGGATCAACAAGTATGCTTTTTTATTTGAAATTTTAGAACTTTTGCCCCCAATTATTTTTATATTAGGGGAGATCAACTCTTGTTGTTTTTTCTTCATAGGATTTTTATCCTTGACTTTGATTTTCACAGAGTCCAATAGCTTTTGATTTTGATTTGGACTAAAGGAATTTTCTTTATTATTGACTTTTAGATTTTTCTTTTCAAAGCTTGATTTTTGATCCCCAATAAGTGAGGGCTTTTGTAACTCTTGTTGATCCAAGTCTAGAAGTGGAGTGGAAATGGAATGAGTGGATGATATGGTAAGGCTATGTGAGCTCTCAAGAGGGTTGGTGATATGCTTGATAGATTCTTTGCTGGAACCACTCTTAGGACTATTGATATCAAGAGTTGCTTGCACCACTAGAGGAGATTTGCATTCAGACTTAGTAGCCACAACACTAGGTGCTTCGTACCCAATTCCTTGCAAATTGTTTGTAGATTGTTCCTGTTGACTGAATACCTTAGGAGATAGTGGGATTTGATCAACATGAAAGATATACTCACCACATCCCATGTCTTTAAACTTGAACTTTTCTTTGATCTCTGCTTGTTTTGATGTAAAAGCTTTCAAGGATTCTAGATCCACATATGTCGATGAAGGAATAGCGTCTCGATTGGCTAGAATTGTTATTTCTTATCTAGGTCTTAGATTGTTGCAATATATGAATGGATTTGGGTCAGCTTTGATGGTCACTTCAACTCCATTGTGTGGAATCTTGATACATCGATGATATGTAGATGGGACTATGCTCATCTCATGAATCCATGGACGTCCTAGCAATATGTTGTATGTAAGCTCTAGATCAAGGACATGACATACCACATCCTTTGTAACTGGTCCAACTCTGAGAGGCAAGGTGACTATGCCTTTGGATGAACGCTCTTCATCATCATATGCCTTGATGGTAATTTTGTTTGTAGAATTCACAACTTTACCCGAATATCCCAATTGTTTAATAGTGCTCAATGTACATATGTTAAGACCTGCTCTTCCATCTATCAAGACTCATTTTATTCGATGTTTGTGTATGAAGGCTTCAATGTGTAAAGGTGCATTATATGGTTGGCTCACGGAGGCATCATCAACTTATGTGAATGTAAGGGAGTGTGGAATGGAAAGGTATCCCACCATGGCTTGAAACTGGTCCACATTCAGATCAGTAGGAACAAAAGTGTCTCTCAAAGTTTTATCGAGAATAGCTTTATGTGCGGGGGATATGCGTAAGAGCTCAAGGATGGAGATGAGCGTAGGTGTCTTCCCTAATTGTTCTACAAGGTCATACTCAAGCTTGGTCGATGAGGAAGCGATATTTTTAGCTAGAGCACCTTGCAAAGTGAATTTACCTTGACAAGCTATAACATTACATTTAGAGGTAGGTTCCGAAGAAGATCCAATGCCTTTTAGGAAAATCTTGGGCCTTTGGGTAGAATTTTTAGGTGTTTTGTCCTTGATGATAATGGTAGAGACATAATTGTCCATTGAAATGTGATTGATAGTTGAATCATAGTTATAAGATGCTCTGGTATAGTTGGTTTGGTCATCTATGGCTTTAGCTTTTCCCTTGTCATGTTTTGGGAATGGTTCCTTAAACATTTCATGTTCTTGATTGGATGAGTGTCCTTCAATCTCAATTTTACCTCTATCAATAAGATCTTGTATGATGTTCTTCAGTCGATGACAATTTATTATCTTATGGCCTTTTCTCTTATGAAATTCACAATACTCATCACCATTCCACCAATTTGGTTTAACCTTTGACTCATATGGAGGCAAATATGGAATTGTTATTATTTTGTTTGCCACTAGCTTTTTGAAAACTGATTCAAGTGGTTCTCCTAATGCAGTGTACTTCCTTCGTGACTTTGAAGTTGTTTGAGTATTCACCTGATTGTTTGTAGAGCTTGATCCAGAAAAAATGATTTTGGGTCGTACTGTATTGGCATCAACAACACCATCATTGTCTATGTTCTTGTTTTTATTCCAAAATCTTGGCTTGTCTTTTCCTTTAAAGTCCTCTTTGTTTTCCTTGAATGTCTTAATGACTCCTTGTTCAATTAGGACCTTCTTTGTTGCTAAGCCTTTTTCAATGACGTCCTTAAAAGTGGACAAACAAGCTTTTCTTAGGTCATAACCAATGTCTTTGTTAACATTTTGGGTGAACATCTCTACCATTTGTTTTTGTTGAATTTCACAAGAGCATCAACTAGCTAGATTCCTCCATCTTTGTAAAAATGATGAAAAAGATTCTCCATCCTTTTGTTTGGTGTTGCACAAAGTAGTGACTAATATGTTTGTCTCTATGTTGTATGAGAAATGTTGGATAAATGCCTCTGCTAAGTCACCCCATGACTTAATACCAGGTGGAAGTTGGCAGAACCATTCCATAGCTTGATCACCTAAGCTTTGTGGGAATAATCTCATGAAATATGTCTCTTCTATTGCTACCTCAACGCAAGCTGTGAAAAACTGTCTTATGTGTGCCTTAGGATCTCCTTTGCCTCTATACTTATCAAACTTAGGTGTCACAAAGTGTGTAGGAAATGGATGCATTGGAATGCTTTTGTCAAATGGATAGGGACATATGTCTCTCATTGTGTAAGTTGGCTTCGGTGTATTTATGTCCTCCATTTTCTTTTGTAAATCCTTAATTTGTTGTTCCAAATTATTCTTAGGTGGAGACTGACTTCTTGGACCATACCCCATGCCCGAACCACCGAGTGGAGGAGGAGCATGTTGCATATATGGATGATATTGATCATACACATGTTCATATGGAGGAGGTCTATAAATATGTTGCGTATATGAACCACTTGGTATAGAGTCATGTTGAGGAATGGAATATCTGCTTTGTCCATGTATACCATACTCTATAGGAATGTCATGAGTTTTTTCTAATGTGTTGCCCCCAAATTTGACGCGAGGTTTCCTTGTGTCCAAATTTTGAGCATGCCTTTGAATATACAATTGCTTTGGTGGTTGATCCTTAGCATTGGTATGTGCTTGAATGTATTTTTTTGCATAAGACTTCCATAATGGTCTGCAAAGGTGAGTATCATATGCTTGACCATGTGAATGTGGGACCTCTATTTTTTGAAACAAAGATGATGGTGATTCAGGCACAAGATATGGTCCTCTATTGCCTCCACTATTAGGCCTCTTGTGATCCATGTTGAGGTGAGGTTGTTTCAAAGGTCGATTTTCCATTATTTGAGACATGTCAAAATCATGAGGTATCTTGGCTCCACTTTGTGCCATCATTTGTAAGAAGTATTGTCTATCCCTCCTCATTATTTCCTCAACCAATCGATTGAAACGAGGATCCATAATGGAGTCTTCCAATTCTACTGAATGTATTGAAATGTTGTCCATATTGTCATTCTATGTATCATTGTTGTTTATAGTGTCCATGTTCTCAACATTTGGAATGTTTCTATAGGCATCCATGTCAGGTAATGTAGTATGATCAAAATTGAAAAAGATATCATTGTCATACTCATAAGAACTCATGTTTGTGGACTCTTGAGCCTCTTTAGTTTCTCTCCTAGATTTTTGAAGACAGGTTTCAACCATGAACTAGGTATTGACCGAGATGTGTGAGACTAGATGAAAAATGGAAAAAGTATGGAAGACCAAGAAATGGATGGAATGTAAATGAATCTGAGGTGTACTTGCAATGTCCAAAGTGTAAGACCAAGTATGTATGTAGTAGAGTAGGTGTGACTTCCAAAGAGAGGATAGTTTCTCTTGATGAGGTAAGTTGACCTTGACTCTAAGTAAGACCAAATGAGACCCAAAGGTGATAGACCTTGATGAGGGACCACTTAGCAAAGTGTTGTTGTATGTAGTATGTTGACAAAGTATGATGAGAACAAGCAAGTGACCTTTTGACTCTGAGGACAAGCAAGTGACCTTTTGACTCAAGTTTAGACAAATGTGAATGTAATGTGAGGTGTGAAGCAATGATGGACTATGTGAGACCCAAAGATAGGTTGAATGCTAGATGAATCCTGGAGAAATGACCTAGGAAGCTCAAGAATTCCGAAACTGACTGTGTTTGTTTGCTGGACTGTAAAAGTTTTTCAATTCTGAACACAGACGTGCCTGTATACCTCACAGACGCGATTTCCTGACACAGACGTGGTTCTATTTAACACAGACACACTTCTGATATTTTTGTAAAATACACTGTTGATTCTGGAAACACAGATGCGTTTCTACCCTTCATAGACGCAGTTATACAACACAAACGCTATTATATCAGACACAGACGTGGTTACACAACACAAACGCTATTATGTCAGACACAGACGCGTTTCTACAAAATTTGTGCAATTTTTTCCAATCTGTGAAGTTGTTTTGTTGTGACCAAATCTGACTGCTTGACTGTTTTTCCTGACAAGAGGACATAGTGTTGATGAAGACCCAATGTTTGCAAGTGTCTAGACTCAAAATGACTCCAAGAAAAGTGTGTTGTTTGATGTAAAATTGTTTTGCATACACTTGAAGACACAAAAGACACAATGTTTTGTTGTTTGGTCCTGAATGTGTGAATGTTTAAAATAAGTCAAGCACAATTCTTATGGCTGGCCAAGACAATAGTTGTTGATCCCACATGGGGTTTTACCCCCGAAGCTACGCTATTCAAAGTGGATACTTAGATGCTTGACCTCACTGGCTCCACCCTCAACACTCACTTCTCGAGTCAGCCAAGCATCAGTCCCCATGAAAACTCCTCGTGGCGAACTTTGTATCTCTACTAAGAACTGTATGTGTGTGGGCCGCTACCAGAGGTCCGACCTCCTGCCCCAACAACTAGAAGGATTTGGGCCTCTAAAACAAAAAGGTGCTAGTAAGGGCATCCGCTTGTGTGGCCATACATGCGCCACTTTTAGCTCTGTAAATATAGAAGGCTCCCCACCGGTAGGGGTTATGCCCTACAAATGATCAAATAAATTTGATCAAATGGGTTTATGGGGAGACATAGTGTCGGTATGAACTAATCAGCACACATTATCCATAGTTTTCACCATGAATACAGTTGTTTATAGTGGTTTGGAAGAGGTGGGTTTTCCTTGCTACCACTTGGGTCGTTCTCTTCTCACTAGTAGTCCTAATGACCACACCGGAAGACAGGCCCTCTAAAGATTAAACAAAAAAAGCCTATTGCTCAAGACACAAAAGACAATGATTCAATTTAGTGCACCAATTGAAGTGTTTGCTAGTCTATGAAAACAAGGCACACAATAAAAATCCAAAAACCCTTGCCAAGGACCTACAACAAAGAGTTGTTATTAGTTTGGATTGTTTGAAATAATCACCCCTTCCTACAAGCACACAAGTTAGGTAAATTTTAGATCCAAAAGACTTTGTGAAAATAGGGGCCTTCAACCAAATGATTTTGCTTTCAAGACAAGCTGCACCAATTTCGTTAGATCTAAAAATGTTAGCTCAAAATAAACCAGATCTGAAACCCTAAATGCAAAAACCCAAAACTAAATCAATAACTCAAAATTTGAAATCGGTGCACACAGATGTGACTTCATGATGCAGACGCGGTTCTGTGAGACACAGACGCGGCTCCAGAACGCAGACGTGACCTCTGGACACAGACGCGGATAAAAACACTGCAGACGTGATTGAGGAACTCAAACGCGATTTTTGGAACCTATAAAAATAAAATACTACCGATAACACAGACGTGATTCCAGATGTCGCAGATGCGCCAGAAAATCAAAAAAGCGATCTGAAAGTACGCAGACGCGAGAATATCAAAATGTTGTCGAAAATGTCAGATTTGCAACTTCAAAATACAAAATCTGCAACAAGGATGTTAAATGCAAAAAGGGACAAGAGTCCCACCGGGCGTGCCAAAATGTATATGGTGAAAATGGATTACAATAATAACGATATTGAAAGACTAAATGAATTCAACCACAAAACCCTAGCCTAACAACAACAAAGATCCACCATAACATATGAAGATTACCTAAGACAATGCAAATCAAATGAAATCACAAAGATTATACCATCACATGTCCAATAGGGTTTGGATCTCCATTCTTCCTATCTCCATTGATCTTGTTTGATATATTTGCTCTCAAATTTTATGTGCACAAGAGTTCAACAAAGAACGGAATGTGGTTGCAAGTAGGATCGTAGTGTAGTCAAGTGCATAAAATTCATTAGGGTTTGATAATGAAGGAAGCATCTCCTTATATAGAAGACACAATATGAAATGGAGGGATAAGATTGAGAGGTGTAAAAGGAGGTCGGCTATGATTAGAGGGTAGGTAGAGGAAATAATAAAATAATGAAAGGGGTAGGTAGTGTATGAATTAAGAGATGAATGACATGTGTCATGGGTAGAAAAGGTTAATGAATTAATTAAATAAATAAAGATTTATTTAATTAATAGAGGAAGTGGGATCAATTAAATAAATAAGATATTTATTTAATTTAGGAAAAGGATAATTTAAATAAATAAATGTATTTATCTAAATGAGAAATAAGGCTAGAAGAGGATAAATGAATTAATTAAATAAATAAGGATTTATTTAATTAATAGAAGAATTAAGCTTAGATAATTAAATAAATAAATATTTATTTAATTAGACTGGACAATTTTGGGTGTCTACAATAATATTTGGATTACGAAATTCTAACCGTTTGGATCATTCAATTGTTATTGTATCGATTTAATTTTTATTTCCTTGTTCCCCTGATCTATCTTTTGTTGTTTATTTTGAGAGAATCTAAATCAGAAAATACAAAAAAAAAATAGGTAATTCGAAGTTCTTTCAACTAGCAGGCCCCTTGACAGGTATAATCGCATCAGCCACTAAGCTTCCCATCACCGTCGAGACCCGAATATAGAGACCTTGGAGTAGTTAGTTTCCCAAAACCTACTACTATTCAGGAGAGGTGGTGAGTGTGTCAAAACACGTGTGTTGGAATCCAATAGTTTTAATTTTTAATTTAAGATAACTACATTAATATTTTAATTTTTTAAGATAAAATATTATTTTTGTCTTGAAAAATTCACTTAAAGCGTTCTTTAATGTAGTATTGTATTATATATATATATATATATATATATTAAACAGAGGAAGGAAAAACACAAAAATAATAACAGTGAAAAATAACTTTCAAGGGTGCATGAGTAGATGAGTTGTTGTGAAGGCAAGTCATGAGGCGTAGTGTTAGGCTAATTATCCCGATGCTATGCATCAACTCTAATTTGATTCTCACTGTTTACCATAAACCCTTTTAGAGTCAAATAAATTAATTTAATGAAAAAAATGGCGTAGTGCAGGTGGGAGCTAGGGTTTCACAGACCTCAAGATCGATGGTCGGGGTGTGGAAACAATGTTTGGCCATTCAGTAGGAGAAGTGGAAATCGATGGCTAGACAAGCACTGGAGACCTCATTTTCAAGCATGGAAGGCTCCAAGAAATATCTCCAACCGGAAAAAGGGTTTGCAGAGAAGTTATTCTCAAAAAATAGAGAATGCTAAAAGTAACCATTGGGGTTTTGCAGGCTTGAGATTTGATGGACATTTTGACTTCAGAAGGATAGAGAAGAAGTTTTGGAGAAAGAAGCAAGTTCAGGAAATGTATATCCTATTTTTGAGCACACCATAGTTGTGTCAATGACTATCAACAGTCAAGCCTGGAATGAGTCAGTGAATAATTTGAAGGAAAGATCTTTTTTCTTAAAATGGACTGGCCCCTGGCCGACCTTTAGATGAGTAAGAGAATGGTGTAATGCTCATTGGGGTAAGATGGACTTGAAAACTTTACCCAATGGTTTCTATCCGGTAACATGCCCAAATGTTAAGGATAAGGAATGGATCTTCAATAGCGGCCCATACATGATGGGAGGTAAGGGTTTCTACCTAAAAGAATGGATTCCAAATTTTAATCCAAAGGCAGAAGTCATTACAGAAACCCCAATATGGATTAGGCTCTATAATCTTCCCCATGAATATTGGAATATGGATAATTTGCGATATATAGGGAACAAATTGGGTACATTTGTAAAAGTGGATGAGGCGATTGAATCTAAGGACTATAGTATGTATGCTCAGTTGTGCATCTTATGCTAGATGAAACATCCCCTACCAAAAATCGTGGAACTTAGAACTGATGAAGGAATCTGGAAGTAGTCAGTTGAAGTGGAGGAGCATATAGATTTTTGTAAAAACTGCAAGGTGTGGGGCACCCTGAGAATGAATTTTGAATCCCAAAAAAAGGAAAAGGCCTGGAGAAAGATGCTCTGACTGACTTGTTGTTGGTAAAGGAGGACTTCTTTAGTGTTGAATATCTGGGTTTTTTACAAGCTATGTCTCATAGTAGAGATGTTTGTAGTAGGTGTGATCAAAGTATATTTGATCTGGCCCTCGGGTTTGATTCTCGGGCTTTCTCAAAGGAGGCAAAAATAAGTTCTGTTAGGTAGTACTAGATGAGGGAAACTAGGCATCCAAACCCCTCCAATCTAAGTGGTAGTGAGCTCCCTCAAGGTTTGTTTGTTACCAAAGTTGCCTTTTCAGGAGGTTTCGCATTGAAAGAAGATGCAGATGAACCATTACATGCTCAGAATAATGGTTTGTTTCCCCCCACAATGAAAATGCATGAAGAGTTTGATTCCATTGCACAGAGGATACCCAAATCGGTGGGGGTTACTCTAGACCCTCCCATTGGAAATACAGGCGATGTTTCAGACACCATCTTTAAAGATATTTAGATATCTCCTATCAAAAATTTGGAGAGCTCTTTTGAGGAGGAAAAAGAGGAAGACATCTCCTTAGTGTACCTAGATCAAGATTCTCACTCAGAGGAGGAAATGCTTGAAGGGGACGAGTTTGGTTTGTTAGCTAGCATGGGAATAATGGATATAAGATACTTGGATCAATCCTCGACTCTTATCGCCAAAAGAAAAATTGGTGAAAAAAAAGAAGGGGAAGGAAATCGGTTCATGTTCAACTGGAAATGGCTGGAAGTGTTGCTAGATAGAAAAAATTAAAATCGAGAAGAGGTTATGCCTCTTCCTGGGAGAAATTAGAGTCCTTTCATGGAATGTGAGGGGCTGCAATACCCCTGACAAGGTGTGTTTGGTAAAAATATGTTTTGATCAAATGAGAAGTGAAATAGTTCTTCTACAAGAATTAAAGCTCGAAGGTGATAGTGTTGGTAAACTTACTAGATGTTTCAAAGGTTTGAAGTGCTTGATGGTTGAGTTGATGGGCAATTCGAGGGGTCTTGGGGTGTTGTGGAAAGAATCGGTGGTTTCCATTAGCTTAATCAAAGAGGAGAGACATTGGCAGTGGGTTGAGGTATGGTCTATTTCTCTTCACTTTAGTTCTAATCTGATTAATGTTTATGGTCTAAATAACCTCAGGGAGTTGAAGATGGTCTGGGAATATTTATCGACCATCTTGGTGAATAATGGGGATAAGCTTTTTCTTCTCGGAGGTGATTTTAATGCAATTTTAAGACCCTCTAACAAGAGCTGGGGGATTGGCTAGAACAATTCGAAACATAAAGACTTTAGTGATTTTGTGTGTCTCAATGGTCTTGTGGAGGTCCCTTTTAAAAGGGGAGATTTTACCTAGAATAATCGTCATATTGGATTCTCATATATAGCAGAAAAATTGGATAGATTCTAGTTAGGGGGTGTTTGGGATAAGGATCAATGGCTCCTACAAGCTAAGATCCTTCCCATCACTGGCTTGGATCATTACCCAATATGTGCTAGCATTCATGAGGATGTGGTGCCTAAAAGATTCCCTTTTAAATTCAAAAAGATATGGTTGAGAGAAGAGGGTTTCTTGGAGATGGTAGTCGGATGGTGGTCTGATGCCCCTCAAAGGTCAAGCAACAAAGAATTCATTTTCTTCAAAAAGTTACAATTTATTAAGGAGAAACTAAAGCAGTGGAACAAAGAAGTTTTCAAGAACATTTTCATGGAAAAGCTCAGACTCGAAAATGCACTTGCTGAGCTTCATCAAAAGGTAATTGATGGTGGTATGGGTGAGGTGGAATTTAGCTTAGAGAAGGCTCTAAACAAAGATTATGCAGATAATTTGGCCAAGGAAGAAATATTTTGGAGACAGAAATCCAAGGACATGTGGTTGAAAGAAGGTGATCGAAACATGAAGTTCTTCCATTGCTCAGTCAAGGTTCACAGAGCAAACAATAAAATATTCTCTCTCCAAGATGATAATAGTGTGCTACTTAGGGAGAAAGAGGACGTCGGTGCAGAAGCGATTCACTTCTTCTCTGGCAATGCAAATTTTTTGGATCAGGATTATCTGAGTGATGGCATTTTAGATGTTATCCCACCCATTATTTCAGAGGCTCGGAATGCCTTTCTCACTAATAGGATTTCTTTGGATGAAGTTAGATAAGCTTTGTTTAGTATGGGGGCTGAAAAAGCACCAGGTTCAAATGGCTTTCCAGTGCTTTTTTCCAAAAGATGTGGGATTTCCTGGCTAATGATATTGTTGGCATTTGTATGAAGATTGCATTAATTATATGTTATGTTGTCATTGATGTCAATTATCTAGTAATGATATTGTTGATATTGTCTTGTAACTGGTAGGAAGAGATTTGCGAAGGACATTGTAAACCAGTATGTAAGTTTGTGAGTTGAACCGGTAACCAGTGTAAAAGGTTAAACCCTATCTAAGTAATTTAACTGATAAACCCTAACCGATTAAGGTTGTTGAATTGGTTATGTTGGTTTATGATCTCATGTTGAGCGGTAATGATGGTGACACATATGGTCATTGTATGACGACAAGTTCAAAATGTTTTGGCATGTTTGTTTGTCTAGGGAATGAGCAAAATGTATTACATGTAATGCAAAGCGCATGATGAGTTACTGAGCTCGATGAAGCAGTAATCAAGGAGCGGTTGATGTTTTCTTAATTGATGTGTTGAGATTGCTATGTGTAGACGTCTAAAAATGGTCAATGCTTGTGGAATCATAGTTTAACATTTGCGCATTGCCTTATTTTAGGGTTTTTGCGTCACATTAACATTTCTCCTATGATTCGCACTTGGTCTTTATCATTTGCGAGCATCGAGTCCTTCTTCTGCATTCTTCATTTATCTCACTTTCGAATTTGGTCTTGTTGATAACAATCTTCAGTCATGATTTTGGTCAATCTTATCCTGTCGCATCTATGTGCGTATTCATTTGTCATCATTTTGGACATCATCAATCCTAATTAGGGTTTTGTCCTCTTATTAATCTTGTCATCATGCAATCGATTTGTCATCAATTCTTGTCTTTTGATCAATTTGTCATCAATCTTGTCGTCTTGTGATCTATTTTGTCATCGATCCTTGTCTTCTTGTCAATTTTGTCATTTTGTGATCGATTTGTCATCGATCATCATCTTTCTCAATTTGGATCAATTAGTCATTGTTCCTCATCAATTGGCGCATTTATCAATCAAATCATTTGTCAGCATTGGTCATTTATCAATTCAAAATCATGATCGAATCGACGTCATTTATCTTTTGTCAGGACCTAATTGTCATCCTTGCATTTTCTAATTCATCTTTTAGGGTTTTATGATTTATTTATTTATCCTAGGTCTTCATGTCACAATTAAATGTTTAATTTAATTGGCTAACTAATCATTCTTCTTTTTGTGAATTAATTAATAAATGACAAATTATTAATTGATTTAGCTAATTTCTCCTAATTCCTAATTTCCTAGTTTTTCATCAATTTCTAAATTCCCTCTTCGTGAATTAATTAATAAATGAAAATTTATTAATTAATTCACTAAATTCCTAATTTCCTCATTTTCTAATTTCCTAATTCCTAATTTCCTCATTTTCTAATTTCCTAATTCCTAGTTTCCTCCTTTTCTAATTTCCTAATTCCTATTTTCCAATTTTTCTAATTTTCCTAATTTCTAATTCAATTTCTTCCTTTTTTTCTCCCAATTTCATGGGAATGACATTTCAATTTGTCATAATTTGTCATAATTTGTCATAATTTGTCATAATTGACAATCAATCAATTTTTGACATAGAAATTTGTCATAATTTTGTCATAAATTATCAATCAATCAATTTTGCATAGAAAGTGCAAATTTGTCATAAATTTGTCATAATTGACATTCTTGATTTGCAAAATTTCCATTTGAATATCTTCATGCTAATTTGATCATCTCTCTAATTTGTCTATAAATTGGATGATTTTCTTCAATCCCAACTAATCACATTTTTGAACAAATCACTTTTTCGAATCACTTTGTCGAATCAATCATGCTTCGAGTATTCTTGTGCTATTATCTTGTCTACTTGCTTTCATCTCATGTGTATGCACTTGTAGGTGAGATCCACAAACAAAGCTATTTGAAGAAGAAAGAAGGACAATCGAGCCACATGAAGGAGACATTCGGATCTGCATTTGGTTTGCTTAAGTTTTTAATCTTGAATGTTTTGTTTTCATATCTCTATTGGATGTAATTAGGATTGATCATTGCATTTGAGCTTTTGTGATTGAGCTATGACCAATTTCCTATTTGCTTTGATGATTTCCAATTTCCTGGCTACACTATGAAATCCAACGGTCATACTTGTACCGACTTGTTTGTAATCTCAGTGAGAGAATTAGGTTTTTTTTGTGTTACAGACCTAATTAATTTGTATTTAAGGTCGATGAAGTTGTTTTGTTTAGTGTTGGCAAGAGCTGGTAGAAATTAGTTGAGTGTGTGGTTGCCAAACCAGATAATGAGTCTGCAGTTTGAGTAAAGGCAGATAGGAGCTTAAAACAATTTGATCAAGAAAGTGTAGTGCTATTTAGGTAGATCAAGCAAACTCCTGTTGTTCTCTAACAATTACATCAGAATTGAAATCCCCTAAACGAGTAAGCTCTAACAAGCTTGGTTACTTATTAAATCCTCTAACAAGGTGATCCATTAGATTGGATTTTCAAATCCTCTACTGAGATTACTCCTTATAGGGTATTTGCTTCTAACAAGGCATTTGTAGTCAATCCCTTAACCAGGTGATTCCTAATAGGATCAGTTCTTAACAGGACTTTTATAAAAGCTTTAACAAGCTTGCCTCCTAATAGGGCGAACTTCAGAAGAGTTCAGATATTATCTTGTGAGTCCCATCTCACTATGTTTTTTACCTATTTGGGTTTCCACGTCAAAAATAATTGTGTCATGTGGTGAATTCTTTTGTGGTTATGCTCTTGTGGTTGTTTTGTTTAACTACTTAATTATTCTGATAAGGCATGATAACCATAAGCATTGAGAAATGGAATATGTTGACATATGATAAAACATTTGAATGTTTACAAGTTCAATGTTATTTACTGTTAAGTTGTTGTAATAGTCAACCAAATTTTCTTATGAGTATTTACAGTGGTATTTTAGTTGATAAGTTTACTTTGCATGATTGAGATTTAGATTGGGAAGTTTGCATCAGTTTTTCTATTTACTGATTCACCCCCCCTCTCTCAGTATTCTACCGGATACTTATTTTTTCATAATACCATCAATTGGTATCAGAGCATCTCAGGTCCTCTAAGGTCTAAGCCTAACCACTTGAGGAAAAGATCTGCTAGATCATGATGAAGAAGGAATGTGCAAAGTTCAACAGAGAAAACTATAGGATATGGAGAGATAGAATGAAAATTTACATCGAGTCCGAGAAGTCAGTATTGGGATCATGTAGATACTAATTATATTGCACCTACTGGGATTCTAACTAATGATCTAGAAGAAAGAACATCAAGAAAATAATCGAGCATTGGAGGCTATTATCAATTCCTTGTTTGATGTTGAGTATGTAGATGTTCATGGGCTTGAAACTGCATATGAGGTATGGAAAAAACTTGAAGAGATTTATAGCGGTGATGAACATGTCAAGACTTCTAAAGAGGAGAGTCTAAGAGGAAAGTTTGATGACATGAGGATGACTGAATGTGAGAATATCCAACAAGTATGGTCAAAGGATAAAAGAGATAGTCAGTGAAATTAAGAGTGCAGGAGGGAAAGTGGAAGATTCCACTGTGATCCGTAAGGTAATGAGAACCCTTCTACCAGTCTATGCTATCTGAGTTGTGGCTATTCAGGAGCTGAAGTTCATTGACAAAACTAAGGTAATTCTTGACTCCATCATTGGCAAGCTTACTACTTTTGAATTAAATGGTTATGGTAGTAGTGTACAAAAATCTAATCTACATTCAAAGCTTATGTTTCTAACCCATCTGTGAGAAAAAGTAGAGATACTAGTCATGGTTATGAATCCAGATCTAGGAGAGTTGCTGATGATGAAGACAGTTTAGTGGAGCTTGAAGCATTGTTGGCAAAATGGTTCCCTAGAGGTACTCATAAATATAGAGGTAAATTACCTTTATGTTAGGATTCCCATAGATACTGGGAGGGGGGGGGGGGTGAATCAGTATCTAATCGGTAATAATATTTTCTTAACTTAAAACATGTAGAGCATATTAATACTGTGTACCAGTAAACAGAAAGTAATGCAATAAATAGAGATAAAAACAACCACATGAACAACACACCATAACACAATATTTTAACGAGGAAACCCAGTGTGAGAAAAACCTCAGTGGGATTTGTGATCCACAATATTCACTTACTGGCCAATAAGAGAATATTACTACTACAAGAGGGGCTTGTACATGCAGGAAGGCCAAGTGCCTAGAGCTCACTGCTCAATTACAAAATGGGAAGTCTCACTGACTTACAAAATGGATTATACAAATCCAATGTCTTGTACTGCTTCAAAATAGCATCTACTATGCCAGATCCAGTACCGGTTTATAGCTCTGCTTCTTACATAAACCCTTAACCTATAATTTGCATAATAGGTCTGCCTTATTTCGTCTAATTACATTCCTCTATCTATTTCAAATGTTCTACAATGATCTCTCTTATATAAGAGTCATTTTACAACTTGCCAAGTCGACTTATAATGATTTTACAATAATAAACAAAATATATTAACAACAAAATTCATGTCGGCTTCTATGCCGGTATGCTTCCTTTCACTATCGATGTCGCTGGTTTATGTGCCGGTGTAGAATCTAACTTTGTTGGTGTTGGTAGATTGCCTTCCCGGTGACATAGGATTGTAAGGTTGCCATCAATGACAAAACCTTCAATCACCTTCAACGTCTCATTGGAGTGTGCATTTGCCAACAATCTCCCCCTTTGGCATTGATGGCAACACTCATGAGAAAAATTCAGAAGTGTATCCAAAAATTGAAGTCCAAAAATTATTACCAAAAATGTGTGCTCCCCCTGAGCAGATGATCCCTAAGTTATTGGATTTTTCTCATACCACTACTCCCCCTTTGGCATCAATCACAAAGGTTGTCAAAGTGTCCATAGAGTGTAGTTTCTTGTCTCAAATTTTGTAACCGGTTGGTTACTATCTGAAAAGGTTCTGCCAAAACCAAATTTAGGCTTTCAAGAAACTTTTTACTGTCTTTTATTGTTGCCTCTGTTCTTTGAACTGTACTGGTGAGGTGTTGCATTTTCTCTGCTAGTGTTTTCTGTCCTTGAACTAATGCATCAGATATTTCTTTCCTTAAACATGCGAGGTAGTCCAACTTTGGACTTAATCTCCATTTTAGATCCTTAGCCTTACTTTTTATTTTCTCCTTTTCTCTTTCTAGCTTTAGTAACTCTTCCTCAAAACCTGTTATCTTTTGCTCAAAAATTAATAATGAATCAGATGAATTAATAAAATTGTCAACTAGCTTATTAATTTCCTCATGTATCTTGCTCATTTTCTTGTCTATGTCAACTGTCAAAAAGTTTGTCTTACAAGTGTCTCTGTACAAATTTTTGAACTCTTTTAATGTGCTACAAAATTCTGATAGAAGTGTATCAAACTCCCTTGTACACTTCTTTATTTGTTCCTCAAAGAACTTCTGTTTTTCCTTTTCTAACCTCTCTTTGAATGCTTCTTCCTTTATTTGCTCAATTTTCAATGTCTTGTCAGTAATATACATGGACAAAGTGTCAAGTTGACTCAAGGAATCCTTATTATCTACATTGCATTTTGGAGCTATCATCTTCAAAATTGGAATTGTGTCATCTATAGCTTTATATGCCTATGAACTACAATATGTTATTTTCTTTAGAGAGTCTAAAAGAACTTCAGTTATATTTGTTTTCTTGAATCCTGCAGTTGAAGAGCCAATACTCTGAATTCCGCTGGTGGGAGCAATATCCTTGCTTACACTGACCTCTGGTAGGTCAGTCTGTGTTTCCATTTTTTTAAACAAGGGTTTGTCTTACTCAGTAGTTGCCGGTGGGACTGATTCTGTGTTAACATGTTCCAGTGTTGGAGCCTATTGTTCTGCTTGTTGCTCTGTTTGTTATTCTCTTTGTTGTTCTATGTTACTATCTGTCGATTTTCCTTCAGTGTTATCTGTGTTATCAATTACTGGTGGCTCACTAGCTTTATCTGTCTTACTAGTTGTCTCTTTATCTACTACAATTTTGACCTTCTAAGTATCAATATCTACTGTATATAATACCTTAGAATTAGGATTTGTATCCTCCTATGATATATCCATACTCTCATCAGCTGGTTGATCTTCAGTTGTGGTTACTGATGGAGTATTTAGAGGCAGTGGGGATAAGTTATCTCTTATTTTGATGCTTGGAGGTCCACCAACCTTTCCTTTTCCCTTATCCTTATCTTTCTAATATACCTTGATTGGTTTAGGGTTTCTATACTCTTCCTATTTTTCCTTCTCAACAAGGAATATATCCCATGCATTTCGAGTTTCCTCTACAACCTCATTTACTCTTCCAACCATTAGTGCTACATGCCAGTGTGCAGTTGAGAATACTGTCTGGTTAGCTTCTAAAATCATATCATCTATCTCCTTTGGTGAGTTAACAGGATAAACAACAAGTAGTTTTTTAATCTTTATTTTCTTGTCAAGCTCTATAACAGCTTGCCTTCTAGCTTCAAGTCTCTTAAATAGTTCTACCTGTACTTCATCTACAATTTTCATCAAAAATTTCTTGTAGATATCCAAGTATAGAATTACACTATTTTCAACTTTTTCCTTATCATCAACTGATAGGGAATCATATAATTTGTTGATGTTTTTCAGCTATCCTTCCTCTATTATTTCATCTAGCAGTTTGTCAATCGGAGCAATATTTTGTTGAGTCCTTTTATTTGGTGTTATCTTTTTCTTCTTTGGATTTATCTTCTTGACTGGGTGCCTTACTGCTTGTTGTTTTTGTCTGGTTCTTCTAGACAAAGGTGTGGATACCAGTGAAGGTTGTCTTTTCCTTACAACTCTTTTAAATTTAGTTGGCATGTCACTCTCTAAAGAAGTTGCTACAGGTGAAAGGTGAGTTTTAGGTGGTTGTGCTTGTAACTCATCTTCAGTGATACTGGTCTATTTTAGTACATCTTCTTTGATAGCCTTAGCCTGCCTTGAACCTCTCCTCACTGTTGCTTCTACTTTTTTCACTCTCTTCTTGGATTGAATTTGATTTTCAATGGTTTCAATACTGCCAAATACCTCTTCCTTAGGTTCATTTGGTGCTTCTAGAAGGGCTTTTGGATATGTTTCTATGATGTGATCATCTATCTCATAACCCATTTCAGTAACCCAAATTGTTCTTGGGATAACTACTTCCATCCAGATCTCATCCTTCTTGATGACAAAACATATCTCATCCTTGTATTTATTTACAATTTCCTGTGACAGTCTGACTCTATTTTTCATCCGGGCCTTCAATGCTAGAAAGTACTCATTGATATTCTTCTCTTTGTTTTCACCCATATTGTTCAATAAGTCAGATAACTGTTTCCCTACCGGTATGTCAAATCCAAGGTTCTTGTTGCCTATACCGGGCACCTATTTTGTTATATGTAGCATCAAACATACAAGTAGATTACTAAATCTGAATGTTCCTTTCTTGTCCTTCTTGATCTTTCCCAGATTGTCAATAAGTTCATCCTTTAACCACTCACATACATCAATTTTCACATTATCTTTAACCATATCATGAGCACTTTTTATGCATAAGCTGGAAACTGAGTTAAGTCTATTTGCATGAGTTGTTTTGTAACCTAGAATCATGCTAATGAATCTCACATTTATGTCAGTTACATCATTCACCCTTAAGGACCTTTTGTCAGATGTTGCACCTGTTAGGTTCATTACTAGGTCATTTGAGACCTTCTTTGTCTTGTCTGGTCTGTTACCAGTGGAAGGTAACCCTATTACAGCTTTCATAGCTTCCTTGGTAATTTTATGAACCAAATCTAGCCAAAAGAATGCACCATATACCCTGCTCAATACTATCCTAATAACTTCCTTAGGGAAATCCAGAATGCTGAGGATTTCAATGAATCCTAGGGTTTCAATAATTTTGTGTTCAGGTTTTACATTACTAGAATCATCACATATGACAGTCTTGTACATGTTTTTAATTTCTTCATCTCCTAATTCTTCTATGTGGCAATGAATATACATCCTAGGGTCTTTTGCAAAAACAACTCCTTTAGGGATTTGGGAAAATGTACCAATATTATCATCCTTTTTAGCTATCTCAGGAACTAGCTGAAATACGGGCCTAGGGCATTTGATTACCTTGACTACAGTAGGGTTTGCTATGAATTCAGGTACAGAAGAGGATGCCATGATTATAAATACCTTTTTCTTCCTTTGGAAAGATTGATTACTGAAATGCTTTGCCTCTTTGCTCAAAATGCCTTAGCTCTGGAAGTTTCACGCTCTTTGAATGTTTGAATGCTCAGTGAAGTGAAATGGATCCAAAAACACTAATTTATAATGTCAATCTACCAACTACCACATTTAATGCTTGTCGGTTAAGTAATCACTTAACTTTATCTATCGGTATAGAAGTAATTTCAACTTCTTAACATCAACTAAGGGAATAATAGCATATTTTTCATTTGATTACCAAACCCTCAAGGAAATTTTCTTTAGTTGGATGAAGAGTCTCCTGCCGGTGGAGTGTTGCTTGGTTCTACTAGTGGAGGAGTATTCCTATCAACATTCAATTCAGATTTCCTAATCCATTGTTTTAAAAATTCCTACTTTACTTCTTCAACCTTTTCTTTACCTTTCAAACTCAGACCTTTGTTGTCTGTCGGTGAGGACTTGCTTCTACAAAATTTAGCAATGTGCCCAATTTTGTTACATGTATAACAAGTCACATTATTTCTCTGAATAGCCTTTCCATAACCTATGTCATTTTGTGTTCTGCATTGATTAGATAGGTGTCCAAATCTCCCACAAACATAACATCTCACATTCATTATGCAATTCTCAGAATTATGACCAACTTTGTTGCATTTTGAACATTGACCGGTGGGTGCATTGGTATTCTGATTTGCTCTAGATCTACATTGATTTTCTCTATGACCATACTTGTTACAGTTAAAGCATTTGCCATTAAATTTATAAGCAATAGGTTGTCTTACTGGTTTGCTATGATCCTGTGTGTTTGCAATACCAGAGCTTTCACCAACTTCAAAGCCAATTCCACAAGTGTCACCTTTAGGTTTTTGATTCTTCAACAAGTCACCAAATTCTTCTAAGCTTTTCTTGAATTTTTCTTTATGTTGATTTGCAGCAGCCAGTTCTCCTTCCAAGATACCTTTTTGTCTCATGAGTTCATTTGAGTCATTTTGTGCATGCATTAGATCTGTCTTCAACATATCATTTTCATAACTGAGTCTTGTGTTTTCATTTGTAGCATCATTCAGTCTTCTAGTCAAGTCTTCTTCATTCTTCTTTCTATCTTCAATTTCTTTACAAAATCTCATTGTCATATCTTGCATCTCATTCTTTGTTTTCATGTTTTCTTGTTTCAACGCATTCATTAGATCACTAATAGTTTCTTTTTCATCATTCTCATTTTGCATCTTTTCACAGAGTTCTCTTCTCTTGTTTCTTGAAATAGTAAGATTTTCTTGAAGTGCTTGAATAATATCCTGAGCTGCTTTTCGGTCATCTTCAAGTTTGATATTTTTCAATTTTTCTCCATCATAGTCTGAGAGAGCTGCTTCAAGTTGCTTCATCAAGTTTTCCATCTCTACCGGTGTCAAGATCTTCCTCAAGCTGTTAGGCTTATGAAAAATAGAGGACTAGGCTCTGATACCAATTGTTAGGATTCCCACATATACTGAGAGGGGGGGGGGGGGGGGGGGGGGTGAATCAGTATCTAACTGGTAATAAGATTTTCTTAACTTAAAACATGTAGAGAATATTAATATTGTGTACCGGTAAACAGAAAGTGATGCAATAAACAAAGATAAAAACAACCACATGAAAAACATGCCATAACACAATATTTTAATGAGGAAACCCGGTGTGGGAAAAACCTCGGTGGGATTTGTGACCCATAATATTCACTTTCTGGCCAATAAGAGAATATTACTGCTACAAGAGGGGCCTGCACATGCAGGAAGGCCAAGTGCCTAGAGCTCACTGCTCAATTACAAAATGGGAAGTCTCACTGACTTAAAAAATGGAATATACAAATCTAATGTCTTGTACTGCTTCAAAATAGCATCTACTATGCCAGATCCAGTACCGGTTTATATCTACTTCTTACATAAACCCTTAACCTCTAGCATCTCTACTTCTTACATAAACCCTTAACCTATAATTCGCATAATAGGTCTGCCTTATTTCGCCTAATTACATTCCTCTATCTATTTCAAATGTTCTACAATGATCTCTCTTATATAAGAGTCATTTTACAACTTGCCAAGTAGGCTTATAATAATTTTACAATAATAAACAAAATATATTAACAACAAAATTCATGTCGGCTTCTGTTCTGGTATGCTTCCTTTCACTGTCGGTGTCGGTGGTCTATGTGGTGGTGTAGAATCTAACTTTGTTGGTACCGGTAGATTGCCTTGTCAGTAACATAGGATTGTAAGGTTGCCATCAATGACAAAACCTTCAATCACCGTCAATGTCTCATTAGAGTGTGCATTTGCCAATAATCTCCCCCTTTGGCATTGATGGCAACACTCAAGAGAAAAATTCAGAAGTGTATCCAAAAATTGTTACCAAAAATGTGTGCTCCCCCTAAGCAGATGATCCCTAAGTTATTGGATTTTTCTCATACCAGTACTCCCCCTTTGGCATCAATGACAAAGGTTGTTAAAGTGTCAATAGAGTGTAGTTTCCTATCTCAGCCTTGTAACCGGTTGGTTACTATCTGAAAAAGTTCTGCCAAAACCAAATTTAGGCTTTCAAGAAAAAATTTTACTGTCTTTTATTGCTGCCTTTGTTCTTTGAACTCTACTGATGAGGTGTTTCATTTTCTCTGCCGATGTTTTCTGTCCTTGAACTAATGCATCACATATTTCTTTCCTTAAACATGCGAGGTAGTCCAACTTTGGACTTAATCTCCATTTTAGATCCTTAGCCTTACTTTTTAGTTTCTCCTTTTCTCTTTCTAGCTTTAGTAACTCTTCTTCAAAACCTATTGTCTTTTGCTCAAAAATTAATAATGAATCAGATGAATTAATAAAATTGTCAGCTAGCTTATTAATTTCCTCATGTATCTTGCTCATTTTCTTGTCTATGTCAACTGTCAAAAAGTTTGTCTTACAAGTGTCTCTATACAATGTTTTGAACTCTTTTAATGTGCTACAAAATTTCGGTAGAAGTGTGTCAAACTCCCTTGTACACTTCTTTATTTGTTCCTCAAAGAACTTTTGTTTTTCCTTTTCTAACCTCTCTTTGAATGCTTCTTCCTTTATTTTCTCAACTGTCACTGTGTTGTCCATAATATACTTGGACAAAGTGTCAAGTTGAATCAAGGAATCCTTATTATCTACATTGCATTTTGGAGCTATCATCTTCAAAATTAGAATTGTGTCATCTATAGCTTTATATGCCTGTGAACTACAATCTTCTATTTTCTTTAGAGAGTCTAAAAGAACTTCAGTTACATTTGTTGTCTTGAATCTTGGAGTTGAAGAGCCAATATTCTAAATTCCACTGGTGGGAGCAATATCCTTACTTGCAGTGACCTCTGGTAGGTCAGTCTGTGTTTCCATTTCTTTAAACAAGGGTTTGTCTTGCTCAGTAGTTGCCAGTGGCACTGATTCTATGTTAACCTATTCTAGTATTGAAGCCTGTTGTTCTACTTGTTGCTTTGTTTGTTGTTCTATCTGTTGTTCAGTGTTACTATCTGCTAGTTTTTTTTAGTGTTATCTGTGTTATCAATTACCGGTGGATCACTAGCTTTATCTGTCTTACCAGTTGTGTCCTTATCTACTACAATTTTGACCTTCTGAGTATCAATATCTATTGTATATAATACCTCATAATTAGGATTTGTATCCTCCTGTGATATATCCATACTCTCATTAGCCGGTTGATCTTCAGTTGTGGTTACCGGTGGAGTATTTAGGGGCTGTGGGGATAAGTTATCTCTTATTTTGATGCTTGGAGGTCCACCAACCTTTCCTTTTCCCTTATCCTTGTCTTTCTGATATACCTTGATTGGTTTAGGGTTTCTATACTCTTCCTGTTTTTCCTTCTCAACACGGAATATATCCCACGCATTTTCAGTTTCCTCTGCAACCTCATTTACTCTTCCAACCATTAGTGCTACATGCCAATGTGCAGTTGAGAATACTGTCTGGTTAGCTTCTGAAATCATATCATCTATCTCCTTTGGTGAGTTAACAAGATAAATAGCAAGTAGTTTTTCAATCTTTATTTTCTTGTCAAGCTCTATAACAGCTTGCCTTCTAGTTTCAAGTCTCTTAAATAGTTCTACCGGTACTTCATCTACAATTTGTATCAAAAATTTCTTGTGGATATCCAAGTGTAGATTTACACTATTTTCAACTTTTTCCTTTTCATCAATTGATAGTCAATCATATAATTTGTTGATGTTTTTCAGTTGTCCTTCATCTGTTATTTCATCTAGCAGTTTGTTAATCGGAGTAATATTTTGTTGAGTCCTTTTCTTTGGTGTTATCTTTTTCTTCTTTGGATTTATCTTCTTGACCGGGTGCCTTACTACCTATTGTTTTTGTTTGGTTCTTCTAGGTGAAGGTGTGGATACCGGTGAATGTTGTCTTTTCCTTGCAACTCTTTTAAATTCAGCTGGCATGTCACTCTCTGAAGAAGTTGCTACTAGTGAAAGGTGAGTTTGCAAGGGTTATGCACAAGAAGGAGAAGATTATGGCAAAACTTTTGCACTAGTAGCAAGATTGGAAGGTGTCAGAACTTTACTTGCATTTGCAGCCCATAAGAAGTTCAAGGTATATCAGATGGATGTTAATTCTGCATTTTTGAATGGGATATTGGAAGAAGAAGTATACATAGAGAAGCCAAATGGTTATGCTTTGACTGATAGGAAAGACATGTTATGCAGATTGCATAAGGCTTTATATGGATTAAAGTAGGCACCCAGAGAATGGTATGAAAGGCTTCATACACATCTAATTAAGATAGGCTTTCTAAGAAATAGTGATGATACTAACATATATCTCAAGTCTGAAGGAGATTAAATACTAGTCAGTGAAGTATTTGTTGATGATATCATATTTGGAGGTAATGATGTCATGAGTAATGGTTTTGTAGATGAAATGAAAAATGAGTTTGAAATTTCTTTAGTAGGGGAAATAAAAAATTTCATAGGCTTGCAGATACAACAAATGAAGAATGGTATTTTCATTACATAGTCTAAGTATGTGAAAGAGGTTTTGAAGACATTTAGCATGAGTGACTGTAAACCAGTTGGGACACCAATGGTTATAGATTGCAAGTTGTCTAAGGAAGATGAATCTAAGTCTATTGATGAGAAGGAATACAAGTCAATGATTGGCAAATTGCACTATGTTGTTCACAATAGACCAGACATAGTCCATGCGGTTGGCATAGTTTCTATATTCCAGAAGAATCCTAAGGAAACACATTTGATAGCAACCAATAGAATTTTTAGATACCTAAAAGGTACTGTTGAATATGGATTATGGTATCCATATGGAGGAAACTTTTATTTGAAGGTATACACATATGCTGATTGGGCAAGAAATGTTGATGACCAAAAAAGCACAATCGGTGGAGCATTTTTTCTTGGAGGAAGGCTTCTTTCATTGAGTAGTAAAAAACAGAGTTGTACTTCACAATCTACTGCTAAAGCTGAGTATGTTGCAACTTATATGAATTGCACATAGGCTATTTGGATGAGGCACATTTTGGAAGGTTTTAAGATGAAGATATCATAACCTATAAAGATTTTATGTGATAATACAAGTGCCATTAATATTTCCAAGAATCCTGTTTTGCATGCACGAACCAACAACATTGAATTGAAGTATCATTTCTTGAGGGAAAAAGTGCAGAGCAAAGATGTTATCTTAGAGCATGTTTCTACCAAGGAGTAGCTTGCAGATATTTTTACCAAACCTCTACCTAAGACTACATTTGAGTATCTTATTAGTCAACTAGGGGTTGTACCCCTTCATGAGGTTAGTTGAGCATGATGTTGATTGCATCAATCCCTGAACTACTTGCAAAATTTTACAAGGATTGGTGTAGTAGTGGATGTATTCCACAAGGGGAGCATCAAGTTGCAGTATGTTGTTGATGTATAGTGAAATTTGACATTACATGTTTTACTTTCAATTTGGCATTGCCTTCAAAGGGGGAGAAGAATTATGTGATTATGGGAAGGAAAACTAGTGACAAACTGAAGACAGAGAGAGCATGTGAATACTTGGTAATGTAAACAAGGATTCCTATTCACAATCACAACAACAATCCATGGTGTTGATATTTGTATTGACATCAATGCCAAAGGGGGAGATTGTTAGTATTTATATGAAGATTGCATTAATGATATGCTATGTTGTCATTGATGTCAATTATCTGGTAATGATATTGCTGATATTGTTGATATTGTCTTGTAACCAGTAGGAAGAGCTTTATGAAGTACATTGTAAACCAGTATGTAAGTTTGTGAGTTAAACTGGAAACCAGTGTAAAAGGTTAAACCCTATCTATGTAATGTAACCAGTAAACCCTAATCGATTAAGGTCGTTGAATTGGTTGTGTTGGTTTATGATCTGATGTTGAGCGGTAATGATGGTGACACGTATGGTCATTGTATGAAGACAAGTTCAAAATGTTTCGACACGTTTGTTTGTCAAGGGACTGAGAAAAATGTATTGCATCTAATGCAAATCATGTGATGAGTTACTGAGCTTGATGAAGTGGTAATCAAGGAGTAGTTGAGGTTTTATTATTTGATGTGTTGAGATTGCTATGAAATCCAACGGTCATACTTGTACCGACTTATTTGTAATATCGATGAGAGAACTAGGTTTTTGTTGTGTTACCGACCTAACTAATTTGTATTTAAGGTCAATGAAGTTGTTTTGTTTAGTGTTGGCAAGAGTTGGCATAAATCAATTGAGTGTGTGGTTGCCAAACCAGATAATGAGTCTACAGTTTGAATAAAGGAAGATAGGAGCTTAAAAGGATCTGATCAAGCAAGTGTAGTGCTATTTAGATAGATCAAGCAAACTCCTATTGTTCTCTAACAATTACAACAAAATTGAAATCCCCTAACCAAGTAAGCTCTAACAAGCTTGGTTACTTATTAAATCCTCTAACAAGGTGATCCATTAGATTGGATTTTCAAATCCTCTACTGAGGTTACTCCTTATAGGGTATTTTCTTCTAGCGAGGCATTTGTAGTCAATCCCTTAACTGGGTGATTCCTAACAGGATCAGTTCTTAAAAGGACTTTTGTAAAAGCTTTAATAGGCTTGGCTCCTAACAAGGCAAACTTCAGAAGAATTTAGATATTATCTTGTCAGTCCCATCTCACTGTGGTTTTTACCTATTTGGGTTTCCACGTTAAAAATACTTGTGTCATGTGGTGAATGTTTTTGTGGTTATGATCTTATGGTTTATTTGATTAACTACTTAACTATTCTGATAAGGCATGATAACCGAAAGCATTGAGAAATGGAATATGTTGACATATGATAAAGAATTTGAATGTTTAAAAGTTTAATGTTGTTTACTATTAAGTTGTTGTAATAGTCAACTGGATTTTCTTATGAGTATTTATAGTGGTATTTCATTTGGTAAGTTTACTTTGTGTGATTGAGATTGAGATTGGGAAGTTTGTATCAATTTTTCTATTTACTGATTCACCCCCCCCACTCTTAGTTTTCTATCGGATACTTATTCTTTCATCATACCATCAGATATATGGGAAGTTGTAGAGGAATCTCGAATGGGGGGATTTATTTTGAAGGATTTCAACAATACCTTTCTTGCTTTAATCCCGAAGGAGGAGGTTTTGAATTTTAGTAATTTTAGACCTATTTCTCTTTGAAACACAATTTACAAAATTATTGCCAAAGTGATGGCTAATAGACTAAAGTCAACCCTTGACTCTATCATATCTTTTGAATAGAGTGGGTTTTTGCGTAATCGCTCAATTTATGAAGGGGTGATTATTGCGCATAAAGCAATCCATTCAATTCATAGTGAAAAAGTGGATAGAATATTGGTCAAGTTGGATATTTGTAAGGGGTATGATGAAGTCAGCAAATACTTTCTTCTGGAGGCCCTTAGAAAATTTGGTTTTTGTGCAAGTTGGGTAAATTGGGTGGAAAGTTGCATCAAAACTCCACGCTTTTCTGTTATTATTAACGACAGTCCTCAGGGTTTTTTTGAAACTAAAAAAGGGATAAGACAAGGTGATCCCCTATCTCCCTTCTTATTCATTATAATGGCAGAAGTTTTCAAAAGGTTGATTACAAAAATAAGGTGTGTTGGGAGATGGCAGGAGATGAAGGTGCCAAATGGTATTGAAAAAATTTCGCACCTCCAATTTGCTGATGACACTCTACTCTTAGGGGAGGCTTCTTTTAGAGAATCTAGGGTCATTAAGAGTGTGTTACATAGGTATAGTAGAGCATCTGGCCAATGTGTGAATTGGAAGAAATCTGAGGTGTTTTTCTTTAACATCAGTCTGCAAAAAACAAAGAGAAATTTGCTCCATTTTGGGGATGAAGTAGGGTTCCCTTCCAGGAAAATACTTAGGTATTCCTCTATTCAGGGGAGCCAGCAAAGCTGTAGTATGGAAGGACTTAGCAAAAAGTTGCATTCGTCAGATGGATGGGTGCAAAAGTAAATGGCTCACCTCAGTTGGACGAATTTTGATGTTGAAATTAGTTGTATCCACCATTCTAGTTTTATCTATGATGTGTTTACAGATCCCTGAGAAGTTGGTTAAGGTTATTACCCATAGAATGAGAAATTTTTTTTTGGAATGGTGAAAATGAGCAGGATAAGATTCCTTTGTTGGCATGGGACAAAATATGCCAGACTAACTCAAATGGGGGGGCTGGTCTCAGAGACTGGCATATTATGACTGAAGCCCTTGGAGCTAAATTGGTGTGGAATATATATTCACAACCCACCCAACTATGGGTTAAAATCCTTAGAGCTAAATATATAGACTCAATGGATGGATGGCGAATTTTCACCATTCATGATCCTCCCAAAGGATCTTTTGGAATTTTATTATTTTTTGCAGGAAAGTGATTGTGGACCATATCACTTGGAAAGTTGGGAATTGCCACAAAGCAAAGTTCTCAGATGATTCATGGAATGGATTCCCCATCTTGAAGTAGACTCCTGAACTTCAAGAGGTTAGAGATTGGTTCCATAGTAATTGGGATAATAGAGTGAGTGATTACTTATCTTGAAACAGGGACCCGCTAGTTGAGACATGGCATTGGAAGTCAATACAAAATTTGGAAATTTCTGATAGATGGACGTCTTTGATGGAAGAGATCTTTAGATCCAGATCTCCTCTATGTGTTAATAGGATGATAGGGTTGTTTGGTGTGGTGCTAGGAATGGATTGTATTCTATGAAGCCGGGTTATCAATTTTTGGACTCAGAAATGGTGTTGGAGAACTGGTTGGTTGATCTTTTTTGGAGCAAGGAAGTTCTACCTAAAGCTAGTGCCATTGCCTGGCTAGCCTACAGAGGCCACATACTCACAGGGGACCACAAACAAAGATTGGGTTTTTGTGGTCCTTCAAAGTGTGTCTTCTGTGGAGTGGTTGAAGAGACTTTGGATCACCTTCTTGTGAACTGCTCCTTCACTTCATCATGTTGGGATATATTAAGAGGTGCCTTGGGATAGCAAGGGCCAATGCCACTTTATTTGAAACAAGTTTTTGATAGTTGGTCATGTAATTGGCGAAAATCTCATTTTTCATGTATCTAGAAGATTATCCCATCTCATCTTATTTAGGAAGTATGGAAGGAGAGGAACAAACACATTTTTGCTGATAAATCAGAGTCTTTAGCGAGGCTTATAAATCAAATACATTATTCTATTTATGAAACTATTGATGCTACTGCCTCTTTCTATTTTAACTCAAGGCTACCATTTTCTTCAGAAGATCACAAAGTACAAAGCACTTGGCTCGAGATTCACTTCAGGCCTATTAAGGGGCTTAGTTAGGTTGAAACCAACCAATTTGAGGAGCCTATGAAATAGGAAAGACCATTGGAGGGTTGGTTGAAAGTAATTTTTTATAGGGCCTCTAAAGACAACCTGGGACCTTCAGGGGGAGGAGTTATAGTTTGGAATTGGAAAGGGGATACTTTGGCCATTGGGGCCAAGAGGTTGGGAAATGGCTCGAATAACTTGGTTGAAGTATCAACAACCCTTCTTGTTGTTAGGATGTGCAAGATGATTGGCGCTAGGAAAGTGCACTTAGAAGGTGACTCTTTAATTATCATCCTTACTTTAATGAAGAAAGGTTTAGATGCATGACACTTACAAGGGTGGATCCATAATATCCTAGAGGAGTTGGAAAAATTTTAAGATGTCCAATTAAGCCACATTAAACCTACTGGCAATGTCGAAGCATACGCTCTTTCCAAGTGGGCTCTCACCTTTACGGAGGTGGGTGATTTCAGGTGGGAGGATTTTCATAATTTCAGACTAGAGGTGGAAGTAGACATTCTTATTAATGATATCGTGAATGAAGTGTATGATGTCAAAAGTTAGGGAAAGTATGGTGGCGCTTGAGTGTTGCGTGGAGTCTTGGTTGTGATGCCTTTATCACTGCATGAGTAGGCATTTATTTCATTTTCATTATCTTTGAAGTATTGGTATGAAGGCTTTTTTCCAAAATCATATCTCTGTGAAGTTCTTGTACACCATTTTGCTCTATAAGGTTATGCTCCTGAAGCACATATGGAGGCCAATTCTCTTTTAGAAGTAGGCAAGAAATTTTTGCTTTTTTGGAGACATTAACGTTGGCCAGCTTCAAAAGTTATTCAAATTTCATGATGAATTGCTTGCACAGAGAATACCATATGTAGTTGGGGGGGCTTTTAGCTAGCTCAAATTCTGTTTTAAAACAAGAATGGATATTTATGCCCTTATTATGTCTTGGGAGCTATAATTGGGCGAGGAAATGACAATGGTGAAAAAATTTATGCAAAAAATCATTCACGAGGACTACCTAATAGGTCTAGATTCCTTTTTGGAATGGGAGAAACCAGGAGTGGGTTTTGATACCCATGAGGGTGTAGAGGATGAAGTGCAGGGTGGAAATGTGGGTTTATTTCCATTTCTGAGGTGGCCAAAAGGCATGTGCATATATCACCACTCTCAAGAGGCCAAAAGGGGTTGGGACACCCTCAAACTGTATGTGGAAATCAAAGACATGGAATATGTCATTGTGCAAGTGAAGGCAAAAGAAGAGCAGGAGCCAAGACAGATACTATGGCCAAGGTCGGTAAGGTCACCGAAGAGCAATGGAGCTAGGGTGGTGAGAGGCAACTGCCAGAGGAAAGTTCAGTGACTTGTTTTTTTCTGCTTTTATGGGCAAGGTGCCCTATTTTGTATGGTGGTTTTCTAGTCTGATTTTAGTATCTATAGATGTTACTAGTTGGATGGGTAGCTGGTTGTTTCAAGTCACTTGGGTGGGGTGGTTTTTTAATTACGGTTTTGGCTTTTTTGGATTTTGTGTTTGGACAAACTTTACTATGTGAACATTATTTTGAATTTCAATAAAATACAAATTATACAGAGCAAAAAAAAAAAAAACTTTCAACACTTTTATAAATAATAAGTCATTTCAGCTTTTGAGGGCATTGCCCCCGAAAACCCTCATGGGGGTGTTGCCCCCTAACCCCGCCCTTTACTATGATAGGGAGCATGCTAGGGGCACTATCCCTAGACCCTACAAGGGGTGCTGCCCCCAAACCCTTGTTGAATAATTTTGGGAGAGATTGCGCCAATGAAGTAGGAAAAAATTAACCTCTAAGTCTGATTAGGCTTCATATGTGTGTGTGTGTGTGTGTGTGTGTGTGTGTGTGTGTGTGTGTGTGTGTGTGTGTATGTATATGTATATATATACATACATATATATATATATATGTATATGTATATATATATGTATGTATATATATATATATACATATACATATATATACATATACATATATATATACATACACACACACACACACATACATATATATATATACATATGATGGTATGATGAAAAAATAAGTATTCGGTCAACTACTGAGAGGGGGGGTGAATCAGTAGATAGAAAAACTGATACCAACTTCACAAATCTCAAAAAACAATCTCTCAAAGTAAACTTATAACTATCAATGTAATACCACTGTCAAGATAAAAACTCATTAGATAAACCGGTTGACTGTTACAACAAATTAACAGTAAACAACTTCAAACTCATAAACATCCAAATGTTTTTTTATATGTCAATAGACTTCATTTCTCAATGCTTCTGGTTATCATAACTTATCAAAGTAGTTAAGTAGTTAAGTAAATCAACCATAAGAACATAACCACAAAAATATTCACCACTTGACACAAATATTTTTGACGTGGAAACTCAAATGGGAAAAACCACAGTGAGATGAGACTCATAAGATAACTATCCAAACTCTTTTGAAGTTCACCTTGTTAGGAGCCTATCTTGTTAAAGCTTTACAAAAGTCCTGTTAAGAACTGATCCTATTAGGAACCACCCGGTTAAGGGATTGACTACAATGCCTTGTTAGAAGCAATACCCTGTTAGGAGTAACCTTGGTAGAGGATTTGAATAGTACCGAGCTTGTTAGAGCTTACCCAATTAGGGGATTTCAATTTTGTTGTAATTGTTAGAAAACAACAAGAGTTTGTTGATCTGTCTAAATAGTACTACACTTGCTTGATTAGATCCATTTCATGTTCCTATATGCCTTTACTCAAACTATAGATACATCATCCGGTTCGGCAACCACACACTCAATTGATCTTTTCCAACTCTTTCCCAACTCATTAAACTAAAAAACTTCATTGACCTTATAAACAAATCAATTAGGTTGGTAACACAACAAAAACCTAATTCTCATAGAGATTACAAACAAGTCGGTTCAAGTAAGACTGTTAGATTACATAGAAATCTTTGTACATCAATCAAGAAAACCTTTATCGCTCCTTGATCACCGCTTCATCGAACTTAGTAACTCATCACGTGCTTTGCATTATACGCAATACATTTGATCATTCCCTAGACAAAAACCATTACAATAGTTTGCCAAAATCACTTGAAATTGTCTTCATACAATAATCATATGTGTCATAATCATTGCCGCTCATCATCAGATCATAAACCAATATAACCAATTCACCAAACTTAATCGGTCAGGGTTTATAAAAAAACAAGTAGGGTTTACCGGTTACCAGTTCAAATCTCCAATATATAGAAATCAATACCGGTTCACTCCATAAATTCTTCCTACTGGTTACAAAACAATATTATAACAATATCATTACTAGTTAATTGACATCAATGACAACATAACATATCATTAATGCTATCTTCATACAAATGCCAACAATCTCCCCCTTTGGCATTTTTGACAATACAAATATCAATACCATTGATTGTTTCTATGATTGTGAATAGGAATCCTGGTTTACATTACCAAGTATTCACCATGCTCTCCATGTCTTCAGCTTGTCGTTGGTTCTTATTCCCATAATCACATTATTTTTCTCCCCCTTTGACAACAATCCTTCTGTAAAATTCTGCAAGTAGCTCTGGGACTGATGTAATCTACATCTTTCTTAACTGACCTCATGAAGGGGTACAACCCTTAGCTAACTTCTAAGATACTCAAAAGTAGTCTTAGGCAAATGTTTAGTAAAAATATCTACAAGCTGCTCCTTGGTAGTAACATGCTCCAAGATCACATCTTTACTCTGTACTTTTTCCCTTAAGAAATGATACTTCAATTCAATATGCTTGGTTTTTGCATGCAAAACAGGGTTCTTGGAAATATTTATGGCACTTGTATTATCACATAAAATCTTTATAGGTTCTAAAATCTTCATCTTAAAACTTTCCAAAATGTGCCTCATCCAGATAGCCTGAGTACAATTCATGTAAGTTGCAACATACTCAGCTTCAACAGTAGATTGTGAAGTACAACTCTGCTTCTTACTACTACATGAAACAAGTCTTCCTCCAAGAAAAAATGCTCCACCGGTTGTGCTTTTCTGATCATCAACATTTCTTTCCCAATCTGCATCTGTGTACACCTTCAAGTCAAAATTTCCTCCATATGGATACCATAATCCATAGTTAACAATACCTTTCAAATATCTAAAAATTCTCTTGGTTGCTATTAGATGTGTTTCCTTAGGATTCTTCTAGAGTCTAGCAACTATGCCAACTGCATGAGCTATGTTCGGTCTGTTGTGAACAACATAGTGTAATTTTCTCATCATTGACCTATATTCCTTCTCATCAACAAATGTGGATTCATCTTCCTTAGACAACTTACAACTTGTAACCATTGGTGTCCTAACTGGTTTACAGACACTCATGCCAAATATCTTCAAGACCTCTTTCACATACTTAAATTGTGTGATGAAAATATCACTCTTCATTTGTTGTATTTGCAAGCCTATGAAAAAATTTATTTCTCCCACTAAAGACATTTCAAACTCATTTTTCATTTCATCTGCAAAACTATTTCTCATGTCATCATTACCACCAAATATGATATCATCTTCAAATACTTCATTGACTAGTATTTTATCTCCTTCAGATTTGAGATATATGTTACTATCATCACTGGTTCTCAGAAAGCCTATCTTCATCAAATGTGTATGAATCCTTTCATACGATGCTCTCGGTGCCTTCTTTAATCCATATAAAGCCCTATGCAATCTGCATACCATGTCTTTCTCATCAGTCAAAGCATAACCATCTGGCTGCTCAATGTATACTTCTTCCAGTATCCCATTCAAAAATGTTGACTTAACATCCATCTGGTATACCTTGAATTTCTTGTGTGCTACAAATGCAAGTAAAGTTCTGACACCTTCCAGTATTGCCACAGGTGCAAAAATCTCACCATAATCTTCTCCTTCCTCTTGTGCATAACCTTTGCAAACCAACCTAGCTTTTTTGTGAACTACAACACCATCTTCATTCAACTTGTTCCTGAATACCCACTTAGTACCTATCACATTTTTATTTACTGGTTGGGGTTCTAGGGTCCATGTGTTGTTCTTCTCAATTTGATCTAATTCCTCCTCCATAGCTTTAAGCCAATGATCATCACCAAATGCCTCCTTAGCAGTTCTTGGTTCAATAATGGAGATCATACAAGAATTCTCTTTGATTCTTCTTCTTGTTAGTACTCCAACATCCTTATCCCCAATAATCTATTCAGGATTGTGATTCAGTCTCACATATCTTGGAATAACATGATCATTATCTTCAAGTTCATCTTCTTCATTATCATCATCTTCTTCTAAATTTATCTGTTTTGGATGAACTGGTACATCAGTATTTTCTTTGTCGGTTTCATATTTCACATTTTCTAGTTCTGAAAACAAAATGCAAGGATCATCATCCTTTTTCTCCAAACTGGTTTCCTCTTAGACTTCAAGATATTCATCCACTCGAACATCAACACTCTCAATAATTCTCTATTTCTGGTTGTTAAAACACTTGTAGACCTTACTCTTGGTGGAAGAGCCAAGAAATATACCTTCATCACTTTTAGTTTCAAATTTTCTAATATAATCACCTCTCTTAATAAAACATTTGCTTCCAAATATCTTGAAATAACTAACATCAGGTGATCTTCCATACCAATATTCATAAGCAGTTTTTTCCTTACCTCTTTTTACCAAAATCCAGTTCATAGTGTAGACAGTTGTGCTAATAGCTTCTCTCCAAAAACATTTTTGCTGCACCTCCTTGTATCAACATCGTCCTAGCAGTTTCAACAACTGACCGGTTGTTTCTCTCTGTGATACCATTCTATTGTGGTATCCTCGGTGCAGAAAGTTGTCGTTTGATACCATTTTCTTCAAAATATCTAGTGAATTCCTCAGAAGGAAATTCACCGCCTTGATCTATCCTCAGACACTTTATCTTCTTACCACTCTCCTTCTCAACTAAGGCCCTAAATGCCTTGAACTTTCCAAAAGCTTTAGTGTAGATAAGATGAATGAGGAGACAATTTAGGAAAGAGTTAATAAGGAGAAGGGTGAATTCTTTAACAAAACAATAAAGGATTGCACACAACAGATTGATTCATTGTTACCGGCATTGAATTCCACCATTCTGGAATACAAGGAATTGTACAGGGAAGCATGGAAACCTCACCATCTAACATAAGACATTGATGAGAAAATAAAGAAAACACAAAAAGAGATTGATGACATTGCTGACAATATGATTGGTTCTTCGGAACTCACATCAATTTTGGATCAAGAGATGGCTATTTATGAAGAGAATATTGAGAAATTGGAAAGAGAGAAAGAAAGGTTGAAGATGAAAACCCGAGAGTTAAAGAACAAACTTGGTCCTAGATTGGATAATTTGTTAACACACCAGAATGAGCTATCTAAGGCAACTATTCAAGGGGAAAGATCACTAGAGCAACAAATGCATTATCTCACCAGGATGATCCGACAGACAGAGACAGTAATTTATGACAGTACTAAGTTTTGCAAGGTCTTAACTTGGTTTTGGCAAACATTTTTCAGATTGTACATAACCAGCTACAGGTTTCTAGGTAAATTTTGAATTTTTGTTACTTTTGACATCCTTTGTCATTGATGTCAAAGGGGGAGTGGTGTAATGAGAAAAATATACAGAAGGAGATCACTTGCTCAGGGGGAGAACTCTTATTTTTGGATTTTTCTCATGAGTGTTGCCATCAATGCCAAAGGGGGAGATTGTTGGCATTATACACTCAAATGAGAATGGTTGATGTTGTCATTGATGGCAACCAACTGGTAACAGGGTTCAAAGGTTCTACCGAAAACAGACTTCACCTACTGACACCAGTAGTAACTACAAGGTTTATTCACACCGGCATCCAGTTACATTAGCAAGAGATTATACCAACAGTCCAAGCCGACTTGGAAATAATATTGTGTATGCAAAATATATTGTAATATAATATTATATTTGTATAGCCGACATGATGTATTGTAAAGACTCATATATGTATGAGATCTTGTAGGTCATTTGAACATATGAAAGGTAATGTAAGGAAGCGGTAGAGTGAAGCAAGGTTTTGGTAGAGGTATTAGACAAAGCTTAAAATGGTACGGAATCCAGCATTGCAGATGCTATTTTGAGCAGTACATTGTTATTGGATTTAACCATCCAATTGTGTAGTCAGTGAGTCTCCATTTTTGTTGTTGAGCAGTGAGCTCTAGGCAGTTGGCCTTCCTACATGTGGAGGCCCCTATTGTACTGAGTAATATTTATTCATATTGGCCAGTGAGTAAATATTGTGGGTCGCAAATCCCACAGAGGTTTTTCTCTTATCAGGTTTCCTCGCCAAAAATATTTGTGTTATGGTGTGCATTGATGCTCATTCTTTTGTTTCTCTTTACTGCATTATTATTTTCTTACCGGTATATTAATTTGGGTTGTAAAGTTTCAAATCAGTTTAAATCTTTCAACCATTGGTTAGAAACTGATTCACCCCCCCCCCCCCCCCTCTCAGTGTCTTTGGACTAACCAAGTATCTAACAACATCATCCTTGAGAAATCATTAGTGAAGATCATAAAATATTTGTCACCTTGAATACTTTTTGTCCTTATTGGTCCACTACGATTTGTATGAACCAAATCTAACAAATGTTCCGCTGAAAAATATTTGCTCTTGAAAGTTGAGGATGTCATCTTTCCCAACTGACATTCTTTACATATAGCATTAACCGGTTTTTCCAACTAAGGCAAACCTCTCACTATCTTGGACTTACTCACTTTAACAATGTTATCAAAGTTTATATGACAAAATATCCTATGCCAAATCCAACTATCATCTATCTTTGCAATTAAACAATTGTTGACTCTAGGATTAAGGTGAAACAAGTTACCTTTAGTTTGCTTCCCTGTTGCAATCAGTTCACCTTTGCTGCCATAGATTTTGCACATACCATTATTAAACTCCAATGGGTATCCTCTATCATTGAGTTGTGTCACACTCAAAAGATTGTGCTTTAAACCTTCAACTCAATAGACATCATTTGCACTGCTCTTTCCATTAAGAGAAATAGCTCCCTTACCTTTAACCATGTAGGGTGAGTCATTACCAAATCTTACAACTCCACCATCAAATTCCTTCAAAGAAATAAATTTGCTCCGATCACCGGTCATGTGATGTGAACAACCACTATCAATGATCCAATCATCAAAGTTATCCATCCTGGATACTAATGCCTTCTGGTCTGATATATCTTCCTTAATGGATACAAACAAAATATTTCATTAGCATCACCATTAGATTCTTCATCAATGATACCACCATCAACAACAATAAGACAATCTCTTTTTCCTTTACCCTTATACTTCTTGAATTTCTCTCATTTGTGCTCATTATCACCATTAGGACAGTTAGCAGCTATGTGGCTGATCTTATTGCATGCAAAACATTTCAAAGGTAATTTACCTCTATATTTACTTTTACCTCTACGCAATCGCTTGGCCAACAATGCTTCAAGATCAACTAAATTGTCTTCATCGTCAACTTCTATGTTGGATCTAGATTCACAACTGTGACTGGCATCTCTAATTTTCCTCACAGATGGGTTAGAAATAGAAGCTCTAAATGCAGACTCAGATTTTTGTATATTACCATCATAACCATTTAATTCAAAAGCAATAAGCTTGCCAATGATGGAGCCAAGAGTTACCTTAGTTTTGTTAATGGACTTTAGCTCCTAAATAGCTGCAACTTGGATAGCGTAGACCGGTAGCAGGGTTCTTAGTACCTTACTAATCACTATGGCATTTTCCACTTTACCTCCTACACTCTTAATTTCACTGACTATCTCCTTTATCCTTTGACCATACTGCTGGATATTCTTACCTTAACCCTTCTGCATGTCATCAAACTTTCTTCTTAGACTCTCTTCTTTAGCAATCTTAACATGTTCATCTCGGCTATAAATCTCTTCAAGTTTTTTCCATACCTCATATGCAATCTCTAAACCATGAACATCTACATACTTTGAATCAAATAAAGAACTGATAATGACCTCTAATGCTTGATGATTTTCTTGTTGCTCTTTCTTCTGATCAGCGGTCAACATCCCAGTAGGTGCAACATATTTAGTATCGACATGTTCCCAATACTGGCTTCCCAAACTCTTGATATAAATTTTTATTCTATCACTCCATATCCTATAGTTCTCTCTATTAAACTTCGGACCTTCCTTCTTCATTATGATTTGCAAGATCTTTACCTCAAGTTGTTAGGCTTAGACCTTAGAGGACCTGATAAACTCTGATACCAATTGATGGTATGATTAAAGAATATGTATCCAGTCAACTACTGAGGGGGGGGTGAATCGGTAGATAGAAAAACTGATACAAACTTCACCAATCTCAAAAATCAATCTCTCAAAGTAAACTTAGAACTATCAATTTAATACCACTATCAAGATAAAAACTCATAAGATAAACCAGTTGATTGTTACAACAAATTAACAGTAAACAACTTCAAACTCATAAACATCCAAATGTTTTTTCATATGTCAACAGACTTCATTTCCCAATGCTTTCGGTTACCATAACTTGTCATAGTTAAGTAGTTAAGTAAATCAACCATAAGAACATAACCACAAAAACATTCACCACTTGACACAAATATTTTTGATGTGGAAACCCAAATGGGAAAAACCACAGTGAGATGAGACTCACAAGATACCTATCTGAACTCTTCTAAAGTTTGCCCTGTTAGGAGCCTAGCCTGTTATAGATTTACAAAAGTCATGTTAAGAATTGATCCTGTTAGGAACCACCCAGTTAAGGGATTGACTATTGTAGACACCTAAAATTGTCCTGTCTAATTAAATAAATATTATATTATTTAATTATTTTATCCTAAGTCTTCTATTAATTAAATAAATTGTTATTTATTTAATTAATTCCTTAATCCTCTTCTAAGCCTTTCCTAATTTAAATAAATACCTTTATTTATTTAAATTATCCCTTTTCCTAAATTAAATAAATACTCTTATTTATTTAATTGATCCTACTTCTTCTATTAATTAAATAAATCTTTATTTATTTAATTAATTCATTAGCCTTTTCTACCCATGACACATGTCATTCATCTCTTAATTCCTACACTACCTGCCCTCTCATTATTTTCTTATTTCCTCTACCTACCCTCTAATCCTAGCCAACCATTTATCTTTTACACCTCTCAATCTTATCCCTCCATTTCTTACAGTGTCTTCTATATAAGAGGATGTTCCTTTCATTATCAACCCTCAACTACACATTCTAATCTCCTAAGCATTCTAATCTCCTAGACTAGCATTCAAACTTTCATATGCAATCAAACCTACTTGCAACCACATTTTTGTTCTTTGTTGAGCTCTTGTGCACACATAAAACCTGAGAGCAAATATATCAAGCAAGATCAATGGAGATAGGAAGAATGGAGATCCAAACCCTATTGGACATGTGATGGTATAATCTTTGTGATTTCGTTGATTTATATTGTCTTAGGTAATCTTCATATTTTATGGTGGATCTTTACTGTTGTTAGGCTAGGGTTTTGTGGTTGAATCTATTTAGTCTTTGAATGTTTTTGTTTCCATTTTTACCATAAACAACTACAATGCCTTGTTAGAAGCAATACCCTGTAAGGAGTAACCTCAGGAGAGGATTTGAAAATCCAAGCTAATGGATCACTTTGTTAGAGGATTTGAATAGTACCAATCTTGTTAGAGCTTAACCAGTTAGGGGATTTCAATTCTGCTGTAATTGTTAGAAAACAATAGGAGTTTTCTGATCTGTCTGAATAGCACTACACTTTCTTGATCAGATCCATTTCATGCTCCTATCTACCTTTACTCAAACTATAAATACATCATCCAGTTCAACAACCACACACTCAACTGATCTTTTCCAACTCTTTGCCAACTCATTAAACTATACAACTTCATCAACCTTATAAACAAATCAATTAGGTCAGTAACACAATAAAAACTTAATTCTCATAGAGATTACAAACAAGTCAGTTCAAGTATGACCATTAGATTACATAGAAATATTTGCACATCAATCAAGAAAACCTTGATCACTCCTTGATCACCGCTTCATCAAACTTAGTAACTCATCACGCGCTTTGCATTATATGCAATACATTTTCTCATTCCTTAAACAAAAACCATTACAACAGTTTGCCAAAATCACTTGAAATTGTCTTCATACAATAATCATACGTGTCATAATCATTGCCGCTCATCATTAGATCATAAACCAATACAACCAATTCACTAAACTTAATTGGTTAGGGTTTATCAAAAACAATAGGTAGGGTTTACTGGTTACCGGTTCAACTCTCCAATATATAGCAATACCGGTTCACTCCACAAATTCTTCCTATCGGTTACAAAACAATATTACAACAATATCATTACCGGTTAATTGACATCAATGACAACATAACATATCATTAATGCAATCTTCATGCAAATGCCAAATATATATATATATATATATATATATATATATATATATATATATATATTTGTGTGTGTGTGTATGTATGTATTTATGTATGTATATATATGTATGTGTATATATATATGTATGTATGTATGTATGTATGTATGTATATGTATACGTATATGTTGCTCAAGCATAAATCTGTTGTTTAGTTGTGTATTTTATCCGATGATCAAATTAGTAATTTTTATTTGTGTGACTAATTATTTAGTTTTGTTTTCTTACATGATGACCAAATTAGTCATTTATAGTTGTGTTGCAAAAAATGACTAGAATTTGGTCATTTTTACTTGTCATGACTAAAAGTTCTAGTCACCTAGTCATTTATTTCCCATATTTCTACTAGTGTATCATGCTAACTAATTTAGGAAATTAAACTTTGAAAATAATATTAAGAGTAAATGTTTACCTCACATGTCTCTCCTCCAAGAGTAGTGTTCATTCAAAGAAAACTAAGTCAAGAGCTGCCAAAAACTTCTCCTTCAATTAGCCAGAAGGAAACATCAATCGATCAAGAGCTACTTGGAGTTCATTCACTAACTGGTCAGGAGTCACTTGATTTTACTTTCCTCTGGAGTCATCAAGAGCTTTCTGGAGCCATTCCTTTCTCTATCAATATGAAGCTTATTCATTTGAAACCATTAAAAGTTGTCTGGATTAATGAGTGAATAGAATTTGATTAGAGTAAAAATTTTATTACTAGTTTTCAATTCACTCCTTAAGGTTTGAACAATCATTTTTGGTTTGCCCACCCCTAGGGTTGACTATCATTTCTAGTTTTCAATCAGTCCTGATTTTTTTTTTCTTTTTGTTTGTTTTTAGAAGATAAACCACCATTTCTAGTTTTTAATTTATCTTTTTTATTCATGCTTTTGACAAATTTTAGGGAGAATTGCATCCAATCATGGAAGTGATTTCCTCCATCGTAAAATTTTTAACCCTTGATTAACACTTTGCTATTAATTCTTCTTTCGATGTTGGCTTATGATAAAGCTTGAGGCAGTAACCATTTACCAGCATTGTTCTTCTTTCTCCATCTATTGGTATATTTGATAGCACCATTGTCAAATACTAGCTCAATCTCATATGGGCCCAACAATCTAGTGTATAGTTTCCCTTTGAATTCTTGAAATGTGGAATCAAATATTAGGACCCAATATCCTACTTTGAATTGTCTGCTCACAATGTTCTTGTCATGCCATGCTTTCCTTTGTTGTTGAATGATCTTTGTATGGTGTAGTGCTTCCATCCTCATTATGTATCTATTTTATTCAATTGCAAAATTTTGGATTTCTCAAATTCAAAGAGTTCTATTCCCACATCCATAGTTGTTCTTAAAGTCTTAAGTTCAAACTCAATAAGCATGACAAGTGTCCTACCATATACCAACTCATATGAAGAGAATCTAGTAGTAGTCTTCCAAGTTATGTTATAAGCCCAGACTACTTCTAATAATCAGTCAAAATATTCTATTCTTCTTGATGAAACAATCTTTGTGATAATAGTTTCTAACTCTTTGTTAGTAACTTCATCTTGACCATTAGGATGCAAAGAGATCAAACAAGACAAAAAACAAATGCAAACAACCAACTTTATACCTTGTCTTTCACCTCTTCCTTGGATTGAGCTTGATGAAGTGGAATATGTGCCCTTGTGATGCTCCACTTTATGTGCTCCTTGCTTGATGTGGATGTGGATTGCTCTCATTTTCTCAACAAGATTGGGATATGGATTTGAGTTTAAGATTATGATGGATTGGATAGATTTAGATTGAAGGATTGTAGGATTACGAGGACATGATAAGGATAAGATAGAAGAGAATAGAAGAGAGAATTGGAAGTATGAGAATGCTATAGAAGAAGTGGATCCCTTTGTGAGGAAATTATCCTCCAATTTATAGATTGGAGGAGGCCAATTAAGGGCCAAGATTGATTTGATTATGGAGGGTTGATATTGATTTGAAATGGAAGGCATGGATCAAGGATGCCTTGGGAGAATAAATAGGAATATTCCTTGGGGAAAGGGGAGAGGAATTAAAAATTCCAAAATAAAGGATACATGGAGGGATTCAAAGAAATTTGAATTTCTTTGAGAAGCTCAATGTTGATGTGACATGAGTGGGGAATATAAAATTGTGAAATAATGATAAGTGGGATTAAGAGATATTCGAGAAGAATTAATTAGGCTAAGTGGGATTAGGAAAAGTGATTTGTAGGAATCACATGACTAGGTTAATTAATTAAAATTAATTAACTAAGTGGGTTTAGAGGAAATAATTATTGGAGGGACTTTAGAAGAATAAGGGAATAATTAATTTATTTGATAAATTAATTATTGGACAATAGTGATAGAATTAATTAAATTAGATTCAATTAACACTGAGAAGAATAAGGATAACACAATTAAATCAATTAATTATGTTGACAAGCTCAAATTAATTAAATATTAATTTAACTAATTTTAGGTGTCTACATTTTGCCCCTTTTTGATATAGTGTCATGAAGTGATGTTATATCAAAGAAGAATAAAACATAGTGGATGAAAAGGATAAGGACTAGTAGAATGATGCCCCAATCATAAGATGAGGAAGAATTACAAGGAGGAAGGATGATGAGGAAGTAGTTGTATGAGAATGAAGAGTGGAAAAAGACGGAAGAAGGAGAAGGGAGGTTAGGATGCAAAGAGATCAAACATGACAAAACACAAATGCAAACAACCAACTTTATACCTTGTCTTTCACCTCTCCCTCGGATTGAACTTGATGAAGTGCAAGATGCACCCTTGTGATGCTCCACTTGATGTTCTCCTTTCTTGATGTGGATGTGGATTTCTCTCCTTTGCTAAACAAGATTGGGATATGGATTTGAGTTTGGGATTATGATGGATTGGATTGATGGATTGATGGATTGAAAGATTGAAGGATTATGAGGACATGATAAGGATATGATAGAAGAGAATAGAAGAGAGATTTGGTAGCATGAGAATGCTATAGAGGAAGTGGATCCCTTTATGAGGAAATGATCCTCCAATTTATAGATTGGAGGAGGCCAATGAAGGGCCAAGGTTGATTTGGTTATGGAGGGTTGAGATTTATTTGAAATGGAAGGCAAGGATCAAGGACGCATTGGGAGAATAAATAGGAATATAAAATTCCTTGGGGGTAAAGGGGAGAGGAAACAAATTCCAAAATAAAGGATGCATGGACAAATTCAAATAACTTTTAATTTCTTTGAGAGGCTCAATGTTTTTGATTAAAAAAGTAATGAGAACTAGGGCACTAACCCTTTACATAGCAGAACTATTAACAAGACCAAAATGCAAAAATAGCACTATAACAGCATTAACAACAACTAACAACAAAAAGAGACCAAGTCTTAGAAATCAAAAACAATGGCAGAAAACACAAAAATAAACTACAGGGGTGCCTTTCACACCCCAGTGGCATCAATGACATTGTTCTATTCATTGGAAAGGAACTTGTACAAGTCCCTAGCCTCCCGCTTATCCTCCTTTTTGTTTGCAATACATTCCCTCAGTAGAGAGAGGGTGAGCGTCGAGCTGTGTAAAACCTGCATATGAAATTTGTTAAGGATTGTAATTTGGGCATCCCAGGCCTCCATCTTGCTCTTGAGCTGATTGACTTCATGCATGATAGCTTGCAATTCAAGCACAAGGCCTAAGTTCTCAATCCTCTACATGATTTCCAACACGTCTATGCCCAACTTTGCCTTTTGCTCCATACTAGGGACACCCTGGGGGTTCATATTAGCCATGTCATCCATAGTCTTATCCATTTCCTTGGCTACATCTTCAGCATGGGGACAATCAATATCATTACCCAGGCCCATCAGGGGGAGAGAGTTCATCACCTATTCCGCCATCTTTAAATCTGGGTCCAAGTTACCAGAGTCTAAGGATTTGTTATCATAATTTTCCTCACCCATGACACCCTCAGTGCCCATTTTCATAGGGGTCATATCCTTAACATCAATAGATCCTGGGTTTGCATCTCAGAATTGCCCATGTCAGCGACACCACCAGTGATCAGAACCATGGGGTCTCTAGTCATATCCACATCCACAACATCCCCATCAGGGGCCCGCATAGTGATATTAGGGTCCTCTCCCTCCTTTTCCTAATGTGGTCCTCCTCCGAGTCAATATTTTCGATCACATGAGTCTTCTTTTTGTGCAAGCTTTTGGAAGACAATCTAGAGAATCTTCTTTTAACCTCAGAATCAGGGGAAGGATTGACATTCTCAACATCCTTAGAGGATGAATTGTCATCAAAGATAATACATTTGCATTTAACAAGGGTTTTGCCTTTTCCCTTGGACAAGGAGTGGGAAGTGCTGGGAGAGGCAGACAGAGTCAAACTAGGGGAGACCGTAGATAAGGAAACAATAGAGGCATAAGAAGGCATAGACATGTAGAAGTTGGTCGTAGAAAATTCTTCATGAGGATACTGGAAAAATCTAGGGAAGGCCATAGACAGGGCAGATCAGGAGTAGGCATGGAGGGCTGAGAGAGCGAGAGGTTCCAGGGGGGAAAAGGGCCTCCTAGAATTTATACAGCCTATAAATGAGGCCCTGGTGAAGGAGGTAGGGTGGCTTATCCCCATGCTTGGGATCCATGGTATCTTTAATAGATCTTTCAATGGAATACAGTAAATAAAAGGGCAAATAGAGAAAATCATTATTGCGGAAATGATTCAGAAGGGAAAAATAATAGTAGTAAAATACCTTGTGCCTACCCTCAAGAGTGAAGTACTTCATGATCATAAGGTTGATCATGTTTCATAGGTGTTTGAGCTCCTCCTGAGAAAACCCACCCTGGAGTTTGATAGGTTCCTCGCAATTGTGGAAGACACATTTCAAACCTTCGTTGTTGGCAACATGGCTGGTGTGCTTCTAGTGATAGTCGTCGAGGGTCAGTTGTGTAGCCTAGGCAATAGTCTCCTCAAAGACATCAAAAGATATGCCACCCACCGAAACATGCCTCCCAGACTAGGAGGAGGCAAAAGTAGCCGAGAGTTGCTCATCGTGGTCCTACTGTAATGCCCATACCCTAGTTGGACTTTTAAAACCCATTTAACCTTGATTGACTTCCTATGTGGCATTCTTGAATGGTAGATTAACCGATATGCAATGTGTAGTTTAGATAATATAAATAAATTGTGCATACTTATTATTGTGCTTTTGCATCGATTCTCATGTAAATGTAATTGTTTCCTAACCCTTGAGATAAATCTTGAGCTAACGCCTTCATTGAATATGTATATGTATATGCATGCTTGTATGAATTCATGGGTGCAGGAGATTGCAGGTACAACACCGCTTAGGGCAAGGTTCATCTCCTTTGAAATTTGCAAGGTTGAGTATGCTCCTTCATCTTTTGAATTCGAATTTAGTGGTCATATAACTCTCGTCTTGCCTTAGCCATGGTTAGGTGAGCATCGTGTGTGGATTCGTGGGGCTTGCTTTTCATTGGGATGCATGTCGAGAGATTTGGAGGACTTCCTCGATTTGCGTGCCTTGCGCAAGGTAAGTGAAGTTTGTTATCCTAAGTATTAAATTCAAGATTAATGAGTAGGCGTACACAATAGTGATATAGGAATTTAAATAGGTAGCTTCTTTTATATGATTAATCATTAATTTAAGAGATTGCTTTAAATTGTTATTGTAGCAAGCTTAAGGTATTTAACTTGGGTTAGCGTGCTCATTTACGCATTTGTAACATTTACGCATTTGAAGTTGAGAAATTAGAATAAATAAAACTCTTGCATTAGATTAGTCATTTATTTAAAAAAATGTCACTTTATTATGTTATAGCGAGTTAATTTAATAGCTAATTTTAAAATAATGAATTTAATGAGTTATGCGTTCTGGAAGGGAAAAATTTAAAGTCATTGGGAGATAGAAATAAATTACTCATTTTTCGCATTTTGGAAGAAAAAGGGTAAATTATTATTATTTAAAAGAAATTATTTCCTTGTTACTCGTATAGTTGATATAGTATAAAAGGATTGATTTTTAGAAAACTAAATTAACCAAAACGCCTTACCCGGTCAATAGTTCGAAATAAGAAGTAGGCCTAAAATTTATATTGAGAAATTAAAATTTAAAAACGCAATAAGAAATAGAAGCATTTTAATTTTGATAAGGAAAGCGAATAAGATGTATTAAATAATGTAAATGAATGACTTCCATTTTCATTTTCATTCATTTTATTTTAAAAATAAATGCCTAATTTCGAAATTGAAAATTAGGGCAAAATTAGGGTTTCTCTTTTTAACCTAGTTTTGTAAGCATTTTGGGGGTTCTTTTGCTTGGGAGTTTTTTTTGAAAAAAAAATGGGGGATTTGCATTGGAGCAACAGATTGGGGAAGCTCTTCATCAAGATTCATGCCCGGAATTGCATTATGAGGTATGATTCGAATCTACTCCTTTATTTGTTTGTTGAATACAAAAAAAAATATAGTATCTCCCATGAATGTTTTGAGGCTTAGTTTCAGTTTTCTCCCAATCTTGGTTGTTCTTGAACCAAACCCTCGTTCTTGATGGATTTTGTGATTTTAAACTTGTTAGGAAAACTTTCTCCATAATGGAGATTTTGGTATAAATCTGGAAATGTTTTTGAGGTGTTGTAATTCCTCATATCTTTTGTGTGTTAAAACCTGTTTGTGTTTGAAAAAAAAATGTTTATCATCAAATATCATGATACCCAAAACACAGTTCGTTTAAAACGAACTTATTATTTTGAGCCTGTGCGTTTTTAATCTTTTATTATCATATTATGGCGGGCGTTTTGGTTTTCATTGTTTCGAACCTGTATGTTTTAAAAAAAAAAAAAAAGGATAAATGTTATCGAACTGGGCGGAGGTTTTATGTAAGAAGAAGCCTTTGTTTGGGGTTGGAGAGCGGGGAGCGGAGCTCCACCCACTCCTCCTCCCCTCCCCCGCTCGCTCCCCTCTCCCCCGCTCGCTTCCCCATCGTTCTCCCCCGCTCGCTTGTGTAGATAGCGGTGGCCGCGGCACTGCGGTGGCCGCAGGGTGCCGCGGACCTGCGGGCACTGCAGTGGCGCCGCCGCAGGGGAAACTCCCTCAGCTAGGGTTAGGGCACGGCCCGCCCTCGCCCTTTTTTTTAAAAAATGTTTTTTTTTAATTAAAAGTTAGTTTTTAAGATGTGTTTTTTGTTATGTATTTCTTTTAGTATCAAAAAAAAAAAGAAGCATATAATATTTAATATTATTTTTAATGTAAGTTATTTTAATGTTAAGCAATATTGTATTTTAAGAAAAAAAAGAGTTGAGATTTTATTTTAGTGAATAATGTCTAAAAAAAAAAAAAAAGGATATAGGCGTGTAATATATAAAAAAAATAAAAATAAAAAAAAAATAGGGAAGAATTCAGATTAATAAATGAATTTAAAGTTTGTATAAGGGATTTTAAAATCCAGTCTCCTTGATATTATCTAATTTTAAATTCAGATCTTATCCTATTTAATTTCAAATTAGTAAATAACATATTGGATTTTTAGAGAATCAACATATAGAAAATCCATACTCCAATACAAGTTTTTAATTTCATAATGATTACATCATACTCGAGTTAGTACTTATTATTAACATGGACGAAATAGTTATGGTGGACCAATACGAAATTTTAAATAAAAGTCAAATTATCAAATCCGTAAACTTGATCGACATTAATGGTTAGACAGATATGGTAAACGAACATCTCTACCGGATAATTGCCTATGTAGGTTTAAATTTCTATAATAGAATTTGGTTATGAAATGGCAAGACTTGTTGTGATGGTGGTTGGTTATAAGTCGGTCAAGCCTCTAGTTAGGCTACCGTCAAACAAGAGAATCTAGGTTTGTTTGTTTTCTTTTGTTATGATTCAATTTGACCCGCTTTTAAAAGGGATCACTATGTAATAATCTAACGAGGTAGATGTTGAATAGTGTATGTGTTCACCTAAAAGGCAAGATTGTAAAGACATGTAAATATGTAACCTTAACTATATTTAATGCCAGAGGGGTCTTGCAGTTGAGCAGACCCGGAGATGTAGCCCTTTAGGGGTGAACTCCGAGATCATATCTGTGTTATGTGATGTTTTTAGCGTACTTTGTTTTATGTTTTAAATTATCATGAATGGTTGTATTCTTGCATAAGTGTATGGTGGAAATTTAATGGATTCAATTTTAAGCGCATAACATTATTCATCTAGATAGACGTAGTTATTTAAGTTCATAAAACATTGTGAATTTTGATTATGGCAAAGTATTTAAAATATTGTAATTAAAGTTGTGGAAAAAGTAATTTGATAATGTTAATTTAAATTGTAATAGTGGAAGAAATCTTGCTAGAATTACTTCATTGGATTAATTTGTTAATAAGCATGTCAATGGAATGAATGTAAAAGGGAAACCAAGTTAAAATTTATGTCACAATTTCTAGATTGAATTCTAAAGGATGCACATCATATAAATATCTACCTTATTTACCTTAGTAAATAAATCACGCCATGTCAATTATGTTTCATTACATTGAATGAATTTGTTAAGTTATTTCACGTTTTAATCTTAACAATAATCCTCACCAAATTAATTTGATAATCGTGTGGACTCAATTAGGTATTCATGTTGTATATTGAATGAATATACTTAGTAATTTATGTTGTAATTATAATCAATAACCCGCACCAGATTATTTCTATAACTGGGTGAACTCAACTAGAAAACCCATAAGTTAATCCTTATAAAAGGAATCCCTCATGATTGCTAAAATTGAACTAGAATGGGAAATAATTGATTAGTTGTTTATACATTAAATCTTAGTAAAAGTATCTCTCTCCTATTAATTTCATTTAACAAAAAAAAAGAGATATGCAATAAGATAATTGTATTTTAAATCCTAATAGAAGAATGTCATTATGATCTTATTACTCTAATCTTGAGATGACAAATGTCATCTAGTTAACGATACTTTAATTTAAAGGATGCTCTCGTGTGTCCTAATGCATATCCTTCTTAATGAAATTAGTCCATTTATTTGCATTATTAAAACTTCGAAGGAATTCCATGGCTACTCACATTATACCTTTCATAAAAGAACTTCAACTCATCAGTTGGCTATGCATGAAATCAAATGAAGGGACCTTACTCTATTAATTGTAGTTAATCCTTATGGAATGAATTCTTCTTATTAACCATACCTTTTAATATTTAAGAGATATATATCAAATGTGAGTGAATATTTTAAAATCAAATGAAGGAATCCTCGTTTTATTAATCGTAGTTTAACCTTAAATGAATGAATCTCATTAGGCATATTTTTAAACATTAAAGGATGAAATCAATTGTGAATGGATACCACAAACCCAAGGAATGAACTTCATTATATTAAACGCATGAACCTTTTTGGAGACCTCTTAATGAAATTATGAATTTAAGTGCATTGAATAAATAACCCCTCAATGGCCTTCTATCCACCCAAGGTAATTGAACGCTTCCTAAAGTTATAAGATGTCAAACCATTGAACACATATATAATCAAGAGCTATGCAGTATCTCGTAATTATAATATCCAGTTTAATGGATCTAATGACGCAAGATGAGTTAGGTGTAAGGTTATGTAATCGCGTTGGGAAACTCCTTAGGATCGTTTTAGCCTTCCGCTGTGTTATCTAGTTAGAGAAAACTTTGAGATAACTTCAAACTATTTTAACATTGTAACTTTTCGTTAACGTGCTTATTTATTATATAAAAAAAAAAAAAAAAAATTTACACTCCAATTGAGTGTTTTTAACTTAAACCCTTAGGGGTTTCCTGGTGGGGCATTACACCTGCAGACATTCTAAAAAATTGGCAACCCCTCCTTCAACACAAAAATTCCAGTCCAGGGGGTCATTTTTTAAATCATCCAGATTGTTAGGTTCGTATCTAACTCTATCACCCCCCATATCCTCCACCAACAAAGCTTCTTTAGTCATGAAAAAAATTTCGCAAAGAAATTTGTAGAGACCCTTCGAGAAGAAAGCTAAGAAAAAATAGTGGGAAGTGTGTGAGCCCGACGTCATTAAATGAGACATGAGGTTAGGCGCATAGGAAAAATTGAAATCTCTTTTAGAAATGATTTCTTGGTTACGAGGCATGACGAGCCAACAAATACCGGTGGCAACCAACACGTTACCAATCCAATCATACCTCATCATGATGTTGTAAGCCCAAAGGAATTGCCAACAAAACAACACGTCCATCACCACTAGCCTGACCGAATGAGTCACCACCACATCAGCATAGATTAAAGGGATATTCTCATGATTTCAATTCTGAAACTAACACCTCTAGACGACCCTAGGGGAAGAGAGGAGAGTAAGGAAAACACTTGGCAGTAGCTCAATCATTGGTAAGAATTTTGGATTTCTCTTCTTGAAGAAGGAAGTTAACATGGTTGGGGAGGGAATTATGGCTCCTCCAATATCTCAAGCCTAAAATATTTAGGCCAATGGCCGCTAGGACATCCCCCACTCTATTTCCTTCCTTGTAGACATGCATAATTTAAAATCAAGCCCAGAGATGAGCCTCGGGGTGTCCCTAATGGTTCCCTCAATGGTCCAATTAAGCCTATTCCACCCTTTGAAAACATCATTGATGAGCTTGGAGTCACCCTCAATGTCCATAATCCTGATTCCCATGGTAAGAGTGAGACGAATTCCCCAGGCTAAGGCCATAGCTTCAGCTTGATTAGAGGAATATACATTTAGGTTACTCGCATAAGCAACAAAAAGGGGCCCCAAATGGGTTTTGATAATCCCTCCACCACTAGCCTGACCCCCCCTAGCAACCCCATCAAAATTGAGTTTGAAATGTATAGACGAAGGGGACCAGACTGTGCTTTGCCTTAGGAGTCTCTTAGAGTAGTCAACAACTAAGAATGAGGGGGGGATGTTCCAACATCTAGCAATTTCCCAGTCTCGGGTAGAGGGGGGCTTGGAGGCCAGCCGGGTTCTAGAAACAAAGATATTCTCAAGAATCAACTTAACGAAGCGAGAAAACATAGTTTCCATAGAGGCCTCTTTCTCTCTGAATATCCTGTCATTCTTTTCCTTCTAGTTACTCTAGCTCACATGAGGGAGGATCTTCTTCCATAGTTGTTGGATAAGGGGGTTGGAAGAGGGGCCCCAAAACTCCTAGGACAAACTTAACAAATTGTCATTCATAATTAAATAGATATTGAGCTTGTTGTAGACCATCCCCCAGAGCTCCCAAGTAAGGGCACAATGGAGGAAGAGATGAGCAGGACTTTCCTCATCCTTTTTGCAGAGGATGCATCTATTAGGGAATTGGAATCCCCACTTGACCAAATTGTATTAGGTCAAAATTTTGTTGAGGAGAGCAGTCCACCAAAAGAAATTAATCTTGGGAATGAGTTGGGGATTCTAGACCTCTTTCCAGATAGAGGTGTAATCAGGTTCTCTTAGCAAGTTGTTGTAGGCATTTCTGACAGAGAAGTCTCCAAAAGGGTCCCACTTCCAAATGAATCTATCTTCCCTAGGAAAAAGGGGCAGGAACATACCAGCCAAAAGCTTCTGGAGCTCTCTAGCAGAAGGGAGGAGGAAGGGATGATCAATGCAGTAGTCCTCCAAAGCACTGCAAGTGCAGTTGCTGAAATAATCACTAACCCTTTCTCTGAAGAATATTTTGGTAGCATCCTAGATCCCTCTAAGGGAGGGGGAAGAAGCAAGGGGTTTCTCTCCCAACCAGCAATCCTCCTAGACGAGAATATTTCTTCCATTTCCAATAAGCCACCTCATACCATGGGATAAAGGGTCCCTGCAGCTCAAGATGTTTTAAATTTTGGAACCCTTGGAAGGCCCTCCTCTTTCAGAGTAGAGAAAAAGTCCCCATTACCCAGGTATTTGGCTCTGATGATCCTGCTACAATCTGCATCCTTATTCAAAAGCTTCTAGGCAATTTTGTGATAACTCAATGATGAATAGTGAGTACCAAACCAGTACTGAGAGGGGGGAGTGAATCAGTACAGACACAAAAAAATTTCTTGAACCGGTTTGACTGCAAATAGTGCACTTAAAAGACAAACACAAATACTGGTCTAAACCAAATTACTACTAGTTAAACATAATGAGACTGTAAAAGACATAAACCGGCAACACTTGGCTTTCCATACAACCTACTTCCTCATTTCCACTTTATCCTTATGCATAAATAGATATTCTATCATCAGAAATATAATAACATGCTAGATCAACATGATTCATCACTTGATAGAAAACAACAAAACATCACACGAAAAAGACATCACATATGACACACATATTTTTCACATGGAAACCTAACTGGGAAAAACCACGGTGGGGATGAATACCCACAAGCTGTTTTTTAACTATTTAGAAGTCCGCTTTGTTAGGAGCCTAGTCTGGTTAAAGACTGTTACAACAGGTTCTGTTAGGAACCGATCCTATTAGGGATCACCCGGTTAAGGGATGGCTAGAATACCTGGTTAAGGGTTAAACCCTGTTAAAGGTTACCTTGTTAGAGGATTTTATGAACTCAATGGCTTTGAGTCACCCTGTTAAAGTATTTACAGCAAGCTGGTTAAAGCTACCTTGTTAAAGGATTTTCCAACTATTGAAGTGATTAGAGATTGACAAGTATTACAATGATCTGGTAATAGCACACAATGCCAATGAAAACCCGGTTTCATTCCTTCCTTCTCTGCACACACACTTTGCAGGTATCAATTCTCTTATTTGGTCTGGCAAGAATCATGTATCTCTGCACATAGATACACACCCAACATTTGCCAACAACTTCAACATGAAAAAAAAGATCGACCTTATAGGAAACAGATAGGTTGGTAGCATAAACCCTAAACCCTAAACATTTAAGTTGAGAAAATCAATCAGTTCAATCCTGACCATTGAACACCTTGCATTTGAATACAACAGTCTTGAACAGATCTCAAGACATTCTCCATCATTTATTCTTCATTGTTTCTTGGAGGTGATAACCCATCATGCGTTCTTCATCATTTGCAGGGACCGCACGTTCCTGAGGTAGATAGGATCAATCCCCTTCATGCAAGATCCTTCACACACATGAGGCTGATGTGGCAACATGATCCGATCTCCATTACAATGCTAACTCATCACACAATGCCATCGATTAAATCACACAGGCTCGAAAAACTTTAACCAGAAACCCTGAGGCTGGAACTACCAACCGGTAGTCATACCATATTAAACATTGATAAAGAACATTTCATATACCGGTTCACTTGGACAAACGTACCGCTTCACCTTTTGCACATATACTAGTTCACAACATTATACCGTTTCACTTTGTCAGTTGCTTAACTTCAATAAACTGGTTCACTCTTCAACATATTACTGGTTCACTCTTTAGCATATTACCAGTTCTTTCTTCAGCATATTGACATCAATGACAACATAATATCATCATGTCAACATACTCTGCACATATGCCAATAATCTCTCCCTTTGGCATTGATGGCAATATACAAAGATATCTCTCTTTCTGCATCACATCTTCTCCTTAATACTGCAGATATCTTCTCCACTTCACATCTTCTCCCCCTTTGACAACAATGCCAAAGTGGAGGCACAAGCTTCCCTATTCCACTATGCTGCTCTCCCTGAGGAGTAGCATCCTTCAACACATCAATCCTGAAAAGATATAGCAAAGTAAGATCTGACTGATGTGGAGCACAAACCTTTAGTTTGCCTCTTGAAGGGGTAGCACCCCTAATTCTCCTCTCAGATAGGTAAAGGTAGCCTTCAGTAGAGGCTTGGTGAATATGTCTGCTAACTGCTCCTTACTGGAAACATGTTCCAATACCACCTCTTTGTTCTAAACCTTTTCCCTCAAGAAATGATACTTGAGTTCAAAGTGCTTGGTTCTAGCATGTAAAATTGGATTCTTGGAAATGTTAATTTCACTTGTATTGTCACAAAATATACTTACCGGTTTAGATATAGGAACTTTGAAGCCATTCAATACATGCTTCATCCAAATAGTCTGGGTGCAGTTCATAAAAGCCACAACATACTCTGCTTCTGGTATAGACTGAGAGATACAACTCTTCTTTTTACTCATCCATGAGACTAGTCTACCACCAAGAAAGAATGCACCACCGGTTGTGCTCTTCCAGTCATCCACATTACCAGCCCAATCATGTGTTCTTCATCATTTGCAGGGACCACACATTCCTGAGGTAGATAGGATCAATCCCCTTCATGCAAGATCCTTCACACACACGAGGCTGACGTGGCAACATGATCTAATCTCCATTACAATGCTAACTCATCACACAATGCCATCGGTTAAATCACACAGGCTCGAAACACTTTAACCAGAAACCCTGAGGCTGGAACTACCAACCGGTAGTCATACCATATTAAACCTTGATAGAGAACATTTCATATACCGGTTCATTTGGACAAACGTACCGCTTCACCTTTTGCACATATACCGGTTCACAACATTATACCGGTTCACTTTTTCAGTTGCTTAACTTCAATAAACTGGTTCACTCTTCAACATATTACCAGTTCACTCTTCAGCATATTACCAGTTCTTTCTTCAGCATATTGACATCAATGACAACATAATATCATCATGTCAACATACTCTACACATATGCCAATAATCTCTCCCTTTGGCATTGATGGCAATATACAAAGATATCTCTCTTTTTGCATCACATCTTCTCCTTAATAATACAGATATCTTCTCCACTTCACATCTTCTCCCCCTTTGACAACAATGCCAAAGTGGAGGCACAAGCTTCCCTATTCCACTATGGTGCTCCCCCTAAGGAGTAGCATCCTTCAGCACATCAATCCTGAAAAGATATAGCAAAGTAAGATCTAACTGATGTGGAGCACAAACCTTTAGTTTGACTCTTGAAGGGGTAGCACCCCTAATTCTCCTCTCAGATAGGTAAAGGTAGCCTTTGGTAGAGGCTTGGTGAATATGTCTGCTAATTGCTCCTTACTAGAAGCATGTTCCAATACCACCTCTTTGTTTTGAACCTTTTCCCTCAAGAAATGATACTTGAGTTCAAAATGCTTGGTTCTAGCATGTAAAACTGGATTCTTGGAAATGTTAATTGCACTTGTATTGTCACAAAATATACTTACTGGTTCAGATACAGAAACTTTGAAGCCATTCAATACATGCTTCATCCAAATAGTCTGGGTGCAGTTCATAAAATCCACAACATACTCTGCTTCTGCTATAGACTGAGAGATGCAACTCTACTTTTTACTCATCCATGAGACTAGTCTACCACCGAGAAAGAATACACCACTAGTTGTGCTCTTTCGGTCATCCACATTACCAGCCCAATCAGCATCTGTGAACACTTTCAGGTTGAAATCATCATTGTATGGATACCATAATCCATAGTCAATAGTTTCCTTCAGATATCTAAGAATCCGCTTGACTCCTACCAAGTGGGATTCTCTTGGTCTTTTTTGAAACCGAGCGGTAATACCCACTACATGTGTAATGTCCAGTTTGCTATGCACTACATAATGCAACTTACCAATCATTGCTTTGTATTCCTTCTCATTTACCAATGTTGAGTCATCCACTTTTGATAGTTTACAACTGGTCACCATTGGTGTACCAACTGGTTTGTTGTCTTCCATGCCAAAGGTCTTCAACACCTCTTTGACATACTTGGACTAAGTAATAAAGATTCCATCTTTCATTTGTTGAATCTGCAGTCCAATGAAGAACTTAATCTCCCCTATGAGTGACATCTCAAACTCCTTTTTCATCTCATCTGCAAAGTCATGACTCATCTTGTCATCTCCACCAAAGATTATGTCATCAAAAAATACTTCACAGATTAGAATTTGATCTCCTTCTGATTTCAAGTAGATATTGCTATCTTCACTTGTTCTTTCAAATCCAATCTTCACTAGATGGGAGTGCAAGCATTCATACCATGCTCTAGGTGCCTGCTTCAGTCCATACAAGGCTTTATGTAGCCTACACACCATGTCACTATCTTTTGATAGGGCAAACCCATCTGGTTGCTCTATATACACCTCCTCTTCAAGTATTCCATTTAGAAATGCAGATTTTACATCTATTTGGTATACCTTGAATCCTTTAAAAGTTGCATATGCAAGAAGCATACAAACTCCTTCAAATCTTGCTACTGGAGCAAAGGTTTCTCCATAGTCTTCTCCTTCTTCTTAGGCATATCCTTTGCATACTAGTCTGGATTTGTTCCTTACCACTGTGCCATCCTCATTCAATTTATTTCTAAAGAACCATTTGGTTCCAATGACATTTTTATGTTCTGGTTTGGGTACCAAAGACCATGTACCATTCTTTTCTATCTGATCAAGTTCCTCTTCCACTGCCTTGATCCAGTCTTCATCTTTATGTGCTTTTTTGAATGATTTAGGCTCAAATTCAAAGATCATACATGAGTTTTCTCTGACCTTTCTTCTTGTAATAATTCCTGCATCTTTGTCTCCTATGATCTGCTTTGGATCATGATTGAGTTTTACATACCTAGGTATATTCTTAATAGATTCCTCTTCCTTTTCTTCTTCAACCTCATCTTCATCAGCATCAGCATCCACCGGTGTAGGAGTACAATTACTGGTACTGGGTTGATTTGCAACCGGTTCCTAGAAGGTTACCATTGGCTCATCTCCTACATGCTCACTGTCGGTTTCCTCAGGTTTCTTAGAGTTTTCATCAATCCTAACATTGATGCTTTCAATGATTCTCTGAGTCCTATTATTGAAACATTTGAGAGCTTTACTCTTAGTGGAATATCCTAGGAATATTCCCTCATCACATTTTGCATCGAACTTGCTCTGATGTTCATTTCTCTTGATATAAAATTTGCTACCAAATACTCTAAAGTAGCCTACCACTGGTGTCTTACCGGTCCAGTACTCATAAGGAGTCTTATCCTTTCCTTTCTTGATGAGTACCCAGTTCATTGCGTAGACTGCAGTGCTCACTGCTTCTCTCCAAAAGGTGTGAGCAACCTTTCCTTGGATAAACATAGTTCTAACCACTTCAACCACAGTTCGGTTGTTCCTCTCTACTAAGCCATTCTGTTGTGGAGTCCGAGGGGCAGACAGTTGCCTCTTGATGTCATTCTCTTCACAATATTTGTTGAATTCACTGGAAGTGAATTCCCCTCCTTGATTAGTTCTAAGGCATTTGATTCTTCTACCGCTTTCCTTTTCTACCAGTTCTCTAAAAGCTTTGAACTTTCCAAAGGCTTCAAACTTGTCCTTCAAGAATGTGACCCACATCATTCTTGAGCAATCATCTGTAAGAATCATAAAATACCTATCTCCCTGCATTCTCCTAGTTTTCATAGGACCACACAAATCAATATGCATAAGATCAAGTAAATTGTCTATAGTGAAAGATTTACCTTTGAAGGTTGAGGAAGATGTTTTCCCTAGTTGACACTCTTTGCACAAAAGATTTTCTAATTTGCTCAGCATCGGCAATCCTCTAACTACCTTGATCTTACTGGCCTTCACAATATTGTCAAACTTTGCATGGCAAAGTCTCCTATGCCATATCCAGCTATCTTCAAACTTAGCCATAAGACATGTACTAACATTAGCATTTAGCTGAAATAGGTTACCTTTGGTCTGCATGCCGGTAGCCATCAATTCACCACTCTTTCCTTTGATTTTGCACACTCCATTTTTGAATTCCAAAGTGAGTCCATTATTATTCAGCTGAGCAACACTCAAAAGGTTGTGCCTTAGACCTTCTACCTAATACACATTGTCAGCACTGCTTCTTCCATTCAGAGAGATGGACCCTTTGCCTTTTACCATACATGGTGCATCATTACCAAAATTAACCACACCACCATCATACTCTTCCAGAGAAAGAAACTTACTCTAGTCACTAGTCATATGGTGAGAACAACCACTGTCAATAATCCACTCATTGGAATTATCAAAGCGGGAAACAAGAGCTTTCTTGTTTGACACATCTTCCTTGACTGCTACAAACACAATATCCTCATTTTCTTCATCTTTTGATTCCTCATCAGTGACACCTTCATCAACTGCTACAAAATAGTTTCTTCGGTTTCCTCCTTTGAACTTCTTGAATGTTTCTGGTTTGTCCTTGCTATCACCATTTGGAAAGTTTACAGCAATGTGTCCTATCTGGTTACAAGAAAAGCATTTCAAAGGGAGCTTACCTCTATATTTACCAGTTCCTTTAGGAAGTCTCTTGGCAAGAAGAGCTTCAAATTCCATCAGGATCTCCTCATCATCCATGTCTTTGCTCTGTCTTGCTTCACCACTGGTACTAGATTCTTTGCCTTTTCTAGATGGAGCAACAGATGCTCTAAAGGCTTATTTAGTCTTTTGAACACTATCATCAAAACTATTTAGCTTATAGGCTATCAACTTTGCAATGATGGAGTCTAGGGATACCTTAGTTTTGTCTATTGACCTCAACTCCTGAATAGCAGCAACCCTTATTGCATAGACCGGTAATAAGGATCTCAAAACTTTGCTAACAATAGTGGAATCTTCCATTTTACCACCGGCACTCTTGATATCTCCAACAACAGTTTTTATTCTTATTCCATATTGTTGAATGGTCTCTCCTTCAACCATCCGCATGTCTTCAAACTTTCCTCTAAGGATTTCTTCCTTAGCTTGTTTCCAATGCTCATCACCGGCATAGATGTTCTCAAGAGTATCCCATACTTCTTTGGGATTTTCTTTATCCTAGACATTAATAAACTCAATGTTAGATAAACTACTAATTAGGGCTTCCATGACTTGCCCATTCTCCTGAATGACTCTCTTTGGGTCATTGGTGAGAGTACCGGTAGGGATAACATAAGCATTCTCAACATAGCTCTAAGGTTGAGCACCCATGCTTCTAATGTATATCTTCATTATGTGCTTTTATATTTTAAATTTATCTTTGTTGAGAATTGGACCTTCCCTCTTCATCATTACAATAGGATCTTCCCCTCAAGCAGTTAAGCTTACAACACAGAGGACCTGGAGGATGCTCTAATACCAATTGATAACTCAATGGTGAACAGTGAGTACCAAACCGGTACTAAGAGGGGGGGGTGAATCAATACAGACACAAAAACTTTTCCTAAACGGTTTGACTGCAAACAATGCACTTGACAAACAAACACAAATACCGGTCTAAACTAGATTACTACTAATTAAACATAATGAGACTATAAAAGACATAAACTGGCAACACTTGGCTTTCCATACAACCTACTTCCTCATTTCCACTTTATCCTTATGCATAAATAGATATTCTATCATCAGAAATATAATAACATGCTAGATCAACATGATTCACCACTTGACAGAAAACAACAAAGCATCACATATGACACATATTTTTCACGTGAAAACCCAACTAGGAAAAACCACGGTGGGGATGAATACCCACAAGCTATTTTTGAACTCTTTAGAAGTCCCCTCTATTAGGAGCCTAGTCTGGTTAAAGACTGTTACAACATGTTCTGTTAGGAACCGATCCTGTTAGGGATCACCCGGTTAAGGGATGGACAGAATACTCGGTTAAGGGTTAAACCCTGTTAAAGGTTACCTTGTTAGAGGATTTTATGAACTCAATGGCTTTGAGTCACCCTGTTAAAGGATTTACAGCAAGCTGGTTAAAGCTACCCTGTTAAGGGATTTTCCAACTGTTGAAGTGATTAGAGATCAATAGGTATTACAATGATCTGGTAATATCACTCAATGCTAATGCAGACCCGATTTTGTTCCTTCCTTTTGCACACACACTTTGTAGGTATCAATTCACTTATTTGGTCTGACAAGAATCATGTATCTCTACACTTAGATACACACCCACCATTTTCCAACAACTTCGACATGAAAAATAACATCGACCTTATAGGAAATAGATAGGTCGGTAGCATAAACCCTAAACCCTAAACATTTAGGTTGAGAAAATTAGTCAGTTCAATCCTGACCATTGAACACCTTGCATTTGAATACAATGGTCTTGAACAAATCTCAAGACATTCTCCATCATTCGTTCTTCACTGCTTCTTGGAGGTGATAACCCATCATGCATTCTTCACCATTTGTAAGGACTTTGCATGTTCTCGAGGTAGATAGGATCAATCCCCTTCATGCAAGATCCTTCACGTGCACAAGGATGATGTGGCAAAATGATCTGATCTCCATTACAATGCTAACTAATCACACAATGCCATCAATTGAATCACATAGGCTCAAAACACTTCAACCAAAAACCCTGAGGCTAGAACTACCAACTGGTAGTCATACCATATTAAACCTTCAATAAACTGGTTCACTCTTCAACATATTACCGGTTCACTCTTCAGCATATTACCGGTTCTTTCTTCAGCATATTACCAGTTCTTTCTTCAATATATTGACATCAATGACAACATAATATCATCATGTCAACATACTCTGCACATATGCCAGCATTTTGGTCATAAGGGCCTTATTGAACCTGGAGATCTTGCGGATTCCCAACCCGCCCATGGCCTTCGGAAGACAAACTCTGTCCCAGCCCACCAAGGTGAGCATCTACTTTTCTTCCATTCCCATCTAAAGGAAAGTATTTTAGATATTCTATAGCTTAGCAGCCATAGCCATAGAAATATTAAAAAGGGAGATGAAGTACACAGGATCCCTTGGAGGGAGGAGGAGAGCAGCTACAATTTCTTGGCACTACTGAGGAATCTACCTTTCTAACCAGCCAGCTTCTTCTGCATTCTTTTGAGGATAGAGATCTAGAAGGAACTAGAGACGTATTTGACAATCAAAGGGAGACCAAGGTAGCTGCCAAGGAGGGAGGCCCTTTGACAACCAATGATTCTGTAAACTTTATCTTGGAGTTGGACATGAGAGTGATTGAAGTAAATGTTTCTCTTCATAGTTAATGTGTTGAACAGAGGCCAGAGCATAAGAGTTGAGAAATGATTTCCAAGCCTTAGCTTCCCACACAGAGGAGATACCAAAGAGATTAGTGTCATTGACAAACTATTGTAGAACATTAGGAGGCATTGTAGAGGCAGGTTTGATGCCCAAGAGAGCTCCCCTGTGAACCATGGAGTTCAAATTAGAAGCCAACACTTCAGCAAGGATGATGAAAAGGTAAGAGGAGAGAGGATCCCTTTGTCGCAGACCTCTAGAGGCCCTGAACTTCTCCAAGGAGCTCCCATTGAGAAGCACATAGTAGGTGACCGTAGATATGCATTCCCCAATAAGTTTGATGAGTTTATCTCCAAAACCCATAGTTTTGAGAACTTTGAAAAGGAAGTTCCAATTGACTCTATCATAGGCCTTGGAGATGTCAAGCTTGACAAGCTTGAGTATCATCCCTAGCTAATGACACTTGTCCATGGAGTGAATAATCTCATGAGTAGAGATGGTCACATCAAGAATCTATCTACCTAGGACAAAACCTTTTTAGGAAGGGCTAATCAGAGAATCCGGGAAAGGTTTGAGCCTATTAACAAGAACTTTGTTGAATATTTTATAAATAGTGTTGCAGAGAGTGATAGGTCAGAAGTCCTTGAGACTGGATGCCTCCTGAATCTTAGGGACAAGGGAAATGAAGGTGTAATTGAGCTTGTTGAGAAGCCTTCTAGATCAGAAAAAATACCTAGTGGCCAGAACAACATCAGGGCCCACCACATCCCAGAAATCTTGGAAAAAAGTCAGGGGGAAACCATCAAGACCCAAGGCTTTGAAGGAACCCATAGAAAAAATAGCGGACTTGACTTCCTCCTCAAAAACAAGGACCAAAATGAGGTTGTTATCTTCCACCAAGAGGGGTGGCGGGAGGCAGTTGAGAAGATCCTCTCCAACAGGGGCCTAGAGTCACCATCTTCCCTAAAAAAAGTGGCAAAATAGTTAGTAGTCAGTCTGCTCAAACTATCCTCATCATTCACCTCTTGATTGTTATCATCCAAGAGGGAGGAGATGTGATTTCTAGGCCTATGGATAATAGAAGATTTGTGAAAGAAAGTTGTATTCTTATCACCCTCTTTGAGCCATTGAACCCGAGATTTCTGTTTCTAGTAGAGTTCTTCTTTGTGTGATTTTTCCTTCCATTTTCTGTGAAGAGCAGCCTCCTCCATATGGGTAGCTTCAAGGGAGTCACCTTGATCAATGCTCTCTTGGATAGAAATCATTTTACTATTGAGCTCCTTTTTTTGAATGGAGATGTCCCTGAAGGTATATTTATTCCAACCCCAGACATTCCTTTTGACCAAATCAAGCTTCTGAGCAATCTGGAACATAGGTGTGCCAGGGATGCAGGTGCTCCACCATCTTTTAATGCATTCCTTGAACTCCAGATGAGAGTTCCACATAATTTCATACCTAAAAGGATAAATTTTCCTTAAAACATTCATGGTATTCCAAAGGAGCAAGGGGTTGTGGTCGGAGACCATTCTGGGGAGGGCAGTGAGCTTCAAGGAAGGACCAATTCCCCAATTGCCTGAGATGTGAAATTTGTCAAGTCTAACCTCAATAAGAGCATATCCCTTCCTAAGATTGGACCAAGTGAATTTTTTCCATGTTAGTTCCACATCGATTAACCCATTCCTTCCAATGAAGTCGGCAAGATCAGTCATACTGTCAAAGTACTTTGGGAGGCCCCCAACTTCTCAAAGGGGATCACAGGAGAGTTGAAATCACCCGCGATCAACTAGTGGGCATTGGCATTATTTTGTATTAGAGAAGTTATGTCATTCTAGAGATTCAGTCTACCTGATCTAACATTGGGGGCATAAAATATTAATGAGAAGGCAAGAGTCCATCGAGGAAGAGAGTTCAGAGACCAAAAGGTTGGCCGAGGAGGAGAGAAGACTGCCAAAGAAATGGGAGGGGTCCCACATGGTAACCAGGCCACAAGAGGCTCCAGTAGCATCACTGATAACAAACTTAGCACCAGGCCAAATTTTTACAGCAACATGGGAAAAGGAAGACATAGACATCTTAGCTTCTTAAAGGAGAAGGACCATAATTTTATTTTCAAAAATACACTTCTTAAGAGCATATTGCTTTTGGGGGTTGTTGAGGCCCCTAATATTCCATGAGAGGGCCTTCATCTCTTACCTTTTATGGACATCTCCAAGGTTCGTTGCCTACCATTGGCACTATCCCTTATTTCTTCCTTCTATCTTCATAGTCTCTGCAATGGCTGACCCACTTTAAGGTTCGTCCCCACATAAAGCTTTGCATTCTTAGTTTTGCATCTTTGAGTAATCCAACCCTCGTCAACAGGAGTCATGCAACCGTTGGATGATGCACCAGGAGCACCAGGGGAGGGGATACCCTAGTTCAGAGTGGGGTGAGATAACACCATCAGGGAGTGAACCATCTCCAGTGCAAGAATGGGGTCCCTCACAATCTAGCCATCTTCTAGTTGATCAACTAGTGAAACTGGGTTGGCCATCAGGGAGATGCATTGTTCCTTCAAGGATGATTTAGAGGCCTCGTCCACATACTTTGCAGGAGATTTGAGAAGGTTGATAATACTCTCAACAAAGGGATATTCTTCCATAATTGGGTCCTCGACTGTAGGGGGAGGCAGGTCCAGGCCAGGAGTAGGAGCCACAACGTGCCCCACAATTAGGGCTTGAATAATAGAAGGAACATTTGGCACAGGGCTTTCAACCAGGGTCAGGCCCTTGCACTTAAGAGGCAAGGGAGCTAGAGCTTTACATTGAGAAATATTATGCCCAGTTTTGCAGCATTTTCATAAACAAGGGCTTGAGTCCACCTACCAAGCCTAGATTTGAGGGTTATTAAATTGGGGAGATTCATGCTCATAGTAGCTTGAACATATAAATGAGCATAGACCAGGCGTGATTTGGTTCTGGTAATTTCATCAACACCAACAAAATGACCAAAGAATTTCTCAATCCATTTAAAGATGGACTCATCCCAGTATTCAAGGGGGAGCCCCGGGATTCGAACCCAAACTGGAGTATTTTTTTGCAAGTCATTCGTTGGGTCAAAACCAGCCTTCCATTGACAAAGGGAAATATTGTTTTGAACATAGGACCAGAAGCCAGAAAGGACAAGAGCGACATCCTCCTCAGTAGTGAATTTGAAGAGGAAGAGGGCTCCAGGCATGGTGCTAACAAAAACACTCCCTTTCAGTTTCCATTTGTCCTTGACCCATTTTCTAACCATCTCCACTATGGGGCGCAGGGAGAAGAATTTTCCCACCAGAGTATTAGCCATGTTTTGCAAAATGCAGTCAAGAACAACATCAGGGAGCTCTAAAGATGTTCCCTCATCAGTTTGTGAGTAGACAAGGAGGATGTTGGGGTCCACAGTCTCTGTTTTTCTGACCAACACGTTTTTCCAGACTTTGAGATTTGTGTTAACAATGGGAGGTTCAATGATATTTTTCTTATCATGAAAAAACAGCATGTCAGGTATAGGATCAGAAACCATGAGCGTGACCATAGAGCTCTCTGAAGTAGAACCGTCAAGCTGACTCACATCTGGACTGGAAGGAGAATCCACCATGGGACTAGGAGAGGATGTGATAGATAGTGTCAGCATTGCAGTCCAAAGAGGGGTCCGTAGGTGGTGGGGAAGATCCCCACCAACAAAGTCCACCATGAATGACAGGGGTTTGAAATTTGAAACTTTCAAAGTGGGAGAATGCAAAGATAATTTGTTTTACATCATTGAAAGAGATATAGAGGATCAATGTTGATGTGACATGAGTGAGGAATATAAATTTGTGAAATAATGATAAGTGGGATTAAGAGAGATTATAGAAGAATTAATTAGGCTAAGTGGGATTAGGAAAAGTGATTTGTAGGAATCACATGACTAGGTTAATTAATTAAAATTAATTAGCTGAGTGGGTTTAGAGGAAATAATTATTGGAGGGACTTTAGAAGAATAGGGGAATAATTAATTTATTTGATAAATTAATTATTGGACAATAGTGACAAGATTAATTAAATTAGATTCAATTAACACTGAGAAGAATAAGGATAACACAATTAAATCAACTAATTATGTTGACAAGCTTAAATTAATTAAATATTAATTTAACTAATTTTAGGTGTCTACAACTATATTCCACCTTGTTTCGGCATGCTAATTAGTGAATTGAAACAAGGTATCATGTTTACCACATCGAATTCTCACAACAAGGTTTGATACAAGATCAAAACCAATAGAGAATCATTTGGTAAGAAAGAGAACTAAGCCACAATTCCAAGAAGGTTTGATACAAGATCAAAACCAATGGATAATAATTTGGTAAGAAAGAGAACTATACCACAATTCCAACACAACCAAGAGTGTGGTAATTGGACCTCTCTAACAGAAGATGAAAGATTAAGCAGAAAATGCAGAATTAGGGTTTGGAAAAAGAATTAACTTGACAAGTGTAAAGGAATATTTTTAATAGATAAGAGGAAGAGATCATTATACAAATACATCCACCTTCAAGAATAAAGGTGACCTTTGATAAAGATAGCAACTTGAAAAAGAGGAGAAGGAAAATAAGAATACACACCTTCTCCATTATTTAGGAAAAGAGGATTCTTAGTGAAGGATCACACACTTTCACTAAGGAGAGATTATTCATGAAAGATTTATTATTTCAAACAAAGAATAGTTCCTAACAAGTAACACACATACTCTACGCAAGAAATGACATCAAATGAAAAATGAAACTCAACAAAGGAAAGGTGAATCATTGGAATAAGTGATAGAAGATAGAAATATCATTCTTCACCTCCAAGTATAGAGGAAAGGTTTCCAAAGAGAGATCATTTATAAAAGAAACACTCTTCTATAAGAAGGAAAGAGATCCTCGTCTGGGACAAATGTGTGCACAACATAGAAGGGTTCCTTATAAAAGATGCCACTCCATGAAGAAAATAATTTGATGAATGATTATAGACTTCCAACACAAAGGAAGAGGTCCCAATTAAGGATATGTACTTAAGATCCTTATTAGTGATATTTGTTCCAATATGAGAGAGGGAATTCCCCAATAGGGATATATACATCTACCATTGATAAGAGATCCTTATAGAAGACACTACTTCACAAAGGGGAAAATTTAAATCTAAAGAAGGAGAGATTTTTGAAATAATTCTTGCCCCCATAGAGACAAGAGATGCAAAAAACATAGGCTATTATATTTCTTCCAAAATGTGATTGCACGTTAAGTAAGCTACCCATGTCACATGGTAAAGAGCAACTTAATATCCACTAATGTCATTTAAATATATGATAGATTTGTTGGCTTGATGATGATTTGTGTAATGGATGACTTCATGTGTCATCATTGATGGCACATGTATACACACACATATGTTCACATTGTCATAGTCATCTTAGTTAAGACAAACCGGTATTACTCCTAGGTCTTTGTATTGAAAAACTGGTATTATATGCATAGAGAAGTCCAAATGGTTTTGAGGGTGTCTAACCGGTATATGTAGACAACCAGTATATGCAGCTTGGAGATTCAGTGGAGATCAACAAGGAGGCAATTGGATGACAATCGATCTATGAGTTGGAAGTGGTTAACTCTTAACCAGTATCGGTGTTCCAACCGGTTTCACTGATTGTGTGATGAGTTATCATTGGTCGTGATGATTTATCCCTAACCGACAGATTTGGCAGAAATTTATGATGTGTTATGTTAGATTGTCCAGATACACTGCACCTAGGAAATTATGATGAAGTTCCTGAGCCGACATGAAATCTAATGTCTATATAATGACATTGTGATGAACTATTTTCATCATGCAAGATAGAAGTGTTAAGTTGTTGTGATTTATTGAAGGCATTGCAGAGTATGTCGGTGATGCAGTTATGAGTGAGCAGAAGAGGATCTATTCAAGAAAGTTGTGCTACTTCTAGATCACACCGCATGTTGTTTTTTAATCACTACAATAGTCAAATCCCCTAGTTGGGTAAGCTCTAACAAGCTTCATTGTAAAAATACTCTAACCAAGTGTTCCATTAGTTTGGGTTTTAAATCCTCTACCGAGGTTACTCCTAATAGGGTACTACCTTTAATAGGGTATAGCTCCTAACAGGGCTTTGGGATCTTTAATAAAATTCGCTCCTAGCAGAGAACTTTTGTAGACCTTAACCAGTTAGTTACCTATTACTGCAGATAGTTAACTTGTGAGTCCCATCTCACCATGGTTTTTCCCAGTTGGTTTTTCCACATATAAACACTTGTGTTATGGTGGATATTTTACTTGTTGTGGATGCTTTAATACCATTTTGGATTGCATGCATAGTATCTAGTAAGTTGGTTATCTGTCTTTACCGGTCTGTGTTTAAAGTGGTATTGTTTTTGTTGTCACTGATTCAACCCCCCCCCCCTCTTAGTGCTTTATAAGTCTATTAATTGGTATCAGAGACAAACTTCCTTAAGGCTTAATCACTTGGAAGGAAACCCTAAAGGCACCATGGGGTATATGAGATATTTATAAATGGCTAGAGTGATTTATGCAACCAAGGAAGAGCTTGAAACCCTAAGGGTCAGATTTAAAGCTTCACAAGTCAAAAGGAGAGAGCTTGAAACTAATGGAGATATCTAATAATATTTCCTTAGATGAGGCCAACATTGATGCATTGGCTAAAGAAGTTGAAAAACTAAAAGGTGAAAAGCAAAATTTGAGGAGAGAGCTAGAAGCCCTAACAATTTATATGAGCCAAGAGCTTGAAGAAAGAAGGGCAGTTGAAGACCTAATCAAAGAGAGATATCATGAGAATGAAACTTTGCATGAGCATTGGCATGAAGAGAAGGAAGGGAAAGAAGCACTATAGCTAGATCTTGAAATGGAAACATCTCTAAGAGAGACTCTGACAAAACACAATGAAGATCTTACCAGAGAGCTCACTGAGGCTAATTGGAAGCTTGAAAAGTTCAATAAGAGTTCTTCTATGTTGGATGAGTAGATCCAATCTTAGAGGATGAAAGGTGACACATCTAGACTAGGTTTCAATACATCTGAGAAAAGAGAAACTTTCGGCAACAAGAGCAACATGCACAAAGGAAAAATTGCTCCTAAGGCTAACAAGCCTACCGGTAAGAAAGATTTTCAACCCGTTTTCTATATCTATCACAAACTTGGACATACTGCTAATGTGTGTAGAAGAAAACCTAATGAGAATATAGGCTATAATGCAAATTCTAGGTATGTTTCTAGAAGATTTGAAGGTCATTTTTATACATGCAACATGTATGGACATAGATCAGTTGAATGCAAATATGGAGCAAACAATCTGGTACCTCACATGAATCCAAGACCTAATGGTGATTGGAGAAGAACCTATGACAACTAGGGAAACATGAACTGGTAGAAACCCTCTATCAACCGGTTTAGTCCATATGAAATGGAAAAGGTAACTAATGTGATTTGTACCATTTGCAATAATTATGGTCATGTGTCTATGAACTGTAGAAGGAGAATTGGAAGAGGTAATGCAGGACCTTGGAGATCATTTGGGATGGCTTGCTATCATTGTCACAAACTAGGACACATGGAAAAGTTCTATAGAACCAGGAAGAACAAACCAATCAACCACTCTGAAGACCAGAAAGGTAAGCAGAAGGTCAATGTTGAGGAAAATAGAGAGGAGATGAATAGAATCTGGAAGAAGAAGAGTGAGGACAAGCCTGCAGAAGAATATCCCTTCACCTAGTGTGGAGGATCCTACAACGAAGGACTAAGCCCTTTCAAACAGGCCTAAGGGCAGCATAACGGTAAATCTACTTTCGGACCCCTTGAATAATGCATGGTAAAAGAGTTTTGCATTTTGAGTTGTTTTGTAAGAATTCTTGATATCATTGTCTATCAGTTTTCAAAAAGATTATCAACCGGTTATATACCAATCGATATAAGTGAGTTTTGTTAAGCGGTATATTAGGGTTTGTTACCCTATTGGTTGAGTAATTAATGCAGTGGGTAATTTTATAAAATCAAGTTTCACTATGTTATTTTTACCCTAATTGCATTCGAAGGAGAGTTTTTGAGCACCTGCAGAATGAAAAAGAGAATCGCTAGCTGATTGTGAACGGATTTGTGTTGCGGATCGAAAGATTGAATCGGATTCAAAGATCAAAGAAGGCAAAATGGTTTTACATTCAAGAGATCAACCAGAAACCTTGCCAATGCGAAGGGATTAAGGTATTATTTTGTTAATCTCTCTCAAATCAAGTTTATCCAGAATGGAATCATCATCTAAGCAATCAGAGAGACTTATGATTACTGTTGAACCTATGGAGTCTATGGAATCTGATAAAATAGTATCATACAATGCATTGTCTCAAGCTCATGTAGGTGTTATGATCAAAGTTGATTTATCCAGTTATACTGACTGTAAAATTGAGGATTTAGGATCACTATCAATTTATTCTCAACTCAAATCTTTGTGTGATAAAAGAGGGAAAATCAAACCCGAGTTCATTAGGGTTTATGAAAAGGGTTTTCACAATGCGGCATATTTTCTTGAAGATTTTGAAGAAGAGCATGTTAAGATAATTCTTAGTCATGTGAATGGAGAGAATATGTATCTTGACAAGTCGCATACAATCACGAAGGAAGTAATTCATGCAATGACTAGTTTTTGGCAAACCGGTGAAGTTCCAAAGCTGAGGAAAATTTCAAAAGAGACCGTGATTGCACTAACTCAGATCACCTCTGATGGTCATGCATTTTTGGTCAACAACATTAAAGACCCAACAGTTAGACTTGCAACTATGGTCATTGGTTACAGGATATTTTATTCCAGTAGGATGAACTATGTGCCATCTGTTGTTGTGCATGCAACTTACAAGATGATTGTTGAGAATGCAAATAATGACTTATGCGAGGCAATAAGGAGCCAATTGATTTTGAACCTGAAATCAATTAAGAAAGATAGTAGTCAAATTTTCAAATATGGTCAACTGTTGATTGATCTATTCTTCTATTTTCAGAATTTTCTACTGGGAATTGGTAACATTCAATGGTCGAAGGACATACCAGTAACAACTCAAATCAATAATAACATTAAGGTTGTAAAGAACACATTTTTTGTTGCTATGAACAGATATTTTAATGAGTTCCAAAATAATATGAGAATGAGGTTAAGGCTACCTGAAGATGTGGTGAAACACTTTGCAAAAGATATATGTTTCACAATCACCACATACTTTTGTCTTATGGAGGCCGTAGAACACAAGAAAGATGAGATGGAAGAAATGAGTTATGAAGTCAACTATGACTTATTAATCAGATATGCCAACAACCTTTTGGCATCTTCCAAGGATAAGAAGAAGAAAAGAATGGGAACTTACCAAGAAATAAATGCACCTGCTCAACCCAGTAGTGCCAAAGAGAAGAAAAAGAAAGTTGAGCAAGCACCTTCAATGACTACCGGTACAAGGGTGACAAGAAGTGTTAAAGTCAAAAAGGAACCGACACCCAAATTATATGCTAAGAAGAAGACAGCAACGAAGAAGAGAGGTAGGCAACTTATTCTTTAAGCAAAATCTGAGGATACTGACACTAAAGAGGAACCAAAGAAAATGAAAGAAACTGGTAAGAAAGCCAAACGAGTAGGAGACACTTCAAAGCAAAGTATTCCTATTAATGCTTTATCTTACAAACCTATGAGTGATTTTGAGAGAACTGTTAAAACATTAGGGAGGAATAGGTTTCATAATGTGAAAGAATGTTTTGATTCATTTGATGATGATCAGAAGCAACAAATCGTTCAAGAGGTAATCAACCACTTGTGTCAATACAATTAGTTACCTCAAGATATTGAAAAGGATATTTCTGATTCTTTGTATTTCATTCTTGTAAATAAGTGGAAAATGGTTGTTGAACAAGATCAAGAAATTATTGATAGAATTTTCATTCAATATTTTCTTGAATTACCTAGAGATGAATTATTACAATTGCTTGATAATTTCAAAGGACAGTTTCATTCTAATGCAAGAATGTTGAAGTTATTAAGTGGAAAAGTTCAATCTGTTGAAGTTGATACTCACCAGATAGCCATAAATATTCAAAGGATGCATGAGAAAATGAAGTCTCATAAAACTGATCAAACAGAGACTGGATCTCAACCGGAGTTGGATGAAGAAGAAATTATTGCACCAGATATTGTCTATCCTATTAAGCATAAGGATGACACTTCTTCTCTTCTGGTTATCTTTGTCGATGATACTAATGAAATCCAAGACACTATTTATATAATTGGTAATATCATTGAACTAGTTATGGAACCTTTATAGCAATTAGTCATTACTGTTACACAGGAAGCAGTTGAAGCACCGATCATTGAACCCAGTGTTGATATTCAACCACCACTAGAAAAAGAACACCAAGTGGGAAATCAACTACCATCGGTTACAGCAGATACATAGGAGAAACCTGAGAAAGAGGTTGAAGTGAAGGAAACTGAACAGATTAAGGAGGAAGTGAAAGAGAAAATAGAGGAGAAGATAGCAGATGAAAAGGAAAAAGCAAAGGTAAAGAAACAAACTAATGATGAGGATGACTCAATAGGCATCAAAGGGCCTATAGATGTAGATAATATGATTGCATCTAAACTCGTGGAGATTGCTATTGTGATGCAATCTAGAGCTCAAAAGAAAAGATTGAAAGAGTAGAGGAAAGAAGTAGAAACAATTCAAACTGTCGTTGAGATTCTGTCAAGTCTTCTACCAAAGACTAACACTGGGAATTTGTCAACTCTTGATGGTAAGATTGGCCAGTTGGTTGTTGATGCTTCTGACCAACTGAAGTCTCTTGAAGAAGTTGCTTAGACTTTAGCTGAGAAAAATTACAGAAAGAAGAGAGTAGAGAAAATAATGAAAGATATTGATATAAGGAAGATTGCTTTATCTCTGAATAAAGATCTTTTGAAGACTGCTATTGAAACTAGAGGAAGGATACTAGCCTATACATCTAACATTTTATTTTTCTATCCTGATCTGAAGAAAAGGCGAGAAGAGACAGAACATGAACTTGAAAGGATATTTACTCCTTGCATACCTTTACAGGATTCAACCTTAGCATTTAGCAAATCAGTTGATGATTTGCAACATTGGTTAGATATTTATGACTGTGAATAGGCTAAGAGACTCCGATCCTTGAAAGAGCTTGAGAACCAGTTGAGACCTAAAGTGGACATCTTACAATGGGCATACAAGGATGCAGAAGCAGTTTTGGTGACTCCAGAGATCAACATAGTGGATGCAATGGAATAATTTGGTGCACAAGTTATAAAAAAAATTGAGCTCACTGAAACATTATTGGAAACATGGGATAATGATTTTACTCATATGAAGATCATTTTCAGTGACATTTTCTTGAAAATTGCAGTGAACACTCCTTGAAAAACTCTTATATTTTTGTATATGTAGTTTTTGATGCAAATTTTGATAGAATTTATATGTATTTTAATTTTCAATTTAGCTTTGTTGTCAAAGGGGGAGTAGAAATATGTTTGTGTTGTGAAAATTTTGTATGTATTGTTAAGGGGGAGTAGAAATATGTTTGTACAATTTTTTTAAGCACACTTAGTTGTAAAGTGGTAAAATTTTCTAAGTGTTGCCATCAATGCCAAAGGGGGAGATTGTTGGCTTGATGATGATTTTTGTAATGGATGACTTCATGTGTTGTCATTGATGGCACATGTATACACACACATATGTTCACATTTTCATACTCATCTAATATTAAAAAACTAGTATTACGCCTAAGTCTTTGTATTGCAAAACCGGTATTATATGCATAGAGAAGTCCAAATGGTTTTGAAGGTGTCTAACTGGTATATGCAGCTTAGAGATTCAATGGAGATCAACAAGGAGGCAATTGGAGGACAATCGGTCTATGAGTTGGAATTTGTTAACTCTTAACCAATATCGGTATTCCAATCGGTTTCACTGATTGTGTGATGAGTTCTCACCAGTCGTGATGAGTTATCTCTAACTGACAGATTTGGCGGCAATTTGTGAAGTGTTATTTAGATTGCCCAGATACACTGCACCTAGGAAATTGTGATGAAGTTCCTGAGCCGACATGAAATCTAAAGACTATATAATGACATTGTGATGAACTTTTTTCATCATGTGAGATAGAAGTGTTAAGTTGTTGTGATTTACTAAAGGTGTTGCAGAGTATGTCGGTGATGCAGTTCTGAGTGAGCAAAAGAGGATCTATTCAAGCAAGTTGTGATACTTCTAGATCACACCACATGTTTTCTAATCACTACAACAGTCAAATTCCCTAACCGGGTAAGCTCTAACAATCTTCATTTTACAAATCCTCTAACTAGGTGATCCATTAGTTTGTGTTTGAAATCCTCTACCAAGGTTACTCCTAACAGGGTACTACCTTTAATAGGGTATAGCTCCTAACAGGGCTTTGGGATCTTTTATTGGTATTATGGATGTGTTGCATTGGTTTTGTCATTGATGTCAACACTTGAGAACACTTGAAGATCTTTGGTTATGTTCACCGGCATGTTCAGTGCCTTATGCACAGTCACCGGTATCTGGTTCACTGGCAGATTATATTGTCCATCGGCACTGAGGATGATCTGTTATCATCTGGAGATTACTTGGTTATGTTGAATACATTTTTTTGACACTTGGTTTCGGTGATTTGATTATTAGTACAATAGAGTTTGCATATTTGTTGTTGCCGGAAAATAGGTCTAGGGTATGGATCGACAAGCATTATCTATTCCAGATCAGCACGACATGTTATGGAGATGATTTGTTATTGTTGTAAATACATTGAGCCGACATCATGCATTTCATATTGATTAATTTTTAATTGATTTTAATTGTAATATCTTAGTGAGCTGACCTACACAATTGGTCTTAGGTTTTGGTATATATGTAAGATCTCATTTGTGAGATTATGTGGTGAGTGTGAAAAAAGGATTGTAATAAGGTATATGTGAATATAACCATAGCTATACACGCAGACATCATCTGAAGATTCAAGGAAGGTATGAGGAAGACAATCTGAGCTTAACCGGTACTGAATCCAGCATATGAAGATGTTATTTTGAGCAATACATTATCATTGGATTTAACCATCCAATTGTAGTCAATGTGACTCCCATTTTGTGATTGAGCAGTGAGCTCTAGCCAGTTGGCCTTTCTACATGTACAGACCCCATTTGTACACACATACTATCCACAGTAGTATCATCTGATTGTGGGTGAGGTTTCCACATATAAATAATTGTGTTATGTGTTGTGTATGTTATTTGTCTTTCTGTTTCATGCATTAAACTTTACCGATATTGCAATTAACTATTAAACTATCTACCGGCATTAAAGTTTGGTTTACCGATATTATGCACTAAGTTTGTTAGGTTATAATTGGGTTGAAATTAATAGACAACTGATTCACCCCCCCCTCTCAGTTGCCTCTAGGACCTAGCAATTGGTATCAGAGCTAAGTCCTCTTTTTGCATAATTTTAACAACTTGAGGAGATCCTATGTCTACTAACTATTTCAGAAAGGACAACCTAAAGCTTGATGGAACCAACTATGGTATATGGAAGATCAGAATGGAGACTCATCTGAATTGCATTGGAAAGGACATATGGGATGTTACAAAGAATGGCTATGGTGTTCCTACTCAAGGTCAACCTAATCCACCAACCTTTGCTAAAGATGAAGAAAATGATTGCAAAGCAAGAGAAGCACTTTTGAGCGCATTGTCAGATCAGCAAATCATGGGATTATCAGATCGATCTACTGCTAAAGCTATTTGGGATAAATTGGAGACATTGAATGAAGGTGCTACCACTGTCAAAATTGCAAAACTGGAATGCTTCCGGGTCAAGTATGAAAATCTAAAAAATGGAAGAAGATGAAAGGATTTCTGCTTTTATGGAAAGAGTTAATGAAATTGTTTTGGGTATACAATGTTGTGGAGGATCCTTTAGTGAAGATGAAATTGTTTCTAAAGTTTTAAGAGCTTTGCCACTAGCATACAAAATGAAAGTAACTGCTATTAATTAATTGAGAACAATGCCTAATGCATCAGTATCTAGAGATACTTTGGTTGGAAAACTTTCAGCTTTTGAATTTGAGGAATTTGGTCCTATTGCTAGTATTAAGACAGATTTGTCTTTCAAAGCTTCATCATTTGCAGCATCATCATCATCATCTAAAAAATCTGATTGGAAAGCACTCTATGCTAGATAACTTGAAGAAATCAGAAGAGGGAATGAAGAACTTGAAGAGTGTCATGCCCAAAATTTAGGGCAAGAACGGTATAATTTTTTATTTTTATTTTTTTAAATAACAACTAAATAACAATAAGTTCGCTAACACGAAACGCACTAACAAGTTTTGGTCTTAACTATGTTTAGAATGAACTTTATCTACTAACTTAAATAATGAAAATAATTTAAGATTAAATATGGATTAAAATGGACTAGCTTTATTGTCGCTCAATCTATTTAATTTAAAATTAAATATCAACTTCATTAATATTTAGTTCATAAACATCTCAATCTATTTAAATTTAAAATAAATATTAACTTCATTAATATTTATTTCATGAACACCTCAACCTATTTAAATTTAAAATAAATATTAATTTCATTAATATTTAGACAACTCAACTTATTTAAAGTTAAAATCAAATATTACTTCATTATTATTTGATTCATAACATCTCAATCTTTTGAAATTTAAAATTAAATAATTCAGCCACATATATATATATATATATATATATATATATATATATATATATATATATATATATATATATATATATATATATATATATATATATATATATATACAGCCACATATATATATATATAACCTAAAAGGGTTTACCCATGCAAACCCTAACCCTTATTTAATCTATAAAATAAGACCCTTATTTTATTTTTTTATTATTAACCATGTTTTACCCTAGCCCTAACCGGGCTAGGGTTTTCTGTTTTTTTTTTTACATTACTCCTTACTTATTTACCGTAGCCCTAACTGGGCTAGGGTTCCATTTTATTTCATTTGTTTGCAGGGGAACTTGGGTGGCGGCCATGGCAGGATCAGTCGGGTTGCAACAGGACGGCGGCGGCGAGTTTAACAGTGGGCGTCGTAAGTGGAAGAGGTGGACGGTGGGGGGGGGCTTGCTCCCCACAGAGACGGCGGCAACATCACTGTGGGTTGCCGCCCATAGTGGAGGCCGAGGCCTTCCACTGTGGGTTGCAGCCCACAATGGCGGTTGCGGCCGCCACTGGGGAACCCATGCCCACTGTGTATAAGGGCCGCCCTACGAGGTAACTGCAGGGGCCGAGCCCAATAAGTTTTTTTTTTTTTTTATTTAAAAACAAAATTTAAATTGTTATTTATTTTTATTTTTATTTTTTAAAATATAATTATATATTTTATATATATATTCATAGCATTTTTATACACATACAGGCATAAATACATTTTCTCTTTGGGTGATCATTATTCTGATTTTAGATATATATAAAAAGAATAAATGGATTAATACTTTCCTATTTCATTTACAGCAAGGGTATATATATATTTTTTGTTTTCCTAAGCAATAACTATACAAGTATTTTATTTCTTCCTTCTGCTATATACACGACTAGATTTATTAGTTTTACCAGCAACTAAATAATCTAGATTTTATTTAATTAATACTATATTAGAATAGCGATTATCATTTTTGAAATAAATAATTTTACAGACTTTGCAAAAAGAAAACCTATAGCAATTAATAAAAGACAGATTTGTTTTATTCTAGGCATAAAGTAACAGACTGATCATAGTTAATTTCACACAGCAAATTTAACAAGTTAAAATTTTACATTTACTAGATAAACTATCTATCTGGATACTAATTTCTGAAATAAATGAAAGGATAATTTCCCAAAAAATATTATGTTCTAAAGTGCATTTACAGAAAACAGAATTTAAATGATTTATATGCAACCTATAATATGCATGCGACACTAATCTCATTATTTCCCTTTTTTTTTTAATTTTATTTTGAATGCATACGAATTAAGTAACTTTCTTGCTTTGCAATTTAATACAAAAAAAAACACATCAGATATAACATTTCGAGCTTTGGAAAAATTCTAAATTTATAAATGCACAAATTCTTTTCTGCAATAAATAGCATACTAAAATATTACAACTTTTTTTTAAAAGGAAACGTATTTCAAGATAACACTTTTATCACTATACAATGGGTCTCTCATTACCAACAAATGAGGACCCCCTTTTTGTTTCTTTCAAATAAAAATTACATTTACAAATAAATTTCCTGCAACCAATAACTCCTACAACCTTCCACTTGTCCTACGCTTTTCTTCCGACAATCCTGCAATGTAAATCAAATCTATGACCATGGAGTGCTCACCTCCCAACCTAGGCTAACTGGTAGCCACCCCCGAGCTCGGAGAACCAAGCCCTAGATGGGAAACAAACATGCAAACACAAAAGGGACAGAATGCACACAAATTCAGACACTCTCCCATCCCGACTACACTGCACCACACTTTGGTGATGACCTTTTTAAGGGTGGTAGTGGACCAATACCCTGAGGAGATCTGTAAGTATGGAAAACATGTAGCCATCTCATGGCACAACAAATACATCAAGAATTGCAACCCCTTATTCCTTATGCCCCCCAAGGCATTCTAGCCTTATTTCCCTCCTTATGACCCCCATTGCACAAACAGGCCATGTAGCAAGGGTCACACAAAAAACCCTTGTGATCGCTCTCATAATGAGAGTCTCTCACTCGAGGGTTGTCACTGCTACCACCCACAAGATCCTCTTCTCTCCCAAGAGTAAGAGGTCTTGATGACTCCCAAAAAAAAACATACAAAACATAATACAAAATACCAAATGAAATTCCCAAAAAGGACATACAAGGAAGCAAATCTTTTACACCAACATACTTCAAACACATGCAAAAAGAAGCCATTTTAAGTAGAACGCAACCAACCTTAATCTTCCCAAAGGTAGGTTAGTTTTGTTGAGGATGAGCTACCCAATTCCATGATTCTTCTCTTCCTACCCTTAGCCAGAATTCTCTATTCGAAATATATTCTATTCTTTTCAATATTTCTCTTGTCTCCAAAAATGGAGAGTGGGTGATTACCCACAAATTTTCTAATTCTTGCTTAAGAAGCCTATTGTGAGAGTTCTCACAAGTTTCTAAAAACTAAAGAGGAAGGTAAGATAGAATGGGAAAGGGAACTCTCATTCCAAAAGGAAAGTTTACAACTAGGTTCAATCTTCTAATTTCAATTTTCGCACAACTCAAAAAAGTCAATTTTTAGGGTGTCTAAAAGGTCACTTAGGAGTAGAAACTTGCCTTAAATTACCCCTAACCCATAGGTATACCTTATGGGCTTTAGGAAACCCTATTAAACTACCCCTAGGTGTTCATTTAACCCTTTTTAAACCCCTCTGAAGTTTATTTTCGGGTCAAACCTATGTTGACCACCCCCAAAGATTCTTTACCCAAGGTATTTATGACATTGCGTTACATTATTGAAAAAGCTATAGTTGAACACTTTCCCACCAAGAGACAAAAATAAAAATTCAAACTTAAATCCACACATGTGTCAAGTGACACAAAGAAAACACTTTTACAATTTAATACATGAAATCGTCTCTTGTGGATTTTACACAAATCAATTAAATAACACTTAACACACATGCATCATATACTGTTATGAATAAAACGCAACACAAACGAGGTGTTGTCTCTCCAAATAGACAAACCCTGGCTTACGAACATACATAGGTCTAGGTTTGGTTCTCCGTAATATTTCCATGGTCACATGGATAACTTCTTGCGCATCTCAATTTACACATTAGTACTTTGAAATATCCAAATATAATATAATTCAAAGGAATAACAATACACATTGCAGACAATTTACATCTGAACAAATTAAATACATCTTTTATCCAAGAAATTTCACATAAGCAATTCATCCTAATTCTCATAAACTTAAACATACATCATAATTCTATTATCATAGTAAAGTCCTGCAAATTCAATAACGACATTTATCACCGCAATTTCATCTTATTCAAAAATCATGTAGTGTTCTATCTCATAAAGCATATAAATAAATCATCAATATATAGCAATGTTATCCAAATCCTGAAATCATATAAGTTCTAAATTCCAAAATGCATCAAAATAAAGTATCCGTAATAGTCTCAATATAAAGACCACTAAAATGTCAGACTGAGTCGAGGTGAGGCCTCACAAAGAGCTTGAAGCACTATTTGCAAGGAAAATGCCTAAAGGTCTAGTTGGAAGTAATTATGAAGGTAAAGCACCATTTAAATGTTTTAACTACAATAAAATTGGTCCTATGGCTTCTATGTGTCCTGATAGACATGCAAGATTGAAAGAAGAAGCTAAAAGAACATACAAGCCTAACCCTAAATATCAAAGGTATAGATTTAAGAAGAATAGAGACAAATCTTGTTATTATGCTGATGAAGGAGTTACTGATGATTCTAATGAGAAACCGGCAGACAATGGATGAGCTTTTGTTGCTATAACAAAAGATCAACTGACACCTACTATTCAACCACTAGAGCAGGCCCTAGCAACTAAAATTGAAGAAAAGGATGAATGGATTATTGATTCTGGATGTTCACATCATATGATTGGTGATAAGAGTAAATTCTTAACCTTTCAGGAATACAATGGAGGTCTAGTAAGATTTGGAAACGACAAAGCTCGTTTGATCAGAGGAAAATGGACTATATCTTTTGATGGTAAGCACAATACTGATAATGTTTACTATGTTGAAGGTTTGAAACATAATATTTTGAGTGTTGGTCAATTAGTTGAAAAGGGATTTCAATTACAATTCAAGAATGGTAAATGCAAAATCATGAATAGAACTGGTTTGGAAATCACAACCGGTAATTAGACTAGAGGTAATATCTTTCATTTGAATAACAATGAGAAGACATGCTTGATTGCACATATTGATGAAAGTTGGTTATGGCATAAGAGACTGTGTCATGTAAATTTTGATTGCATTGTGAAGATCAGTACAACTAAGGCAATAAAAGATTTACCTAAGATTGTTAAACCTCATAATTCAGTATGTAAGGAATGACAATTTGGAAAGCAAGTTAGAACAACTTTTAAGAGTGTTCCAGAAAAATCCAATAATGTTCTTGACTTAAATCATACTGATTTATGTGGTCCAACAAGAACTAGAAGTTTACAAGGAGATAGATATTTTATGCTAATCATTGATGATTATTCTAGAATGTGTTAGGTTACTTTTCTCAAGGAGAAATCAGAAGCTTTTGGGAAATTCAAACTATTCAAGGTCATGGTAGAGAATGAAACCGGTAAGAAAATCAAATGTTTGAGATCAGATCAAGGAGGTGAATTCACATCTAAGGAATTTAATACATTTTGTGAAGTGAATGGAATCATAAGACAATTATCAACACCTTGGACACCCCAGCAAAATGGAGTTGTGGAAAGGAAGAACAAAACTATTTTGGATGCAGCTAGAAGCATGATATCAGAAGCAAACCTACCTCATGTGAATTGGAGAGAAGCAGTCAATACAGTTGTTTATACATTCAATAGAGTTCACATCAAAGGTGAAACCGGTAAGACCCCTCATGAAATATGGTTTGGTAATACTCCTACTCTTAAATATTTCAGAATATTTGGAAGCAAATGTTATATTAGGAGAGATGATTATACTGGAAAATTTGATCCTCGAAGTGATGAAGGAATATTTCTTGGTTATTCATCTAAGAGCAAGACATATAGATGTTTTAATAAGAGATTGCAGAAAATCATTGAAAGTGCAAATGTGAAGATTGATGAATAGTTTAGAAGGTCTATAGACTCTGAACCAGCAATTGAGATAATCACAAATGAACCTACTACAAGTACACCAGTACAGAATTTTGATCCAGTCATACTGGCATCATCTGAGAATTCCACAGTGACTGATCAACAGCGATAAGTGAATACACCCAGGTATGTAAGATTGAATCACTTTGAAAGTCAGATAATTGGGAATAAGTATCAAGGTGTTATGACTAGAGGAAGACTACCAAATGAAGAGGTATGTCTAATTTCTCAATTTGAACCAGCAACTATTAATGAGGCATGTGAAGATAAACATTGGATTAAGGCTATGGAAGATGAATTGGAACAAATTGAAAAGAATAACACATGGACATTGGTTCCCCAGCCTAAAAACAAAAATATAATTGGAACTAAATGGGTATTCAGAAATAAACTTAATGAAGATGGTAAGGTAATCAGAAACAAAGCAAGATTAGTGTGTAAGGGATATTCACAGAAAGAAGGAATTGATTACAATGAAACCTTTGCACTGGTAGCTAGAATTGAGGCAGTCAGATTATTCTTAGCTTTTGCATCACACAAGAATTATAAAGTATATCAAATGGATGTTAAATGTGCATTTCTGAATGGTGATCTAGAAGAGAGAGTTTACATTAAACAACCTAATGGATTTTCTTTGGCAGATGACAAAGATATGGTTTGCAGGTTAAGGAAAGCTTTATATGGATTGAAGCAAGCTCCTAGAGCTTGGTATGCTAGATTGGACAAATATCTTTTGAAGCTTGGTTACACTAAAGGTAATGCTGATAGCAATCTATACTACAAAGTGACTAATGAAGTTTTTGTTGATGATATAATTTTTGGAGGAGAAGATGGATTGTGTAAAGACTTTTCTAATAAGATGCGAGAATAATTTGAAATGTCTATGATTGGAGAGATAAAATTATTTTTAGGATTGCAAATTTCACGGTCTGGTAAAGGCATATTCATAAATCAATCAAAGTACTTGAAGGAATTACTTAAGAAATTTGGCATGGAAAACTCTAAACCAGTAAGTAAACCTATGACTACAACTGATAAACTATCTTTGAAGGATGAATCAACACCTATTAATCCGACAAGATACAATTCTATGATAGGAGGTTTACTGTATTTGACACAAACAAGCCCTAATATTATGAATGCAGTATGTATTTTTTTAATATTTCAAAGTAATCCTAAGGAAAATCATGAATCAACAATAAAAAGGATTTTCTAATACCTACAAGGCACAACAAATCTTGGCTTATGGTATCCTAAAGATAAAAATTTTGATTTATGTGCATACACAGATGCAAATTGGGCAGGAGATGTAGATGACAGAAAAAGCACCACCAGCAGAGCATTTTTTCTTGGCAGTAGACTAATTTCATGGTTGAGCAAGAAACAAAGTTATACATCCTTATCAATAGCAAAATCAGAATATGTTGCAGCAGCAACTAATTGTACATAGGTATTATGGATTAAGAAAATGTTGAAGGACATAAAGGTAAAATGAAAAGAACTTATAATCATTTACTGTGATAATATGGCAGTAATTGATATATGTAAGAATCTGGTATTTCACTCTAAAACTAAACATGTTTCTATCAAATTCAATTTTCTGAAAGAGAATGTTGAAGCAAAAGAAGTGAAATTGGTTTATGTGAATACTAAAGAGAAGATTGCGAATATCTTTACTAAACCTTTGCCTAAGGAAACTTTTGAATATCTAAGAGAGCAGCTTGGAGTTATACCCTCACCGGTAGAAACTTAGACAGTTGAAGCATGGCATCAGACCGGCAGAATTAATAGAGAAATATTTTTCTGACTTTGATGAAGGAGAGATACTTTTTAGGGGAGTAGATTGAATAAATGTGGTTATAACAATTGGTATTTGTAACAAGTTCTATGAACTGATTGTATTTGGTTTTGTATTGCTTTGGCATTTGATGTCAAAGGGGGAGAGATATCTATGGAAAAACACATTATCTTTGGGGAGAGATTATTCCTAGGGGGAGAGATATTATGTATTTTGATTTCTGGTTAATGATCTCTTTGGGAGATTGTTGGTTTTTGGTTTTTGGCATTTCTACTTTGGCACTTAGATGGTTTTTCCATCTTGTGTTGCCCTCAATGCCAAAGGGGGAGATTGTTGGTATTATGGATGTGTTGCATTGGTTTTGTCATTGATGTCAACACTTCTCAACACTTGACAACACTTGGAGATCTTTGGTTATGTTCATCGGCATGTTTAGTGACTTATGCATAGTCACCAGTATCTGGTTCACCGGCAGGTTATATTGTCCACTGGCACTGAGGATGGTCTGTTATCATCTGGAGATTACTTGGTTATGTCGAAGACATTGTTTTGACACTTAGTTTTGGTGATTTGATTATTGGTACAATTGAGTTTGCATATTTGTTGTTACCGGCAAATAGGTCTAGGTTATGGACCGGCAAGCATTATCTATTCCAGATCAGCACAACACGTTATGGAGATTTACTTCTCAAGCATAAGAACCTAATTCTTGAGATGAAGATTCAGATGTTCTGAATGAAGAGCTAGATGTTCGTCTCGACTCTTAGAATTTCTTTCCAAATCCAAACCTTCGTGATAGAGATGCTTACCTTAGTGACCCATACCTTCGACGATCGAGATCTTTATCCAGCTTATGTTTTTCGTGATTGATATCCAAACCCATACCCAGCAGTTATTGATGTATATGAAGAAGAAGTAGATCTAGTTCCAGAAGCAGATGATTTGTTATTGTTGTAAATGCATTGAGCCGACATCATGCATCGCATATTGATTCATTTGTAATTGATTTTAATTGTAATATCTTAGTGAGCCGACCTACACAATTGGTCTTAGGTTTTGGTATATATGTAAGATCTCATTTGTGAGATTATGTTGGTGAGTGTGAAAAAAGGATTGTAATAAGGTATATGTGAATATAAGTAGAGCTATACACGCAGACATCATTTGAAGATTCAAGGAAGGTATGAGAAAGACAATCTGAGCTTAACTGAGCTGAATCCAGCATATGAAGATGCTATTTTGAGGAGCACATTATCATTGGATTTAACAATCCAATTGTAGTCAGTGTGACTCCCAGCTTGTGATTGAGCAGTGAACTCTAGGCAGTTGGCATTTTTGTATGTGCAAACCCCATTTGTACACACATACTATCTGTAGTAGTATCATCTAATTGTGGGTAAGGTTTCCCACTGTGGTGTTTCCCCTTACAGGTTTTCAACGTACAAATAATTGTGTTATGTATTGTGTATGTTATTTGTCTTTTTGTTTCATGCATTAAAATTTACTGGTATTGCAATTAACTATTAAACTATCTACCGGCATTAAAGTTTGGTTTATCGGTATTATGCACTAAGTTGGTTAAGTTATAATTGGGTTGAAATTATTAAACAACTGATTCGCCCCCCTCCCCCCCTCTCAGTTGCCTCCGGGACCTAACATCTTTAATAGGATTCGCTCCTAGCATAGCACTTTTGTAGACCTTAACCAGTCAGTTACCTATTACTGTAGATAGTTAACTTGTGAGTCCCATCTCACCATGGTTTTTCCCAGTTGGGTTTTCCACATATAAACACTTGTGTTATGGTGGATGTTTTACTTGTTGTGGATGCTTTAATATCATTTTGGATTGCATGCATAGTATTTAGTGTTAGTGAACATATTTTGTCTTTCTTTTAATTGAATTAATTCAAAGCTCTGTTACCCTCTTTGAAAAACAAAAGTTCAACTAAACAGTTGGGTAAGTGTGACATACATCACTTCCCTCTAAATTTTAGATATGTACAACTCCCTCCATTAGTTATTCAGAGAATAATATAACTAAATAAAATGGATATGCTTTTAACCTGAAAGCATGTAAGGCTGCCTACTTCATTCTTAGATGAGAGGTCGGTAATATGCAAATATTTCAGAAAAAACTTTCTTCAAGATGCTTCACCACGAAAATCAAAAGTAATCAAAGCAAAGTTCAATAACACTGATTTCAGCACTTCATAAAAATAAACAAGAGAAACAAAGTCTCTTTTCAACCAAATATCTTTCTAAACAACACAGAAAGAAGCTCCAGATTAATAATAGCATTCACCATCAGAAAGATAATCACAGACAATTTGACTGGATTAATATTTGCAAAGAAACATTACTCCATGGATTCAAACTCGAAGATTTAAAACCTCAAAATGCATATGATCTTTATATATATATTCCATGCAACAAAGACATAAAGATACACACATAAGTTCCTTCCAATTTCAAATTCTGGAAAAACTGATCACTTCCTTCCGACAAAAAAAATTTGTCTAATCTCTAAGTCTACTGTTCCCCACCCCTTCTAAAATCTTTTTCATCTAACTTATAGTAGTATTTTTGAAGAACAGAGGAGGTCTCCCTGAAAACCCGACCTCCTTTGAAGCAGTTATAAAACTAATAGAGTATTTAGGGGACAGATGTCACGAAGTAATTGCAAGGTTTTTAAAAAGCATTTAAAAATAAAAACAAAGCATAAGCATCAAATTATGCTTCATCTCCAGCGTCATCTCCTCTTCCACTTTTCCAGGCATCATGGGTGGTTGTAAGCTCATGAATTATAGACTGACTCAGATTCTTCATGGCATTAGTTTTTGCCTTTGCAGCTTCCTTTTCCCACCTGTGTTTTACCATTTTCTCAGCATGTTTAGGTAACTGATCATTGCCAATGAACGTCATGGATTCAATTTGGGAAATCTATGTTATATCTTCAGAAGTAAAATTTCCTTTGGCCCTAATTTTCTCCATGTGCAATTTAAATGCCTTTACCGCCTCCTGTGTATTCAGCCCATAAAGTCCTAGTTGCCAATCATGATCTGGGTTAACCACTTTATTATCATTGACCAAGCTACATTGAAGTTCCTAGAGCTTGTAAATAGAGGCTTTGGCATCAGAGATTACAACCTTGAATGTAATTACCTGCCACGCTATGGTTTTCTTCAACACAAAGAGTTGGCACTCGTCAGTTACCAACTTTATTGAGTTTTATGTTAAAAACTTAGTGGCTCCATATTTTTCTATCTTGGCAAACATGGGTAATACGTTTTCCCACTTATGCTCCTCCTTTTCCCATTGCACAACCTGATTTTGGATCTCCGCAATGAGGTTTTGAATTTCATCACATAGCTTCCTCGAATCTATAATATATTTTTCACCATCCTTGATCACCCCTTCAATCCATTTTTCTACAACTCCTATGATGCTCTTGGCTCGGTGAACTTGATTCATCAGTTTCTTATTCTCCAATAAAGTGGGATCGAATTTTTCTGAAGCTTGCGATATAGGGAGTGCTCGAAAATAGCCTAGGCTATCAATGAATTGGGCTAAAACCTTGATGTGTTGTTTCAGTTCCTTTTTCTCTTGTCCATGTTTCTCTGACCTGGTGAGAATTTTCTTAGCCATCACATTGAAAAGGTGGTTATCAGAGTCCCTGCTCATATTTCCCAGATCTACTTTGGTGACTTCAAAATCTACTGCATTTATTTCTTTACTTTCATCCTTGGGTTTATAGGAAGTAATTTCAGCAACCCATCTCCTAGTCTTTTCATCAGCGTCCAACCTGGTGGTCATTTTGAACTTCTTCTGTTTAGGACCTTTTTCCATTTTTTTGACCACCATGTCTTGAATTGGGATAGACACTGGGATCGAGCTCTATTTCTTACTTACTAAAGTAGTTAACCATTTGGGAGTTGTGCTTGAGCTAGTTGTTCTTCGAGTTACTTTAGGTGGTGGTGTCATGGCTATAGTGATTGCATGGGAATCCATGGTGAAGGTCCTCGACCTCAAAAATATGAGGGTTGAGGATCTTGTCTTTCATCTCTATGTCTCTAACTAGGTCCATTTTCTTCTGTGCAACACTCCGTGACCTTGTAAATCGAGGAGCAGGACAGTTCAAAGAAGGATTAGGTTCATGCTTGAGGTGAGATGACTTCTTATTTTTACCTGCATGAACAGGCATAGAAGTGGGGTTAGAAAATCTTTTTGGAGAACGTAGGGAAACCACATTATCTCTTGCAGGACTGATCTTGCCTTATTTCATTGCTCTTTTCTTATTAACCCAATTTGCAGTTCTCTCCAAGACTCTTTTTGTTTTGAGACGTATATCATCTTCTTCTTCCACAACCCAATTAATAGAGGATGTTTCAGGTCCAGTTTGATCTAGATACCGAGGTTCAAATAGATCTAGATTATCTTCTTTGATTCCACATATATCAAGTTTCACCTGTAGTGAAACTATCTTCCCAAAAGTATTCCAAGTGTGGGATAGGAGGGTGCACCATCAAACCAAGGCCCCGTGAAAAACCTTTATATTCAAATTAATTCCTTTCTTGATACGGTTTGAAACTAAAATTCTTCAAGTCAACTCCTATGCTCAACGCATCTCACATTGAACTACAAGATAAAGTGCCCAATTGAACAAGGAAATGATCTTCCCATTTATCTTTGGGTTGATCTTTCTTAATTATAGCAGGTAATTGTCTACAAATCTCAGTAAGGACAAAGCAATCTGAACAAAAATGAGGAAGTCTGAAAGGTTCCTCTTCGAAACCACCTACCCTTATATAACAGAAACGAGGAAATTGAACAAAGAAGCTACCATATCTTTTCACCAAGGCCTGGCCGTCTTCAGACATTATTTTTTATTTCATGTTCTTCAATTCATAGCACGGGTCCCCCAAGAAACCATTATGCACTCTCCTAAAATCTTGTAATGCATTATCTCTTTGCAGCATGGGGTAAAAGTCATATACAGAAACATCCCCTTTAGCAGGTTGCCTAGGAATTCCCATTATCTCATTGGTATATGCCAAACAATATATCAAATAAGAAGACATGAAGAAATTTTGTTTGAACTTCTTTGCCATGCTTAGTTGTTCTCTCATAGAGTCAGCAATAAGCTTTGCCCAGTCAAGGAACTTCTTTCCCTCCAACATGAGTTGCACATAACAGTAAATTCGGTCATCAAAGTTCAAAGTTGTAGGCTTCAGCTGAACCTCTAACTCGATGTAACAACAACATAACATCATGAATATGGGGAAGCATGTGATTTTTGTTGGGGTGTTTAGGTATCCTAAAGCTGCCTTTCTGAGGAACTATCAACTAATGCTTCTCTATATTATTCCAGTGTCCACTCTTGTATGCATTGAACTTGATGATTGATTGGGCAGGAGAAAAATTTGAGAACTTATAATCGGGCAATTTGAAAACAGAAGAAATGACTTCCCTATTAATCATGAGGAGGGTTTCACCATTGTCCCTCTTGATAGTTTTAGAAATAGGGTCATATCGCACAATGCACTCCCTAACTAATTATGGGCAAGGAATAGCAGGTGGGAAAGTTGTTGCCTCTATCAGGCCACTACTTAGAATTTCTAGACCAAAAGAACCATCAATACCTTTAAATGTCCTTTCCTTCAAGGCTTCCAAATTCTCCCCTTTCAGGTCTATGTCGCTGACAATGGGTTCTATGCAATCAAGACTGGAAATATTTCCGAAAAGATGCAGAGTGGAGTTCATAATTTATAACCAACAACCCTTATCTCTCCAAGCAATTTTATTACGAGAGAGAAAAATAGCTAAAAATCACTGAAGAAGATAGGAATCAAAACTCACCTTCGTGGTTGAAACCAATCGAACAACTACCAGCACACAAACCTTCGACTAGACACTTCGCAGCAATGAAGAACGGGTTTCAAAAATAAATCACTTCATACCTTATAACAAATGAAGCGCCAAAAGCTAGTTTAGTGCATTAATTTTTGTTGTCAACTCAAATGAGCCAAGCATTGGGATTTGACATCACACATGTGTATTGAATGCACAATAGCACTCATTGGGATAACTGCCAATTCCCAAAAATGATTACTTTCCTTCAAAAATTGGCTGGTTGATGTCACCTGAGATATGACCAGATCTTCATCACACTTAGCAATAAATGCACCATCACGTCTTAGTCTTTTCTATGGGACCCACCTGATTTGAACATTCATGAACCATTTGAACTGACTTCATGAGGGTTCAAGTAGTTCAAAGCATATGCTACGCCAAGGAGATTTTCCTCTGGAAAAGATTAACTTTGTTGATTGTCACTGGTCCTTTGAACTTCATCAAACATTTTGAACATCACTAAATTGTTTGAACTAGGTTCAAATGGTTCACAGTCTAGAGAAAGAGGATATGAAACATCATCCATGACCGTGAAATAGAGTTGTTGCAAAACACTTGATGTGAACATTAGCTTGAAAATGTCTTAGACACAACTTAGCAACTGCGGTACCTAAATGAACACTATGAACTCTTTTCAGGATGGTTCGAGGGGTTATTGAGGTTCAAACAAACCATTGAAGCGTAATGCTAAGGATTTAGAAATGATTTACAGGAGGATTAGGGATTGAACCAATGAACTTTTAAGAAGATTTCGGAAAAAGAGGGAGAAAAGGACTCAACTAAAAATTTTGCAAGGCGACTCACTCTTGTTATGAGGTACGAATGACAAGGTAACATTTAGTAAGTTGGTTAACTATCTTTACCGGTTTGTGTTTAAAGAGGTATTGCTTTTTATGTCACTGATTCAAACCGCCCCCCCCCCCCTCTCAGTGCTTTATAAGTTTATCAAGATTGGATGAGGAATTTGAATATGACATGTTAAATGCTCTACCATCAATGAGAGAAAAAACATGTATAAGATGATAAGTATTGAAATGTTTTGATTAAGGAAGTAGTTTGTGGGAGAAAAATAGGCCACTAAGTCATGGTCCTCTTGCACACAAATTTCATCATACATAAAAGAAATATTAGGAGAGGGAGAATTATAATTTATCAGAGACTCATTTCTATAAGAGAGGGTATGAATAGAAGGTAAGGCCTCATAAGTGGGATTGTCAATCTCTCGGGGAGATTCATAGAGAGACTTGTCAACCACCATAATTTCCTTATGAGTAAGGTGAGTGTTGAGAGTTGTAGAGTGTGATTTAATTAAAAGGAGGTCATCATCACTACTAAATATAGCATTAACATTGATAGATGGTCTTTTAGAAGGTTTGGTATGATGAATACTAAGAGGGGGGGTGAATTAGTATGCCAAAAATCTATGTACTTAAACACTTACACAGTCTGAAGATAAACTGGTAAAACAGTCTAACAGACAGACCGGTTATCACACATGCAAACAAAAATGCGAATAAAGAATTCACCCTTAAAAGCAATACAACCATAACACAAGATATTTGATGTGGAAACCCAACTAGGAAAAACCATGATGAGATGGAACTCACAAGTCACTATCTACAAAATAGAAACCAGACCAGTTAAGGTCAAATCGGTTAAGGTCTTACAATGTTCTTCACCAAAACAAATCCTATTAGGAATCTCAATCTCTGTTAAGAGATAAGTCTGATTAAAGACTACCTTGTTAGAGGATTTTAGATTCACAGAAGTGAACCACCTTGTTAGAGGATTTTACAAAGGCTTTTGGGCCTACCTGATTAAGGACTAAAGACTTTTCAAAGATGTGAGTAATCAACAAGTGTTTGATCTATCTAATAGCACAAACTACTTGGTTAGATCCAGTATAGCTCACTACTAATGCGTTTTAGCATTACTTCAGTCTTCTCTATCTCTTTCTGTTATGACTTAATCTTCTTAGATAAGATCACTGTTACAACAACTCAACAACCACCTTAAACCCTAGCCACAACATAAACCCTTTCAGCAACAACAACTACAACAACTCAAAACCCTAGACATGATGTCCTTTTAAAGGAATCTGATTTCATGTCGGCCCAATAGGATTACATTACAATTTCCTAGGTTCAATGAATCTAGACATACTCAGTAACACGACACAAAAAGCACCGTCAGTGTGTCGGCACCGTCAATCAATTGGTGGGTTGGTAACTCATCACAAAATGTCGGTTGGTAACTCATCATAGAGTATTACCAGTTCATACAAAATACCAGTTGCCGGTTTGACAAAAATGAAGACTAGTAAGAATGTGTTATGCCGCTTTTCTCCCTCGTACCGGTTGAGATCTACGAACCGCTTGGGGTCGACATGCCGCTTCAGACCGGGAAACACATTCTGCAAAATCACCAATAGTCTAAAGACTAAAATACAACATACCGGTTGGAACAAATACCGGTTGAGCTCTAGCTCATACATATAAAGGGGATCTCTATACAAGTGTGTGTCCATCAATGACAATCACAACATAAACATAAAAAATGCCAACATGGTAGGATTTGAAGGATTATATCCAAGTTCAAATGTGGCTCCATGTATGTTATTTTTTAAAGGAACCTTAATCCCTTGTTCATTTGCACCACAATCATCACCATTATATCCACTCTTAGCTAATATGTGAAAAATGGGACCATAAAGGGATGCCAAATCGCAAAGAGATGTTGAGGCCTCATAGGTATCAATGCCATAACTAGATGAATAGGAAGAAGATTATTAATAATTGTTTGAATTAGAAGTAGCCACAAAATTGTTACTTAATTGTTTAGACAAAGTGGGTTGCTTTTTAGGTTCATCCATATCTTTCTCTTTTTTAATATTAGGTTCTCTTGGAGGCGCCCTAAATTATCCTACAAGGGCAGGTGTAAAATCTAAGGACCCCCAATTGTCTTCCAAGAGCACTTGTTCTAGTGAAAAGGTATCTTCAAGAGAAGGAGAAGATGATGATTTGGTTTGAGTGGAAGAAGAATCAAGAGTACTCAAGGAAATAGGCATACTTGAAGATGTAGGAGTTTTTTCAAAATAATTAGAAGTAGTTGAACAAGAAGATGAGGTTTGCAATGGATCTTGTAAATTGGTATCAGTAAACAAAGTATACATCTTATTGTTGTAAATGAACTTAAGTTGCCTATGCAAAGTAGATGGTACAACTTTCATACAATGAATCCAAGATCATCCTAATAGAAGATTGTAGGTAAGATTATCAGGCATGACATGAATATGTGTAGATTAAATAATAGGTCCTGCCTTAATAGGCAAGGTTATAATACCTAAGGATTGTTTAGCAATATTGTCAAAGTCACAGATAGTAAGAGAATCTGGTTGAATAAGAGAAGAATCCACTTTAATCTTATGCAATAAATTGATGCTACAAATATTAAGGCCAGATCCATTGTCCTTTAAGTTTATTCTTATACCATTACCATTGATTATAATAACAATCATAAGAGGATCATATTGGTGTTGGATCACATGGGAGGGTAACTCATCTTAAGTGAACAAAATTTGAGCTTTAGATTCTTTCCTAGGATCAATCAAAGAATCCATATTATTAGGTGTCATTGTAGGTGGGACATCTAAGTTCTTTAAACCATCTTGTAACATTCCATTATGTGTAGATGAAGTTTGAATCAAATCCCAAAGAGATGTCTTGTCAGGAGTAGCTTTAAATTGTTCAATGAGATCATACTCCTTACCAAGTGTTTGTGAGATATGAGGTGCTTGTAGAAGAATACGTTGAGAAGTAGGAAGTAAAGAAGGGATAAGAGGAAGAGGATTAGGTTGCTTATTGTTCTGCGTATTATATGTGTGGACAACTAAATTATAATTCTCTCGGGTGATCTATTTAGCATACTCATAATGACTCTTAGTGAGATATCCTCCTTGCACACTAATAACTAGTTTGTTAGGAGTGTAAAAGGCATCATTAGTATAACCATCTTGAACCATAAAGAGAGGCTTGTTAAGAGGTTGAATATTTGGAGAAGGACCAACACCTTGTACTATGAAAAGGGGTTTGTTAGGTATTTCATAATCATTCATAGTTCTCATATTGATCGAAGAGGGTTTGGGAACATGTGAGGAAGGTTTAGTATAGTTGAAATCATCAAGTGGTTCGTAGAGAGGATTATCAACCTTAAACATTTCTTCATGAATAGGTTTTTCTTTGGATTGAATAAAAGGGACATCCTCGTAGAGGGGATTGTTAATGATAGTAAATCATTGTACCGTATTAAAATTTTCTTGTTCCAAAGTATCCTTACAAGGGGTATACATTTTAGGAGAAGGACCAACATCATTACTATGAGGGGAATTATTGAAAGAAGTGTTGATAGTCTCTTCTTACACAAAAATGTTATCATGAATATGATAAATATTGTGAGAGGGATTACCACTAGTCATGATTGCATCATCCCTAGAAGGAATATTATTGAAAGAAGGTGGTGCAGTCACTGGTTAGAAGGGACCTCAAAGAGATCAATCTGGACCAGACAGCAAGAGTAAACACAATGGAAACAAGAGGTTATGATGGAGGTAATGCAGAATTAAATATATTAGATCATGAAAACTGATTATAGATAACCAGTAACATCCGAGTTACAAGATCCCACTCACTGGCCTGCTACAAACATGCTTAATTACAAAATAGGTCACTCCTATACCTCTAAAGCTAAGATCTATCTACTATATTCTATCTGATTTTCTTCTGACTGACTTCTAATGCTCAATTACAATGATTTATATGATCCAAGAAGATCTGATGGGCCCAAAAGGGATCAAATGCCGAAGAACAAGATGAAACATGTAAAACCAATAGGTCAACATCTGCCAAAGAGATTCCTCCAGAAAATCCAAAGGATGAAGTGTGGATCAAAGGGGAGGTCATCCACATACCAAGGAACATCATAATCAATGCACAGGGCTCCACAAGCTATGAAAGGGATCTGGTAAATTCACTAATACAAATAAGTCCAAATGGTTTTGGTGCCAGAAAATTATCTCAGAATCCGGAATCAATAACTTGCCTAAAAATGATCCAAATGCTCTGTGGTTTAGGAATAAGGAATATGATCATGTCCTCAAGAAAAATCTAACTCCACAATATCCGGTGAGCCAATGCAAGAAAATGCATAATGAAATGTTGAAATTGCAAAACAAAAAACAAATAGAAAGAAATATTTTTGGTTGATGCAAGATTGCCAAGAACTAGGATGCTCCTGGATCAAACATCCGAGGTTGTTGAAAAAGTGAGACTCTCACTTTGTCGAGGTCAGAGGAAAACCAAGGCATTCTACCTCTGTCTGAGAAATCCAAGATAAATCTTAAACTGGTATGTCCTTCAATTTTACAAGATACTCCTTATATTGTATACTTTGGGTGCTACACCCAATCCTATTGTCCAAATTGTCTTCAATCTGATCTGGCTCCTTTCGGGGCAACTATTTCTCCAAGTCTACAATACTGTCCTCACTAAATTTTGATTCATGATACTGATGTAGATCTGAAATGTTAAATATAGGTGAAATACTCAAACCATCCCATAACTCCACTTCATATGCATTTCCGGAATTGAAGTTCCTCAAGATCTTACAAGGTCCAAAATTCCTCATCTACAACTTGTTATAGGTTCCAACTGGAAATATTTCTTTTCTCAAATACACCATCACTTCATCACCAACTTCAAATCTCTTATGTCTTCTCTTCTCATCTTCTTTCTCGTTATACTTGTTGTTAATGTCCTCCAAATGTTGATTAACCTAAATATGCAAGGCCTTCATGTGATCTGCAAAGTCTTCTACCTCTGCACTCTGCTTGTCTTCATTACTAACATCTCTTAATTTTGATATACCTCTAGGGTTTGCTCTGGTAACAGTCTCAAAAGGTGTTCTTCCGGTACTCCTATTCACTGAATTATTGTAGGCAAATTATGCGTGTGCAAGAATCAAATCCCAACTTCCGGTTTTTTCTCCAACCAAGCATCTCACAAATTTCCTAAGCTCCTATTTACTACTTTTGTCTGTCCATCGGTCTATGGGTTAAAAGTAGAACTGAACTTCAAATCTGTCTTCATCTTCTTCTAAAGTGTTCTCCAAAAATAACCAACAAACCTAGTATCCCTGTCTGAAACTATGCTCTTAGGCAATTCGTGTAATCTCACTACTTCCTTTAAAAATAGGTCAGCTATATGCATTGCATCATATTTCATCTTACAAGGTATGAAATGAGTAATCTTTGAGAATCTATCCACTACCACAAATATAGAATCATTCACTCTCTATTTATTAGGAAATCCAAGTATGAAATACATGCTTATATCCTCCCATGGTCTCTTTGGTACTGTCAAAAAATTACACAATCCCACATTCTGACTACTGTCTTTTGCAACTTGACAAACTCTAAAACTCTGGACAAATTTCCTAACATCCTTATGAATCTGAGGCCAAAATTAATGCTCACTCACCAATGCTACTGTCTTATCAATGGCGTAGTATCCGGCTAATCCTCCACTATGTTTCTCCTTTATTAGATTCCCCATCATAGAACTCTTAGGTATACACAACTAAACTCCTCTGAAAAACATTCCATCCTAAATAAATTAATCCAACCACTTGCTTCTATCTACCATAATCGGTTCTCTACATGCTTTCCAAGATTTTGCAAATCCTAATACTATCAACTCCTCAAATCCTAATACTATCACTCTCATCTCTGTCAGCAAATTCCTCCTTCTACTCAATGCATCAACAACTTTGTTAGATTTCCTACTTCTATGCTTCAACACAAAGGTGTAATTCTACAAAAATTCTACCCATCTCATATGTCTCCGATTCAACTTACTCTGACTGTTCAAATACTGCAAGGCTTGATGATCAGTATATAACACAAATTCCTTAGGCAATAGGTAATATCTCCATTTCTTCAAGGCTTGAACTATGGCATAAATTCTTGATCATACACTAAATATCTCCTCCTGGCATCATTCAACTTCTCACTGAAATAAGCTACTTCTCTCCCTTCCCGGCTCAACACAACTCCAATTGTAGTTCCACTTGCATCATATTCTACTTGAAACACTTTGTTGAAATCTAGTAAAGCTAACATAGGTTGCTCAGTCACTTTTTGTTTTAGGAATTCAAAACTTTTGTTTGCTCCAGTTGTCCACTTGAATGCCTTCCTATCTCCCCTCATTTTCTCAGTTATAGGGTTACAAACTGAACTGAAATTTATGATAAACTTCTGGTAGAAAATAGCCAATCCATGAAAATATCTTACCTCTCTAGTGCTTTTTGATGTAGGTTATTCAACAATTGCTTTTACTTTCTCAGGGTCCATCTTCAAATCATCCGTAGATATCACAAATCCCAAATAGACTAACTCTTCCTTCATGAAAGTACACTTCTTAAGGTTTATCAACAACTTTTGTTCTCTCAACCTCTGCAAAACTTGTTTTAAATGCAATAAATGCTCCTCTTTTATCTTACTGAAATTCAAAATGTCATCCAAATATACAATAACAAACTTACCCAAGAGTTTCTTTAATACCTCATTCATCAACCACATGAAAGTACTAGGTGCATTAGTCAACCCAAAAGGCATCACCAACCATTCATACAATCCTTCATTTGTCTTGAACACTGTCTTCTACTCATCTCCTTCTCTGATTTTGATCTGATGATATCCACTCTTCAAGTCTATATTTGTGTAGTATTTGGCTCCACTCCAACAGTCCATTATCTCATCCATCCTAGGTATGTTGGCATTCTACACTCTAGTGAGAAATGATGGTGTTGTCATTGATGGAAACCTACCAAAAACCTTGTGCCATTCATCTGGTAAACCACTCGCAGGCATTGGCATCGGCAGACACTTCACCGACAACGACAGCAATGTATACCGGCACCCCAGCCGACAAGAATAAACTTTTGTTTATTGTATTTAATTGTAAATATCTTTTGTAAAGCTAACATGGCATATTGTAATGGACTCATATATGTATGAGATCTTGTAAATCATTTTGATATAGAAGATGGATGTATATATGACGGATATGGTAGAAGTGATGAACAAATATTAAGGCAGATTTTGTATAAGGTTTATGGTTATAGTATGAGCTTAAACTGGTACTGAACCTGGCAGAGCAGATGTTGAATTGTAGTAGTACATTATATTGGTTTTTCTTAATCCATTTTGTAAGTAAGTGAGACTTCCATTTTGTAGATTGAGCAGTGAGCTCTAGGCAGTTGGCCTTCCTGCATGTGCAGGCCTCTCATTGTAAGTAATATCCATTCATTGGCCAATGAGTGAATATTGTGGGTCACAAATCCCACTGAGGTTTTTCCCACACCAGGTTTTCTCATTAAACATCTTGTGCTATGGTGTGTTTCCTATGTTGTCTTTACTGTTCCTATTTACTGCATTAATTCTTGTTTACCGGTACACTGTTTTGGAATACAAAATATTTAATAAGGTTAAATATTCTACCAACCGGTAAGATACTAATTCACCCCCTCCTCTCAGTATCTTTGGGACTATCATTAATCTTAACAAGGTAAAGGAAACCGGTACTTCACTGTGATCTTGTTTATTGCTCTGGAATCGGTACACATCCTTCATTATCCATTCTTCTTAGGTGCTAATACTGTTGGCACTGCACAGGGACTCAAACTTTCTCTGATCAAACCTTTCTTCAAAAATTCTTGCACTTGTCTATTCAACTCTTCATTCTCTATCAGTGTCAATTGGTGTGCAGCTTTGTTAGGAAAACTAGCTCTCGGAATCAAGTCCATGCAATGACTGATACTTCTTACAGGTGGTAATCCATCAGGTACATTATCTAAAATGATGTCTTCATACTCTATCAGCAACTCCCTTATCTCTTCATGTTGTTATTCTTCATGCTCTGGATGCTCAATCTTCTTAGGAACTAAGGCAAAACACACATTCTCATGTCTCATTCCATCTAGGAATTTCCCTCCATCCACCAAACAGATTCTACCATTCGTATAGACTTCACTCTTCAAAGGATCCTCCAAGGGTAACACGTTTTGTTTCATCCCATTTTCTATGATAGTGTATATGTTATTTCTCCCATCATGTATTGCATGTCTATCAAACTGTGAAGGTCTGCCCAACAAAAGGTGATAAATATCCATAGGCATTATATCACACAAGACTTCATCATGATAATTCTCAATTTTCAATTTCACCAAATATTTCTCACTTACTAATAGCTTATGATCATCCCAAATCCATTCTATCTGATAAGGCTTAGGGTGTTTCAATCTTTCCAACTTCAAATTATTCACCACTTCTTCTGAAACAAGATTATCCAAACTACTACTATCAATAACAACCTTATAGCACTTACCAAATACCTTACATCTGGTCTTGAACAAATTTCTCCTATGCAAGGGCTCCTCATCTTTTCTGGTATGACACAAATCTCTCCTCATCATCAACAGCTCTCCATCTTTTAGTTTGTTAGCTGATCTGGTGGGGCTTTCCTCTACCAATTTTGTTCTCCTAGTGTTCTATGTCTTCTTACATTCAAAAGCACGATGTCCTTCTCCTAAACACTTATAGAAAGTTCCTCTAAACACTCTCTTGTCTTGTCTTCTATCATCTTTTCCAAAATTTCCATTCTAATAGTGGTGCAGGAGAACCCTTCTAGACTCTTTCTCTTTCTTTGTCTTGTTGGTGTTATGCTTCTTTAGAAGCCATTGTACATAAAATAATGAGCCATGTGCTCATAGGTCCTAGGTAAGGTCCTAGAGGAGATCTTAGGGGTCATGAGTCAAGATTGTGATTTTCTTGTAAATGGAAGGTAGGTGTGTCCTAGAGGTGTTTAGGGGTCCTTTATATCATGGTGGTGTCTTTATGTTGGCCCATTGTGGGTCTAGGAGTCAAGAAGAGCAACATTGGGAAAGTTTCTCAAAAGTTGCATGACAACTTTTAAAAGTTGTCAAGCAACTTTTCTACCATGTTGTCAAAATCCTTAGGTTGGCATGGATAACCCTAAATGTGGCACATTGACTGAGGTATGGGTAGTATAATATGTTTCAAACCCTAAGTTAAAGGGTTGGATGTCAAAGATTGTACGGCTCAAACAAACTGAATTGACTGTGACTATTTTTGGGTTACCAGACAGTTTGAATGCAGTTACCGAGCAAACTAATGGATTGATTTGCAAGAAAAAATTTGTGGAATGTCTTCTTTGGTGTATATATCTTCATTGTGAGGGATTATATTAGCTTTTTGTTTACCGGTTGAGTGTGTTTGTAAATAATTTGTAAGTTGCAGTCTTACTGTCCAGTTTTGGACCGGTTTGAGAAAATGAAGTCTTAACTCCATTCCCCGTTGTGGAACCACCATGAAACCATGGGGAATGGATGTGAAGACCCTGTACTATACTCCTAAGCAAGCAGGGCCCCTGAAAATGCAAGGAGGCCAAGCAAAGACCCATTCCTAGGTGAGACTGGACAATGCCCGGTCAAGAATGGTTGTTGGTGCAGAGGTCTTGGAGAGCAAGGTTGATTAGTGGAGAGTGCATCCTTTGGAGGAAGTGCAAAGGAGTGAGTGAAGCATCATTGGTGTGAAGGAGGAGCCTCCACCAATCCAAATAAGGTGGCTAAAACTCAAAACACTCACTGTGACCCAGGCAGACCCTAAAAACCCTCACAAAAACCCTTAAAATCCACCTAGGACAGTGTACGGACACTTGGAGGCCTAAAACCTAGAAAATCCTTGAGTCCTTGCCAAATGAATGGCAGTCCTTTTTGGGAGTTTAGGTTGTTTATGCATCGTTTGTGAGAGGGAGCCCTAGAAGACCAGTTAGGATGCCTAATTGGTCCTAATCCTTGTAGCCCTATTTGAAGGTAAAAACCCAAATTTGTGAAATCGGTAAGGGGTTAGAATCTTGAAACCTCTTGGGGGCTCATGAATGGGTGGAAAGACCATGAAATAGACCTGAAACAACCTTGCTAAGACCTTGGAAGGTGTGGAACAAAATTAGCCCTTATTAGCCATAGTAAGGGGTTTTGAGTCTCATGAGTAGGTGAGACCTTAGGAGCAGTTTTGCAACTCATTGGTGGGTGGATTGGGCATGGTCAGGGGATTCCTCAAGAAAAGGGAAGTCCTAGAGACCCTAGGGTGTGTAGAGAACACCAGGTGATCCAAGGAAAGGATCCAGGAGCATAGACTAGGCTAGTCTATCCCAAACCCCATCCCATCAGATTGGTATCAGAGTGAGTGAAAGACTTGTTGGGTTGTGTATGTCTCTATATACTGGTGAATTAGTAGGGGAGAGCAGAATGGTCACTAATGTAGAGCTGGCTAGAGAAGTGAAAGAACAGAAGGAGAAGAATAGACTCCTTGAAGCAGCTATGAGTGAGATAAGGGATAAACTGCAGGAAGTGGTGGATCAGAGGACACATGAACCTTGGGATGAAGACACCAAGGGTAAAGGCAAGAAGACTATAGACATAGATGACATTATCCCTGAACTAGATCCCTTGTTTAATGAAGAACCTTTTGTGAAGGCTATCAAGGCCTTGAACACCAAATCCTTTGAAGGATTGCCACATTTCAGTGGAAGAATGGACATCGACACTGTTATGGAATGGATTGAGGGCATGGAAAACCACTTTGAGTGTGAGGGAGTGATAGAGGCTCAGAAGGTTAAAGTTGCCAAATCGAGATTGAGGGGAGCAGCTTTGACATGGTGGAAGTACCTGCAAGAAGAAAGAGTTAGTATGGGAAAGCTACCTATTGCAAATTGGAAAGCTATGGTGGGTAAGATCAAGGAGAACTACTTACCTGAGGATTATGAAGTCCAACTTCATAAGAAGAGAGAAGGATTGAAGAAAAAGGATCTTGATGTGGCCTCCTGCATAGAGGAGTTTCAAAAGCTATGTCTTAGGTCCAAAATCCAAGAAGATGAACCCATTAAGGTGGCTAGGTATCTAAGCGGCCTAAAGTGGAACATTCAAGAGGAGATAAGCCTATGGACTCCTACTACTGTCCAGAAGTGTCATCAGCTTGCTGCCAAGGTAGAAGAGAGGAACAAAAGGAAAGGAGACTCCAATAGTAGGGGTAGAGGTAGAGGTAGAGATCAAGTGAATCACCGAGGTGGTTACCAAAGCAAGTCAAATGAGTAGAGGAAGCAAGGAGAAGCCAAGTTGACTGAGCATGGTAGTGAAACCAATCCTAGAGGATGACATCCAAGAGGAAGAGGTGCACAAGGCGGTCCAAATAGGGGTAGAGGTACCAGTAGAGGTAACTCCTACTTTGCAACAATGAAGTGTTACAATTGTGGACAATTGGGACACCCGGCATATAGATGCCCTGACAAGCCTACATCATCAAATAGTGGAAAGAGGGTTGCTTATGCACATGAAGACTCTTCAAGCAGCAAGACACCTGAGGTGGATCATATTGAATCAAAGAGTGGAGAAAATCTGATGTTTAATAGGGTCTTGATAAGACAACCAGTCAAGAGTGAACCTAAGCATAGGAGAGCATTGTTTAGGGTGAGATGCAATATTCTTGGTAAAGTTTGCAAGGTGATAGTTGATTCAGGCTCAACTGACAATATCATATCAGAAGAGGCAGTTAGGAAGTTGAAACTCACAAGGATACCCCACACTAACCCATACAAGGTGACATGGTTGAATCATGAGTAGAGTGTGTTGGTCAATGAACAGACTTGGGTAGAGTTTTCTATTGGAGGATGCAAGGATAAGATTCTTTGTGATGTGTTGCCTATGGATGCATGTCACTTATTGCTTGGAAGAACCTGGAAATTTGATAGGAAGGTGATCTATGATGGAGAGGAGAACTCCATTTCCTTTAAGAAGGATAGCAAGACCTTCAAGATTCAGTCTTTGACAGAGAATGAAGAAGGAACTTCAAAGACACCTAGTGTCTTAATGGCTACCGGTAAAGAGTTTTTGAACTTGCTACATAAGGAGGAGATAGTGAAGTGTGCCATCTTTGTGAAACCAAAGGAGGAAGAAGACAAGTTGCAGACAGAAATACCCAAGGAGGTAAAGCAAATGTTGCAAGAGCATAAGGATATAGTGAGTGATGGAACACCTGCAACACTCCCACCAAGAAGGTCTATAAGTCATCAAATAGACTTTGTTCCCAGTGCATCCTTACCTAACAAGGCTTCATATAAGCTCACACTTGATCAAAACAAGGAGGTAGCAAGGCAAGTGTAGGAGTTAATGGAACAAGGACTGATTAAGAAGAGCATCAGCCCATGTGTAGTCTCAGCAGTGCTACCATCAAAAAAAGGAGGTAAGTGGAGACTTTGCACTGACTCAAGAGCAATTAATAGGATTACCATAAGGTATAGGTTTCCTATTCCTAGAATAGAGGATCTTATGGACTGTTTAGGAGGGGCTATGTATTTCACCAAGCTAGACCTTAAAAGTGGTTATCACCAAATAAGAATTAAGGAGGGTGATGAGTGGAAGACTGCTTTTAAAACCACAGATGGATTGTATGAATGGCTTGTGATGCCATTTGGACTCACCAATGCTCCAAGCACCTTCATGAGGTTGATGAATAAAGTGTTGAAGGATTTCATAGGTATATTTGTGGTGGTGTACCTAGATGACATTCTCATCTATAGTAGAACCAAAGAAGAGCACCTTGAGCATTAGAGGTTAGTCTTAGAGAGGTTGCATGAGGAGAAGCTATCCATCAACCTAGAGAAGTGTGAGAGCTGGTTTACTTAGGATTTGTGGTGTCTAAGGGAACCTTGAAGATGGATCCAAGCAAAGTGGAGGCAATCTTGAATTGGCCTGCACCTAGAACAGGGACTGAGGTAAGAAGTTTCCATGGATTAGCTCAATTCTATAGGAAGTTTCTGAGGAATTTCAGTGGTATATGTGCACCAGTCCTTGACACCATTAAAGGAGGTCTTAAAACCAAGTTTAGATGGACTGAGCAGGCTAACAAAGCATTTTAGTTGTTGAAACAAGACGTAGCCACAAAACCTATCCTTCTCCTACCTACATTTGATAAGCTATTCACTTTGGAGTGTGATGCAAGTGGAATTGTAGTGGGTGGTGTATTGAGTCAAGAGGGAAGACCTATGGTATTTTTCAGTGAGAAGCTTAATCAAGCAAAGAAGAAGTACTCAGCCTATGACCTAGAGTTATATGCATTAGTATAGTCACTAAAGAAATGGAGGCATTACCTACTTCCAAAGGAATTTGTAGTGTTCACAAACAATCAGGCATTGAGTTACATCAACACTCAAGAGAAGCTAAGCAATAGACATCTGAAATGGATGGAATATCTCCAATCCTTCACCTTCACCATTAAGCATAAGAAGGGGCAACTTAATAAGGTGGCAAATGCATTAAGCAGGAAGTCGTTGACTGTTCAAGAACTACAGTTGCAGAGCATAGGCATAGAAGGTTTCAAAGACCTCTATGAAGGAGATGAAGACTTCTCATCAGCTTACAAGGTTTGCAAAGAGTTTGAGAACCATTTCCGTGGTGAGTATGCAGATTACACTCTCCAAAATGGTCTCTTGTTCAAAGGTAACCAGTTGTGTGTACCTAGAGGATCTATGAGGGAGAACCTCATCCAAGAGAAACATAATGGCAGTTTGAGTGGACACTTTGGGATTAATAAGACCCTAGACTTAGTACAGAGGTATTACTATTGGTCAAAGTTGGCAAGAGATGTGAAGAGGTATGTAGAGCAATGTGGAGTGTGTCAAAGAGCAAAAGGGGGATCAACCAATGCCAGTTTATATCAACCATTACCGGTCCCTAACAGACCTTGGGAATGTATAAGCATGGACTTTGTAGTAGGACTTCCCAAGACTAAAATGGGTATGGATAGCATCTATGTGGTAGTAGATAGATTTTCCAAAATGAGTCATTTCATACCATGTAAGACTACACATGATGCAAGCTATGTTGCACATCTTTTCTTCTAAGAGATTGTTAGAATTCATGGACTCCCTTTAAGCATTGTTTCAGATAGGGACAGCAAGTTCATGGGTCATTTTTGGCAGAGATTATGGAGGAGACTAGGAACTAACTTGTCATTTAGCTCATCTTACCATCCACAAACATATGGTCAAACGGAAGTCATCAATTGAGTGTTAGGCAATTTGTTGAGGTGTCTAACTAAGGAATATGGTCAGACATGGGACCTTATCATTCCTCAAGTAGAGTATGCATATAATGACAATGTGAATAGAACCACTGGTAGAAGCCCTTTTGAGGTTGTGTATGGTAGACATCCAAGGGGAGTATGTGAGTTGAGAGATCTTGGTAGTTTGGAGATGAAGAGTGGACAAGCAGAGGACTTCACTCAAACCATCAAGGAAGTCCAAGAGTAAGTTAAGAGGGCCATCCTTGAATCCACACAAAAGCTGAAAACCAAAGTGGATGAGAAAAGAAGAGAAGTTCAGTTCAAGGTGGGTGACTATACGATGGTCCATTTGAGTAAAGCTAGGATGCAAAGTGGTAAGCCTACCAAACTGCAGATGAAGAGGGTAGGACCTTGTCAAATTCTGGCAAAATATGGTGAGAATGCCTATAAGGTGGATTTACCTTCAGACTTAGCCATTTCACTAGTCTTCAATGTTGTTGATCTAGTAATGTACAAGGGAGAGATAGCAGAGCAGACTGAGAACCAAGCTAAGGTGTTACAAGACTTAGATGTAAACACCTTACCTCAAGTGAAGAAGCCTAAAGCAGAGAGATCTTGGAATCAAGGGTGAAGAAGTCTACTAGACACCAGGTCTACATGGAGCACCTAGTGAAATGGGTAGATCAACCAGTATCTGAAGCTACACGGGTGGAGGAGAGCAGGTTCAAAACACTTGGAATAGACCCGAATCTCATCTCTTCTTCTATTTCTTAGTTGTGTCCAAAGGGGGAGTATGGTGCAATAGCACCCTTCCAGACTCTTTCTTTTTCTTTGTCTTTTTCGTGTTATTCTTCTTTAGAAGCCATTGTACATAAAATAATGAGCCATGTGCTCATAGGTCCTAGGTAGGGTCCTAGAGGAGATCTTAGGGGCCATGAGTCAAGATTGTGATTTTCTTGTAAATGGAAGGTAGGTGTGTCCTGGAGGTGTTTAGGGATCCTTTATATCATGGTGGTGTCTTTAGGTTGGCCCATTGTGGGTCTAGGAGTCAAGAAGAGCAACATTGGGAAATTTGCTCAAAAGTTGCAAAAGTTGCATGACAACTTTCAAAAGTTGTCAAGCAATTTTTCCACCATGTTGTCAAAATCCTTAGGTTGATATGGAAAACCCTAAATGTGGCACATTAACCAAGGTATGGGTAGTATAAGATTTTTCAAACCCTAAGTTAAAGGGTTGGATGTCAGAGATTGTACGGCTCAAGCAAACTGAATTGATTGTGACTGTTTTTGGGTTACCAGACAGTTTGAATGCAGTTACCGAGCAAACTAATGGATTGATTTGCAAGAAAAACTATGTGGAATGTCTTCTTTGGTGTATATATATTCATTTTGAGTGATTAGATTATCTTTTTGTTTATTGGTTGAGTGTGTTTGTAAATAATTTGTAAGTTGCAGTCTTACTGTCCAGTTTTGGACCGGTTTGAGAAAATGAAGTCTTAACTCCATTCCCCGTTGTGGAACCACCATGAAACCATACAGAATGGATGTGAAGACCTTGTACTATAGTCCCAAGAAATAAGGGCCCTTGAAAATGCAAGGAGGCCAAGCAAAGACCCATTCCTAGACGAGACTAGACAGTGCCCAGTTAGGAATGGTTGTTGGTGCAGAGGTCTTGGAGAGCAAGGTTGATTAGTGGAGAGTGCATCCTTTAGAGGAAGTGTAGAGGAGTGAGTGAATAATCATTGGTGTGAAGGAGGAGCTCCACCAATCCAAACAATGTGGCTAAAACTCAAAACACTCACTGTGACCCAGGCAGACCCTAAAAACCCTCACAAAAACCCTTAAAATCCACCTAGGACAGTGTACGGACACTTGGAGGCCTAAAACCTAGAAAATCCTTGAGTCCTTGCCAAATGAATGGTATTCCTTTTTGGGAGTTTTGGTTTTTTGTGCATCGTTTGTGAGAGGGACCCTAGAAGACCAGTTAGGAGGCCTAATTGGTCCTAGTCCTTGTAGCCCTATTTGAAGGCAAAAACCCAAATTTGTGAAATCGGTAAGGGGTTAGAATCTTGAAACCTCTTGGGGGCTCATGAATGGGTGGAAAGACCATGAAATAGACCTGAAACAACCTTGCTAAGACCTTGGAAGGTGTGGAACAAAATTAGCCCTTATTAGCCATAGTAAGGGGTTTTGAGTCTCATGAGTAGGTGAGACCTTAGGAGCAGTTTTGCAACTCATTGGTGGGTGGATTGGGCATGGTCAGGGGATTCCTCAAGAAAAGGGAAGTCCTAGAGACCCTAGGGTGTGTAGAGATCACCATGTGATCCAAGGAAAGGATCCAGGAGCATAGACTAGGCTAGTCTATCCCAAACCCCATCCCATCAGATAGCCATTAGGTTCTCTTCTTCAGTAGAAAATTTTGTCATCCTTCCAGTATGAACTACCTTATTTTCTTACTTCCTTTTCCTTGTTTTGATCCATACAGGTTCCTCTTCCTCCTTGAAATATTCCTCCGAAAAACCTTCCACCTCTACCTCATTGTCTCTTCTCATGCCTTTTGTTCAGCCTCTCTTATGCTTTCAGGGCATACTAATAAGCTTCTTCAACACTCTGCAACTTGATCAAACTGATTTCATCTTTTATAGACATCCGTAGTCCATTCAAATATCTCGCAACTTGTTCAACCTCATCATTGACATGTCTGGATCTGATATTCAACTTGTAAAATGCTTTTATGTACTCCTTCACACTAGATTCCTTCTACTTCAAGTTCTGCAACTTTTGGAATAGATTTACTTGATAATCAGTTGGCATAAAATTTGATTTTAACTTAAGAACCATCTGTTCCCATGATTTGATCTTCTATTTACCTCTTCTCTATCTATCAACCTACAAATTTTCCCACCAAAGAGATGCATGACCTTTCAATTAGGTAAAGGCATACTTCACCTTTCTTTCCTCTGTGGTTTTCTCAAAATCAAAATGTTTCTCCATCTCCGAGATCTAATCCATCAATTCATTTGAATCCAACTTTCCATCATACTCCGGTGGGGTAAAATTTGGTTTAGTTTTCTCCCTACTCAAAACCCTCAAGAACCTTTCTTCATCTGGATTGATCGTCGGTGGATTTGCTACTTGTTCAGTCGGGGCCTCTTCTTCCTCATCTTCACTCACATCTTCAATATGTCGGCCTCTTCTCTGGGTTGTCTCAATGGCTTCCAATCGGGTTGTAATTCCTTGCAACATTTCCATCATAGCAGGTTTAGCATTCCCATGTGTTCCACCATTCCTATTTCCTCTTCGCTCCATCTTCATGCTAGTCCTCTATAGTTGCAGGTCGGATCCAAAATCTACCACCCTACAACAAAATTCTCAGGACAACACAATCTCCATAATGAAATCTCACTCTGATACCACTTGGTACAATCACTGGTTAGGAGGTACCTCAAAGAGATCAATCCAGACTGAGTAGCAAGAGTAAACACAATGGAAACAAGAGGTTATGGTGGAGGCAATGTAGAACTGAATATATTAGATCATGAAAACTGATTACAGATAATCAGTAACATTTGGGTTACAAGATTTGGCTCACTGGCCTGCTGCAAACATTCTTAATTATAGAACAGGTCACTCCCGGACCTCTAAAGCTAAGATCTATCTACTATATTCTATCTAATTTTCTTCTGATTGACTTCTAATGCTCAATTCTAATTATTTATATGATCCAAGAAGATCTGGTCATCCCAGAAGGGATCAAATGTCGAAGAACAATATCAAATGTGTAAAACCAATAGGTCGGCCTCTGCCAAAGAGATTCCTTCAGAAAATCCAAAGGATGAAGTGCATATCAAAGGGGAGGTCGGCCACACACCAAGGAACATCGAAATCAATGCACAGGGCTCCACAAGCTATGGAAGAGATCTGGTACATTCACCAATGCAAATAGGTCCAAACGGTTCTAGTGCTAGAAAACTGTCTCAGAATCCAGAATCGATAACTTGTCGAAAAATGATCCAAATTCTCTACAGTTTAGGAATAAGGAATATGATCGTGTCCTCAAGAAGAATCCAACTCCACAAGATCCGATGATCCAATGAAAGAAAATGCAAAATGAAATGTTGAAACTCCAAAACAAAAAACAAATAAAAAAGAAATATTTTTTGTTGATGCAAGATTGCCAAGAACCGAGGATGCTCCTGCATCAGAAGGTGTAGTGTTACTAGAAAAGGTAGGCATCATATCATCCTCTATCACCAAAGGATCTACATGGGAGAGGTAATTTCTAGGAGAAGGATCAACATTACTCTTCAAGGATTCATCCTTGGGAGGGACATATTTGAAAGAGATATTAACAATCTTTTCTTGCACTAGGGTATCCCTATGAGGAGAGTCAAGTTAGGGAGAAGGAAATGTTTCATCTTTAGAGGGAATATCATTGAAATGAATAGAAGATGAGGTTTTATTAAGAGAATTGTTAATCACATCACCCTCTTTTACCATAATTTCATCTTCTTTGATTGAGGTACACTCATAGGAGAGGGACAAATTAAGAGAATAATCAACACCATCATCTAATGGTTCATCCCAAATAGGAAGATCATTGAGAGAAGTGTTATAAATTTCTCCTTTCACTATGGTTTCCTCATGGGTAGAGACAATTTTGGGAGATGGAATAGCATTATTTATTAATGCTTCATCTTTAGAAGGGAGAGCATTAAAAATTGGCATGAAAATTTTTTAAAATATCTTTTTTTTATAAAATCTAATGAAAGAAACAATGCAAGCAAATAAAGTAAGCTAAATGTCTAAGAAATGAAGTAGTTAGGTGATTAACTAAGTGCAAACATACAAGTGCATGAGCTATATGTTTAAGAAATGAACACACAATGCATATAACAATATTTTTGAGATTTTTTTATGTTTTTGAATGAAAAGAAACATACAATAACTAGATCTAAATAAGATATGTAGATCTAAGAAGTTTGGATTCACGTCGGGTTCACCAAAATGTGATGGTGAAAAATGGGATAGGGTAGTTTTGGACCTAACCCCACTTTCCTCCACACATTGGAATATGAAAGAGCCTAAGGAAGTGATTTACTTTGACTACTTCTTGTGAAACAAATTCAAGGAATACTTTTAGGGTTCATATTTCTTTGCTACTATGAAAGGGAAATGGGCTAAATGCAAAGTGATGACAAACTAGGCTAGTGAAATGAATGAAAATGACTATGTAAATTGCAATAACAAAGAAATACAAAACTAAAAATGAGACATAGAGCATAGAATTGAAGAGGAAATTTTTATGTGCACTTGTCACTGTAATTTGAGCCTAACTGAGCTAGACCAAGGCACCGGGTTCCCTGGTCCATGTTGCAAAGTTGGCTTATACCTCTGGAATCTGCAAAATTGAGGTCCTAATCAAAAAAACTACACAAAAATGCAAAGGACTGAGGCATTGGGCGCCCTAGTCCCAGTGATCTAAGGCCTATTTTTGGATCTAAGACTATGCCTATGATTTTTGGCTTCCTAAATATATGCAACTCTGTCAGAATCCTGTAAATGTACCTGCAAGATGGAATGGTGTGTGGGTGGCTATATAGGGTTTTTTCTTAGTCAAACCCCTTCTCTTGGTGATTTTCACCTCCACAAATAACCGATAATGTATTGAAATGTGTGTGTGCTAGAATCTTATGTGCTTACAAGATCCTAAATGAGCTAAAATGCAAGAATAAGAGTTTTATCCTATGCTATGAGATTAAACCCTAAGTGAATGTAAATTGAATGTAAATGCTTCAAATCACAAATTCAATAATGGATCTAAAGCATGAATGTAAATCTGAAAACAAGTGTCGTGAAACTCAAATAGAGATACGGAAATAAATTGAAATCATACCAAACCCTAAGGGAGAGGTACAAGCCAATCAATAGTCGATGATCTCCTTATCATTCTTCAATATCTCCAAAGCTTCAATTGATGATTAAAATTGTTGATGAAGACTTGATGAATACTTTATTTTTTTATTGAAGACTTGACATAATCTTACACTTTCACTTCATAAGAGGCTCCCTCAATTGTTTGTAGATGGATCCTTCAAATGAGGAAACCTAACTTTTTTTTTGATCATAGGCTAACCTAGAATTCATATAATTTCACACCAAGTCATAATTAAACATTATACTATCGCCAGAACATGATCCTGAAATTCGAGGAGAAAAATTCGAGACCATGGTGAATCACCATGGTCCAACCGACTTTTTTCCATTTTTTTAGGGATGCAAGGTATCGTGATCCTAGCTCGGTGCGACAATTCAAGGTGTTTAGATATGCAAAATTGTACCTTGAAGGCCGAAATAAGACATAATTAGGGATTTTGATGAATTAATTAATTGAAAGGAAAAAATAAAAAGGGGCACTCTTAGGATTAACAGCCCAATTCTATGATGTGTAGAGGGATGAAAGAGGACTTTAGATTTAATTTAAGTAATTAATTAAATTCTTAAAGGGAAATTAAAATACAAGATGCAATGCACTAAGGCGAGTGCTGACCTAAGCGTGGAATTGTACCACCCAATTGAGGGTGTAGAATTTACGATGCTACAACATAATCTAAAAACACACACTACAGAAAGTAAATCGATTCCATGAGTGAGCACAATAAAGATTCTATCTAATCTTTACTAGTGCAATTTACTTTAATGCCTACTAGAGACATTGTTGGAAGAAAGTACTAGTTCTGAAACTAAATCTACTTTGGTAATGATTAATTTAACTTGCGACAGATTGTAACTCTTCTAGCCTAACATTGTTAAAATGAAATGATTATTAATCTATGAACCTCTAAAAATATTGTTCATTGAATTATTACAAATCTTAATCTAACAAATGTGAAAAAGAAATGACAAACTAAAATTGTAGTGTCATAAATTGTACACCCCTAAATAGGGATGTCCAATTCCATGCTTAGGTTACCACCCACCTTAGTGTGTCCCATTGCATCTTTCATTTATAGGTCTTCTTTAGGCATTTAATTATTAATTTAATTAAATCTAAAGTCCTCTTTCATCAATTCACATATCATAAGATTGGGCCCTTAACCCTAGGCACACCCCTTTTTAATTTATTTTAATTAATCCTTATAATCTCTTAATTTCAATCTTCAAGGCACATTTTAACATATCTAAACACCTTGCATTGATCTACTATGTTGGATTTAACTTTATAATCATGATATCTTGCATCCCCATAAATTTGGAAAAAAGTCGATCGAACCAGAATGGTACCATTTTGGTCCAAAATTTTTCTCCCTCAATTTTGGGAGCTTAATTTGGTGGTATTGAAATTTTTTAATCTTGCTTTGTGTCAATTTCATCAATTCTAGGTCAGCCTATGATCAAAATTAAAGTTAGGGTTTCATATATATAACCTTTTCTTTCCCTCATTTGAGGATCCAACTCTAGCAATTGAAGGAGATCCTTTTGTGAAGTGATTGTACAGATTTTATGTGAAGTCTACAATTAGTAAATTCATCATTCATCAAGTCTTCATCAACCTTTTTCATCAATCATGGTAGCTTAGGAGATATTGAAGAATAATAAGGAGATCATCGACTGTTGATTGGATTGTAACTCTCCTTAGGATTTGGTATGGTTTCATGTTATTTTCATATCTCTATGTGAGTTTTAGATCTAGACATTATTGATTTTCAGATTTACCTTTTTGCTTTAGATATATATTGCATTTGTGATTTGAACCATTACATTACATTCATTTTAGGGTTTTTACTCCAAACATAGGGTAGAACTCTAGTTTGCATTTTAGCTCATAGGAATCTTACAAACACGTGAGATTCTAGGGCACACACACTTTTCAATATGACATTGGCTATTTGTGTAGGTGGAAATCAAGGTGCCAAAACAAGGGGCTTGACTAAGGAAAAATTGTATATAGCTACAAACACGCCATTTTTTTAGATTACAAGTACAAATACAGGTTTCTGTCGAGGTTGAAAATTTTTGTGAAGTCTCAGTCAACTGTCACAGACCCTTTTGTAGAATTAGGGCCCCGATCTCAAGGACTAGAGCACCCAGTGCCCTAGTCCTCAGGACCAGAGTTCCCAACACCTTGGTCCTCCCCAATCAAGTGTTTATTTTGATATACAAAGTCTAGATCAACTCAGTTTATAGACTTGTAGTTTCCAGCTCAGTTCAGTCACTAGAACCAAAGCTCCCAATGCTCCCGTCCTACCAATTCAAGATCAATTTTTAGTATCAGGTGCACATAAAGATTCCATTCTCATATTTGTACTTGTTGTCTCAGTTTGTCTCAGTTATTAGTCTATTATTACTAATTTTCTAGTTGCTTTTATTTATCTTAGTAGCATAGCTTTACATTCCTCCTACATTTGACACATTCAGTTTCATATCAGCAAAGGAATAGAAACTCAAAAAGTATTCCTTGACTCTCTTTCACAAGAATATTAGGCACAAACTAAGATTTATTTCCTTTCCTTCTTATAACTAGATGCATCTATTTAGGGGAAGAAATTCAAGGTATATCCTTTTCTCCTGGATTGATGTGGACTACTTCTCTGGACAAGTAGGCATTTTGTTGGTTGTTTTGATAGGGGGAGCATGCATGATACTTTTGAAAAGAGTCCTAAAAAGTAATGGAGAACTTCCTTTGTCCTTGATATCAAAGGGGGAGAGAGTGTAGATGAGTGTTGAGGAATGATTGAAGATGGTTATTCTATCAAGATGAGTGTTTTCATCAATGACAAATGGAGATATTCTTGGAGATTATTTTCATTGATGTCTCATTTGTTGTCTGTCATGCCCAAAATTTAGGGCAAGAACAGGATAAAAAAAAATTTTAAATCACAACTTAAAACATTAAATTAGCAAATATGGAATGCACTAACAAGTATGGCTTATCTATGAGTGAATTAATTCTAACCACTAACTCAAGTAAACGAAAATAACTTAAAAATAAATGCGGAATACTACACGAGTTAATTTAATAGCTCATCAAATTTAATCAACAGATTAATTAAATCCAAAAACCTAAATTGATAGACAGGGATAATATTAATTTCCAATAGTCATAAATCGCTTTTAGGGAATAAATAAATTTAGTCCTAGCGCATAGTACTTAATGCTTCAAATCTATTCTAAATATTAATTAACATGTGATTGCTATTTGACAATGGGGGTTATTTAAAATAATTCTCATAATGAATATCTCCTATAAAGCTTTTTCTCATATGCCTATATCTAGGAGGCTAAAGTTTAATCCCTATAGACAATAATTTACTACAAAAGTTAAATCCCCTAACGTTTAATTTAATACATCATAAAGATTTAATTTTGCAAATATTTAGCTTAATTTAAAACAACACTCTAAACTAATTGATGAGGTAAGATTTGTCTCCAATAATCGTTTATTGCTTTAAAGAACTAATTAGATTTAGACCTAGCTCTTAGATTATAAATGTTTGTCATTAATTAAAATGCGATTAATTTTATCCGACTGAAGGGTTTGATTTAAATTCATAATGATATTCATCCTATAAGGTAAAATCTCACAACCCTATATTTAGTATAAATTTTCAAGTAGTAATACATTCTAGAAAACATCCTTTTGTTACCTACCCTTATGTTTAACAATAAACCCCAACTAAAATATTAGATCTACCATTTGTCCTTAAACAAAATTATTATTAAATGTCTAAAGTAGAATAAACATTAATATATAATAAGTTGTAATAATTCTTTAATATATATATAATTAAATTATATATATTTTTCCTTAAACAAATATTGGTACAATATACCCAAATTCACTCATATCATTTTAACTCACTCTTATATATATATATGTGTGTGTGTGTGTGTGTGTGTGTGTGTGTGTGTGTGTGTATGTATGTATGTATGTATGTATACTTAAATACATATATATACATATACACTTTAATTATATTTCCCATTATTTAAACCAACCATGAGAACCCTAATTTTATAATAATATAAAATTGCTCTTTCATTTTATACTTCTCTCATTTTATTCTATTTCCCCTTATTTATTTATTTTGTTTCTCTCCTTTGGAATACCCTAACCCCGTCAGGTTAGGCTTTCTCTTTTCCTATGCTTGCAGGGCCGGATGGGAGGAAAATGGCGGAGAGGGTGGAGGAGGCGGCGGTGTAGGAAGGAGGCGGTGGGCACGGGGGGTCTCCCCGTAGGAACGGCCGCAGTCGAGCCCTGCAGGTCACGCCCCACAGTGGCGGCCTTGGCCGCCGCTGTGTGGCACGGCCCGCAGCCTCGACACCGCTGCCCACTGGTGCAAGGGGGAGGTCGCCCTGCATGATCATCCGCAGGGGCCGAGCCCCCCATTTTTTTAGTTCTTTTTTTTTTTACTATTTTTTTTAATTTAAAAAACAAAAAATCCTTTTTTTATATCTTTTTTTTTTGTTTAAATATAATATATATATATATATATATTATATTTCTACATCAATATTATCCATTTTGTGAAGGTTTATATGAAGTATTTGTATATATATTTTTACGTCAAACACATTTGAAAATGCAGTCTGATTATCTAATATGGATTTTGTATATTTTTATGATTTAAACGTCTATATAAATGACAGAATAAATAAATTTGACAGCAATCAAATTTTTATAATTTAAATTTAATCTTGGAGGTATAGGAAATAGACTGATTCTTTTATTTTTAGAATTCATATGCAGAATAAACTTTCTTTTCTAAACTAACATGCATACTACTATTAGTAACTATAGAGAACTCAATCAAAGTTAATATATTTCTTTTGCAACAACAAAAATACTTTAACAAGAATTAATTGCATTCTTTTGGAGTGCCATTAAAATACATGATAGCCATCAATACCAATGGAATCCCTCTCTCTAATTAAAGAGGGCTTAAAAAAAATATTAGATACATTTCCTTTCAAAAAAAAATAGATGCCACCTAGTTTCCCTTTACATTGATAGCAACTTAAAATATAAATATTCACATTTCCAAATCTTTTTCTGCAACCACATAACTCCAGCAAACTCCTCTTGTACTATTATTTTCTTCCAACAACCTGCAAATAAATCAAACTATGACCGTGGAGTGCTCACCTCCCAGCCTAGGCTAACTGGTAGCCACCCTCGAGCTCAGAGAACCAAGCCCTAGATGGGTAACACACATGCAAACACAAATGATAAGGGAAAACACAATCTCAAACACAATCCCAACCCGGCTACACTACACCACACATTTGTGATGTCTTTTCAAGGGTGGTAGTGGACCAAGTACCCTGAGGAGACTACAAGTATGGTAAAACATATAGCCACCTCATGGCAACCAAACATATAGCCACCTCATGGCAAACCAAATACATCAAGTATAACAACCCCACATTCCTTATGCCCCCAAAGGCATTCATGCCTTATTTCCCTCCTTATGACCCCCAATGCATAAACAAGCCATGCAGCAAGGGTCACATAAAATCCCTTGTGATCACTCTCATAATGAGAGCCTCTCACTCGAGGGCTATCACTTCTACCACCCACAAGACTCTCCTCTCTCCCGAGAGTAGGAGGTCTTGATTACTCCCAAAACACATACATTGCTTAAGCACAAAACACCAAGTAAATTTCCAAGAAATACATGCACAAAAACTAGTCTTTTACACAAGCATTTCTTTCAAACCATCATGCAATAAGAAAACATTATAAGAAAAATAAAACCAACCTTTAACTGCCCAAAGGTATGCTAGTTTTGTTGAGGATGAGCAGCCCAATTCCACAGTTCTTCTCTTTCTACCCTTAGCCAAAATTCTCGATCCAAAATCTATCCTTTTTTTTTTCAAAATTCTTTTGTCTCCAAAAATGGAGAGTGGGTGATTACCCCCAAAATCTCTCTTTCTTGCTTAAGAAGACACTAGTGTGAGTTCTCTCAAGTTTCTAAAACTGAAAAGGAAAGTAAGGTAAAATGGAAAAGGGAACTCTCATTCGAAAAGGAAGGTTTACAACTTAGTTCAAGTCTTCTAATTTCCATTTTCGCACAACTTAGAAAAGTCACTTTTTAGGGTGTCTAAAAGGTCACATGGGAGTAGAAACTTGCCTAAAATTACCCCTAACCCTTAGGTATACCTTATGGGCTTTAGGAAACCTTATTAAACTACCCCTAGGTGTCCATTTAACCCTTCTTTAACCCCTCTGAAGTTTATTTTCGGGTCAAACCTATGTTGACCATCCCAAAGATTCTTTACCCAAGGCATTTATGACATCACATTACCTTAATTGAAAAAGCTATAGTTAAACAATTCCCACCAAGAGACAAATTTAAAAATTCAAACATAAATCCACACGTGTCAAGTGACACAAAGAAAATACTTTTACAAAATTATACATGAAATCGTATCTCTTGTGGGATTTACATAAATCAATTAAATAATACTTAACACACATGCATCATTTACTAATACGAATAAAATACGACACAAATGGGGTGTTGTCTCTCCAAATAGACAACCCCTGGTTTTACGAACATACATAGGTCCAGGTTTGGTTCTTCATAATATTTCCATGGTCACATGGGTATCTTTTCCTACGCCACTCAAATACACATTAGTAATTTCCAATAACCTCGTATAATATTAAACACATGAATTAGAATACACATCAAACACTTCGCATACAATTTACATTTGACAATTCAATATATCTCATATCCAAATAAATCCACATAAGTAATTATCATAGTAAATCCCTGCAAATCCAATAACGACATTTATCATCTCAAATTTATCCTATTCTAGAATCATATTGAGTACTATATCATAAAGCATATAAATGAAGCATCAACATTCATCAATGTTATCCAATTTGTGGAAATCATATAAGTTCTAAATCCAGACATAGCTGACATACGTTAGATCAAGATTATCCAATCAATGGATCTTTTAGAATTTCAAATTCATAATACATCAAAATGTACACCACAAGGTGCAATAACTCTATAACTTGGTTCAATTACTTTTCTCAACAATCTATCTGTCTAACACAGTCCATTCTATTGAATTATGAGGATTAGAAGCATTAAGATTAGGATTACGAGTATTAAGATGAGGATTAGAAGCATTGTGATGAAGTGAATATGATTTTGATGGTCTTGTGCATTCTACAAGTTGTTTTTCTATCTTTCTTGTTGATCCTAAGTGATAAAATTGTTCTACAAGGATATTTTGGTCTTTGCAGATTGATAATGTATGAAAATCTAGGAAAGTATTTTGAAAGCTATTTGGGAGAATTCTCTGCATTTATCTAAACTTAATGATATGGTCTTGAAGTTTGGTAATTATCTTTTATGTGTTGTGGGTGTTTCACTACTATCTTTTAGGTTTTTGGTGTTGTCATGGATGTTTCTAATAAATGCAGTATGTTGATAGATTGGTTGCTTGTCAGGCTTGGTCTAGAAAATGCTTTTCATTTCTTCCCATTGTTGTTTCTATTACTGCGGCTTGGTGGACATGCTTATATTTTTTGGGCAGTATCTCAATTCAAATTTTAGTTGATGGAGTGTGCTACAAGTATGCTTGATAATGTGTTATCTCATGACTATATTTTTGTGGCCTTTCAGGTATAAAGAACTTTGTATTTGTAACAGCTTGCTCTGGCACGATAGTGTGAAAGAAGTTTATGAGAATGTTGTTAAATGTTCATGGAACATCTCTATGTGGTATGCATGACAAAGGTCAATCTTTTTGGTGTCGCATATTGTCTAGAGTTGGTTTTCAGGGTGATTTGTGGTTGTCCAGTTCTCTTGCTTGCACGATGCATTTGAGGGTATATGCTATCATTGGAGGTTTTAATGAGTTTTCTTTGAGCCCTACTATGTCACAACACGAACCACCTTACATAAATTCATTTGGATGGTGTATTTTTCGGCCAACTAGTAATATGCTAATTGTTACCATATTTTTTACTTGGGAAAATTTGTGCCAGTATGTTTGATTTTGGGGGATGCATGGAAAGATGTAAGAAGCATTTTTAGGTCCCCTGTAATGCCCTACCAGGAACCCTTAAGGAAAACAACACAACTAGGCAACTAAAGGGTGAAATAATTTTTTTTAGGTTAAGTACATTAATTATAACCATTGCACATCTAATAACATAGCGGAAGACTAACACATGATTTCCTAAGGGTTACCACCGAAGATTAATCATAAATTATATTAACACCATGGTTAATCTAATTGTCCATTTAATTAGATAAAGTAAATGCTTAAGTTCAAAACTACACATACATCTAAATTCCATAATGAAAGAATCAAGTATTCCCATGCATTCAATTTTTGAAAATCATTTATACATAAGATCAAAGCAACTGAACTAGCATACATTCCACTAACATAATATTACATTATCCATAAATACATGGCTTCCAAAAATACCACGGAATCCAAAGTTACAATATCAAGGTTACATAAAAGTTTGATACAATGACCACAAGGTCTCAACTTAACAATGATCACGAACATGAGCTAGTACATGAACCACGAACCAAGAAACACTAGCGAAGCCTTTCCTCACCTAAAGATACAATCCAAAACATCTGATGGGAAGTGGCACTACCACCCGACCATGTGATCCCGAAATGGAACCACCCCACTGTGCTAGGAGATAGTAGAAAACCCTCAAGCAAGCAAAGTAAGACAAGTATGAAAGAACTAAAAGACTCCGCAAACATCCATGTGACTCAACTCACAAAACACTAGTGACTCTAAGGAGAGAGTGTCATCACATAGCTTGATAGTTACCATGGTAGGCCTCCTAGGTCCCAACTCTCTGTCCTGGTAACCTCTCCCGACTTCCGGCTCCAACTAAGTCTCATGTGGACCCTACCAATCCTTTCATGAAGACAAGGTGGTAAGTTTTCCATTCCAGGCCTTCTCACAACATTATGAGCCCTGTACAAGCACTCACCTATGCATGAGGTACATTATCTTAATTAATATTTATTCCTCCACCCCAATATATTATTAGGTTATCACTTTTTAACTGACTTTCAAAGGGTTATTCTGTCATCCACTTTGGGCATGGTCCCCGCTCGAAAGCCACTCTCTCTCATAGGACACTAATAGGAAAGGTCTCTCTACAAAAACTCTATGGTGAAACAGATAGCCATAACTAATCCTGACAAACCACAGGTGAAGAATACACAATCACTAACCCAAGATTGACCATTTGGACAAAACACACAATGGCTCACATCAATAAGATTATACAACACCTGACCAAGGAGATATAATAACATAGGACACAATGACAACTCAACCAGAATTGCAACAGAATTAAGCTTGACTGCAAACACCATTTACACAAGATCCTAATATAGACAATCTTTTCTTACAACAGTCAAAAGCATAAATAACTTGCAAAATAAAGATTTTCTAGATAATAAGAAATTACAACTATTTTAATATAAAGAAATCAATCTTGCCATTTGTCCAATAAAGTTAAATAAAATCATATAAAAATTAACCCCCTAATTATATGTTCATGATTAATTTACAAATAAACCCGATTAGATTATATCAATAATCTAAATTAAATTCCAAATTAAAAATTATATATATAATAATATAATATAATTACATAGATATATATATTCTATGAATATAATATTATATAATTATATCACATTAAAATATATAATAAAAAGATGATTGAATTTGAAATATCTTTCATTTCCAAAATTACATAATTAAAACCACAAAAAATACTATATATATATATATATATATATATATATTTTACATATTAAAATTAAATAAAAGAAAGAAACCAAATTTATAAACTTCAGAGAGCAATTTTAAAAATAGACGACGCGGTGTTTTTTTTTTTTTTAATTATATTTTTTTTTTTAATTAATTAATTTTTATTTTTTATTTTATTTTAAATTAATAACAATTTCCCAAAATAAATACACATAAAAAATTTAATTTCCATAATGTAATTAATACAAGTTCCACATAATATTTAATAATAACAATAAATTTATTCCCATGGCGATTTCCATAATTTAACAGCTAAAACAGGGATACATAAAACTTAATTAACAACTAGAACGAATAACAAAGATAATTAAATCTCTGGCTAAATCTCGGTGATAGTACAGGGAATTACAATCACAGTCCATAATTAGCAATACAAATACCAAACAAGAGGGAATGAATTTTCTCTGGTAAATCCCATTCCTCCCAAATCTTGCAATTTCCATGCACAATAAAAATCTTGGCAAATTTGTCATAATAACTTTTCCCAATTTTCTCAAAATTTAATCTATAAACACCCAGGTAATAACTTCTTTCCACAAACTAGAAATTAACTTCAGGAATGGACTTTAGCTAAGAACAAGAAATAATCAGACGGGATTTTAGATTTGGCAAACATCTTAACACACACATCATTCAGAAAGATAGAAGAAATAGAAATATTTTCTTTAAAACAAACAATCAAAAGAAGCCACCCAACCAGGTATAGCTTTCCTGGAAGAAATTTGTAGAAGAGAACCAATCCTTCAACAAGCTTCCAAATAAATTTCTCTTCACCTAAATCCCTGACCTGTTTCCTATTTTTTTTTTTAAATAAAGACCTATTCCCCTTTTTTTAAACTAAAATTCTAGGTTGAATATATTTTTCCAAAAAACCTAAATTTAGTAATAAAAGCAATTTTATTTTCTTTACTAATTTCCTAACAAAGGATAAGTTAACATGCAATAATTAAAAATCATTTTTCTTTCTTTTCTTTTCTCATGCAATTAATTTTCTAAATAAAGAAATTAAAGCAATACTATAATTCTAATTAATTCTTTTATTCATTTATTTATTTATTCTTTTATTCTATTTATTCTTTTATTTATTTAAAATTCTAGGAAACAATAAATGCAATTAATCTAATTTATTTTTTCACTAAATTTAAATAAAATATATTCCTAATATCATGCAACTTGCAACTTAATTTAATAACTTCTTTTAATTAATTAGATTTATCATCTCAATGCATACATAATTCAACTATGAGATAACTCCATAAACTTAATTAATTAATTAAATCCACTAAAATACACAAACTGAACAAACCCCAAGCAAAGACTCAGAAAAAGTCAAACGACAATATACAAAGGTCGAACAAACTGACAGGATGACCAACTGATGACACTCACATGAGTGTAACTGAGTAAACTAGGGTCAACTACTACCTCCTCCTCTTCCATCGAAAAATATAAGGCACACTCAGACCTGTGAAGCCAGGTGGAGACGATACCCCGTACCTACCCGGTACTTGTACCTGCAATATCCTGCATCATTGAACCACACATGCATATGTACAATATAGAAAACGTGGCATGCACACCGATGAAGGAGAATCGCGACGTTCCTTGTCTCACCGGAATGAGTGAAGGAAAATCGTCCCCTTGCATCCAATACACTCGTAGACACAACATATAATTACACGTTGCATAGATAAAGTAAAGTGTCAGTACATAGCAATAATCCATAAAATGTCATAAATCACAAGTACTAAAATACTGCAAATAAATTATGCATCTCATATCCAGATAAAGCATGAAATAATGTCATATAAGTCTGAATAACACATCATGGTAATGTATCCACTGAAAGTAAACAATAATAAAATATGAGTCTAATAAGTTCAAACGAGTAGGGGTACTACATCCACTATATCTCCTGGTTTTGACCACTTCCACTGCAAATATGTTTTAAGACCGACTTGTTGGGGCTATTGCTTGTCTCATATTTTCATCGACCTAATCTGAAGTTTTATTTTCTTATGGAGGGTATATATATAGAAGATAAAATTAGTTGCAAGTGTGTGGATGGTGAGATGCACAAAGTGGTGTAGTAAAAGTGTGTGTTGGAAATTTCAGAGTTGAGTTGCTTAATGGTTCTTGAGGCAATGAGTCAAGGGCAACTACAATCTAAGGAGATTATTGGAGGCTATGAGCTAAAGGCTTGTTCATTGTAATCCAAATTATCATGTATCCTACTCCAAGATAGTGAATCTCTTTAGCAAGTCCTTGTATCTTTCTTTGGGTAGTGAATATTTTAAACAAGTCCTTCAAGGAGAGGTGTGATTCCTTAGGCAGTGAGCCTTAAAATAAATTGTAATCTTGTTCTCATTAGTGAGGCTTTTATCATCGTCATTTTTTTCCTTATTGGGTTTTCCACTTAAATTTGGTGTTCTCTTGTGCATTAGTTTTCATTTCTTTATTTTTTATTTTTTTAAGAGTATATGAATTGTGCTCAAGATTTTCAGTTTTGAGGATATCGATTCACCCCCCCACCCCCTCTCTATATTCAGGTGTGTTCAACAAAACACCAACCAAAAATAGAATTCCAAAATCCCTTTTACAATATTACAAGTCACTTCTATAGAAAAATAAAACATGTCATCCGAAATCCAAAATACACTACTCATCTATATCTTTTTAATTATATTTGAAATTTCCATTTAATAAAATTAACTTGGGGAATTATTCCCATTACATTATAAGGTCTTCTTTAAAATGTCATTTCCACCCACCACCAAACCCAACCAATGACATCCCATCCCTATGCTTACTATAATTACATTTGACCTACTCAAAATTTTGGTTCCACTTACATCCCACATATCCAACCCCCTATTTTGACTTTTAACCTCAACTCATCCCCATTAGTACCCCTAAGTGACTTGGCATCCCAAATATAGAGCTTGCAACAAAATATGGAAATGGAAATGTGAAACAATAAGAAGTGTTGCACACTTGAGGACATATTCCCTTATCCCTTTGATATCTATATAAATGATACCTTTTCCCCAATATTTTGAGGTTCCTAAATTTGATATGTATAAAGAAAAAGGTGATCCTCGTGAGCATGTAAAAGGATTATATCTAGCTTTCATGGAGGTGGATAACATTTATACTTATCTTATGCACATCTTTCTAGAAATCTTGGGAGGTAGATTTGTTTATTTGTTTTCATATTTACCTCATGGGATGAAGTCCTTTCATGAGTTGGAAAAAATCTTTTTCACACTTTTTATACAACATTGAACCTGAGGTTTCTATGACTAATTTGTGCAACACAAAACAAAGAAATGGAGAAAAAATTTCTTCCTTCTTACAACAATGGATAAATGTATCAAACAAGTGTCCTTTTTATATTCCTAAACACAACCTGTTAACATATTTGTTCAAAACTTAAACCAAGAGACTGTCTTTCATTTGCATGTTCAATGTGTTGATGCATTTAATGAGATCATTAAAAACTAGATAAACATTTAAAAATCTCTTATTTCTAAAGGTATTGTGAAGATTTATAAGGACAATAAAACAACCCTTGTACATCTAATTATAAACCTCGCCTTTGGGATAAGAACAAGAATGTTGTCAATTATGGTGTACTGGACTCTAGAACTATTCAAATTACACCTACTCCATCCAACATATTAGCAATAACGTTAGGTATTACCCTTTCTACATAAAACAACATGTTTAGGAAAAACAACACTCCAAGAAGAAAATTCACTCCCCTTGGAGAACCCATTCAAAGTGATTTGCAAAAACTAGATCAAGCTAAAATGATCACATTACCTAAAGCTAGAAACATTGAACAAGCAGTAATACAACCATTATATAAAGAGAATGGGTTTTATGACTATCATAGGATCAAAAGACATAAAACTTTAGATTGCATGAAACTAAAACATATTAACCAAGACCTCATATACAATGGTGATGTTATTATTAATGATATTCCTCCTAAATAAAATAGTGATCTTAAGACATTCAACTATCCACTCCCTCAACGTGTAAAAGAAGATTCATCCGACAGGGGTAGCTCCTCCAAGAATTTTGATTATTCCATTATGGCCTATGATTACACCATAGCTCATCTAGAAAAAATTATACCTTCCATAACATCCAGTGATCCTCTTCAAAATCAAGATCAAAGTACCCTATCTAGGCTAGCAATATGTAAAGATAAAATGTTAAATCAAGATCAAGGTATTTGTTCCAATACACCTACTCCATTGCAAGAACCAAGTATCTCCTCCATGTCACCTCAAGAGAAAAGTATCATTTAGACTTCCCCTCATGATCCCATCCCAAGTCAAGATTAAATTGTTCCTCCATTTCCATTTCAAGACCCTATCATACCTTCTAATTTCCATCATGATGTTAAACCTCCACAATATTTGTATACATATCTAAGAAACACTATCAAATCACAACCTAAAATGACTTCCAATCATTTTCATCCAAAAGCTCCATGTTAGGATTAAGGTGCCATATGTGTTATAAATCCTATGAAATGGTATCAACATCCTTGGATAGTGTCCCAAGGCACTTAAGGTCTATTGGGAAAATATTTTGTAATATTTATTCTCACTGTTGTTTGTAATACATTCATAAGGGGTGATATAGTGCCCCTCCCTGATTCGTCTTTCTTTTTATGCACTGATAGCCTATATGCATATAGCTTAGACTATTTTGTGCTTTGATAGATGTTTATGGATTCATCTATGATTTGGATGCTTTATAGTTGATGGTAGACATATCATATTTGCAGTTGACATTATGGTTTCATATGGATGATTATATGCATAGACTATTATGATGGATGGACTTACATTTGATGATCTATATGCACTTGTTTTATATGTGAGGTTCATATTTTCTTATAGTGATATGATCGTATCTTGCTATGTGCTAACCTAAGTTCATGATTATATTTGATATGCTGATAGTGATGGTGCTTGGTTATCATGATTGTCTACTACTGAGGTTGTGAAGGGGACAATGTCATACCACTCATTTATGAGCATGATATGACGTTGTGACTCCCTTCCACTTGTCTGATTATTTCATGTTATATGCATATGTTTTTGTGTGTACATTGGTGGTGGTAGGTTTGCAGGTACTAGACATCGACTCCACCTAGCTTCACAGGTCTAAACGTGTCTTCATCCCAATGGCAAGTTGATCGGAGGTGATATGAGATCCCATTCTAAACTCTAGGTTTAGCTAGTATCCTGTCAGTCTTAGTCGTGGTTAGAGTTGTCATGTGGTGTTATGTGGTATTTTATGTTACCCTATGTTGGGTTATTTTAAGGAGATGTGATTGTTGGTTGATTAAATTATTAATTTAATTGGCGTAAATAGTTTAATAATGTTTAATTATATTTGTGGATGGTAATAATATTTAATATTGATATGTGATTATTTTATTGATTTATATTTAATTAATGTTTTTTATATTATTTGATGGTGTGTTTATATTTTTTGATTTAATTAAGTTATTGAGCCTTTCTATCTATTTATTATGGTTTAATATTTAATTGGGATTTTGATCTAATGGGTTTATTTTATCAAGCCTATATATTTTGTCTATTGGTTATTATTATTTATTTTCCTTTTCCCCATTTGGTTTATTTATTTATTCATTATTTAATTATTTATCTTACCTACCCCATTTTATGATTGGTTGTATGATATGGGAGATTTAAATAATATTATTTTATATTATTCTACCTCGATATTTGGCATGGTAGGTTTGAAATATATTATTATGGATTATTTTGATTGGCTAGAGTATTTTCATAGTTTGGATTTAATTTTCTATTTATTTAGTTTTCTGAGATTGTCATGGGGTTGGCTATGGCTGGAAAATTTTGCATTGTTTTGGAGATTTTGGATTTTTGGGAGTTTGGCTTTGGATTGCGCTTGGACTGTGGATTGAATTTTCACTTCATCAACCTTCTCAAACCATCACTTCTATTGTTTAGGTTGGAGGCTTATAATCTCTCTTATGCAACTTGTTTTCAAAATAATGTATGCATTGTGTATGTGACTGTGGGACTATCTATCGGGTGAAATGTATGATTAATAATTATATTTCTGGAAATCTTCTTTTGATTCTGTCTATTGAAAATTTGGGCATTTGGTATTTCCACTTCGGTGTATTCCCATGAATAGAGTCTATGTTGTTTTCTTATTATTTTATTTGGAATAGTTGGGCTTGGGTCTTGAATGACTTTTAATGGACTTAAACCTCCATACTCTTGTGGAAACCTTTGACTTTGCAACCTATAAATTTGATTTAGATTTTTTGTTGTCAGGAGTGAATTTCTCTAAGTTGATTTTAGCCATGAATATGTGTAGATTCCCACATTCGATTCTTGATCATATTTTGTGCTTGTTTTTTGGTGGAATATTGCCCTGTGAGTCCATTTTTGGAGTTGGGAATTGGTTCCATTCGATTTATATTTGAACTGTTAATTTCCTTTCCATCTCTGAGTTCTCTGCGCTAAGTATATGTGCTGGATGATTCAATGAATGTGTTGAATGAGTAAAGGCGCTAGTATCTATGTCATATGTGTTGTACTATTTTATAGAAGGGCTAAATGTATGTGTGTATGCTTTTTTGTTAAGTGTGAATGCGCTAACCTGGGAGGTAGATGTGCTACCTAGAAATATGAATGTGTTGCATAGTTAGGTATATGCATTATTCTATCCATTGAATGTGCAAAAGTGGTGGACATAGGCGCTATTCTACGGAACAAAAGCACTACAGAAATTTGTATATGCGTTGTGTGATGTTTTACATGCATTGTATTGGTGAGTAGATGCATTGCACTGGTGATTGAAAGAAATGTAATAGTTTGTGCTAGACTGTTGTTTTGGCTTGCTGAGTCTTTTCTTGGTTTCCAAATTTGGTTTTTCGACAGTCCAGAGGATGTGTTTGATACTCCTAAGTTTCTTGAGATGTTTCGGGAATTGGCTTATTGATTAAGATTGAATAATTACAATATTATGTTTTAAGCAAGATTAATAATACCTTGTTGTTGTATTGGGCTCATTTGGATATATTTGATATTGTGGATATTAGATGCTATGTGACTTTATGTTGTCCATGAGGTTGTGATATTGGTATTTCTATACATTTATTTGAAGATTATCATTATGGTTGGAACCCTGGTTATCCGAGTTATGTTGCATTTGAGAGCCCATGTTCTTGTATATGTCTATGTTGTTACCCTAAGGTCTAGGTGCATGATTAGGGAGAGTGGGCTTCTATGAGCCTGTCGAGGTCGTGAGGAAAGGACCACTAGGATTCCTTGTGATAAGGAGCCGAGGTCTAGACAGTTGGGATAGCTCATTGGGATTTTAATGTATAATCAAGTGATAACCTAATAAATTAATCTTAGGTGGGATGGGTAGTAGTAATTAATCTAATAAGATAAGAAATGTATTGGTGTACCCCATTTCATGGTCTGAAGTGCTAGTACAAACTCAAGATGAGGTTTGGGAAGATCTGGTAACCAGATAAACTGAACTCCCTTGATTTCTTCAAAGGTTGAGACGGTTCCACATGGGTATCACAGATGTCAGGAACAGGGAGATCCAACTCCCCTTACCTAGGATATCCTTTATTATTTTGGTGATAGCATGTGATGACACTCTTTCCTACATGTAGATCCTAGTTCCTTATGCCTTGTTCTTTTGGTGCCTCTAGATGTCTTTTGCTTTTGAGTTAACCTTGTGATGTGATTTGGAGTATTGTTATTATGGTTTCTCTCCATTTGTGATGTTTCAGTTGCATCCTTTGGTTGTTAGGTGTCAACATATATCTAGAGTGGATGTGGGATCTTGTGTCATTCTCTGTAGCATGGGGGGTGGTTCCTTATGGGTGGTTTTATGTCTTCTTCCATTGGGATGTTCTTCTCTTCATTAGATGTTCGTTGCGTGGATGTGTATCTTTATCTCTTCAGCTAGATCATGGATTATGGAGCAGATGATATGCATTCTTGTGATGTTGTGGCAACAATATAATATGTTACCTATGGAGATCATAATTGTAAGTTAGGTGCTATGTATCTTAATATAAAGGAATATTGTAATATTGATAACATTCTTGTATCACATGTAACTAGATAGTGATGTGGTGATTGGGACTATGGTTCTTGTATTAGGTTATGTTGTAGTACACTTGTGAGATGTATATTGTAAATTGGAAATACTCTTATTCTTGTAATTGAAGATTGTGCTTCATATGGATTTAATAGATGCTATATGTATAATATGATGTGTATTTATGGCATTGAATTGAGAATTATGCTTAGATTTATATTCATTATGTAGAAATATTACGCCTTAGAATGTTATTCTTAGGGAATTAAATGATGAATATAAATTGAGAATTAGTAAAGGAACATTTGGATTTGGAGCATTAAAATGAACCTATGGCTTAGAAGTGAATCGATAAATATTGGTGTCTGCATATTGGTTAATGAATGAATGAACCTATGTTCTTAAGAGGAAAAGATAGTTTAATTATCATCGTAGATGGTATGAATGTAATGTTTCTTACATTATTAATGATGTGTTAAGTTAAGTAATGGCATTGAGATACCCTAGGGAAAATATGAATTGTATGATGTTGATTATTTCCACTTGCGTACTGGTGTTTAAATATTCATGATTTAGATTTGATAATGTTCATGATTAGATTATGTATGTATAATTGAGATCATGCTAGATGATGTTATGGTTAATACAGTTATATGTGTTGTATTAGTTTAGTATTTTAAAAAAAAGTTATCTCTATTTTATTGTTAGATGGTTATGTTTCTCTAGAGTATTTTGACAGGCATTATAGGTGATGGGTTCCACTACCAACAGTTAAGTGGGTTGTGAACACAATTATTTAATATTATTTTTCCTACATGTAGATGCCTGTATTGAGATAATTAATGAAGTTGAAATTTGACAAATGAATTACCTTTGGGCTTCTCCAAATGGGGGCTTGGAAGAGAAAACAAGTGTCTCTCGATATTTTGTCATTTATTACAATTAATGTATTGTTTATCTTGTAAGACTGGATGCCCAAGTTGGAGGGAAAGAATTGGAGCCAAAATTGCTTTTCTTTTGGCTTCCATAAAGGTAACCCAAGTTTTTTGGTTGTTTGGAATGAAGATCCTTATTTGGACACCTTTATTGGAGGTTTGGAAGCGCTTTCCATTCTATAAATATAACTCTTTGGATGTGGAATGTATGAAATGAAGAACAATTGAATGTAGAGTTAATTTGCAAGAATAAGGGCAAGTGGAAGGCATGAGGAGGTTTTTCATAGGTACATAGGTGCTGCTATTTTGGAGGAAAAGAGGAGAATGGGATTGAATGTATTGTAATAAAAATTTATTGTTGATAATTCATACTTGGTCTCTCTTTTTGGTGGAGTTTTTTCCTATAAGGGTTTCTCCATGTAAATCATATGTTATGTGGTGTTCTTATGCTGATGATTTATGCCTTATTGTTTCTATCTTATGGTTATTTTATTATTTATTTAATGTTATTACAAGCTACCATAGGATAGAGTTATTAAACATGATATGTAGGCTAATTTTTTGCATCAATAAGAAGAAGGATCTGAGCATGGTTTTTCACATTAAGGAAACTTAAATTTCAAATCTGCATATAATTTTCAGACTTTCATGGTGTGGTTGTCCAAGCCTTTTTATCTTTTCCTTTTTTTGGTTTATTGGATGGAGATTTATCTTCAAAATATTTGGTATTAAACCTATATATTTCCCAATATTTGGTATCAAAGATGATGATTAATTGGTTTTGAGTATTCTTCTATTTTTTATTTGTCGGTTTGGCAAGCTTGTGTGAATAAGTTAGAAGGAAGTAAAAGTTATTAAAATCTTATGTGATTGTAATTAATTTTATGTGAATTAACTTTATTTCAAGTGGATTTGTGAAATTGGAAACCATGGATATTGTCAATGTGATATATGTTGGGTACTGTAATATCATGATTGTGGATCTTTATGGAGTTTATTATGGTTTGAAAAAAAACTCTCAACCTCATAATAATAATTTTTACATAACTCAAAAGATAAATCTATGAAAACAAGTATTCAAAATTCATATGCAAGAGAATAGACAATTTACCTATCAAAGATGACACAAGACCTATCCTGGGAAAACCCTCATGAGGGAAAAACCTAGCTTCTAAAAGCATCCATCCACCATCTATTTTTCATCAATGTAACATTACAACACATCTATGAACACCTCTGAATCGCAAGCCATCTGCAACCACTCCATGTGAATAAGCATGTAACCACACATCACATGCCATGCTTCAAACCCTCACATATGCTACAAGAGATGCTCTCAAACAACTACCACAAAACCGCCAAGTAATATTACATAAAACCATGTGACTAATACCATGGGATTACAAACCATTGACCTCACATTTAATATCGGGTACTAAGTTTTCACTTTATTAATTATCTTTCTGTAATATTAAATAAATACAATATAATATCTCAACATGACACCCACATTAAATATAAATCATAATGTTACAATACCACACATAAAGTGGCCCCCTAAATGTTACTCCTAGTGATGCACATCCATCTAGGCTCTCCTAGGTGCACCACACATAATAATAAATAATGTAATATATAACATTATGTAAGGTGTAAAACACAAAATTCCCAACATTATCCCACTTTTTGTATACATTTTATAAGGGGTAACAAGTAACCTCAAGCATGAACAAGGGAACAATCCCTCAAGCCACATATACCATCAAGGAATTAAAGTGCTCTATGTGCTCCATAAACATACCTACAACAAGGAACAATCTGACCACCATCTCAAGCATGAATTTTTGCACCCTCCATCATGTCACTACCACTACAAAAAGATAAGAAGGCGTCTAAAGAGAAGCCATACAATCTATCACAACGAATCATAAGTTTTGCCTCAACTAATATACCAAACATGAACACTCAATCCAAAGGTTTATGCACTAGTAGTTGTCAAGAAACAATATCCATAGCTTAAATAGCATCCACAATAAGTGCTAACACATCCAACTAACTATACCTCATAGGTATAAAAAATATATCAAGTGAATCTCATGTCATGATATTGCTATCAAGATTCAACTGTGTAGTTTTTGAGTCAAACTCATTGACCCATGATTCATGAGTAGTGGTTCACAAGAACCAATCTCTCATGGGAATGAATGGAACACTTAACACTCATTGCATCTAGGTGATGCTCACAAAGGTGAATAATTGGGCCTTCCCAAGAGGTAACCCATCCCAATACTACTCCAACTCAAGAATGCTTAACCATGGAGCTTCATTTGAGCTTAATCCCACTTATCTTACAACCCTATTTGCAAAACCTTCAGCAAGTATTGTGCCTTATGAACTATTCATTATAGATCCCCTACTTATCCCCTTCAGCAAATATCTCCTACTTATCAATTGATGAGCTAAAGGGGCTCTATAATGAATGGTTCATAAGGCACAATAATTGTTGAGGGTTTTAAAAATCAGATTGAAAGCTAAGTAGGATTAACCTTGAAAAATAATTCATGGTTAAGCACACTTGAGTTGGAGTAGTACTAGGATGGGTGACCTCTTGAGAAGGCCCAATGCTTCACCTCTATCAGCATCACCTAGATGCAATGAGTGTTAAGTGTTCCATTCATTCCCATGAGAGATGGGTTCTTTTGAACCACTACTCATGAATCATGGGTCAATGATTTTGACTCAAAAACTACACGGTTGAATCCTTATCGCAATATCACAATTTGACTTGTTGTGTAAAATATCTCCTACTTATCAATTGATGAGCTAAAGGGGCTATATAATGAATGGTTCATAAGGCACAATACTTGTTGAAGGTTTTGAAAAAGGGGTTGCAATATAAGTGGGCTTAACCTTGGAGGAAACATCATGGTTAAGTGCACTTTAGTTGGACTAGTACTTGGATGGGTGACCTCTTGGGAAGGCCCAATGCTTCACCTCTATGAGAATCACCTAGATGCAATAAGTGATAAGTGTTTCATTCATTCTTATGAGAGATGGGTTCTTGTTAACCATTACTCATGAATCATGGGACAATGAATTTGACTCCAAAACTACACGGTTGAATCCTGATAGAAATATCAGAATTTGAATTATTGTGGAAAATATCTCCTACTTATGAATCTCATGTCATCAACATATACAACCCACAACACGCAATCATAAGCTCCAAGTTTCAAACCTATCAAAAATTACTATACACACCCAAGAACTCCCACTACAAAGGCAATGCCAAATTTGAAAATGATTAAGACATCAAAAGATCCACTAATAGCATCATATATAAAGTGTAATCATAGCCATGTAGTATCAAGAAATATCCACAACAATAGGCATAACCTATAAATCAGCCTACAATTGCAACTCTCACCACAAATCTTCATAGCTCTCCCCAGTTCTCCACACCCAACAAAGGAAAGAGATAGAAAAACCTCCATGTTATCTCCCACATGAAAACACATGACTACAAACATAGTGATCACCATAGATCCATAAAAACACCAAATCCAATGTAATATGAAACCAAACATCTAAGAAGATAACCAAGACCAAAGAGAGAAAATGCAAATAAAAACAAATAGTATGTCCTTCTACATACACCTATAAATGCCAACTATATCAAGTATGATCTCCTCCATAAAACCTGAAAGATAATCAAATCAAAAACACCCATCCATTGAATCGAATAATCCTAAATAAATATAATCATGTAATAAACATGGATGTAAGAATCTCTATACAAGAAGATAAAACCAATAAAATTCCCAATACAAGGGATAAGCCTAATATCATCTCCTAAACTTAAAATCAATGAATGTAACTCACAATGCATAAGGAGATAAACATACCATACACTCCCCAAATGAACCCTCCAAAATCAAATAGTTGTAGCTTAAGATCCATATTCTTGAGAACATAATGCATAAATCATAATGCACCTAAAAGGGGCAGTGGGAAATACCTCTCAATTAGTAAACCTTCAGGTAGACCAGGAGTGGGGAATGAGAATGTTTGTTAAGATACCCAAGTCATCATGGCTCACTCTTAGAACAATCTCCTCTCAAGTTCATATCAGATGAAAGATCATTCATCTTCCTACTAAAATTGTCAACCATCTCAACAAAAGTCTTTGATCACAAAGAGAAATCCAACCTCGCCTATTTCTCCAAGTCTCTGAAAGCAATTGTAATCAATCAATCCATACCAAAATCCAAATGCAACATAGCACCATCATTAAGTAACCCCATCAGAATGAAGATCTTCCAAATAGAACTTTTTCTTATACAATTGCCTTAAATAGGGAAGGAAATGAACCTCTTATTAAAAACATCTCTCCTATTTTACCCACTTTCTATGGGAAAACTTTAGAAGATCAAGATCAATTCTTGTTTGAATTCAAGGTGTTATGTCAAACATATGACTACATTGCAAATAATTAGAATTTGAAATTATTCCCCTCTACATTAATAGACTCAACCTTGTGTTCATTTATGGGCTTAATTATTCTCTATTTCTACATTGAATGATATGGAAACTATATTTTTAGTTAAGTATCAATATTCATATAAAGTTAAGAATAGGAAGGGGGAATTATTTAAAATGAAAAAGATGGAAGATGAGAGGCTTAAGGATTATGCGGATACATATCTTTTTGTCTACAAAATATGTGGGACAGCAATAAATTAGGAGATAGGAAGAGGAGATATCAACAAGTTGACCTTTGAAAAATAATTGAGCTCTCCAAAAATTATTTCAAAACAAAAGATGGTACAAGAAACTTAAGGAGACAAAGAGATTCCTCAACTAACGTCTCCAAAAATATGGAGGAACTTGCCAACCTTAAAACTAATGTTCTTCTACATCTAAACACTCAAACTGGTAGGAATATTGTCCTAATGTAGGGAGAAACATCCACTTAGCTAATATTGTCTTAACTAGGTAGATCTTTGAGAGGTCTATGAAAAGAAACATGTCACTCGTGCATCTAGTCTCATCCCTAAAATCATTAATCATTTGAAAAAGGCTCCTACAGTGGAATAGGAATTGAACTTCATAGACCAAAGATAATAAAATTTAGGTTTCTAATTCCTATCAAGGATAGTATACATCTACGAACAATGCAAATTGAGACCCAAATCCTTGGGCAAATCAATGTGTTCACCTACCATGCCTATGCAACCCCCTCCAATGCAAGTACCTTGGGGATTCTTGTTGGTATTATGGATGCCTTTGTCATGTGTTGCATTGGTTTTGTCATTGATGTCAACACTTATGGAGGTCTACATTCTTTTTTTGGTACTATGGTTGTAGTCACATAAATCTGTCCACTTAATTAAATGAATACTTAGTATTTATTTGATTATTTAACCATCAATTAATAATTAATTAAATTAATATTTAATTAATTCATCTTAACCCTCTTCTCCTATTAATTAAATAAATTATTCAATTTATTTGATTTAATTCACTTAACCAAATTCATACCATTAATTAAATAAATAAATCATATTTGTTTAATTAAATCTTCTCTCACATTTAAATAAATTAATATTTATTTAAATCCCCCAAAATCCCACCTCTCACATTTAAATAAATTAATATTTATTTAAATCCCCCAAAATCCCACCTCTCACATTTAAATAAATTAATATTTATTTAAATCCCCCAAAATCCCACCTCTCACATTTAAATAAATAAATCATTTATTTAAAATCACCTTTATCCTCCACCCACTTGCATTTTCCTACAAATACAAGTTGCACAATTATTTTAAATAAATAATTTATTTAAATCACCTTTATCCTCCACCCACTTGTATTTTCCTACAAAAGCAAGTTGCACAACTATTTTAAATAAATTATTTATTTAAAATCCTATTTATCCTCACCCACTTGAAACCTTTAATGGTTTCCCTTAAAGTATTCAAACTTGATGGCTTTAAAGTCTTCAAACTTGATGGCTTCCTTCTATAGTCTTCTTAAGACTTTAATGGTTTTCCTTAAAGTCTTCAAGCCTTTAATGGTTCCCCTCAAAGTCTTCAAGCATTTTAATGTTTTATCTTCCTTTTTCTCATTTAAATAAATTAATATTTATTTGAATATTTATCCAAATACAACTTGCACACATTTATTGAAATAAATGAATTTTTATTTTAATAAAATCCTATTTTCCCTCACCCACCAAATCCACTTGCAAAATCTAATCCCCTTCTAGATTCTTCTAACCCCTTCCTAATTAACTTAATCCATCCCCTAATTATTGTCACATTCCTAAGCAAAATGGAGTCACTTCTCAAAGCCTAAAAGTCTTTGATAACCATTAAAGGCTTTCAACCTTCAACCACTAAATGTCTCAAAGTCTTGGATAACCTTTGAAAGCTTCCAACCTTCAACCACTAAATGGCTCAAAGTCTTTGATAACCATTGAAGGCTTTCAACCTTCAACCACTTAATCCCCAAAGTCTCCAATAACCATTAATGGTTACCTCAAACCCTCCCACATGGTTAAAACATTTGTTTTGACTCAACCTCTACCCAACCCAAGGGTCTCATCAAGCCTTTAATGCTTTGACCATGATTATCTCTTAATCATTTGCACAAAGGTTTATCCTTGCATTAACTCCTAATCCAGTGGGTAATTCTAATTTAGGCTTGACCCTTACCTTCTAGATAACCATGAGGTCTCCTCAGGCATTTAATGCCTCCAACCTCTTCTCTCAACCCAATCTTATGTTGACACTTGTCACCATTTCATTGGTGCAAATTGTGCACATGGATCCCCAACTTTCAAGCTTGACCCTTGATTAAACCTTTCAATCCTGGCCATCCATTGCTCCATTTTTCCTATAAATAGAGCCAATTCCTTCATAATCCAGATCCTGAAAACTTGTAAGCATTTAGACTATAGACATTTTAGAGAGCATTTAGCATAGCATAACTAAATCTTGTCTTTTTGGTTAAAATATATCATTTTAGCATAAAAATAGCTTTTTATTTCATATTTGGAGCTATACTACAAATCTCAATCCTCCATAAGCATCCATAGTGCAAAAAGCTGCTGAGAGCTACACTATTTTGGAACTTGGAGAGGAGAGGAACAAGGGAGAAGAAGCTAAGGCCATGCTAAGAGGTAGTTGGAGATGTCTCATGATCTTTGTTTTACTTATTAGATATATTAGCATGTCTCTTTGTGTCTCTTTTGGTATGCCTTCATATGTTTAGTTTTAGATTGACTAACACTAATATTTTGTGTGCTTTTGTGTTATTTGATCATAGACTAACCTTGTGCCATTTAGGAGGGCATCAATGGTTATATTGGTTTAATGTTGAACTGACAATATGGTTCACTGGTATGGTTAATGGCTTATGCACAGTCACCGATATGTGTTCACCAGCAGGTTATATGGTTCACCGACAATGATGATAACTTGGAGATCATTTGGTTATGTCAAAGACATGGATTGGAAGTTTGGTTCTGGTGTTTTTCTTATTGGTCTAATCGGGTTGACAGATTTGCCTTTATCAACAAATAAGTCTAGGTTATGAACCGGTACATGTTATCTATTCCATATCAGCATGGCACGTTATGGAGATTGTTTATTGATTGGTTATTGTGGTAAATTTATTGAGCTGACATGTTGTATCTGTAGTCACACAAATCTGTCCATTTTAATTAAATGAATATTTCGTATTTATTTGATTAAAAATCCACTAGCCATCAATTAATTAAATTAATATTTAATTAATTCATCCCCAAACATTCTTCTATTAATTAAATAAATTATTCAATTTATTTTAATTAATTCATTAAAATCAAATTCCAATCAATTAAATAAATAAAATCAATTTATTTAATTAAATCCCCCTTTTCCTCTTTTTAAATAAATTAACATTTATTTAAATCATTTTAAACCCCCCCCCGCCCACTTGCATTTTCCTACAAATGCAACTTGCACACATTTATTAAAATAAATGAATTTTTATTTTAAATAAAATCCTATTTTCCCTCACCCACCAAATCCACTTGCAAAATCTAATCCCCTTCTAGATTTTTCTAACCCCTTCCTAATTAGCCTAATCCATCCCCTAATTATTGTCACATTCCTAAGCAAAATGGAGTCACTTCTCAAATGGCCCAAAGTCTTTGAAAACCATTAAAGGCTTCCAACTTTCAACCACTTAACCCCCAAAGTCTTCCAAGACCACTAATGGCTCTTACAGGACCATTTATGGCTCTTACATAACCATTTATGGTTATTTCAATCTTGTCTCCCCAAACATTTATTGTTTGACCATATTCATCCATTTCACATTTGCACAAGAATTTATCCATTTGATAAAAGCTTTATTCTTTGAATAAAGAGTTTATTCATTCAACCAACCTTGACTCAAAATCCCAAGGTCATATCAGGCATTTAATGCTTATTCCCTCTCCTCTCAACCTATCTCACATTGACACTTGTCATCCTGGGATTGGGTTGAAAGTCCTCACATGGATTTGAAATCATTCAATCCTGACCCTTGTTGAGATTACTCAATCTCAACCATCCATTGCTCCATTTTTCCTATAAATAGAGCTCATTCCTTCATAATCCAGATCCTGAAACTTGTGTGCATCTAAGCTATAGACATTTTAGAGATCATTTTAGCATAAACAATCTAATCTTTTGTCTTTTGGTTAAAATATATCATTTTAGCATTAGCATTAGCTTTTTATTTCACATTTAGAGCTATATTACAATCTCAATCCTCCATAAGCATCCATAGTGCAAAAAGCTGCTGAGAGCTACACTATTTTGGAACTTGGAGAGGAGAGGACCAAGGGAGAAGGAGCTAATCTCATGCTAAGAGATAGTTGGAGATGTCTCATTGTCTTTACTTCTTTAGTTAGATTCATTAGCATGTTTTTAGTGTCTCTCTTGGAATGCCTTCATATGTTTTAGTTTTTGATTGACTAACTCTAACGTCTTGTGTGTTTTGTGTTGTTTGATCATAAACTAACATTTGTGCCATTTAGGAGGGCATCAATATCGCATCAAGACTTATTTGTAATTGATTTAATTGTAATATCTTTAGTGAGATGGCCTATACATTTGGTCTTAGGTTTTGTATAAATGATTGTAAGATCTTATTGAAGATCAGGATATAGGTTATGGTATGAGTGTGTTCGGATATTGAAGAGTGAAAATAAGCAAATCCTTGTGCGAATCACGCAGACATTATTCGAAGCTTGTAGAAAGGTTATGAAGGTGTTTTGACACTCATGTTCAAAGCTTAACCGGTACTCAATCCAGCATTGGAGATGCTATTTTGAGCAGTACATTATCATTGGATTTAACCATCCAATTGTGTAGTTAGTGTGACTCCTAATTTGTGATTGAGCAGTGAGCTCTAGGCAGTTGACCTTTCTGCATGTGCAGACCCCATTTGTATACACATACTATCTGCAATAGTATCATCTGGTTGTGGGTAAGGTTTCCCACCATGGTTTTTCCCTTACCGGGTTTCCACATCAAAATCTCTACGTTATGTGAAGTGGATGTTGTTTCTCTTCCTATTTCATGCATTAAGTTAAACCAGTACTACTGTAACTGTTAATTTGTTTTATCGGCACTTAAGCTTTCTTTACCGGCATTTAAGTTTAAGTTGGAATAACTTGCATTTGGATTACATGTTATTGACAACTGGTTCACAATCGATTCACCCCCCCTCCTCTCAGTTGTCCTTCCCGGGACCTAATAATTGGTATCAGAGCTAAGTCCTCTTTTTGCAGAAGTCTAACAGCTTGAGGAGATCCTATGACAACAAATATTTTCAAGAAGGACAATCTGAAGCTTGATGGAACTAACTATGGCATATGGAAGATCATAATGGAAACACATCTCAACTGCATTGGAAGAGATATATGGGATGTTACTAAGAATGACTATGTTGCTCCTATTTTGAATCAACCTCATCCACCAACATTGGCTAAGGACATGGACAATGATTTCAAATTAAAAGAAGCACTTCTAAGCGCATTATCAGATCAGCAAATCATGGGATTATCAAATTGATCTATTGCTAAAGCTATTTGGGATAAACTAGAGACACTGAATGAAGGAGATATCACTATCAAGATTGCAAAATTAGAATGTTACCGGGTCAAGTATGAAAACTTAAAAATGGAAGAAGATGAAATAATTTTTGGATTTATGGTAAGAGTTAATGAAATTGTTTTAGGAATACAATGTTGTGGAGGATCCTTAAGTGAAGATGAAATTGCATCTAAAGTTTTAAGAGAATTGCCACCGGCTTACAAAATGAATGTGACTACTATTAATGAAATGAGAAAAATGCCTAATACTTTAGTTTCTAGAGATACTTTGGTTGGAAAACTTTCAGCATTTGAGCTTGAAGAGTTTGGTCATGTTGCTATTGTAAAGACTGATTTAGCTTTCAAAGAATCATCATCATAATCTGACAAAACTGATTGGAAAGCACTTTATGCAAAAGAACTTAAAGATATGACAAGAGAAAATGAAGAACTTGAAGCACTATTTGCAAGGAAAATGCCTAAAGGTCTAGCAGGAAGTAAGTATGAAGGTAAATCACCTTTCAAATGTCTTAATTGCAATAAAGTTGGTCATATGGCATCTAGATGTCCTGATAGACATGCAAGACTAAGGGAGGAAGCAAAAAGATCATTTAAACCTAACCCTGAATATCAGAGATATAGATTTAATAAAAACAAAGATAAGTCATGTTACTATGCAAATGAAATTGTTAAAGATGACTCAGATGAAGATCCAGTAGATAACGGATGGGCTTTTGTTGCAATAAAGGAAGATCAACCAACACCTATTGTCAAACTGGTAGAGCAAGCACGCAAAAATTAAAGAAAAAGATGAATGGATTATAGATAGTGGATGCTCACATTATATGACTGGTGATATAAGCAAATTCTTATATTTTCAGGAAATTCATGGAGGTCTAGTAAGGTTTAAAGGAAATTATTATCTTTAGATGGTAAGCACAATACTGACAATGTTTTTTATATAGAAGGTTTAAAGCATAATCTTTTGAGTGTTGGTTAGTTCGTTGAAAAAGGATTTCAGTTATAGTTCAAGAATGGGAAATGCAAAATCATAAACAGAACTGGATTGGAGATTGCAACCGGTAATCAGACTAAAGGTAATATCTTTCACTTGAATACCAGTGATAAGACATGTTTAATTGCACATATTGATGAAAGTTGGTTATGGCATAAAATACTTTGTCATGTGAATTTTGATTTCATTGTAAAGATCAGTTCAACTAAGGCAGTAAGGGATTTACCTAAGATTGTGCAACCTCAAAATCCGGTATGTAAGGAATGTCAAATGGGAAAGAAAGTTAGAACAACATTTAAGAGCATTAGTGAGAAGTCCAATAGTATTCTTGATTTAATTCATACTTATTTGTGTAGTCCTGCAAGAACAAGAAGTCTACAAGGAGATAGATGCTTTATGCTAATAATTGATGAATATATTCTAGAATGTGTTGGGTTACTTTTCTCAAGGAGAAATCAGAAGCTTTTGGAAGATTCAAGATATTTAAAGCAATGGTAGAGAATGAAATCGGCAAGAAAATCAAATGTTTGAGATCAGATCAAGGAGGAGAATTTACATCTAGATAATTGAATGCATTCTATGAAGTGAATGGAATCAAAAGACAACTATCAGCACCCCGGACACCCTGGCAGAATGGAGTTGTGGAAATGAAGAATAGAACAATTCTGGATGTAGCAAGAACAATGTTAATGGAAGCAAATCTACCTCATGTGTACTGGAGAGAAGTAGTGGATACAACGGTTTATACTTTTAACAGAGTTCACATCAAAAGTGAAACTGGTAAGACCCCTTATGAACTATGGTTTGGTCATATTTCCACTCTTAAGTACTTCAGAATATTTGGAAGCAAATGTTATATTAGAAGAGATGAGTATATTGGCAAGTTTGATCCTAGAAGTGATGAAGGAATATTTCTTGGTTATTCATATAAAAGCAAGGCATATAGATGTTATAATAAAAGGTTACAGAAAATCATTGAGAGTACTAATGTGAAAATAGATGAACACTTTAGAGGAGATTCAATATTTGTTGAACCGGTAGTTGAAATGATTATAGAAGAACCGGCACAGATTGTACCAGTACATAATGAAGACCCAGTCACACCGGCATCATCAGAAAACTCAACTATGACCAAAGAACAGCAACCTTTGAATGTTAATCAGAACAAACCCAGGTATGTAAGATTGAATCATTCAGAGAATCGGATAATTGGAAACAAGAATCAAGGTGTTATGACTAGAGGAAGACTGCCAAAGGAAGAGGTATGTTTAATTTCTCAAGTTGAACCAGCATATTTTATTGAAGTGTGTAAGGATGAACATTTGATAAAAGCAATGGAAGATGAATTAGAACAAATTGAAAAGAATAACACTGGGACATTAGTTCCCCGGCCTAAAGGCAAAAATGTAATTGGAACTAAATGGGTATTTAGGAATAAACTTAATGAAGATGGAGAAGTAATCAAAAACAAAACAAGATTAGTTTATAAAGGTTATTCACAGAAAGAAGGAATTGATTATAATGAAACCTTTGCACTGGTAGCTAGAATTGAGGCAGTTAGACTATTTCTTGCATTTACAGCCTATAAGAACTATAAATTTTATCAAATGGATGTAAAAAGTGCATTTTTGAATGGAAATCTTGAGGAGGAAGTTTACATTGAACAACCTGATGGATTTTCTTTGACAGATAATAAGGATATGGTTTGCAAGTTAAAGAAAGCTTTATATGGATTAAAGAAAGCTCCCAGAGCTTGCTATGCTAGATTGGACAAATATCTTTTGAAGCTTGGTTACACAAAAGGTAATGCTGACAACAATTTATATTACAAAGTTACCAATGATGGTATTTTGGTTATTGAAGTCTTTGTAGATGATATAATTTTTGGAGGTGAAGATGGATTATGTAAGGACTTTGCTAATTAGATGCAAAAAAAAATTGAAATGCTTATGATTGGAGAGATAAAAAAATTTCTAGGTTTGCAGATTTCACAAATAGATAAAGGTATATTCATATGTCAAACAAAGTACTTGAAGGAAATTTTGAAGAAATTTGGTATGGAGAATTCCAAACCCGCAAGTACTCCTATGACTACAACTGATAAATTGACATTGAAGGATGATTTAGCTCCTATTAATCTGACAAGGTACAAATCTATGATTGGAGGTTTAAGGTATTTGACACAAACAAGACCTGATATAATGAATGCAGTATGTATTGTTTCAAGATTTCAGAGCAATCCTAAAGAAAATCATGAATCAGCAGTTAAAAGGATTTTTTGGTACCTACAAGGCAAAACAAATCTTGGTTTATGGTATCCTAAAGATGAAAATTTTGATTTATGTGCATACACTGATGCAAATTGGGCAGGAGATGTAGATGATAGAAAGAGTACCACTGGCGGTGCATTTTTTTTTGGTAGCAAATTGATTTCATGGATCAGCAAGAAGCAGGTGTGTACATCATTATCAACAACAAAATCATAATATATCGCAGCAGCAACTAATTGTACTTAGGTATTATGGATCAAGAAAATGTTGAAGGATACAAAGGTAAAATGCAAAGAATCAATAATCATTTATTGTGATGATTTAGCAGCAATTGATATATCAAAGAATCTGGTATTTCACTCTAAGACAAAGCATGTTTCTATTAAGTACAATTTTATGAAAGAGAATGTTGAAACAAATGAAGTGAAATTGGTTTATGTGAATACTAAAGAGAAAATTACATATATCTTTACAAATCCTTTGCCTAAGGAAACATTTGAATATCTTAGCGAGCAGCTTGGGGTAATTTCCCCACCGGCAAAGACTTAGATGTTGAAGATTGGCATCAAACCAATAGGAACTAACAGAAAAATATTTTTCCGGCTTTGATGGAGGAGAGATACTTCTCAGGGGGATTAGTTGGTTGACTTTTAAGTTTTGAATTCTTAACTGCTTTGACATTTGATGTCAAAGGGGGGGAGATATCTATGGAAAAACATTATTCCTTGGGGGAGAGATTATTCATTGAGGGAGAGATATACTCTTTGGATATATGTATTTTTGGTTTTGTAACAAACTTTGTATTGATCGTATTTTTGGTTGTGTAACAAACTTTGTATTGATCTATCTTTGGGAGATTGATTGGTTTATTGGTTTTGGCATTCTTTTCTTGGCACTTAGATGTTTTTCCATCTAGTGTTGCCATCAATGCCAAAGGGTGAGAGTGTTGGATGAATTTGTCATGTGTTGCATTGGTTTTGTCATTGATGTCAACACTTGTCTTCTTAGAGGTCTACATTCTTGTTTTGGTACTATGGTTATATTGGTTTATTGTTGAACCGGCAATATGTTTCGCCGGTATGGTTAATGGCTTATGCAAAGTTACCGGTATGTGTTCACTAGTAGGTTATATGGTTCACAAGTAGCGATGATAACTTGGAGATCATTTGGTTATGTTGAAGACATGGATTGGAAGTTTGGTTCTGGTATTTTTCTTATTGGTCTAATCGGGTTGACACATTTGCCTTTACCGGCAGATAAGTCTAGCTTATGGACCGATACATGTTATCTATTCCAGATCAACACGGCACGTTTTGGAGATTCTTTATTGATTGGTTATTGTGATAAATGTATTGAGCCAACATGTTGTATCTCGTCAAGACTTATTTGTAATTGATTTAATTGTAATATCTTTAGTGAGCCGACCTATACATTTGGTCTTAGGTTTTGTATAAATGATTGTAAGATATTATTGAAGATCAGAATATAGGTTATGGTATGAGTGTGTTCGGATATTGAAGAGCGAAAATAAGCAGATCCTTGTGTGAATCACGTAGACATTATTCCAAGGTTGAAGGAAGGTTATGAAGGTGTTTTGACACTCATGTTCAGAGCTTAACCGGTACTCAATCCAGCATTGGAGATGCTATTTTAAGCAGTACATTATCATTGGATTTAACCATCCAATTGTGTAGTCAGTGTGACTCCTAATTTGTGATTGAGCAGTGAGCTCTAGGCAGTTGGCCTTTCTGCATGTGCAAACCCCATTTGTATACACATACTATATGCAGTAGTATCATCTGATTGTGGTTAAGGTTTCCCACTGTGGTTTTTCCCTTACCGTGTTTCCACGTCAAAATCTATGTGTTATGTGTTGTGGATGTTGTTTCTCTTCATGTTTCATGCATTAAGTTAAACCAGTACTGCTATAATTGTTAATATGTTTTACTGGCACTTAAGTTTGGTTTACCAGCATTTAAATTTAAGTTGGAATAACTTGCATTTGGATTACATTTTATTGACAACTGGTTCACAACTGATTCACCCCCCCCCCCTCTCAGTTGTCCTTCCTAGGACCTAACAATTCTAATGGGGGACTTTAGATTGGTCCATGCCATAATGGAATCAACCCCAATTATATCCCATTCAGCCCCAATGGCAGTCCAATCAAGAGCAATACCAATCATGGGACAATCAAGGACCAAACTTTCCTTGGAATCAAAATCTATTATAGGAGATTTTCCCATGATAATTTTAAAAAGAAACAAAATCTAAAACGAAAAGAATGTGATTAAAGGAGATTTATTTTTATAGTTAAATAAATAGAACAATTTTATGGGATGATTATAAGGTAAAATTATTGGAAAATAGGAGCAATAGTTGGAACCACCCTTTGATATTTATAAAATATTGTGAAAAACTAATTATGAAAAGGAGGGAGAAAAATATACAAAGAGCAGTACAGGAAGAGGAATAATTAAGGGAAGCACAAAAGAGGGAATAGTTAAGATTTGTGCCTGGGCACTAGGCATTGGAGAAGGGGCACAGAATGTGTGTCCAACTCAGGGTACATCGTACACCTGAGACTGTCCTAGTCAGGGCTATGTTTATTTAATACAATCCAAGCATGTGGGGCTCTATGTAAGAATCATGTCCTCTTGGAGTGCCTCCTTGCCTGGAAATCCTCCATGTATAACTAATCCTCTATGTACCAAAAAGTAGTCATGTTTATGATTTACATATATGTATTAATCAATTTTATTTTTAGACATTTCTCTAAATATTTCATTATTGCAATTAGTATTTGTAGTGTCGTAAATTGTACACCATTGCTAGGGTGGTACAATTTCACACTTAGGTTAGCACCCGCCTTAGTGTGTCTTGCATCTTGCATTTCTAATTCCTCATTAAGCATTTAATTGATTAATTTTAAAAAATCTAAAGTCATGTTTCATCTCTTTAAATGTTATAAAGTTGGGCCCTTTACCCTAAGCGTGCCCTTTTTCATTTTATTCCTCCAATGAATCATTTAATCATAAACCATAATCATGTCTTATTTCAACCTTTAAGGCTCAATTTCACATATCAAAACATCTTAAAATTAGTTGTAACTTTGGGATGTTCTCTAATATCATCATATCTAATGGCCCCAAAAATTTGGTGAAAAGTTGGTCGGACTGTGGCGGGAATGCACATGGTCCTCGACTTTTTTCCCAAAATTTTGGGAGCATATAATCCTATGATATAATAACACTTAACCCCAAAATATTGGTGGGAAATTCAAATCCAAGGTCAGCCTAAATATGAAATTAAGATCTAGGGTTTCATACTTAAGAGCTCTCTTTCTTCATTTGAAGGGGTCTTCTTCTAAGAATCTAAGAACACGTTTTTGGAGCATGAAGAGCCTTCTTTTCAATGAAAGAGTAGATCTTTGAAGTCTTCAACAACATTAAACATTCATTCATCAACCATCATTTCATCAATTGGGGGCTTTTGAAGATGCAGGAGAACAATAGGAGATCACTAACTAAAGATTGGCTTGTACCTCTCCCTTGGGGTTGGGTATGGTTGTTGTTTTCATGTCTTTGCATAAGCTTAATTTTGATTCATATTCATGCTTTAGATAGCTTTGCATCATGTATTTGGAGCATTTACTTTGTCAATTATAAGCAATTAGGGTTTACTCTTTAGAGTTGCTCTAGATTGTTTGCTTTCATTTTAGGATTTTGCACACACACAAGGTTCTTGCACACACATTTTCAGTACATTATCAGCTATTTGTGGTGGTGTAAATTACTAACACATGCATTGACTAAGGAAAAACCCCATATAACTACCCAAAACCCTATTTTGCAGATCACATACAGGTTCGGATTCGAGGGTTGATGGAAGTTTTAGGACCGAAGGAGCGCACAGAGACAATTCTTGGGTGCAGATTTCACCAGAATCCCCAAGGATAGGGGCATGGTGCCTTGGTCCTTCCAAGGACAAGCGTGTGGCACCCTATTCCTACCTAGGACAGGGGCATGGCACCTTAGTCCTGCCCTCTGTTAGCAGGATTTGGCATAACAGTGTCTTGTAGGCCTCAGAACTCACCCTGTCAGTTGCAGCTCCAGACTTGCAGAATCAGGAGAGTGACATGGCACCCTAGTCTCAGACATTTATGCTCATATTTCAGACACAAGTGCACCTCTGATTTTTCCTCCTAATTTGTACTTTTCAGTATTGTATCAGTTGTCCTTTGATCTGCATTTCCAGATTAGGGTTTTCTTGCTTACTTGCATCCTAGGTTAGATTGTATTTTGGATCATTCCTCTCTCTCATTTACAGCAAGGGAATAGAAAACCTAAGAGGTCATCCTTGACTCTCTCTTCCACACAAGAAGTATCCCAAAGTGTGTCACCTCTCTAGGCTCTTACGTATTTTGTGAGTGTGTATGAGAGTGGGATTAGATTTTCCATACTTAGTCTCACTTTTTCCCCTACAATCTTTGGTGAACCTGACGTGAATCATGATTGCATTTTCATTACATTGCATTGTTAGATCTAGATTTGATATCTTTTCATTTTTCTTCATAGACATAAAATTCCCAAAAAATAAAGTGAAAAAATTCAAGAAAAGAAAAAAAAAAGTGATTTCCCTTTATTTGCTTGCATTGTATGTTTTCAATTCTCATTTAAAAATGTCAAATTTCTATTTGCAAAATTTTCATGCTTTTTATGATGTATGCAATTTTGTTGATTATGAGTTTAGTAAGGATGAATTAGATGAAGCTCTAGATGATTTTTTGAACCCTAAGCCTTCTAAACCCTCATTTTGCCAAAAACTAATCAACCTTGTTACTATGTCATTTCGTGGTGATGAGAAAGATAAGTTGAATCATTCATCTCATGGGGTACATTCCTATTAACTCCTCCACTAAATATAATGACATGGTTGACCTTCACAATTCCCTTTATGAGGCTATGTCTCCTTTTGAGTCCAAAGATAAACCTTTCAATCACTACGATCATGCTTTATTTAATAATGCCCTTGATGACTTTATGTCTTTGCCTAAACCTTCAAACAAGAGTAATTTGTCTAAAAGGTTAATCAATATGATCAATGTGAATGACCATAGAAAACTTGTTTTTATTGTCCAAGGTGCTTGTCCTTCTACAACTTCACTTCTTCATAATCAACCTATTTTCACGGTTCAAGGTGGATATAGTCATGATTCCTTTAGTACTCCAAACAAACCCATCATTAGGGTTCAAGGAAGGAATCCCACTAAGAGTCCTTATAGCTACACTAAACAACTAACTAAGAAGATTTATAATGCAGTTTCCCATACCTATAATGCGAGAAACAATAGGAAACCTAATCCACTTCTGGTTATTCCAACTTCTCTTCCTGATCCTCAGCGTATTCTTCTTCAAGTGCCTCACATTTCACAAACTCTTGGTAAGGACTATGACCTAGTTGAACAAATTAAAGCTACTCCTACCAAGATATCCCTCTGGGATTTTACTCAAACTTTTTTCAACTCATCATGGAATTCTACAAGATGCATTGAAAACATTGAATATCCCACCTACAATGACATCTAATAATATGCCTTCCTTGATTAATTCTATCATAGAACCTAAGGCTCATATTGTATTTACACAAGATGAGCTACCCTCTAGTGAAATTCAACAACAATATGATCCTTTGATGATTGTGGTTATCATAAATGATAGTGCAATAAAGAGAACACTAGTGGACAATGGCTCTGGCCTTAATGTTTGTAGCATTAACTTGTTGCATGATATCAATGTCGATACATCTCTTATTAAGACCAATTCTCTTACCATCTGAGGCTTTCACAATGTGGCTAAATCTTCATTAGGTATCATTACTTTACCTATTAAGGTAGGTCATGTTACTTTACCCACACCTATTCATGTCATGTCTGGAGAATTGCCCTATAACTTGTTTTTATGGCAACCTTGGATTCATATCATACAAGTTCTCCCCTCTATATTGCATAGGCAAATTAAATCCATTTACAATAGTTAAACATATACCTTGCTAGGTGACACAAGTCTCCAGGCTTGTCTGCAAACATCAAGTTCTAAATCCTCTTCAATTGGTTCTTCTCCAATTGTCTTAGGTAATTCTTCTAAAGCTTCTACTCCTACTAATGCAACTACTTCATCAAACTTATCTCCTACATCTGAATTGATTCCCGATACTTCCTCAAGTGAACCTAATATTCTTGAGGGAGAATATTCTCAGCCTAGTTCTACTACTAGGAACACCTTTTCTCTTGAGAAGGTTCTTGCAGAAGATGATTGGGGATCCCTCGATTTCAATCCTACTTTCATAAGGGAATACAAAATTCCCCCTAGAGAACCTAAGGTGCAATCTGCTTTGTCTGATCCATTGAGTAATAACTTTGTGGCGGCTTCCTAGACTTTGTCTCTCATTTCTGACCTGGAGGACTTTGACCCTTCACTTTATGAAAACCCTCCTTCTTTCGCAAAAATGGATAATCTTTATGGTACTGGTTTTCACATCCTAGCTATATGTGGATACAATGGTAATGGATGTGGTGCTCAAGAATAGGGGATCAATGTTCCCTTGGAAAAAAACTTCCGTGATATGACATTTGGGCTTGGTTATGATCCTTTTAAGCATACTAAAACCTCTAAGAGACCATTTATTAGTCTTAATGTCATTTTTGTTTCTCTTTCGCTAAAATATCCAGAGTATATTGATTGTGACTCTTCTAGTGTCCTATCTTTGGATATTTTTCCTAATGATGATTCCTTAGCCAAATTCTTAGGAGCTTATGACAACCTTCCTCGTTATCACCATAATCATGGCTTTCCCTATTGTCTAAATACGGAAGCTTACTTTAGGAAAGAAAGAAATAACGATGAGATAGTTAAATAATTTCCTCATTTAAAAGACGCTCCTCAACAAAGCAATCTCCTAATAAGTGACACTATTCATATCAGGATAGATCCTTATGTTGAAGATAAAATCATTAAGATAGGGAGATATCTTGATGAAGACGACAAAAAACAATATTCTGAGTTATTACTTGAATTTCTTGAAATCTTTGCTTGGATATACTCTAATATGCCTGGCATAGATCCTAAGATTGTCACTCATAACATTGTCCTAATTCCTGATGCTAAACCGGTGAAGAAAAAGATTCACAAGATTCAGCCTAAAGTGGCATTACTTGTTAAAGCTAAGATTGAAAAATTGTTGGATGTTGGATTCATTCATCCTATCGATTATTCTCCATGGATTTCAAACATTGTGGTTGTGGCTAAGCCTAATAATAAAATTAGGATGTGCATGGACTTCAGTTATCTAAACAAAGCCTCTTTAAAAGATGATTTTCCTCTCCCGAATATTGGCATGATAGTGGATTCCATAGCAGGTCATGCCTTATTATCTTTCATGGACAGTTTCTCAGGATATAATCAAATCTTCATTAATCCTCAATATCAATATAAAATTGCTTTCACCACCCCTTGGTGCATGTTTTGTTGGGTTATGATGCTTTTTTGATGGAAAAATGCAGGTGCAACCTATCAGCGTGCTATGACTCTCATCTTCCATGACTATATGCATAAGCCTTTAGAAGATTACGTTGATGATATCTTAGCTAAATCACTTCTTTGTATAGATCATGTTAAGATCCTTCGCCAAATCTATGATATAATTCATAAGTATAACATGCACTTGAATCCTCGAAAGTGTGTGTTTGGTGTGGATAGTGGAAAACTATTAAGGTTCATAGTTTCACATCATGGCATTGAGGTGGATACGAAGAAAACAGATGATATTGTTAATATTCCACCTCCTAAGAATGTCTCCCAACTAAAGAGTTTGCAGGGAAACATCTAGGATATTTGTAGGTTTGTTTCTCAACTTGTGGATCATACTTTTCCTTTTACTCAATTGCTTAAAAATAATACCATTTTCCAATGGAATGAGGATTGTTGTCAAGCATTTGAAGACCGAAAATCCTATTAGACCAATCCTCCTATTCTTTGACCTGTTGATCCTACTAAGCCCTTCCTGTTATACACAATTGCTTCCCTTCATGCTCTTGCAACTTTATTGGCACAGTGTGATAAGGATGGTAGAGAGTGTTTGGTTTATTATATAAGCCGCACTCTACTCGATTACGAATTTTGATATTCTATGATAGAAAGGAAGTGCCTTGCTTTGGTCTTTGCAACCCAAATTTTAAGGCATTACCTTTTGAATGTTGAAGTCTATGTTATCATTAAGTTTTACCCTCTTAAGCATCTTTTCTCTAAAACTGACGTTTCCGAACCCTTAGCTAAGTGGGTTATGATGTTGACCAAGTTTGACCTTAAGTTTGTATCGCAGAAGGCAATAAAGGGTCAAGCATTGACTGACCACTTAGTTCAGGCTCCTTCACCCTTCTCCCTACCTAATCTGGAGTCCTTTCCTAATGAATAGATTTTCTCTATTGAGATTGATGAGACTTCAAAATTCTACTTTGATGGCTCTAGATGTCGTACAGGATCGGGAGCAGGGGTGGTCTTAATTTCTCCTAAAAAGAAGCTTATCCCTTTATCATATCATCTCAATTTCTTGTGTACCAACAATATTATTGAATATGAGGCTCTTATAGTTGGAATTAAAGCACCCTTAGCATTAAATACAAAACATCTACATATCTATGGAGATTCTCAATTAATCATAAGACAAGTAACAGGAGTTTATCAAGATAAATTATCACAATATAGAGATCTAGCTATATCCTTGTTACATAAATTTGAATCTTATACCATGGAGCCTGTTCCTCAAAAAAATAATAGACATGTTGATGCAATGGCATGTGTAGCCTCTCTTGTATCTTTAGAGGATCCTTTGGTAGATCTTAAATTCACTATCCACAACCTCACTACCTCGGCTATTGTTGATAATCCTAGTGATGTGGCATATTGTTGCATTTTAGATTTTGATGAATGGTCCTCACATATTGTGAGATATTTGAATGATGGTACCTTTCCCAACTCTTCAAACAAGAATACTAGGGCTAGGATTCGCAAGTTGGCCGCTAGATACATTATCCTTTCTAATCTTCTTTATAAGAGGACTTATAATGGTCTTCTCCTTCGTTGTCTCAATAAAACCAAAACTTTTATTGCCCTTGAGGAAGCACATTCAGGGGCTTGTGGGGGGAATTTTGGGGGTAGATCCTTAGTTCAGAGGTTGCTTCGAATGGAATATTATTGGCAAACCATGGAGAAGTATTCCTTTGCATTTGTTAAGAAATGTCATCAATGTCAACAGCATAGCAATTTGATCCATACCCCTACCCAAGAACTTCGATCTCAAGTAGCATCTTGGCCCTTTTCTAAATGGGGTTTGGAACTTGTTGGTAAAATATATCCTCCTTCATCTCAAGGACATACCTTAATCATACCTACAACCGGTTACTTTATGAAGTGGGCAGATGTTGTTCCTCTTTGATCCACTATCGCTGAAGTAATTTGTCAAATCATTTTGGAAAACATTATTTCCTGATTTGGAATACCTTCCACCTTAGTTTCGAATAATGGAACGTCGTTCAAAAATAAGGATGTGAAGAAGTTTCTTGAGAAACATCATATTCAACATAAATTTTCTACACCTTATTACCCTCAATCAAATGGTCAAGTTGAGTCTTCGAATAGGATAATTGAACAGGTTCTTCAAAAGATGGTGAACAAGCATGGTAAGCATTGGCAAACTCAATTAACCTATGCCCTTTGGGCCTATTGGACAAGTGTATGTGTTGCTACGAGTTGTACTCCTTATAATCCTATTTATGGTGTTGATGCCATTATGCCTTTGGAGATAGAAATTCCTTCTTTGAGAGTTTCTCTTAGGGGTATAATGGATGATGATTCTTATAGAGAACAAAGACTTCAAAAACTTGAGATGATTCATGAACGGCGTATAAACACTCTCAAGCATATTCAAGCATATCATAAAAATTTGCAAAGGAGGTACAATGATAAAGCTATTCAACATTCCTTCTTGGTAGGTGATCTAGTTCAATATGAGAATCAGCGTAACGTGAATGCTTTACCCAGGGAGAAAGGAAAATTCAGCCCTAATTGGCTTGGACCATACATCATTGTCGAGGTCTATGGATCAGGTGCTTATAGGATAGAAGATATAGAAGGTACGCCTCTCAAGGAACCTATAAATTATGTGCACCTTTGTAGATACTATGCCTAGCCTCTTTCTCTTTCTTTCTCTCCCTCTTTCTCTCTTTCTAGTTTATCTTCTCTCTCTTTGTACCTTTTCTTTCTTCAAAATTGGATGATTTGTTAGCATATCTTCATTAAAGTAGGTAGGATTAAATGATGTTATATTGTTTAGTCTACATTCCTTGATTATTGACAAGCATGTTTCTTTACTTTATTGTTTGTCTTGGATTCATTCATGTAAATTGTAAAAGATTTACATTTTTTTATGTGCTAGCATATTATACAATTTCCTGTGTGTTAAGTTGGATTATATCATGTTGTGTTTAATTAGAATTAATAAATCACATTAGTCATATATTTCTTAAGCTTAACACATTCTCTTCTACATCAACAAAGTAGCATTTAATTAAATACTTAGTTATTTAATTAAATCACACATGTATCAATTTAATCATGAAGCATTGAGAAATCAATCACATGGAAATTAAATTAGACATACATGTTCACCACCAAATGTGTTACTTTTTATCTAAAGCAATGCATTGATGAGCATAAATTAATATATATACATCAGTGTTATAACTTATATATCAACAAAAATGTCTCATGACATGGTAGGACCATCTCCTATCCCTAGGACTAGTAGTTGGAGGATGGTGGCTAGATGTCCCTTCCTAATCTGACTGTGGAGGTGGGTCCATGGGTGTGTATCACGATACGGACTGTGAGTGACTCCGCCAGGAGCTCCTGTGATCCCTCTCCATCATAATCCCACGATGTGTGGCTACCTCTATTTGCGATGCTGCCAAGTCGCACTTTGTCCATTGTAATCTCTCTCATAGGACCTCCATCTCCATCCAAAGAGGTGTGAATAGATCCTCATGGCGTCCTACACTCGTCTATGATCTATGTGCTATCTGTGAGGTATTGGAAATTGACACTCTACTAGTTAGGTTTCACTATTTTGTCATTGATGGCAACATGATTTTGGGTTCTGGCTTCATATGGTGTACCGGCAGGCACTTCACAGACTCTACACTAGCACCGGCACTAAAACCTGTAGGATAGAGATTTCTTTGGTCACTGGCAATGCAGGCTGACATGGTATAGTAAAGGATATCAGCATTGGAGGACAACACATCTTGGATCAGGCATCAGCCAATTGTTTTAATGCTTATTCATTTGTGTTTTATGGCCGACATGTAATATGATATTGTATATATCCTTATAAGCTGACATAAGGCATAAATTTGTATAGGGTATATAGGGGAGATTGATTAGATCATTTTGTAATAAGCATAGAGTGTGGAATAGATATATGGATTTAATGTAATGCATCAAAGAGACTATGTATATGAGGAATTCCTTGTAAGGGTTATTCCGGTATAAAGGTTTAGGGTTTTAACCGGAATAGACAGAGCTTAAACTGAAACTATATTCTGGCATAGGAGATGGTATATTAAGAAGTTCATACTTCTCCAGATTGTTGTCTGGATTGTTATGTAGTAAATGAGGCTCCTATTGTGATGAGCAATGTGCTCTAGGCTATAAGACTTCCTACAAGTGAAAGCCCATCATATATTGTAATATCTCTTCATATGGGTAGTGAATTGATATTGTGGGTCACAAATCCCACTGTGTTTTTTCCTCTTTGAGGTTTTCCATGTATAAATCTATGTTATGGTTCTCATTTTATGTGTTTGGCTTATTGGTTGCATTACTTCTTTCAATTTTGTTTATACTGGTATACCGGTTGGTGAATGAATGTTTTGTTAAGGCTAAAACCTTACATTCTAGTATAACATTGATTCACCCCCCCCCCCTTCTCATTGTTATTAGTTTCCAACAATTGGTATCAGAGCCTTGTGCCTTAGAGGAAGTTTAACAGCTTGAGGAAGATCCTAAAACTAGAATCATTAAATATGGCTTTGGAGAAGCAGCTTGAGATGGCACTTGAAGATTATGATGCTAAAAGATTGAAGAACTTAAAGCTACAAGATGAGTTGAATTTTGCCAAATAATTTATTCTTGTCCGACAAGAGAGGTTATCATTTGTTCAAGCTAGGAGGAAGGAACTTTTACAAAATCAGGATGATGAAGAGAAAAATGCACTTAAGGAACAATGTGAGAAATTGAGTCAGGAGAACATGGTTATGAAGAATGAGATGCAAGTTATGACTATGAGGATGTCTAAGGAGATTGAGGACATTAAGAAAAATGAATAAAATCTTGTTGTATCCCTGAAGATCAAATTTGAAGAATGTGGTAGGTTGATTCATGAAAATGATATGTTGAGAACTGATTTGGTACAATCCCAGAGTAATGAGCAAGAGTTGGAGAGACAAATGTCAATACTAAGAGATGATTTAACTATTGCAAGTGAGTACAATAAAAATTCAAGATCAGCTCAGCACAACTTGATGAGTTACTGAAGAGACAGAGGTAGATTGGAGATTCCAGTGGACTTGGATATGAGCAAGGACTAAGTTCTGGTACTGCTAATGAAGATCAAAACAATAAGGCATCGGTAAGACAAGTCAATGCTTACAAATTCAACGGTAGACATTTTGTTTGCAATAGATTTGGACACATGGCTAGGCAATGTAGAAAAAAGAGTAAATCAGAACCTTGATTCTGCTCCCAGTAAATATTCTAAATACAATAAATTTGGTCATAAGACAAAAGATTGCAGAATGAATGTAAAATGCTATGCTTCCGGAAAATTTGGACATATAGCTAATCAGTGCAAGTCAAGAAATTTCACCTATTTTAGCAAGGAAATTCAAAAGAACAATGTTGCCTGTTATGCATGCAATAAAATTGGACATATTGCTAAGTTTTGTAGAAGCAGAAATCCACTGGTTGGCAATGGAAGATCAAATGATAAATTAAAAGAGAAGGTTACTGAAATCCAACAAGATCATACTCAAAGATAGGTTAGAAAGACTAAAGAGCAATCATCAGATGGAAATGTCTCGGTTACCTATCCGGCAGAAGAGGTTGCTCCTGCACCGGTAGTGAGCTCATCCGTTAACTAAGGTTGATGCCTTAGGGGTAGGCAAAATTCATGAAGATGATGCATATGCCTCTGGAGGATATTCTGGAAGATGTTACAGATATTGGAGAGGATTATCCGGCATAGATATATTCATAATGAGATCCGGTATCTTTCATCGGCAGTCATTTATGTCAACAGAAGATTAGGGTTTTCTCAATGGATAAAAGGTTGATTACACTTCATAATTATTCACCCAGCATTCAGAGCGATTTCAGAGCAATTCAGAGTGACTTAGTGTAATCAGAAGCTATTAAGAGGTGATCAAATTTCTTCTTGAGAGATCACATCGGCATTTGGAAGGATTTGTTAAAGGTTTTCATCGGCAATGATCTAAAGGTATTTTCGTTGCAAATCTAACTGTAGTAAAGGTTAAGGACCACCCTAGGCCAATTTTCAAACGGTATCCACATGTGGCTACTAAGGAAGATTCGGTTGGATCATTTTCTCGCATTATGAAGGGAGTGGTATATGTAGAAGATGTTAGGGCCTATATTCATTATCATATAGAGGACTTAGGCACTTCATAGATCAAGGAGATGTATATGAATGAACTCATGGGAGAATTTTGTAAAAACAAACTGGCATATAAACACATCGAAGATCTAGGGTTCACAAATATTTTGGAGTTTGAGGATGAGATAGTCAGATATGTACTAAGAAGAGTACATGGGGAATTCATATGGTTGGACAGACCCTATAAAATTACTAAGGAAGACATCCAGGCAATTACTGGTTTGCCATCGGCAGCGTAACATCCAGATAAGAAAGTATCAAATGACTTTGTGAGGCAGATCACTGGTGCTAGATCAGACAAGAGATAGATGAAGGTGAGCGCTATCACCGACACCAACATCAAATTTGAAAGAATGGTTATAGGCTATAAGGTAGCTTGGTCTAACCGACTGAATTCAGTTTCCAGTTCATGCATTTTGGCTGCATATAGGATGATGAGAGAAAATATCAAGTTAGATCTTTGTGACTGGATGCTTGAGTAATTATTGATCAACTTAGGGAAAACTAAAGGTGAGAATAAGGTCACCTGCCGATATGGAAATCTGTTAGTCTTCTTAATGCTATACTTTTTGAATGATACTCCCAGTTTTGGTAGGAAGCAATGGGCTTTTGACATCTCGGCGGGAAAACAGCTAAAGTAATCAATTGTTGCATTAAAAATTCTGAGAGATGTAAGGTATGGGGTTACTTCAAGACTTTTCAAAAATATTTGAGGTCTAGAATAAGGATACTTGAGAACATAGTAGAGAAATACTCTATCAACATATTTTTATGGTTAAGAAGGATGTGACTCTCATGGAGGAAATCAAGCCCCATAGGATTTGGATAGAGGAAATGGGTTATGAGGTAGATGCATTAATCCTTGATTCCTATGCAAAAATTCTGATTGATGCAGAAATAGATGAGGCAAAGAAGCCCTGTGGAACTACACAGCAAAAGACTCTTAAGGTTGAAACTGAGTTCAACCAGAAGAAGAGGGAAAAACAAGAAGGAAAGGCAAGTAAGTTTGTACAGGAGGTTTCAAAGGACATTAAGGCACTCATTGATACTATCTTGGAGTAAGGAAGGAAGAGGAAGGATCCAATAGTTCACATTGAACCTGTGACTACATACTCAGAGACTGAAGATGACACACCATTAGCATTCAAAAGGGTTGTGAGGAAGAAATCAGAAGAACCTAAGGTAGAAGCAAAGAAACAACTGGTTAGGAAGGTCACCATCAAGTTACTGGCACAAAAGCAGGCACCTAAGACCACATGAATAGGTACATCTAGTACTACCAGGAGGAGGAACAAAAGTAACATTGATTAGGCACTAGAAACTGGTAATGTGACTATTATACCACCTATGACTTGTGCTGAAATTGTTGATGAAATTACTAAGGATGGGATGTTGATATGTTAAGTTTTATTATGATACATTAGACTTTTATGAACAGAGAGAAGTAGAGGAAGTGATTCTATTGTACTTAGATATTTATAAGAAAGCATTAATAGAAATAGAAGATCAAATACTAGCAGAGTTATAAAACATGTTAGATGCTAGAAGGTTATCTGCAACACAAGAAGACAAACACCTTAATATGCAAGAAATTTTAGCTATATGTGTTGCTATAACTCCAGATAAGATGGAAAAGACAATTGAGGCTGCAAATAGGAAGGTATTCAATAGCGAACATAGAATAACTAGCCTAATGTTAGGAAGGATGAATGAGATAATAAAGGAAACATAGAAGGCTTGGATCAAATTTTTGGGAGAGAACAGAGGATTCTTTACTTCACCAAAGACAAAGACAAAAACTGTAGATACATCGGCTGAAGGGAAAGGTAAAGGAATTATGGGTACTCCACCCTCAGTTTTGAAGAATATCAAGATAGTGGAAATTGAGCCATCGGTAAACACAAATGTATAGACAAATACTGAAACACCGGTTAATGCAGAGAACATTGTATAGGATACTAACATTGAGGATAATTATCCTCTAAATACTAATGTACAAGTTGAAGATGTTGTTCCTAGAGAGGAACCAGTAGTTGCACAGACTGCACCAAGTGGCAAAGCCACTTGTGCAAGTGAGGAGGTAATAAAGGATAAATCATCAGAGAAAATAGGGGAATCCGATAGGGAACCAATTGCTGGCACATCATTATTGACAATTGACACTTCTCTAGTGGAAAAGAAAACCATCACAGAGATGAGTCCCACTAAACTAATGATGATGGTTTCTCAGAAATTGATGAACGAGGGAACCACAGACAAAGGGATTATAGATCAATCCATAACTGTTTTGCATAGATTGATCTCAAATTGTAAGATTGAGAATGAAGTGAGCCCTTCCAACAAGATTAAGGTAATAATAGAGCACATCTCTAAAGATTTTGAATCCTTACAGTAGATCTCTAACCAGCAAGCACTTGAAAAATTCACTTTGGCTATGAGAGTCATTTTTTTATCAGATCATTGAGAGAGAGAAGAAAAAGATTGAGGAGAAGATAATTTTGATAGAAAATTCTTTGAAACAATGTACTAATATTTATAGGGTATGTTGCAATACTGAGATACTTACAGCAAAAGTAGATGAAAAGATAAAAGAGATACAGTACAAAATTGTTAGTATTGCTAACTCTTTTGATGGACTAATTTCACTAACAACATCTATTGATGGACAAATTTTGACTTTGGAGAACCAAATTTTTTCTCTTGAAAAGGAAAGAGATAAGATCATTCAGAGAGCCAAAAGTCTCAGAGGTTTGGTGAGTCCAAGATTGGATTCACTTGGTGTACATAAGAAGGAATGCATGGATATGATTGGTAAGCCCACACCGGCAGAAGTTAATGAGAAAGAATCACTTGCATATTTACTGAGTGGACTTGTATCTATCTTCGGCACATTCAAAACTGGCTAGGATACTTATATGGAGTTATTGGAGAAAGCTTATCTGGAAATCTTGAAACTGGTCAACCTCTGGTAAGACACTTTTGGAGGTATTCAGTGTACAGTTATTATTCTTTGACATATTTTTTTTTTGTGCATTGATTTCAAAGGGGGAGAAGTATAGATGTGAAAAAGGATTGCAAGGATTTCATACATTAGGGGGACTTACAAGAATTTTGGAGATATGGAGCATTTTGCATATTCAGCTTAGGGGGGGCAGGGCAGGATGAAACCGACAGTTGAAACCATGACCATTTTTCACATGAGTGTTTCCATCAATGCCAATGGGGGAGATTGTTGGGAATTGACACTCTACTAGTTAGGCTTCACTATGTTTTCATTGATAGAAACATTATTTTGGGTTCCGGCTTCATACGGTGTACCGGCAGGCACTTCACAAATTCTACACCGGCACCGGCAGGATAGAGATTTCTTTGGTCACCGACAATGCAGGCCAACATGGTATAGTAAAGGATATCAGTATTCCAGGTCGACACATCTTGGATCCGGCATCAGAAAATTGTTTTAATGCTTATTCATTTATGTTTTATGGCCGACATGTAATATGATATTGTATATATCCTTGTAAGTCGACATAAGGCATAAATTTGTATAGGGTATATAGGAGAGATTGATTAGATCATTTTGTAATAAGCATAGAGTGTGGAATAGATATATTGATGTAATGTAATTAATCAGAGAGACTATGTATGTGAGGAATTCATTGTAAGGTTTATTCCGGTATAGAGGTTTAGGGTTTTAACCGGAACAGACAAAGCTTAAACCAGAACTATATTCTGGCATAGGAGATGCTATATTCAGTAGTTCATACTGTTTATGGTGAAAATGGATAGCAATAAACAACAATATTTGAAAGACTAAAATGGATTCAACCACTAAACCCTAGCCTAACAATGAACAAAGATCCACCATAACATATGGAGATAACCTAAGACAATGCAAATAACTCAAAAATCACAAACATTATACCATCACATGTCCACTAGGGTTTTGATCTCCATTCTTCCTATCTCCATTGATCTTGTTTGATATGCTTGCTCTCAGATTTTTGTATGCACAAGAGCTCAACAAAGAACGGAATGTGGTTGCAAGTAGAATTGTAGTGTAGCCAAGTCCTCCAAAATCAGTCATTAGCATGTGTCATTAGTCATTAGGGTTTGTCAATGAAGAAAGCATCTCCTTAAATAGAAGACACAATAAGAAATGGAGGGTTAAGATTGAGAGGTGTAAAAAGAGAGGTCAGCTAGGATTAGAGGGTAGGTATAAGAAATACCAAAATAATGAAAGAGGTAGGTAGTGTAGGAATTAAGAGATGAATGACATGTGTCATGTGTAGAAAAAGATAATGAACTAATTAAATAAATAAAGATTTATTTAATTAATAGAAGAAATAGGACAATTAAATAAATAAAATATTTATTTAATTTAGGAAAGGGATAATTTAAATAAATAAATGTATTTATTTAAATGAGAAATAAGGCTAGAAGAGGATAAATGAATTAATTAAATAAATAAGGATTTATTTAATTAATAGAAGAATTAGGCTTAGATAATTAAATAAATAAAATATTTATTTAATTAGACATGACAATTTTGAGTGTCTACATTTTGCCCCTCTTTGAGACAATGCGGCTTGTCGCGTTGTTTCAAAGAAAATAAGATGAACTGATACTGAGTTGCCCCAAGATGGGAATTATATGCCCCCTCGAGAGATTGGATGAAAATGTCTGAAAAGATTGCAGACAATCTCTCGATAAGAAAGATGGAATAGAATGGGTTGAGTGGATAATGTGACAAAGTCACAGGATGAAGAATACTGACTCAGGAAATGAAGGGCAGGGCTAGGGTAGGCTATAAGATAAACCATGGGCAAAAGACATCCTCATTGTCATCCACACCCTTAGAAGATCACAGTGCAGAGCGAGAAAAGAGCAGCAGCAGTCAGCAGCGATGGCATTCGTTCATAGATTCGACCGTGTCCGCTGATTCCAGCGACCAACCGATGCAGGAGAGCCGGTAAGTACCCGAAAACCTCCTCGTACTTTCACGCATTTCGAGTTTTGTCATAAATGCATGTTTAGGAGCAATAAATGCGCTAGGAATAGGATAGTTTAAAAGTGCAAAAACGCGCAACCGCGTCTGTGTCAGCGCCAGGCGCGTCTGTGTCCAACAGGCGCGTCTGTGTCGGGTTCAGGCGCGTCTGTGCCTGGAACCGCGTTTGTGTTGAATGCGGACGCGTTTGTGAAATGCAGAAGCGTTTGTGATTTTTAGTAGCGTTTATGTCATGTAGGGACGTTTGTGTTCCCTGGTCGCGTTTGTGTCTGGCATAGGCACGTTTGTGTTCAGAAAACGCGTCTGTGTTGCAGAGGCGCGTTTGTGCAGTCCATAAGCGCGTTTATGAGTTAAAAGCGCGTGTGTGTTGAAACAGTGCGTTTGTGTGTTTAAATGCATGGTTTTAGTCTTTTAGGTCAAATCGGCAGTTCTGTGATGAACATACGCTGTCGATTGGATAAGCTGCTGAGAGGATACACTCAAGCAGATCCTCTAGGAAAATTAGGATAGATCAAGGCACTTTGTGATGAACAGGGAGCACCAAGATAGGCAGCACTTTGTGATGAACAGGGAGTGCGAATGTGAGTGACACTTTGTGATGAACAGGGAATGTCACACACGTAGTACTTTGTGATGAACAGGGAGCACTACTTAGGGTAGATAGCAACACTTTGTGATGAACAGTGAGTGTCACTAGGGTAGATAACCAGATGCATTTAGGTAGCAAGTAGCATTTTGTGATAAACAGTGAATGCCACGATAACTGACAAGATTGATTTGCTTGACTGCAGGAGTATTTGCCGATGTCGGAGTCACGGGAGAGATTCCCGTCGACTCAGAAACTGCGACCAGAGTTGTCTATCCAGGACATGATTTCCATTGAGGAGATGGGTCTCACACATATGCTCTATGTGCCCGAGTTTTGGGCAAACATGGGGTTGTTGACTGCGTTGGCCGAGAGATGGCACTCAGAGACATGCACGTTTCACCTGCCGATGGGTGAGATGACAGTGACATTGGAGGATGTATACAGGATACTACATGTTCCCATTGATGGAGAGTTGATCCCCTATGACCGTGACGGTGACAGAGAGGCCTTGAGACGAGTTTTTCAGGATCCTGAGTTGGAGATGCGAGCAGGTCATGTAGCCTGGGACACCATGACTGCCACAGGATTAGCATTGCCGGCAGTTGTTGGGGGAGTCATCAGTGGATACTTGTGTCCAGACAGGGCCACACGAGGATTGGCAGTGGGCTGGGGAGGGGCCTTGGAGACGCTGATGGCAGAGCACACTAGGTATGCATGGGGGCCATGTGTCCTAGCACATTTGTATTATGAGCTGCATCAGTTTGTATACCATGGATCAGTGGGTTTCGGCTGCGGTGTGACTCTCTTGCAGGTGTGGGCCTATGAGCACCTTCCCATCACACGGCCGATTCACTTCAGAGGCAGAGGATAGGGACAGAGTTTTGTACACCTATATGCCATGATTACATCCCAGCCTCGGATTGGGAGATTGGAGCACTGGAGGAGAGTCATTGATGACATTGACATGGTGATCTGGAGGCCGTACCTGGGGTGCGAGGAGTGGGAGGACGACACATTGGAGCTGCCCTACACCTTCCGGAGCAGGTACCTGATTGGGCGGACGCCCTATATATTAGAGAGATAGCTGGTGGATAGGGTATGCAGGCAGTATGGCAGGATCCAGCGGATGCCACGAGGCTCGGGCATGTATGCCCGTACGGTCAGAGATCAGGTGCAGTTTGGCCCACTGCTATCATATGATCAGGCAGTTATGCAGCTAGCGGAGATGATGTCGATGCCATGGGACATGTGGCCAGAGGTAGATGATGTAGGGATGGACGCAGAGTACTCTGCGTACTGGGCAGAGCATCCATTTCCTAGATTGACAGATCCAGCAGAGCCAGTGGATGGAGAGGGTGGAGGAGAGGATGATGATGGAGGAGGGGATGGAGGCAGGGGCCGGCGGAGGCGGAGGGGAGTGGTGGGAGAGAGACGGGTAGCACCTCGGAGGGAGGGAGGACAGGAGAGAGCAGCTCCAGTGGTGAGAGGACGGGGTGGACTGCCCCTACAGGTGCCAGCAGCACAGGGTCCCAGAGAGGGACAGAGACAGGTGCAGCCAGAGGGACAGAGACAGGTACAGCCACAGGTACCTATACAGGCACAGGGACAGGTGCAGGCAGAGGCACAGGGACAGGCACCTGTAGAGGAGGAGCCACAGGCAGGGACGGAGAACGGAGACTCTGAGGAGGATGAGGTGCTTAGGCTGCGGGAGATCTGCCAGGGCCAGGCAGATGAGATTGAGGATTTGGTTTGAGAGAGGAACCACCTCAGGATCAGGGTCCGAGACACAGAGCGGGAGAGGGATCAGGCCATCCAGAGATACACCGAGGCCGAGACAGCTCTGAGGGCAGGTAGGTGGGCAGCAGAGGATGCAGGGGTAGGCTACGCATATGTTTTGCGAGCCGGAGAGGAGATCGCCTACTGGAGGGATCTATACTATACAGCCATGCCAGCAGATCAGCGGGCTAGGAGCTTTCATAGATCGTCGCGCACAGCGACGGCTACGGGAGGGAGCCGCAGGAGACAGGCATCCAGCGGTGGGGTTATGGGGCCTCCACCACCACCAGAGAGGCAGGGGGATCCTGGGGCGGGTCCATCTATAGCTCAGACTCGGTCGAGGCGAGGCGGCTCCGAGGGAGGGAGTTCCTCATAGCTATAGTGGGCTCCCCTTGTATCAGTATATGTACCATTATTGTATTGTAGACACCTGCGGGTGATTCTTTTGTAGCCATATGATTCTTTTGACATCATTGTATTATGACATATTTGATTATATATGAGAGATGATCCATTTTTGCGGCAGCTATATGCATGTGTACCTTATGTGATGAGATGTTCTTATGTGATACATGTTTTATGATATGGATGCTTATATGATGCAATGCAATATATTTTTGTTCTTTTATGTTGTATATGTGATGCATGATGCAAATGTGAATGTATGTGATGCAAATGAATATGATAATGCAAATGATTATTTACTTAATGAAAATGTGAGATGTGCTAACATGTGTATGCAGGATGTGATGCAATTGTGATATCTATATGTATGTATGAAATGCTTATATGTGGTGATGTAGGTGTAACTATATGAAATGCAAATGTTTTTTTGGTGTGTCATTATACTCAGTCATGTGATAGCGGGCTACGCGGACTCGAGAAGGACTATGGAAGTCAATCAAGAAAGGGGGATGGAAGATAGAAGATATAAACGTGAAAGAGCTTCTTGTGCGTTATCATCATTGAGCTTTATTATGGCAGAATAGGTTATGACAATCGAGGCATTTGTTCGGCCCAGAAAGTCATTGTACCTGTTTGCATGGAGATAAGACAGTCACAAACAAGGAATGCCCCAGTTCATACTAGACTCAGAGTGTCCTCATATCCTTGGACAAGTCATAGCATTACTAAGAGACAATCCACAGACAGCAAATGCAAATAGGTGACGATACCCCATCCTCGCCTTTCTAGTCAAAGACATCCTGGAGATAGAATCTCTAGTCAAAGACATCTTGGAAAAGCTAAAAGACATGTCACCAAAAAGATAAAATCAAAAGAAAACCAAGACTCGACACCAACATCCACTGTAGTCCTCAAGTTTAGTGTCTCTTGTCACTTGTTTAAGTCTTATTCGATTGTGGTCACAATGTTCACTTTCACAAAAAGGATTGATAGCACTGAACCATATGTTGTCTGAGTCTATTGAAAGATTTGATTTGTTGAAGCCCATTGTTGCTGCTGTGTCTCCTTGGAAACTGACTGAATCCATGAAACTGATACCTTATTGTGGAGAAGACGAAACTTTTATTGTGAATTGTGCGCGGATAGACTGAAGAAAGCTGAAAGAAACTGTACTCCTCGAAACATGTGATATTCTCAGTTCCACACCCATTACTAGACGTAGGAATTGGCCGTAGTCACAGATAGGATCTGATTTATTATGGATGGAAAAGGGAGTGAAAGGGGAGGGTTATGGATGGCTAACCAATCTTGGGTAGATCAATAACAAGCCATGATGGGAATGGGCAAGTTTATTGTGAGCGAATAAGTTGTGAGTGTGTGCAAAGTGAAAGGATGAAAGTGAATCCTGAAGGAGGGAGGAGCAAAGTCCCTACGCATGGCGCTGGTGACCCAGTTTTCACCATGGTACTTGCCCAGGGCGCCACCGAAGTGGTTTTCACCGTTGGACGAAATTATTTCTCTTTACTTTTTTGGATTTTTTCAATTTTTTTGTTGTCACAAGGCGCCTGTTTGCCAGGTTTTCACCAAGTAACGATTTTTTTGTTTTTTATAATTTTTTTGTATTTTTGAATTTTTTGATTTTTTTTTGTATTTTTGCATTAGGATACTCAAAAAGAGCTTATGTGTAGAACCTGCGAAGGTGCATGCTGTTGATAGGATCCTCCAAAGATTCACCTTCTGTAGTTGAGAGCTGATATGCCCCAGATCCATATACTGCTGTGATGATGTAAGGACCAAGCCAGTTGGGTTCAAATTTGCCCTTCTTTTCTCTATCTTGCTGATTCTTGGGGTTCTCTCTGAGGACTAAGTCACCTACCTCAAATGTGCGAGGCTTGACCTTGTGATTGTAACTGCGACTCATTCATTGTTGGTAACCCTTGAGATGATTAAAAGCAGTGTGTCGTCGTTCCTCCAGTAGTTCTAGTTCTTGTAAGCGAGAGACCCTGTAGTCTTCATCATTGATTATGTTTCTCAAGGAGACCCGTAAAGAAGGCAACTCGACCTCAATAGGCAAGATGGCTTCAGCACCGTAGACAAGTGAGTAAGGTGTAGCTCCTGTAGGTGTGCGGACACTGGTACGATAGGCCCAAAGTGCGGGATTGAGTTGGACATGCCAGTTACGGCCAGCGTTGTCGACTGTCTTTTTAAGTATTTTGAGAATTGTTTTGTTAGACGCCTCAGCTTGGCCATTACCTTGGGGGTAATATGGTGTGGAGAAACGATGAGAGATATGGAAGCGCTCACAGAGTTCACGAACATCCTGGTTCTTGAAAGGACGGCCGTTATCGGTGATAATGGAAGTAGGAATCCCGTATCGGCAAATGAAGTAGTTCAGGATGAAAGTAGCGATTTGTTTCCCAGTAACTTGTGTGAGAGGCACGGCTTCAATCCACTTTGTGAAATACTCTGTGGCTGTGATAATGAATTTATGTCCATTGGAAGAAGGAGGGTGAATCTTGCCTATGAGATCGAGTCCCCGCTGACAAAAGGGCCAAGGAGATGCAAGTGGCTGTAGTTCCTGCGCTGGTGCATGTATGAGGTCTCCATGAATTTGACACTGCTTACACTTCTTGACAAACTGATATGCATCTTTTTCCATAGTAGGCCAGTAATATCCAGTCCTGATAAGTTTCTTGGCCAAGGTAGGACCACTAGTATGCGGACCACATATCCCTTCGTGCACTTCTCGTAACGCAATCTGAGCTTCGTCACTCTCTAAACATCTAAGGAGGGTGCCATCTAGACCTCGTCGGTATAGGATGTCAGCTAGGATAACGTATCGGGAGGATTGGTGAATGAAAGTGCGGCGTTGGTTGTTCGATAGATCGGGAGGTAAGATGTTGTCGCGAAGGTATGTGAATATGGAACCATATAACTGGGATTCAGGACCAACAACACATATCATTTCCGTAGGAGTGATCTCATATGACGGAATCAGCAGGTTGTCCACCAGGAACTCATAGCAGGTCTCATTTTGCGGTAGGTCAATGAGCGAAGCAATTGTAGCCATGGCATCAGCAGCACGATTCTGTTCTCTTGGTATCTGCTCAAACTCTATCTTTGCAAAGTGCTGTTTCAGATCATCTACCAGTTGTTTGTAAGGCATTAGCTGTTCATCCTTTGTTTGATAATCATCAGTTGCTTGACGGATAACAAGTTGAGAATCCCCAAAAACATGAAGTTCTTGGATCTTCCACTGAACTGCAATCCTTAGCCCCGTTGTTAATGCCTTGTATTCCACTATATTGTTGGTGCAAGGAAATGATAAGCGGTATGACTTTGGTATAGAATCACCTTGGGGAGTTATAAAGAGTATACCCGCTCCTGCCCCATGCTGTGTGTATGAGCCATCAAAGTATAGTTGCCATGGCTTTGCAGGTGATATTGTTAGAATGGACTCATCTGGAAATTCTGACTGTAGAGGAACATCATCTATCATGGGAGCATCTGCCAATTGATCTGCAATGGCTTGTCCTTTTATGGCTTTTCTGTCCACGTATTCAATGTCGAATTCACTCAAAATCATTACCCACTTGGCCAGTCGCCCAGTAAGTGTAGCTTTGTTGAGTAGATATTTTAGTGGATCAATTCTGGCAATCAACTTGGTCTTGTGAGTAAGCATGTAATGTCGTAATTTTTGTGAAGCGAAGACCACAGCGAGACATGCACGCTCAATTGGTGTGTAGTTTAGCTCATATCCCACCAATGTGCGACTGATATAGTAGACTGCTTTTTCCTTGCTGTCAGGTATTTGCTGTGCTAGGAGTGCCCCCAGTGCTGTCGGAGTAGCTGATATGTAAAGTAGCAATGGTTGATCTTGAATTGGTGGCATCAAAACTGGCGGGTTCAAAAGATAGTCTTTGAGCGCCTGAAAAGCCTGTTGACAGTTCTCATCCCATTTGAACTTAATGTTTTTGTGTAGCAGGTGCTGGAAAGGATTGCACTTATCTGCAAGTTGTGCTATGAATCTTCGTATGGACTGGAGTCTCCCTTGTAAAGACCGAAGTTGACTGATATTCTTGGGTGGCGGCATGTCCAAGATAGCCTTGACTTTTGCTGGATCCGCTTCTATTCCTCTTTTAGACACAATGAATCCCAGGAGCTTCCCGGAGGTTACTCCAAAGACACATTTCTTTGGATTTAATCTTACCTTGTATTTTTCCAGCCTATCAAAAGTAACTGAAAGTATGTCCAAGTGTGTATTTCTGTCTATTGATTTAACCAAAAGGTCGTCAACATAATCTTCCACCGTTACATGCATGAGATCATGGAAGATTGTAGTCATGGCTCGTTGATACGTGGCACCTGCATTTTTCAGCCCAAAGGGCATGACATTCCAGCAGAAGGTTCCCCATGGACAAGTGAATGATGTTTTATGTTGATCTTCAGGTGCAATCCTGATCTGATTATATCCATAGAATCCGTCCATTAAAGATAACATCTCATGGCCTGCTGTGAGATCAACAATTAAATCAATGTTTGGTAATGGGAAATCGTCCTTCGGACAAGCCTTGTTGATATCCCTGAAGTCTGTACATATTCGGATGCTGCGATCTGGTTTGCTGACAGGTACTAAATTGGAAATCCATTCAGGATAATCAATTGGGCGTATGAATCCGACATCTAGTAATTTCTCCAGCTCTGCCTTGACTAATAATGCCACTTGTGGATGCATTTTCCTCAATTTCTGTTTTACTGGTTTTGCCCCTGGTTTGACTGTTAAATGATGCATTACTAAATCGGGGTCTAGTCCAGGCATATCAGCATAAGACCATGCGAAGTTGACTTGTCATTCCTTAAAGAAGCTTATGAACCTTGCTCTCTCGGCCTCTGTCAATGATTGAGCCAAAAATATGTTGTGTGGAACCTCTGCTGTACCAATGTTTGTCTTTATAGTCTCCTCTACCAACATGGATGATTTTTCCTCGTATGATGCTAGGAGAATGTCAAGCCTTCCATCTTCGGGCGCCTCAGAGAGGTTTTCACCTTCAGATACGTCCTTTCTTTTTACTTTTTTAGAGTCGGAGAGCGCCACAGTGTGGTTTTCGCCATAAGACCCTTGTTTTTTTTTTTTTTTCACATTTTTGCGACTAGAAGGCCCGACACCCTCACCAAAGTATGCCATGTTATTTAGCTCTATGAAGTATCCTGCTTTATGGTCTCCAAAAGGAAGATCTTCGCGAATGCCAAGATAATCAACAATAGCTTCGTCATTTGGAAATGTATCAAACTGTGGTGGTCCATCCTGATCCCAGTCAATGAGTTGGGGGTGAACGAGGGGAAGGTCTTTAGTGTTTTTAGAGTCCGCAAGGCTAATAGTGAAGATGTGGTTATATTCAGGTATGTCAAGGTAGTCATCGAGGTCGTCAATGGCACTCTCCTCATCAGTGTCGATCGTGAGTGAGTCTAAATTATCATCACTAGTAGCACCCTCAGGGACAGGTGTCCTCATCCTATGTGATCCTGACCTAGGGCCTTGAAACGAAGTTTGAGGAAATTTTATGCACTGATGGTACGTTGATGGGACTGCTCTCATTTCATGAATCCACGGACGTCCTAGCAATATGTTATATGTGAGGTCTAGATCCAAGACTTGACAAATCACGTCCTTTGTGACTGGCCCTATTCTTAGTGGTAAGATGACTGTGCCCTTGGACGAACGCTCTTCATCATCATAAGCCTTAATAGTGATTTGGTTTGTAGCATTCACAGCTTTGTCAGAATATCCCAATTGTCTGATGGTGCTCAATGTACAAATATTAAGACCTGCTCCTCCATCTATCAGGACTCGTTTTATCCGGTGTTTATGTATGAAGGCTTCAATATGGAGAGGTGCATTGTGAGGCTGACTTATGGAGGCGTCATCGGCTTCTGTGAATGTGAGGGAGTGTGGAACGGATAAGTATCCCACCATGGCTTGAAACTGATCCACGTTCAGATCAGTAGGGACAGCAGTATCTCTCAAGGTTTTGTCAAGGACAGCTTTATGTGCAGGAGATATACGTAAGAGCTCAAGAATAGAGATGAGTGCGGGTGTTTTCCCTAATTGCTCTACAAGATCGTACTCAGGCTTAGTTGACGGAAGATTGGTATTCTTAGTAGAGGTACCTGGCAATGTGATCTTACCTCGACAGGTTGTAACATGACATTCAGAGGTAGATGCGGACGAAGATCCCACACCTTTTAGGACAATTTTAGGTTGTTGAGGAGGATTCTCAGGATTTTTATTTTTGATAGTAATGGTAGAAATATGATTGTCCATTGAGATGTGATTAATAGTGGAATCATAATTGTAAGATGTTCTGGTGTAATTGGCTTGATCATCTGTGACTTTGCCTTTTCCCTTGTCATGTTTCGGGAATGGTTCCTTAAACACCTCATGCTCTTGGTTAGATGAATGTCCCTCAATCTCAATATCTCCTCTGTCAATGAGATCTTGTACAATGTTTTTCAATCGATGGCAATTACTTGTCTTGTGACCCTTGCTCTTATGAAATTCACAATATTCATCATCATTCCACCAATTCGGTTTTACCTTTGGTTCATATGGAGGAAAATCTGGGACCGTGATCACTTTGTTTGCTACAAGCTTTTTGAATACTGATTCAAGTGGTTCTCCCAATGGAGTGTACTTCCTTCGTGGTTTAGCAGCCGTTTGATTGTTTACTTGATTGTTGGTAGAATTTGATCCAGAAAAGATGAACTTTGGTCTCACTGTGTTGGCATCAACAACACCATCATTAACTGTGTTCTTGTTCTTGTTCCAAAACTTTGGTTTGTCCTTTCCCTTAAAGTCCTCTTTGTTTTCTTTGAATAGTTTGATAACTCCTTGTTCAATCAAGACCTTTTCTATTGCTAGGCCCTTTTCAATGACATCCTTGAATGTAGACAAACAAGCTTTTCTGAGATCATAACCAATAGCCTTGTTAACATTTTGTGTGAACATTTCCACCATTTGTTTTTGCGGGATTTCACAAGAGCATCTGCTAGCTAAGTTTCTCCATCTTTGTAAAAATGACGCAAAAGATTCTCCTTCTTTTTGTTTCGTATTACACAAGGTAGTAACTGAGACATCTGTTTCAATGTTGTAAGAAAAATGCTGAATGAATGCCTCTGCCAAGTCGCCCCATGACTTAATACCAGGAGGTAATTGAGAAAACCATTCCATTGCTTGATCTCCTAAGCTCTGTGGGAACAACCTCATTAAGTATGTTTCTTCTGCCGCTACCTCAATGCAAGCTGTGAAGAATTGTCTTATGTGTGCCTTGGGATCTCCTCTCCCTCTATATTTGTCAAATTTCGGTGTTGCAAAGTGCGGAGGAAACGGAGGCATTGGAATGCTCTTATCAAAGGGATAAGGGCATATATCTCTCATAGTATATGTGGGTTTTGATGTGCCCATGTCTTCCACTTTCTTTTGTAGATCTCTAATTTGTTGCTCCAAATTATTTTTGGGAGGAGATGGATTTCTTGTAGCATATCCCATGTTTGAAACACCCATTTGAGGAGGAGCTTGTTGCATATATGGATGATACTGATCGTAGACATGTCCATATGGAGGTCTATATTGTTGCGACATGTATGGAGCACTTGGCATAATTTCTTGTTGAGGGACCCCATATCTGTTTTGTGTATATAAACCATATTCAATAGGCCTTTCATTTTCCATTGTGTTGCCCCCAATTTTGGCATGAGGTCTCCTTGTGTCAAAATTTTGAGGAAGTCCTTGAGTATCCATTTGTCTTGGTTGACCCATATCTTGAGCATGTGTTTGAACATAAGGCCTCCATGATGGTCTTTGAGTGTAAGTATCATGCATTTGAGCTTGTGTATGTGGGATTGCTGGTTTCTGAAGCAAAACAGATGGTGACTCCGGCATCATATTATTTGGTCCTCCACTATTAGGTTGAGTTTGTTGTGAAGGTCTACTTTCCATAAGTTGAGATAAGTCAAAATCATGTGGTATTTTAGCTCCACTTTGTGCCATCATGTTTAGGAAATATTGACGATCTCTCCTCATTATCTCTTCAACCAATCTATTGAATTGAGGATCCATTATAGATTCTTGTATGTCTGCTGATAGTATTGAAGAATTGTCCACATTATCATTGTGTGTTGTATTGTTGTTTATAGCGTTTGCGCTTTCCACATTTGGATTGTGTCTATAAACATTCATGTCTGGTAATGTAGTGTGCTCAGGATTGTAGAAGACATCATTGTCATACTCATAAGAACTCATGTTTATGGACCCTTGAGCTTCTTTAGCTTTTCTCCTAGATTTTTGAATACGGGTTTCAACCATGAACTAGGTGTTTAGCAATATGTGAGAGACTGGACGAAAATGACAAGATTATGTAAGACCAAGAGTTGTATGGAATGTAAATGAATCTGAAGTTTACTTGCAATGTCCAAAGTGTAAGACCAAGTATGTATGTAGTAGAGTAGGTGTAACTTCCAAAGAGAGGATAGTTTCTCTTGATGAGGTAAGCTGACCTTGACTCTAAGTAAGACCAAATGAGACCCAAAGGTAAGAAACCTTGATGAGGGACCACTTAGCAAAGTGTTGTAGTATGTAGTGTGTTGACAAAGTATAGTGAGGACAAGCAAGTGACCTTTTGACTCAAGTTTAGACAAGTATGAATGTAAAATGAGGTATGAAGCAATGATGGACTGTGTAAGACCTTAGAACAGGCTGAATGCTAGATGAAATCTGAAGAGACAACCTAGGAAGCTCAAGTATGCCGAAACTGATTTCTTTGTTTACTTGACTGTTAAACTTTTCAAATCCTGACACAAACGCCTCTGTATACTTCACAGACGCGGTTTTAAGACACAGACGCTATTCTGTTTGACGCAGACGTGATTCTGAGATTTTCTGTTGATGTTTGTTGGGACTGTAACAGTTTTTTGCAATTGTGGACACAGACGCGCCTGTATACTTCACAGACACGATTTCCAGACACAGACGTGTCTATGTTCGACACAGACGCTGATAAAAACACAGACGCTATTCTGTACTTCACAGACGCATTTATCAGACACAGACATGGTTTTAACAGACACAGACGCGTTTCTGCAACCTTAGTGCAATCTTTCCTATCTGTGAATTTGTTTTGCTGTGACCAAATCTGATTTTTCGACTGTTTTTCGTGACAAGAGGACACAGTGTTGATGACCCAATGTTTGCAGACTGTTTAGACTCCAAAAAGTGTGTTGTCTGATGTAAAAAGTTTTTGCATACACTTGAAGACACAAAAGACACAATGTTTTGCTGTTTTGTCTTGATTGTTTGAATGTTTATCATAAGTCAAGCACAATTCTTATGGCTGGCCAGGACAATAATTGTTGATCCCACATGGGGTTTTACCCCCAAGGCTACGCTATTCAGAGCGGATACTTAGATGCTTGACCTCACTGGCTCCACCCTCGGCACTCACTTCTCGGGTCAGCCAAGCATCAGTCCCCATGAAAACTCCCCATGGCGAACTTTGTATCTCTACTAAGAACCGTATGTGTGTGGGCCGCTACCAGAGGTCCGACCTCCTGCCTCAACAATTAGAAGGATTTGGGCATCTAAAACAAAATGGTGCTAGTAAGGGCATCCGCTCGTGTGGCCATACATGCGGCACTTTCAGCTCTATAAATACAGAAGGCTCCCAGCCGGTAGGGGTTACGCCCTACAAATGATCAAATAAATTTGATCAAACGGGTTTATGGGGAGACATAGTGTCGGTATGAACTAATCAGCACACGTTATTCATAGTTTTCACCATGAATACATTTGATTATAGTGGCTTGGAAGAAGATGGCTTTTCTTTTGCTACCACTTGGGTCATTCTCTTCTCACTAGTAGTCCTAATGACCACACGGGAAGACAGGCCCTCTAAAGAGTAAACAAAAAGAGCCTATTGCTCAAGACACAAAAGACAATGGTTCAATTTTAGTGCACCAATTGAAGTGTTTGCTAAGCTATGAAAACAAGGCACACAATAAAATTACAAAAACCCTAGCCAAGGCCCTGCAACAAAATTGTTAGTAGTTTGGGTTGTTTCAAGTGATAACCCCTTCCTGCAAGCACACAAGTTAGGTAAATTTTAAGAAAACCCAAAAAGACTTTGTGAAAAAGGGGCCTTCAACAAAAACGTATTTGCCTCCAAAGCAAGCTGCACAAACCAGGTTAGCTAGATCTGCAAAGGTTAGTCGAAAATAAACCAGATCTGAAACCCTAAACAGAAAATCCGAAAACCCAAATCGAAAAACTTGAAAAATTTGCAAAACAGAATACACAGACGCTGTTATACCAGACACAGACACGTCTGTCTGACACAGACGCGGTTCTGTGATTCGCAGACGCGATCTAAGAACACAGACGCTTCTTTCTTCTACAGACGCGATCAGATGGTGCACAGACGTGATTCGGGATCACAGACGCGACTTTCGGAAACCTGCAAAAAAAAGAAATGACAGAAACACAGACGCGATCCAAGATATCACAGACGCCTCTGAAATACAAAAACGCGATCCGAACACTCGCAGACGCGAAAAAAAATCGAAAATGTCGTCGAAATCGTCCGATCTGCAACTTCAAAAATGCAAAAATCTGCAACAAAAATGTTAAATGCAAAGGGACAAGAGTCCCACCGGGCGTGCCAAAATGTTTATGGTGAAAATGGATAGCAATAAACAACAATATTTGAAAGACTAAAATGGATTCAACCACTAAACCCTAGCCTAACAATGAACAAAGATCCACCATAACATATGGAGATAACCTAAGACAATGCAAATAACTCAAAAATCACAAACATTATACCATCACATGTCCACTAGGGTTTTGATCTCCATTCTTCCTATCTCCATTGATCTTGTTTGATATGCTTGCTCTCAGATTTTTGTATGCACAAGAGCTCAACAAAGAACGGAATGTGGTTGCAAGTAGAATTGTAGTGTAGCCAAGTCCTCCAAAATCAGTCATTAGCATGTGTCATTAGTCATTAGGGTTTGTCAATGAAGAAAGCATCTCCTTAAATAGAAGACACAATAAGAAATGGAGGGTTAAGATTGAGAGGTGTAAAAAGAGAGGTCGGCTAGGATTATAGGGTAGGTATAAGAAATACCAAAATAATGAAAGAGGTAGGTAGTGTAGGAATTAAGAGATGAATGACATGTGTCATGTGTAGAAAAAGATAATGAACTAATTAAATAAATAAAGATTTATTTAATTAATAGAAGAAATAGGACAATTAAATAAATAAAATATTTATTTAATTTAGGAAAGGGATAATTTAAATAAATAAATGTATTTATTTAAATGAGAAATAAGGCTAGAAGAGGATAAATGAATTAATTAAATAAATAAGCATTTATTTAATTAATAGAAGAATTAGGCTTAGATAATTAAATAAATAAAATATTTATTTAATTAGACATGACAATTTTGAGTGTCTACACATACTTCTCTGGATTGTTGTCTGGATTGTTATGTAGTCAGTGAGGCTCGTATTGTGATGAGCAGTGCTCTCTAGGTTATAAGCCTTCTTGCAAGTATAGGCCCATCATATATTTCAATATCTCTTCATATGGGCAGTGAATTGATATTGTGGGTCACAAATCCCATCGTGGTTTTCCCTCTTTAAGGTTTTCCACATATAAATTTGTGTGTTATGGTTCTCATTATGTGTTTGGCTTATTGGTTGCATTACTTCTTTCAATTATGTTTATACCGATATACCGATTGGTGAATGAATGTTTTGTTAAGGATAAAATCTTATATTTTGGTATAACACTGATTCACCACCCCCCCTCTTAGTGTTATTGGTTTCCAACATGAGGAACTTGGAATGTGTGCGGTCATGATGAGTTTTGTCACTACGTTATGAATGAGAGAGCACCACTCCTAGACAATAGCTATAGGGAAAAGGGAGAGATTTTCATCTGTAATATTTTATATCATCAAATCTAAAATAATAAGATACATAAATTAAACACTTTACCTGGATCTCTCTCTTGCCAGTAGGGATTGTGGATAGAGACTGCTTGAGACTGGGACCCACTAGGCTCTCCAGGCTCATACTGTCTCTATATAGTGGGCATGGGCCGATGGGAACTAGAATCAGGACCCCTTATAGGGTCCTTCTCCTCTTGCAATGGGATGCTTTCTAGATCTAGTGCTATGGTGTCATCCCCAAAGTGATGAGGAACCGCATTTGATTCCTCCTCCACCTCCTCCTCCTCCTCCTCATCCTCCTCCTCATCCTCCTCATCCTCCTCATCATCCTCCTCCTCATCCTCCTCATCATCTCCATCCTGATCTCCCTCTCCAGTATCAAGATCATCTCCATCTCCACCTACCTTCTACTCTCCAGCATAATCAACCTGAACATCTGAGCCCTCCTTAGATGTATCGGGTCCTCCTCCATCGCATGTTTATCTCCATGGTCTAAAGTTCCCTCTAGGGAAACCTACTGGGAAGATGGCTCTAGGATATGTCATCCCCCACCATGTGATGAATCGTTGGTGTGCACCCACATCATCTCTATAGTCTATCGCAACATCTCAAGCTAGTCCATCTAAATCTGTGATGTTGATCTCATCACTAGTGGGCCTAGGAATGGCTCTGGGCCTCGACATCATGCAAGAATGATGGATGTACATAGGCACATCAGTAGGAACACACTGATCAAACCCAAACTATCGTCAGACTCGGTCGAAGTAGAAGGGGATGACTATGTGCATGTATTGTCCCTCTAGTAGATGGTTCCTTTACATGCAGAACATTTGCCTGTGTATCCCTGCCCTCATGTACATCCTAAGGTAGGGTCTCCATATGACTATGCCTACTGTCAATCTATCTAAGCTCAATCTCCAATGCAGGAGATCACCAAATCACCACTCATGTGTAAGTGGATAATAAAATACCCTATGCTGCTCTAGGACTAAGTCTATAGGGACTCCAGCGGCCCTAGTATAGGTAATGTGCTCAAAAATCCACACCTCTAGTAGTGTGCATGTCATCAGGCTACGTCCCTATCCAAATACATACTCCCCAAGGTTGTGATAGAGATGTGCGAGCATGCTCTGACCCCAAGAGTATACTCTTCTATGTCTCTCCATCGCTCGAATAGTGTACATGAGGCCTTTGTGCATGTGTGTGTCATGCCCATTAAGGCACACGACCAATGCGATGGTAGTTATCATCAGTCGCCTCAGGTAATGGGACTTCATCGATCGGGTGTAGGAGTGAGTTGACCATGATACAGCCTCTCAGCTCACTGAGCATCACTCTCCCAACAACATATACCTTCTCTCTCTTATAATCCTCCTCAGTGTGGTCGGATCGATATCTCACGATCTCCCCCCTAATGGGAAGGCGCAAGATGTGGTTTACATCCTCGAGGGTGACCATCATCTCTCCCATAGGCAATAGGAACATCAAGGTGTTTGCATTCCACCTCTTCATCAATGTCATAAGTATCACAGAATGGAATCTGATGGCTAGCATAGTCATCTCATACCACAAGCCCACCGTGCACAGCAACTCCCTCTCCCTTGATGTCAGCCTTAGGATCTACTCCTAAAGGCTTCGAAAGGTGAGCTCAGCAATATGCTCACGGATGTATGACAGTGTCTGCAAAAGAGAAATATTCTATCATCATCATCTAATCAAAGCATTCATTCTATCTATTCCAGCATTTAATCGCCTGATCTCATGTGGCCACCGGTCACCTCAGATAGGGACCAGGGTGCCCTAAGTGGACCAGGGTGCCCTACTGAGACCAGGGCACCCTACTACGACCAGGACTCCCTAATAGGACCAGGACTCCCTACTAGGACTAGGACTCCCTACTAGGACCAGGACGCCCTACTGGGACCAGGGTGCCTAAGTGGGACTAGGGCGCACCATTGGGACCAGGGCACCCTAAGGGGACTAGGGTCCCCTAGGACCCTTAGGTGCCCAAATAGGGGGCACGGAACTGGTTTTGGTGTTGAAATCATAATCTTAAAATCAATGAAAGCATAAAAAAAAGTCAAAGGGATTCAATGGAAGGTCAACTCAACTCATCGAGTGGTCGGTCGACGAGTACGGACTGGTGCAGGATCTCCATCCGCGTGGGTCACTCGGTCAACGTCGAGGCATGGTGGCTAATAGGTGGGCTCCTCTATAGTGAATAGTGCCAAAATGTAAAAAAGTGATAAATTAATGTGTCACTTTCATATTTATGAGTTATTCACTTTTTTGTTTCATGATCTTAAGTTAAAAACCCTAATTTCTGCATTTTTCCTTCAATCTTGCATATTTTGAGCTAGGGAGCTTTGATTCTCATACCGTCGATGGCATTGGAATTGTAAGTTCACCCTATCATTCCATATTAGTTCCATAATGTGCTTTGATGAGTAGTCAAGTCTTATTGTGAACTTACTTCATCAAAATCTTTATCACAATTCGTTGTGGTAAACATGATACCCTGTTTCATCTCACTAATTAGCAAGCAGAACCAGGGGCATATAGCTACCCATGAATTTAATCACCTTATTTAGTAAGCTTTCAGTGATTTTGTGATCTAACATGTGCTTTTGTAGGGTGTGGTTCCTAATTGTGTACTACAGATACTGCTGGGGGCTTTGTCCGACAACTTATGGATATATCCTTTTTCAAATGATGTTTACTTTTCTATACTTTAGCTTGCATATGCACGTAGTGTTATATGACCACTAAAGTGGGGACTAAATGTAGTGTCGTAAATTGTACACCCTTGCTAGGGTGGTACATTTTCACACTTAGGTTAGCACCCACCTTAGTGTGTCTTGCATCTTGCATTTCTAATTCCCCTTTAAGCATTTAATTGATTAATTTTAAAAAAAAACTAAAGTCATGTTTCATCAATTTAGATGTTATAAAGTTGGGCCCTTTACCCTAAGCATGCCCCTTTTCATTTTATTCCTCCAATGAATCATTTAATCATAAACCCTAATTATGTCTTATTTTGACCTTTAAGGCCCGATTTCGCATATCAAAACATCTTGAAATCAGTTGTAACTTTGGGATGCACTATAATATCATCATATCTAATGGCCCCGAAAATTTGGTGAAAAGTTGGTCACACTGTGGTGGGAATGCACATGGTCCTCGGCTTTTTTCCCCAAATTTTGGGAGCATAATCCTATGATATAATAACTCTTAACCCCAAAATATTGGTGGGAAATTCAAATCCTAGGTCGGCCTAAAGATGAAATTAAGATCTAGGGTTTCATACTTAAGAGCTCTCTTTCTTCATTTGAAGGGGTCTTCTTCTAAGAATATAAGAATAGGTTTTTGGAGCATAAAGAGCCTTCTTTGCAAGGAAAGAGTAGATCTTTGAAGTCTTCAAAAACATTCAACATTCATTCATCAACCATCATTTCATCAATTGGGGGCTTTTGAAGATGTAGGAGAACAATAGGAGATCACCGACTGAAGATTGGCTTGTACCTCTCCCTTGGGGTTGGGTATGGTTCCATGTTGTTTTCATGTCTTTGCATAAGCTTCATTTTGATTCATATTCATGCTTTAGATCACTTTGCATCATGTATTTGGAGCATTTACTTTGTCAATTATAAGCAATTAGGTTTTACTCTTTAGAGTTGCTCTAGATTGTTTGCTTTCATTTTAGGATTTTGCACACACACACGGTTCTTGCACACACATTTTCAGTACATTATCAGCTATTTCTGGTGGTGTAAATCACCAACACAAGGGTTTGACTAAGGAAAAACCCCATATAGCTACCCAAAACCCTATTTTCTAGATTCAGATATAGGTTCAGATCTGAGCATCGTTGGAAGTTTTAGGACCAAAGGAGGGCACATAGATAGTTCTTGAGTGTAGATTTCACCAGAAACCCCAAGGACAGGGGCATGGCACCCTAGTCCTACCTAGGAAAAGAGCATGGCACCCTGTTCCTACCTAGGACAGGGGCGTGGCACCTTGGTCCTTCCCTCTATCAGCAGGATTTGGCAAAACAGTGTCTTGCAGGCCTCAGAACTCACCCTATAAATTGCAACTCCAGACTTGCAGAATCGGGTTAGTGGTGTGGCACCTTGGTCCCAAAAATTTCTACTCAAATTTCAAACACAGGTGTACCTCTAATTTTTCCTCTTAATCTGTACTTTTCATTAGTGTGTTAGTTGTCCTTTGATCTACATTTCGAGATTAGGGTTTCCTTGCTTACTTGCATCCTAGGTTAGATTGCATTTTGAATCATTCCTCTCTCATTTACAGCAAGGGAATAGAAAACCTAAGACATGATCCACATCTCTCTCTTCCACACAAGAAGTAGCCCGAAGTGTTTCACCTCCCTAGGCTCTTTTGTATTTTGTGAGTGTGTATAAGAGTGGGATTAGAGTGTTCATACCTAGTCTCACATTTTCCCCTACACAGTATTATCAATGTTTTATTATTTAATTATTAGTGCATATTAATGTTTATAAAAGTTCATTATTTGTTGTATAAATATCATATTGCTATGTTTTAAAACTTTATTCAATATAAGTTTGTGAGCAATTCACTTATTTTTATATTAAATAATTTACTTTTGAAAATGTATTAAATATTGCATAAAGACTTTAAAATAAATAATAAATTAATCACTTTACTTTTTAAATTATTTACTTTGGGTGAAAAGGTTAACTACAAAATCAAACTCTATTGACTGGCCCCACATAGATCACTAATAATGAATAGGTTAACCAACCTCAAATCCTTGCTCAACTAGTCCCAAACTTGAAAAATAATAGGCCTCGACAATATTCTTATGGAGTTGATTAGAACAATACGGGGTTGAACTAAATTGAGATTAATGGCATTCATTTGAGGACTAGAACAATCCCAACTAAATTAGTTATTCAAGAAGGTGGGGGAACCTTCTAAGGAAAAAGAGGATAAGTAGGAGAATAAATAAAATGATCCTTTCCTTAAAAATGTTCCATTCCCTAAATATCTTAGGCAAGAGGCTCAAAAACATTTAGGTGAGAAACATGATCCTTTAGAAGACTCAACTTTTGAGGGAATTGAAGAAAATCAACATTAAAATATCATTGCTAAGAGCTAGTAAGGATATGCCTGGAATTAACCAAGCTATTAAAGCATTGTGTTAATATTGTAGGAAGAAATAAAAAGATGCCATCTACTATTCAAGTTGGGGAAAAACTATCTAATTTTTGTTAGGAAAGTTAATCCCTAAAAAATATAGTGATCTTGGAAGTCTAGTAATCACTTTGAGAATCAAAGGGATTGAAATCTCTAATCTTTTAATATACTTGGGAGATACTATTAATGCAATAACTAAAGGCAAAATAGAAATGTTAGGTATCACTAAGATGCAACCAACAATAACAGTTTTACAACTAGCTGACCCATCAATAGCTAAGCCTATAGGAGTTTTGGAAGATGTCATGTTCACCTTCTATACATGGGACTGTTGGCATTATGGATGAATTGATTTTGTGTTGCATTGATGTTTTGTCCTTGATGTCAACACTAGTTGTTATGGCTGGCTACCGGCAAATAGGTTTTGGTTACCAATAGAAGATCTAGTGTTACGGGCAGAAGAGATTATCTGTTGGACACTTCAAGCATGTTTGGATCAGTGAAGTATGTTTGATTACATGTGTTATATCCTCCATGAGCATGTTTTGGTCAGTTGGTATTATCTTAGTAATCGGATGCTATCATACACTCTGGTAAACCCTTACCGGCATTGGTTTAAGGCTTTACCGGTAGAGCTTTCACTAAGGAATCTTGACAGGATGCATAATTGGTGTTGGTGCAACTTCTACACGGATTTCAGGATGCTGAAGATGTTATTTGATTGTGCTTCAACTGCTTGAAGACATTTCTTTGGTGTGGTGGACCCAAAATAGGTCTGGTACCTATCTAGGTTATGGACCGGTATCATGCTAACGTGTACTCTACACGTTACTAGGATGTTTCGAGATGATTTATGGATTTGTTATTGTTGTTTTGATCTTAAGCCAACCTGGCATATCATTGTAATATGGAACTATGTAATGATCTTATTGTAATATATTTAAGGTGGCTGACCTAATTGGTATAGGCCTTAGGGTTTGTATAAATAAGAGGTAGAAACTCTTTATAGAGTATCATGGTTATGAAAAGGTCATGGTCAAGGAATGTAATGTGTGAATATTGTAATATCATTCAAGCAGAGGAGTTGATCGATCATTTCTGATCGAATTGGATTCAAAAGAGGATTTAGTCCTCCGACATTGAGCTTAACTAAGACTGTAATCAGGCATGGTAGACGTTATTTCTGGAAGTTCACTCTATTGGATTGTTGTCCATTTATCTTGAGACGGTTGTAACCTCTCTATAGTCAGTGAGACTCTTTTATAATGAGCAGTACACTCTAGGAAGTGTGCCTTCATGCAAGTGCAGACCCCTCATTGTAACACATACTTTCTGCAGAAGTATCATCTCTGTGGGTAGGGTTCCCATCGTGTTTTTTCCCTTTCCGGGTTTTCCACGTACAAATCATGGTGTTAAGTGGTATGGTTGTTTTGCATTGATTATTTGTTTAATTGTTAAGTTGTATTGTTTAACGATATTTGTTCCTACCAGCATCTATATGTGCTTTACCAATACTTGATTTTCTTTAAGATTGTATTATGGATTAAAAGTTATAACTTGTTAACAACTGATTCACCCCCCCTCTCAGTTGTCTACCGGTTATCCTAACAGGGACTACCCTATCAATATTATCATTATTAAGGGCAAGAAAAGAGAACTAGCTATCCCATTATCCTTGATAGACCTTGGTTAGCCACTATAGGTACTCTCATTAACTGTCACTCAAGGAATATGACCATCTCGAATGGCATAGATAACAAAAATTACTCTCTCTTTATCCACCTCCAAATCCTTCCATGAAAGTAAGGAATCAATTTTGGATCAATGATGAACTGGATTTTGATGAAGATGAGATCTCTAATTTAGTAATGGTAATGTGAATAGAACATTCAAAGGAATATCAAGAATGTGGGAACATTGACATAACATTTGATACTCGTAATTCACTCCTCATGCATAATGATGCCCTATTTAATTGGTCTTTGATGAAGATAATGTACCCTCAAGACTTTAAGCATGCACTTTTCCTTCATAAATTCTTACCACATCCTTGCCCATTGAATACATTGATTGGAGATCCATTCGACATACAAGATGTGGTTAAAAATATTGAGGTGAATGGAGACAAACTACTCTTATTAACGGATCCATTCTTCCTAAACAAGAGAGTATTTTTAAGGTCTTAGAAAATAACACTTAAGCATTCACATGGAAATACAAGGACATGAAAGGAATTCATCTTGAAATTTATACACATCATATATATATAGGGGATTTAAAGCTTGTTAGACAACCATAGAGACATATCAATCTTGCACTAAGGGATTTTTTGAAGTAGGAAATTGAAAAATTATTTTAAGTAGGGTTCATCTATCCAATTTGGGATAGCCAATGGGTCCCCCCATTGGTAATTGTCCCTAATAAAAATTTGAAATGGAGAGTATGTGTTGACTTTAGGGAACTAAATAAAGCTACAAAGAGAGATTACTTTTCATTACCTTTCATCGATCAAGTGTTAGATAACCTTGCAAGTAGCAGTTATTTTTCCTTCTTAGATGGATTTACTGGATACAACCAAATTTAGGTATCCCTTGAATGCCAAGATAAGACAACATTCACATGTCCATGGAGAATCTATGCATACATAGTCTTACCATTTGGGCTTTGTAATGTCCCTGCCACCTTTCAACAAGCTATCTTGGTCATTTTTGCAGATTTAACATGTGTAGAGATATATATGGATGATTTTTCAGTGCATGGAAAAACATATGAACAAGCATTATAAAGTTTAAACAATTTTTTACAAAGGTACAAGAAGTACGGATTGTCATTGAATCATAAAAAAAAATTGTTAATGATGATTGAAGCTATTGTTTTAGGTCATCATATATTTGAAAAGGAATCAAGGTTGATCCTAAGAAGGTAGAAATTATCAAACAAATTCTTACACCTAAGAATCAAACTAATGTTAGAATATATTTGGGGTACGCAAGTTATTACAAAAGATTCATTGAGGGATTTAGTAAAATTTTAGTTCCATTGTTCTCATTAATCAAGAAGGATGTTGACTTCAACTAGACAAAAGAGTGTCAAGAATATTTTCAAACTATTAAACAAGCATTAACAACTTATCATGTCATAAGAGGTATGGTTTGGGGTGAGTCATTATACATTCATGCAGATGCCTCCAATCTAGAAATTGGATTTGTCATTGGAAAGAAAGATTAATCAAGAGAAATGCATGCAATTTATTATGTTAGTAAGAACCTGAACTCAGTTGAGAAGAATTACACTAGCACTAAGAAAGAGTTCTTGGTAGTTGTTTATGCCATCAATAAGTTTAGGCGTTATATTATTGGTTATAATATTTTTGTACATACTTGATAAACTTATAAAGCACTGAGAGGGGGGGTGAATCAATGAAAGCAAAAACATTAACACTTTAATTGCAGATCGGTAAACATATTTAACCAATTTACCAATGACTTTGCATATAATCCAAAGTGTTATAAAAGTATTCACCATAACACAAATATTTATACGTGGAAAACCCAACAAGGAAAACCACGGTGAGATGGAACTCACAAGTTAACTATCTGCAGTATAGATAACTGACCGATTAAGGTCTACAAATGCTCTGTTAGGAGCAGTTCCTATTACAGATGTCAAGCCCTGTTAGGAGCTATACCTAGTTAAAGCTAACCTCAGTGGAGGGTTTAGATCTGAATTAATGAATCACCTTGTTAGAGGATTTATAAAAAAGAAGCTTGTTAGAGCTTACCCGGTTAAGGGATTTTACTGGTGTAGTGGTTAGAGAACAAAAATTGGATTGATCTAAGAATAGCACCTTTTGCTTGTTTAGATCCTTTTCTGCACACACATTATTGTATCATCGACATACTATGTAATTCCTACAACAAATCGCATCCACTTCAACTCATATCATAACTTGTATCTTTTGTATCAAATAACTCATCACAATGTCTTTTTATAGATATTAGATTTCATGTCGGCTCCTGAACCTTGACACAATTTCCTAGGCTCAATGTATCAAGACAATCTTCCTTAACATGACACAAATCACCACCATAGTGTCAGTCGGTGGTAACACATCACAATCGGTGATAACTCATCACACAAATTGGGAAAACTAGTTAGAACACAGATACCAGTTCAATATTGACCACTTCAAATAAAATATTAACTCATAGACTGATTCACTTTGAATTCATACTAGGTGATTGTCTCCATGCTCCTCCTTGACTTTATCTGTTGCATCTCAAAACTAGTAAGTGGGAACTGATCAAAACCGATTGACTTATCTGCATATATCAGTTTAGACATCTTCATACCGGTTCTACAATACAATGACTCAATAGTACCAGTTTAACTTAACTAGTATACTAAGATGACTATGACAATTAGAACATATCTGCCATCAATGACAACACATAAAGTCATCAAATACAAAAATCATCATCAAGCCAACAATACTAACCATGTAACTATCAAGTATTTAATGAACAAGGTTATAGTGGGAGGACGTATCATAAGATGGTTATTATTAATTCAATAATTTAATATAACCATTGTGGATAAACTGGTAAAGATAATGTTGTGGTTGACTTTATGTCAAGAATGATTTTGCAAGGAAATGATGAACCAGTCAAGGATACATTTCCAGATGATAACTTTTATTTCATTCTATCCAATCACCTTGGTTTTTTGATATTACAAATTACTTGGTGACAGGGAAGACTCCTTCTCACTTTAATTCTGAATAGAAGAAAAGATTGATTCATGAGATTTGTAGGTTTGAATGGATTAATGGCATGTTATTTAAGTTGTGTCCTGACCATGTGTTAAGGACATGTGTGTAGGAATCTGATGTTTTTGATATACTTGGGTCTTGTATTGTTGGACCATATGGTAGACACTACTCCTTGATAAGAATAGTACATAAAATCCTAGAATTTGGATACTACTATTCATCGATCTCCAAAGATGTAGCTTAGTATATGAAACATTTTGACTAGCGTCAGAGGATAGGAGGGCCAACTCTTTCAATATATATGCCACTCCAACAATAGATTTCTCTTGAACCATTTGAAAAGTGGGGGATCAACTTTGTGGGTCCAATATATCCACTATCCAAAGGAAACCATTGTATCTTGGTGTGGACTTATTATGTAACCAATTGGATTGAGGGCAAGGTACTCTTAGTAGCATGTGAAGAGAAGGTGGTATATTTTATGTAAAAATATATATTTTACAATGGTTTGGAGCTCCATGAATCCTGATCAGAGACCTTAATTTATGTCAGTCATTCTTCAATCATTCCTCAAAAGATATTAGGTTAATCACAAGAAGTCATCTCCTTATCATTCATAGGCCAATGGACAAGTGGAAGTTACAAATTGTGAATTGGAAAATATCCTCACAAAAATAGTCTCAACAAGGAAGTTTGATTGGGAAGATAGATTGATAGAAGCAATATGGGCTTACAACACCACTTGAAATATGACACTCGGATTCACTCCATACGAGTTGGTTTATTGAAAGACATCAATCCTTCCAATTGATTTTAAAATTGAAACATTGAGAATAGTTCTTGATGTAAGAATAGATTTAACAAAAGCTCAAAAAACTAGAAACATGCACCTAAACAGATTAGATGAGTTATGGCTAGAAGCACTCCTTCATACAAAATTTATCCAAAGATAGAGGAAGCCATGGCATGAAAATAACATCATCCGCAAGAAGTTCACCATTGGAGATTGGGACCTATTGTTTGACTCCAAATTTTAGGGATTCAAAGGGAAGTCGCACACAAGGCATCTTAGACTGTATAAATTCAAGAAAGTATTTGATAATGGTGTTGTTCAATTGGCACTAATTGATAGAAGAAAAATAATTTTGGTGAATGGACATTGCCTCAAGCTATATCATAAGCCAGCATCTAAGGAGTAGTTTGCAACAAAAATCCAATCATAGCTAGAGCACTTCACCATGGAGGATTTTTCCTCTCTTAGCATGGAATCTTCTTCTTGAATCTTTCAACAAAAGTATCCATAAAGAATGTATATTGAAAACCAAAAATACTAGTCTAATTTCTAAAAATTAAAAATTCAAATTCAAAAAAAGGGGGGTTTGATTGAAAGCCAAAGATAGCAGTCAATCCCTGGGATGAACTAAAAGCCAATTATGTTGAAAACCAAAAATGGCGGCCTCTCTTTTAGATCACTAAACTTTAGGTTTTTATAGAAGTCTCCTAAAATAACAAGTGTCATGTAGTGGCTAGTACTTGTCGTTGTTAGTTTTCTAGTTAATTGTAATTGTAATCTTAATATTAAATATAGTTATAATTATAAGGTTTTTTAATAGATTAATTATGAAATATAGTTATTATTATTATCTTTTTACAATATATTAAGTTTATAATATATTAAAAATTTATAATAAATTTGTTGTAAATGTAATATATCAAAATATATATTTAGTAAATTTGATAGAATTATTGATAATATGTTAATTTACAATATATCAAGTTTACAAAAGATTTAATGTTAACTTTTAATATATTTTAAATTCAATAGATTCATTGAGATTGTAAACCCGATAAATTAAAAAAAAAAAAAAAATTGTTTTTAATGATTAATGTATTATAAAAAAATTATTAATCTTTAAATTCAATTTATGAATAATCACTTTTCATATATAATTTTCATTATTAAAAATTCATAATAGCAATCTAAGTTCTATTCACATATTGTAAATTTATTAGATTTATTTTTAGTTGCTGATTACTTTATTGCTATTTTATATATTTTGTAAAAATTAAAAAAAAATCAACAATTTATTATTCATAGATATATTTTTAAAATTTAAAATAAAATAAAATAAAATAAATAATTAATTATTTTTTAATAAATTAATCTAAACTTTAAATTATGAATAATTTCTTTTTAAATATATAATTTTTAACATTAAAAATTTATTCTACTAATTTAAACTTTATTAATAAAGTTTAAACTTATAAATTTATTTTTAAAACTTAAAAATAAAATAATATCATAACTTTTATTAATAGTAGTAATTATTAATAATTATTAAATCTTAAAATATTAGGGTACGAGTTTTCGATGGGCGACAGAAGGCAACTTGGAGCATTGGCAGATGTGGCGTGGGAGGATCTGCCGCATGTGCCCCAATGGGTTTTTTCTAGGGGAAGATGGGAGGATATGGCTCCGTAGGCGCTTCAAGGCAGGCACAACGGGTTTTTTCGCCCAAGTTCGAGATATTTTCAAGGGTTTTTCAGGAAATATCAGAGGTGGCAGTGTCATAGTGGAAGGTTTAATTCGCGAGGTCAAGGTAGTAATGGAATGGGAAAACATAACCTTCATTTGAAAACCATGAATCAATGGATCAATTACGGAGGTGATAAGAGATCGCTTGCTCAAGTGGTGGGCTCTGGAAGCATGGAAACAACTAGGGCATCTGTGTCTTTCAAACCAGAGGGCGTACGAGAGATCCTAAACTTCAAGGCTTCCAACAATGGCAAGGATAAGATGAATGTTGGGAACTTGTCCCACTCTGTTTCAGGTTTGGCAAAAGGTAAGGGGGGTGTTGGAGTCCTGGCAAAAGAGGTATGGGTTCATGTTCCGTGTTTTGATTTTAGAGGTTCTTTTGTGGCAGAGAGGGCTTCTAGATTACATTATGTCTCACTCTTGGGTGAATTATGGGGTCCTCAAACTAATTTGTCTAAGTTGCAGTTTAAATTGAGGAAACGTTGGTCTGCATTGGTTTATTTTTAGTTATTATCTGCAAATTCCTTTGTATTTGTCTTTGACTCCGCTCATTTTAGGGATGAAGTTCTTGCAAATCTGTTTCATTGGTTTGGTAATAATTTACTTATGTTATCTGCTTGGAAGCCTTTTTTTGTCCCAGAATGGTCCAAACCTAAAAATATTTTGGTCTAGTTTGGGTTGCCTAAATTTCCCTTCGAATTCATGGATCCAAAAGTTTTGAAATCGATAGGAGATAATTTTGGGACGTTTTTGACATCTAAATCTAATTTTGTGGAATGGAAGGTTCTGATAAAAATCTGTGTGTTGGTTACCCCTACTTCTGTGTGCCCGAATTCATGTAATATTAAGTCAAATGAGGGTATTTGGAAACAACCTATTGACAAGTTGGATAAAGACCTTATTCAAAATCTGATTGTTGTGGATGCCCCTTTGTTCTTGGATTTTCGTAGTAATTCCAAATCCGATACACATATTAAGGGTGGTTTTGATGTTCCTTTGAACCCTGTTCCTCCTAAAACTCCTTCTCACCATGTCTCTTTTGACTCTGATTATCGACCAAGGGAGGGCCCTGAAGGGAACTATGTAGTTCATTTTATTCATAATGCTTCTTCTAATAAGGTGGAGGGTGTTTTGAACAATTTAAATCAGGCAAGTCTAGAGGGGGTTAATAGTTCTAAGCTTTCTTGTCAGGGACAGGGTGTTAATCCTTGGCATTCTGGTCAAAAAAGACTTTCCTCCCCTCAAGGTCCCATTACTTATAATTTTATCCAGGGGGATGGGCTAGATGGTAAAATGGGTGATGAGGCTTATGTTTCTTTAGAAGGACCGGGTGTTCAGATGAACATTCGAGAGCATATTGGGGTTGAAGGGGATAATTCCCCTGTTAAGCCTATTCCTTTAAGTCAAAATGATTCTCTCTTAATTCATAAGGTAAAAGAATTAGCATATAGTAAGCCTAATCTGGGGTATGGCAAGACTCAGGAGATTCCATTTATTTCTCCAAATGAACATATTGTTCAGGAAGTTGACAATCTACTCAATAGCAATAAGGATCAGTTAGATGAGGAGGTTTCGGATAGGGTTGTGTGTTCTGTCGAGAATGAGTTGAATTCAATTCATAAGAGTTTGCCTCTTTCTCCTTCCTTTAACCCCTTTGAGGTTCTCAATAATGATGTTTCTCAGGATGTTTTAAATAAGGTGGAACCTCAGGGAATGTTGTCTTCTCCTTGGTTACCTTTAGGAAAAATGTCATCCTCTCCTACAAGTCCCCCTATTGGTCAAGTAGAGATGAAATTCTAGATCCCATTTGTGTCACAGGGTAGGGGTAGACCTCCAAAAAATCGTAAAACTCAAATAGAAATCGATGCAGGTATTTAGCAAGTGTTGTTTGCTTCTCCTGGGGTTAAGAAGGGTTCAACCTTGTCATTGGATATGGGGAAAAACATTGGTCATTGCTCGGGTTCCATTAAGAAGAAAAATAAATGCTTAAATACTCCTCCGATCACTAGATTCGTGGCTATTAAGAGGAGTTTACATAAAAGTTTTGGGGAGAATACTTCTTCCCCTAAGGATGGAAAGAGGGGAGTGTCAACCTCCCCTCGAGGGCAATGAGGATTATTTCCTGGAATGTTAGGGGATTAAATGCCCCTAACAAGAGATGCTTGATCAAGTCTCAATTGGACTTGGTTAAGTGGGATATAGGTATTCTTCAAGAGACAAAGCTCTCTTTGGAGAATTATGACTTTGTTTTTTCCTCTTGGAAGAGGTGGAAATTTCTTTCATGTCCGGCTTCTGGGGCGTCAAGGGGTTTGGCCTTGTTATGGAATGATTTTGTGGTAGATGTAGAACTGGTTGCTTCTGCTCTTAATTGGATGCTATCATTAGTGTCTAACAAAACTTCTATGTTCAAATTCTAGCTTTTTAATATTTATACCCCCTTGAGTGTTTTGGCTAAATGCAGCCTTTGGCAAGAACTTATAAGGGTGTCATCCCCCCTTAGGGATCATTCTTTTATTATTTTTGGGGGGGACTTTAATGCAATTTTGGATTCGGGTGAAAAGGCAGGGGTTATTTTCCCTAATAAGAAATCTATGGATGATTTTAATGCTTTTATCTCTGCTATGTCTCTTTTTTACTGTAAGTCAAATAATGGTCTTTTTACTTGGACAAATATGAGGAGGGATTTCTCTCAAATTGCGGAGAGATTGGATATATTTTTACTTTCTAGCAATTGGTCTGACTCATATATTGAGTTTTTTTCTTCGATCCTTCCATTCTTGTGGTCAGATCACTTTCCTGTCTTCCTCTCTGTTTTAAAAGACAGATCTATTCATAAGTTGTCTTTTAAGTTTGAACCCATGTGGTTTAGGGATCCTTCTTTCCTACCCCTTCTTCGGAAATGGTGGGGTGAGGCTCCATTTGTAAGAGGTTCTAGAATGTTTCAGATTGTTAAGAAGATCAGATTTATAAAGAAAAATATTAGGCAGTGGAATTCTCTGCATTTTAAGAATATCTTTGAGGAAAAGCAAAGGATTTTGGATATGATTGAAGCTTTGAATAGTCATGTGATCCAGCATGGAATGGGTCCTAGGGTGTTTGATGAAATTAAGTCTCTTAGGAGTGAGTTAGAAGAAATTTTGGCGAGAGAGGAGGTATATTGGAGACAAAAATATAGGGAGTTATGGTTATCTGATGGGGATAAAAATACTAAATTTTTTCATTCTTCCACCAAATTGAAAAGGGCTAGGAGTAGGATTACTTGTATTTAGGACTGTCATGGGAATATTCTTTCTGATTCGGATGATATTACTAGGGAAGCAGTTAAGTTCTTTAAGAATTTACTTTCATCAAAAAGCAATCATGTTTCTAATAATATTACATCTCATATTCCCTCTTTGATCTCTTTTGATGACAATAGAATGTTAATGTCTCATTTTTCATTAGAGGGGGTTAGGGGGGTTGTTTTTGCTATGAATCCAGACAAAGCACCTGGGCTTGATGGATTTACTCCATTATTCTTCCAGAAATGTTGGGAATTTGTGGGTCCAGATGTTCTTTTGGCCCTTGAGGAAGCTAGACGAAATAAGTCGGTTCTTAAGGAATAGAATACTACCTTGATAGTCATTATACCTAAGAAAGAGGACCCGAAAACTTTTGCAGATTTTCGTCCTATAGCTTTATGTAATACCCTCTACAAGATCTTTGCGAAAGTGATTTCTATGAGATTGGCTAAACTTTTACCGAAAATTATTTCTTTAGAGAAAGGAGGTTTCGTCCCAAAAAGGGAAATAGTGGAGGGAGCAATAGTTGCACATGAGGTTCTTCATTTAATATCAGTTTAGAAATGTCCTGCCATGATTCTTAAGTTAGATATGATGAAGGCATATGACAGGGTCGAATGGAATGCATTAAAAGTTGTGTTGTCTAGGTTGGGTTTCTCGTTCGCTTGGATAAAATGGATCTTGTCATGCATCTCCTCAGCTAGATTCTCAATTCTTGTTAATGGGTCTCCTTGTGGGTTTTTTCATTCTTCTAGGGGTTTGAGGCAAGGGGATCCCCTATCCCCTTTCTTGTTTATATTACTAGCCGAAACCTTGAGTTGGGCAATTAGAGCAATTAGATTGAGTGGTTTATGGAGGGGTATTAAAATTCATAATTTTGATCAGAGGATTTCTCATTGCCTTTTTGCTGATGACACCCTTTTGTTTGGCAATGCATCTTTGAATGAGGCTAGAATTATTAATAAAGTGGTTAAGAATTATGCTTCTTTTTTTGGTCAGAAGGTCAATAAGGATAAGTCTAAGATTTTCTTCTTAAATACTCACCCCTTGATTCAGGGTAGGCTTCAAAAATTTTGGGGTTTCCAACTTGGGGATTTCCCTTGCAGCTATCTTGGGATCCCTTTTTTTGTTAAAAAAGAAAAGGTGGGTTTTTGGGATAAAGTAATTTCAGTGATATAAAAGAAAATCATGTCATGGAACCACAAATGGCTTACTATGGTAGGGAAAATTGTTCTGATTAAGTCTGTGTTGAATACGGTGCCAGTTTACTTAATGTCAATTCTCAAAGCTCCAAATTTTGTGCTTGTTAGTTTGAAGGATACTCTGAGATCCTTTCTTTGGAATAATAGTAAGGATGGGAAAAGTAGGATCCCCTTATAGCCTGGGATAAAGTTTGTCTTCCAAAAGAGCTTGGTGGGTCAGGGATTAGAAGCTTGGAGAATCAAAATATGGCCTTGGGGGCTAAGCTAGTTTGGAAATTGTATGATACGCCAGATTCCCTTTGGGCTAAGAATATGTTTGCTAAGTATTTTAACAATGGGGCAAGAGAGTGTGTTTTTCGTGCTTTGAGTTTTCCCCATGGGTCGGCTATTTGGAATATTTGGTTAAATGTAGAAGTGTCTTGTTGCCTCACCTTTCTTGGGCTATGCATAATGGTAGCAAAGCTAGATTTTGGGATGATGCTTGGAATGGTCATTGTCCTTTGGACTCAATTAGGGATTGGTCCCCATTGAAGTCAATCCTTTCTGTCATATGGGGGATTTTTTTGGCTGACTACTTTGATATTCTACAAAGTGGTCATGTGAAGTTGGCTAAATGGAAATCAATTGACTACCTGAATTGACTTAAATCTGAAAGTAGAATTTTGTAATGTCCTTAAGAATAGAGTTGTCATCTTGTCGGAGAGGGAAGATGAGCTTATTTGGACTCAGAGTGTCTTAGGCAAATACTCTGTGAAAGATGGGTATAATTCCCTTATGCCTACTAAGGACTTGGCTTCCTAGCCCTATAAATTGTTCTGGCATTCGTCGTGCCTTCCTAAGGCAAGTGCATTTGCTTGGCTTGTTGTACAATACAGGGTTCTTATAGGAATGATATTGGACAGGTTGGGATTGACTGTTGTTTTCCCTTGTGTTTTGTGCAATAAGAATTTGGAATCTTCCTCTCACCTGTTTCTTCATGGTGATTTTGCTTTTGGATGTTGGAAATGGTTGTTTGAGAAACTAGGTATGTTCTTTGTTATTGGCTATGACCTTCTCTTTCACTTTAGAGTTTTGCCTATCTTGTTTTCCTCATCCTTTTATGCTTGTCTCTAGCTCATCTCTCCTTCGATTATCATTTGGAACATATGGCTAGAGAGAACTAATAGGATTTTTAGAAAGCAATCATCTTTGCTCTCTAACATTCTAACCAAGATTGAGGCTTCTATCTTGGAGGTGGCTCTGTCATACATACATAAAAATCTAGAGAATTTGACATCCTTCTCTCATTGGGATGGTAGGATTACAAGGACCTGGGAATCTCTTTCTACCATCCCTTCTCATGGGTCTGTCACAAAAAGTCTTATAACTATTAATAAGAGACTTGCTGCTAGATGGGATCCTCCTCCTCTGGGATATTTCAAGCTCCACTTTGATGAAGCTTCTAGGGGTAATCTAGGGTTGGCTGGGGCTGGTATGGCTATTTTTTACCACAAGGCAGTCTTGATAGCAGCCCAGTGTCATGCCCTTGGTTCACAGTCAAACAATTTTGTTGAGTGCCAAGCTTTGTCTCTAGGGATTGATTTGGCTCTCTTTAGGAATTAAAAACTTGTTAATTCAGGGGGACTCGATGGTCATTATTCAGATTTTTTTGTCCAGTAAGAGCAATTGTTGGCATTTGAAGTACATATTGGAGCATATTTTGGAAAAGTTGTCATTTTTTGATACATTCTCGATATCGCATTGTTATAGAGAACTTAATCGGCTTGCAGATTTTTTGGCTAATACTGCAATTGACTCTGGTGCTCAATTTAAGAATGTGGAGGTAAGTGACATTCCTCAAGATATTCTCCTAGGGTATTTGATCTAATCTAAGGGTATTACATGGTCATTAATCGCCCATCGCACTCCTGACATCTAAAATTTTAGTTGGACAAGAATACTTGCTCAGCTTGAATTATTCAAATCCTACTTTATGGTCCATTGTTACATAAGGTGGCAGAAGCACGACCTTGTACCTTGCTTGGCGATCATATTTAGGCATGCAGCATATTGTCATGTTGATGGCCTTTTGGCCTTCTTCACTTCATCATGTCTAGATTTTTGTGTATAATCTCAATCTGGGTACGGGTCTTTGCTTTTTTTGATTATTAGTTGGGACTTGCGGTGGGCAGGAGCATCTTATAATTATGCTTTGCATCATTTACACACTTCAAATCTTCTTTGTGCTTAACTTTATTGTGATGTGGCTTTTTGTTTGTCTATTTTCATTATGGTTGTACGGGGTTTATTGTGCTGATTTCTTTATGATTGTACTTTGATCCGAGGGTTGTGCTTATAGTTTTAATGATTCATTTATCCTCATCTCAGGTGGTGGTAGTTTATTGAGTCATTTCATTTCATGTAAGGGATTTTGTTCGTGTGCCCATCTTGTTTATGGTTTTTGGCATGCTTATGTTGATTTATGGTTATGAGTTTTGTGCAGAGGTGGTCATCATTTTGTATGAAGGTGGCGGCCTCTGGTTGCTTTCTTGCTCGAATGTCATGGGTTTGTTTGAGATGATATTTATTGTTGTGTCCTTTGGTGGCCAAGCTTGTTATCTCATAATGGCATTGAGCTCCTTATATTCTTGTGCTTTCTGTTGGTTTTGCATAATCATTGTATGGAGTTTGTGGGCTATCACATTTTGATGCCTCACAAGTAGTATGACTTCCAAGATTCTCATGTTTTTGATGAGGAAAAGCTTGGGTGTCTATTTCAAGTGTATTCTCTGGATTTCTCTCTAGCTTTTCGCAAGGTTTTGGGAAAGAGATGGTTGGTGGAGAATCCAGGTTGTTTTCTTGCTGAAATTGCATCTCGTTTTCTCACTATTTGTATGGATGTGCTTCTGGATTCTACTATGGCTAGGGGACTTTTTGATGCATACTTCCTCTCCATTTTCTACACTACTGATTATTTGGATAGTGCATTATCTTTTTATCATTTTGAATTCGGTAATTTTGAGTATGCTGGTTTCCTATCTCGTTCTTAGTTATTATCTTTTGGCTAGTGTGGGGAACTTCTTTCAATTATGAGAAATGGTTTGATCTCTAACCTCTACGATGATACTTTGTTTGCTATGGTAGCTCTATTAGATCGTGTATCACCAGATTGCTTGGCAGCAACTGTAAACATATTTTCAGGTATCCACTTCCTCCTAGACTCGATGCATGATGTATTGTCTTCGCCAACATCAATTCTACCTATTCAGATGGTGCCTCCTGCAATTCTCGTTGGTGTTGATACCCCCCCTTCTTCTCCTCCATTGGAAAGCACTATTTCATGGTATATAACATTGTAACTTTCTCAGATAGAGAAATTTTTGTACTCATTACAAGGGGTTGGGTTTTGTTGGCCAACATGGCGATTTTGTAATCTCAGGTGGGCTTCTATCTGTTTTCATGTATGAGCTAGACCAGAGGTTTTCTTTGCCTGGTTCTTTCCTACCGGTGCTCTTGAACAGGTTGTAAAAATTTATAATATTAATAAAATTTAGTGGTTTACCACTTTTATCAAAAAAAAAAAATATTAAATCTTAAAAATAATATTTTAATGTTAAAGTCACTAAAACATTATGGTTGTTGTTTTTAAACATAAAAAGTTGAAATCTATATATACCTAGTGCATTCGGCTTAACCTTTATGAATTTTACCTACTTAGTATTTTTCATGCAAGGAGAGGAATGATAGGGAAATCACAAATAAGAGTTAAATTGTTAATTTTTATATATTAAATTACTATATTGTTAATTTTTTTTTATTATAGCATAATATTATTATATTGGTTTTTATATGTAATATATTATATTATTGATAATATTATTTTATTTTATTTTATTTGATCGGTAATTGCTTTTGATTGGAGCTATGAACCAGTGAGCACATTTTTGAGGGGACTCGTCCTCAGTTGTTACGGCGTTCATACATCGGGTCTAATACAGTATCGCAAGGCATGAAAGACCCATGTGGGTCCGACAAAAGTCCACAAGCAGCACACACCAACGAGAAACTAGATCTGCGAGCAGCACACGCCTATGAGGAACGGGGTCCGCGAGCACACCAACCCAGCAGGGGTCAAGCACAGTCGGGCAGCCCACACGTCCGCCAAGATCACCTGTACGTCCTCCAAGATCAGTCACCATCAATTTCACCTACCAAGGTGGGGCCAAACCGATATATGAACATACCGCTTTGGTCCAAGCGGGGATTTGAACCTTGGTTGCACCATAAACAATGCAACCATCTCACCGTTACACTAATAGGTGATTCCCGATAATATTATTTTATTATCAAATTTTTATATTATTAAATTTAATAAGGATAATCAAAATTTTATGTGTGTGTGTTATATATGTTTATTTACTTATATAAAGTTTTAAAAGATTTAGAATTTGTTAACTATTTGTTTGGTGGATGTGTAAAATAAATTTGATAAGAAAATTTAAACATGTTAAATATTATGTTAACATACCTAAAAAAATTCATTCAGATAAAGGATCTCAAAAATCTGCTAATAAGATGTAAATATTCCAAGCCAATTAAATTGGAGAAAACTAATTTCTATAATTTAGAAACTTAAAAATCGTGCATCTTAACTTTATAAAAATAAAAAAAACATTTATCAAAATAAAACAAATCATGGTTCTAATTGGTGGAGAAGCAATTGAGTAATAATTAGTTAACAAAAAACAATGACAACCGATTGTGATAGTACTAGCCTAACGACAAGTACTAATAATCTATTGATTGAAGTTTAAGGAAAAATCAACTCCTAATGACTCCTCACAATCGCTTCTCAATCCAATGGCCCTAGACAACTCCTGGCATTGATTTGAAAAAGTAATCTATGAAAGGCTCTTGACTCTTGATGAAAGAATTGTCATAGCAAGGAAATAAGTCCACTTTGAGTAGCTCTTGACATGTGGCACTCCAAACTTGTGCCATACTTCAACATCCTCTTGACACGTTCGTCGAAGGTGAGCATTTATAAAGGTATTATTTTCAAAATTATTTCATTTATTATTTCACAAAGTTAAAATTAAAGGTGTAGTCATTAGGATTTGAAAGTGTCAAGTGTCATAAAATATAAAGTCAAGTGAAAGCATGATCAGGTGACAATTGTTTCTATGGTGAAATGACATAGATCACTAGAATTAATGATTAATTTACTCATTGATTTAAAAAAACATTATTACCAAATTGTCACCATTAAAAAAATAAATAAAAGTAGATTACATGGTATTACATGGTGCAAAATAGATTGGTTGTGCAGGATACGTCATCATCTTGCCTACCAAATCTAACAAATGATGACACTCCTATACTTCAAGGTATCTCAAAATGGAAATACAAGCAATTTGAGTGCAAGAAATTGAATGTATGCTTGAACAAGGGATAATCAGCGATCATAATGGCATTTATAACAAGTACTATGATTTTCATGAAAAATGTGTGGAATGATACCTTTATATGTTACTCATACTTAAGAAGAAACTTTCCTTATTTTTTACATTCAATTATATTGTCTAAAAAACACTATTTTTCTTCTGCAAAAGTGACAAGTATGGGGTATAAGAGGAAAGCAAAGCCGGAAGAGTTCAATCTTGACCTGGAAACAATGAGATTATTGTAAAAAGTGGGTTGGTTTGATTTTGTTTTGCAGTATGAAGGGTATGAATTGAAGCGTATTGAGGAGTTTATGCAAAATTTCCACATTAATATTACCAAGGTTGGTGACAAAAATAATGAAGTCTTAGTAGTTGTTATAAGTGAGCTCTCTGGAATTTCAAACAAGGGAGAGTCTATGGGAAAAGGATAGTTTAATGTTGATGAGCTTGTCAATGCCTTTCATGTGCCACCAAAGATGAGGTTGTTTGTTTTGAGGCACAAAGGAAAAACCCAAGGAGTGAGTAGAGCAACCATTCAAGAACCCTAGAAACCCATTATAATGTGGCTAATGAAATTTTTCACATGTGAACTCTAGTATGGCACTATCTTAGGCCCAAGGTTAAGAATGATAACGCATGTAAGATGGGGAAATCGGCCCGAGGTAAGAATCAACCTACTTGCATTCTTATTTTGCCATATTAGTGCCATGGCAATGAAGTATAGGAATAGGGGTGGCACTATAAGCCATCATAGTTTAATTCATTTTTTTATACAATAACATTTTCTTAAAAAACAAAATGGGAATGAGGAAAGGGTGATTTTTTTTAATGAAGAAAGGGCCTGCTAAATCAAGTACTCCAAAATCCCCTAGGGAAAAGAAGAGTAAAAAGGAAACAGGGGAAACTTTAGCCCCTATGAAGAAAGAAAAAGAAAGCCCACTAGTTATAGATATAGAAGAGGATAAAAGCCCTATTTCCCATATCCTACTAGTAGTGTTGAAAAATATCCTACTAGTAGTGTTGAAATTATGGAAGAAAAATGGAAGTATGATATGGAAAAAGAAGCTAAGGAGCTATTAGGAATTTTTTCCTTCTCAAAACTAACCCCATCTCCAATTTCATATCTTCTCCCTTGCATCCATCTTCACCTGCCTCAGTAGAATAGACAAACCCTCCATCACCTCCTCCTGCAGAACCCTTTACTCGAAGGGAAGGGAAAGAGCCTCTTCAATAAGAGGAAGAAGAAGATGAGGATAGAATTAAAGAAAGGATAGGTAAGGAAGAAGAGGACCAATTGCAATATATGGTCATGGTGTTTAGGTTAGAAAGAAAGATGGAGGAACAAAGGTTGAAATTGGCTCTGTTTGAGCAAGCCCTGAAGCAAAAAGAAGAAGAGTTGGCTAGGATTAATATTGAAAGAGAAGAAATGGTCAGAAAAAAGGATAGAGAAGTTTCCAAAATAGTTGTATAAGAAAAATAAGGTAGATAGATGTTTAATGCCTAGATGAATTGCGTCAAGGCAATTATCATAGACTGAGGAAGCCATGTATCAAGCCAATAATAAAGCATTTAAAAATGCAAAGGAAGTAGAGAGTTTGACAAAAGAATTGATTAAGACCAAGAAATACCTTGCTAATGCTTCCAGATTAGTCTCGAGAGCTCGTGACCATGAGGCCTCAACTTCTACAACACCCCCGACATACGTATCTTTAGCAGTTATGAGATATAAGCAAGAAGCTACTTAGCTTAGGGAAGAGTTAGAATTTGCTAAGGAAAATGAGGAGGTTAAGAAGAGAGTGGAACAATCTGTTAATGTTGTCATTGCTTTGGTTTCTACACGCAAACCTTTTGGTATGTATGCATTATTTTTAAGGGAGAAATTTCTCAAGTGGAAACTAAATTACTTAGTATTGGAAAGGCCATTAGATTTTGAAGATGATAAGGAGTTTGTGGAAAATTTCCTCCATAGTTATCCCACAGTTCAAAATGAATTGTGTGAATTCTTTCAACATGTCTTTATATTAGGTCATTATCATCAATTATTCTAGAATATTTATGTGGGACAGCTACAAATTAGGTGTTTTGTCTCATTATTGCAAAATAAAATTGAATGGTCAAATAGATTACAAGAGTACACAAAAGCACAAACAAGATTGGGTTTACCCATGAGAGATGAGTATCTTAGAACAAAGGAATATGAGATAGAACTTAAGGACATTGCTCAAATTCAAAAGATTCTTATAATCTATAGGCAAAATCTTCAAACCAGTGTTAATTGTTACAGAAATAATGAGCTAAAATTGTTGGCAAGAGCTAAGCAAGCACACGAGGAAATATTTAATTCAATCCTTATACCATCGGGAAGAAGAGAGACTATATCTCCCATCAATATTAACTGGAGTATCCGAAGGGTTAGGACTATTGTGTTGATAATGGAGGACTATAGTTTAGACATCCATTTGTCATCATGTCATTCACATGATTAAATGCACCAAAGATGATGCCAAACAATGCATGTTAAACTTGGTTAGAAAGGATTCAGAAATACAATGAATATGTTGCACTAAGGCAATATATAGAATGCAATAGGTAGTGATTTAATTTTATCCTTCGGATGGAGAAAATGAATTGGGATCTAGATCCTAACCATGAGGACATGGTTGTAGATAAGATGGGTAGGAATGATATACATATGTAATGCCATCTTAATTTCATGTTTTTAACAAAAGGCTTACACTGTTTTAATATTTTGTTGATATTAGCACTTAGGAACTAATGCTCTATGGCATCTTTTTGAGACATAGATATAAATATGAAATAATATAGAAATAATATCCTTTTATAATTGTTTATCTTATGAGATGATATTATTCTGGAATGATGATCTTTTTTGAGATTTAATCATGAGAAGTTTCTCAAATGCCTGGGAAATGATGGAGATTTCTTATTTAATTTTGTTTGATGTGCATAATGGTTGAGTTAGACACATCTTCGAGTTACTATTTTCATGGGATTGCCTCCCACCTGCAAGGGCTCTTTTTCCTATAATCACTATGAGTGTCTCCAAGTTTCCCCTAGGCTCCAATCTAATCTAGTTGTTTGAACTCATTCCTTGATTTTTTTATCGATATATATGTTGGCCATATAGTTATTCATAAGCTACTCAATCAATTTTTAGTTTGAAATTCAATTTGTAACTTTTCCTCTAGTTTGAGAACTTTGTAATTCGCCCCCTTCTGGGGCCTATTTGAATACAAGTGAGAAGCTCTTGATCCATTAAAAGTTGTAGGATCTCTCAAGGAGGAAAAGTAAAGCTTGCTTGACCAATGGGAGGTGATCTTTGTGTGTTTGTTTAGTTTATTTCATCTATGCTATTATTTTTAGTTGTCTAGTTGAAATCTTTAATTACATTTGGAATTATTGTTAGTTATAGTAATAATCTTATATTTTAGTTTATTTCAATTCACTATGGTTTGTAGTTAGTTTCTACTTAAACTAGTCTTTCGATTATGTTCATTGAATTGTTGAGTAAGTTGCTGGATGAATGCAATGGTGAGTCTAAGTTCTAAATCTGAATCAATACAATGGAATGGATTTCTCTTCCTTTTATGCAAAGTTTGATTTAGTTTCTAAAAAAATAGTTTAAGATCTTTTTTTTGTAGGCATAAAATAGATCTTTCTTTTTGCAATCGTACATAGGTTTCAAATCCTACAAATGTAAAATAGATTCAATTTATGAAATTAAATTAGAGTTTAATTTCAAGCAATTATGGGGTAGATTAATGAACTCCTCATCTTGAGTATGATTTCAGATTTGCGTAGGGGTAATCTATTATAGTCATTAGTTTACTTAATTTTCTTTAGGTTAGAATCAAAATTCAAAGTAAGATTGAGAAGGTTAGAGTACCTTAGAGTCTCAATTAGATAGCTCTAGGAAGCTCCAAACCAAAAATGCACCAAAAACCATTACCATCAAAACCCCCCAATGCAACCTTTTTACCACAAACAGCTTTGGACACCCCTCGAGTTTTGGGTTGCGTAGTATGAGAAGGGTCACCCTTCTATCTACAAAGTCCTAGTCCATGCAAGAGATGCAACATCATCTTAGTTCTTTATACCTTGGTGCATAACATCCTTGCTATATCAAAATAAGATTTCTTTTCACAATTGTTTGGCTTAACGAAAGCACAAGAATCATTCCATAGGAATTTATCATATCATATCCTATCCATCTTGCATACTTTTTATCCATTCCATTATCCATTTACATGTTTCAATTTGCATTTGATTAATGGGTTAATTTTCATCCTTGCATATACCTCCATGTGTCTTAGTCCTACATATAAATTAGGATCATATCATTAAACCATAACAATGCATAAACCTCAAATTTACTAACATCATTCAAGGAGCATTTTCTTTATAGGAAACCATGTATGTGTCATAATTGTCTATAGTTTCACCCTCCTAGGATGAAGTTCTACCCTCAAAAGGTGTGGGTAATGGCCCCTATGTTATGGATAGTAATTGTGATGTCTCTTCCATTGCCTATCCCCTAGCTCTAGTTGCATCCATCAAACCCAACTTATCAACCATGTTTTCCCCAAAGTTTAAGTTTAGCCTAGTAGTGCAATTTTCTTAATTATACCATGTTTTTCTTCCATCCTATATCATCTATGTCATTTCAATTTTTACCTAGCTAGCTATTTTCCATTAGTGTTGTTTGTGTGGTTGGGTGCACTACCTACACGGTGTCCCACATTGTTTGTGTGGTTGGGTACATTTCTTGTGCAATGGCCTCACATTGTTTGTGTGACAATTTGTCACCTACACGATAGCCCACACTATTTGTGTTGCACTCTAGTGCATGCGCACCTAGGTGGTCATATGCTCCTATTTGGCCATCATGAGTTATTTTAAATTTCAATGTCATTTAAAGATGAAATAATTTCATGAATGACCATCCTTTATGTAATCAAGGTCCTTGTGACCATTACGTGGTGTTTTGAGTCTTTTCAGAAGTTATGTTGACAAATATTGCCAAAATTGTCATTGTATTGAAAATGTGTATCAAGGGGTCAAATATGGTGTTAAATTTTGTGTAAAGGTATTTTGGACCTCTTTGAACCTATTTACAATATTTTGAAGTCATAAGGGATTTAGTTTAGGTCTATGATCAATTTTAGACAAAGTTTTCATAATAAAAGCCAAGTTGTCCTAACACACAAATTGTTAATTGTATGCCAACAGTCAAGAGGTTTTGAAAATCAGTTTGGTGGTTGAAGTGGTTGTTGGAAGGCCTATAAAATACTTTTAAAGCCTTTATGGAGGGGTTTATTTTTCTATTGGGAAAGAAGAAAGGAAGGAGATCAATAAAAATTACAAACTTTTCTTAACTGTTCCTATTTTCCTGAATATCTCAATTTGATATTTGTTACTTTTCTTTGTGAAATTTGTCCTATTATTATTGGAAACGCGTTTTTATGGAAGAGGCATGAATCCTCTACAATTTTTTTTTGGTTTTAGTGAATTCCATCTTGTCTTGCAAAAGTTACATCATTTTTTGTAAAACTATCCATACCCTAGTAACCCGAGACAATATAAAAATGAGATTGGGGTCATATCCACATTTAAAATTCATGTCAATGGGTGGAATGACCTCTGTATATGTGTTCCTTTGTGTTTCTTTTCTTGCAAGGCTCCATGATATGAATGGCACATGCAAAAGTGGTTTGAAACCTCTGTTGTTTTTTGTCTCAGACTGATGAGACAGCAAGATGGTGGTATGGAAAGGATGTGAGTGAAAAGTAGATCCTTGGAAGGTTGGTGAAGGGTTAGAGGGGTGTGTGAAGATACTACAAAATTTTTCTTAGGATTGGAAATCCCATGGATAAGACAAATGACAAGGATTAATGGTTTTCCATACAAAATCATATGACTATCACAATTGATAGTGAAATGAGTCACTGCCCTTTGCAAGATTGAGAGAGTGATTTTGATATTGAGTTTGGTGTCAGAAGGAGAAGTAGAGGATACCTCCATCATATTTGTTAATTTTTTAGAGTACTATGAGAAAGGATTGGTCCATGAAAGTATGATTGTCTGAAGTGTTTGTGGCTGCCATAGTGAGACAATGTTGTTATTGTAGCTTTCCTTATGGCCTTTGGGTGGATGGGGGGTAAAGAAAAATGATTTGGCTATGAAGAGGAGTCTCCATAGATTTTTAATGTAATACCTTGGGTTAGTGTTTACCTACTTAGCATTGGGAGTTGTGTTTATGGATAGTTTGGAGTCCTAATGGAAGATAGGCTTGTGTATGTGGGGTTTTGAGGGTTTGGTGTGATCTAGGGGTTGGAGAGTCTCAAGTTGTCCTTGGGAAAGTTGAATAAGCCTATACTAATGTTTAACAATGGTTATATAAGGGTTAAGAGGCATGGATTCACATTTGGGGTGTTGAAGCCTTACGAGCACCTATTGACCTTGTAAGGGCTCTTGAAGGCTTGTGAAGAACAATCGCCTATTTGAGTAGGTGAGTTGGGAGAAATATCTCGCCTAGTGTGTGTGTGTGTGTTTGTTGGATGCTTTGCATCACACACCATGTCATCCACACGATAAGTTACACCATTTGCATATAAATGTGTTGTTTGTGTGTTTTTGCTTCTTTTTTGTTATTTTTTCCCTCATCTGCATCTCAACCCCTATGCTTTGCATGTCAACCCTAGTTTTTTCCCTAGCAACCTCAATTTGTTTCCCACCCAAACCCTACCTAGTACAACATTTCATAATGCAAAAGACAACTAAGCTAAGAGTTTTTCATTTTTCCCCCTTTTTTCTTACCTAGCTTTATCCTTCCTATCATGAGATTGCCTTCGCCCTCATTTTCTTGTTGATTGCTTGAGGGAGAATCCATCCTACTTCCATCCTTTCACTAGGGCATATTACTAGCATATTTTATCCTATGAAACAACATCATAAAAAACATTGTTTCAAAGAAGGGCAAAATGTAAACATCTAGAATTAACTATGCATTTTCATCATGTCATCCATATCATTTTTCATCTATCCTTTTATCAATTAAATATTTTTTAATTATTTAATTAACCTAATTTTTATCTATAATTAAATATTTTTTAATTATTTCATTAGCCTTTTCTATCCATAACTAATTAAAAAAAATTATTTAATTAAGTTAACCATTTCTATCCCAACATTAATTAAATAATTTTATTTTTACACCAAAAGGCGTATTAAACTCACATTATGGATGCAAAAACATCCATCAATAAAAACTAGAAACATTTAATTTGACATGTTTGTGACTTTTAATGCATGAAAAAACAAAAAATCATTTATTATTATTTTTATTACAAGATTAGCACATTAATATTCTTAGTAAATATATATATATATATATATATATAAACAAAAATTATTTCTACATTGCTTTAAATATATAATATATATAATATAATAAAATATTAGTATAATAATATACTAAAATAACATTGCATATGTCCACTAGAATAAAATTGTTAACTTCCCGGTAATATAGAAAATGGAGTTCGATGGTCTCTGCAATGGTGGCCATGGAGGGAGAACAAAACTACTCTGCTACCATTTCGTAGTAGGTGGGGGAGAGAGTTGGATTTTGTAAGCACTCAAGAAATGGAGTGGCTTTAGGAGCAAACAAAATTTCAATCAAAGATAGAAGGTTTAGTGATTTTTTAAATCAATCTTGGGCAAACCCTAACCAAAGGCATGGAGGTCTACAGAATGGAGGGGGGCAAAAGGTCCAAAGGGGAATCATCAGGAATATGACATGGGCATATGGGAGAAATCAAAAAATATGAATCTGGACAAGCATCAAAAAGGAATATGGCAACGAAAAAAGAAACCACTCGGGGGTGGAGGCTCGAGCCAGAATCGATACATTGCACGGGCTAAACAAAAATCAAATCAATATTTTGTCAAGAGAATAGGTAGAAAGCTATTTGTTCTACCTCCAAACCTATTGACGGAAATGGCAACATGACTAAAGGATAGGGCATTGTTTTTCAAATGGTGCGGGATAGGTGGCTCGCAAGAGGAAATAATGGATTGGTGAAAATCATCCTTCCCAAGTAAGTTGAGTATTCGCCCCCTGCAGAAAGTTTTTTTATAAATAGAATGCACAGATATAAATCTAAAAATGGAGCTTCTTTACAAAATCCCAATTTTTTACAAAGGTTCAAGTTTCTATAGATTAAATTGGAACCCTAGCTTCGACCCCACTAAACATATTTTTAGCAAAAAACAAATTTGCATTAGTCTGGTTAGACTATCGATGGAATTTTGGAATGAAGAATCTCTAGTTAGAATTAGAGATGCTCTGGGAGCATTTTTAGTAGTAGAAGAGGACTTTTTAAATGGGAAGTCAAGAGACATAGAAAACCTATACATAGAGATAGATTCAGACATGGGGATTAACAAAGAAATAGAAATAATGTTTGAGGTTGGCAAATGGAAGTGAAAATTTGTGGTGATGAATAATAGAACTCTTGGAAAATGTTTTCTGAGGGAAATAATCAAAGCAAGAAGTTCTACTAAAGTTCTTCGGAGAGGTAATTCCACAACCTTGGAAGAAGCTTAGAGGATTATGTTGGCCTATTGCCATTGATGTCATGGATGTGATTTGGTCTGGCATGTATGTATTTGATTCAATCTGGAAGTTTTCTTTAGTACATGATGTTTTACAATGTATGTATGTATTTACTTCATGCATCTTTGAGGTCCGGTATTTACTCTTACCAGAAGGTGTTTTGGGTTCGATCCCATTTGGATGCAATGAGAGAAAATTCTTCAAGGTGTCTATTGATTCCGATCCTATCTAGATATGTCAAAGGCTTGTTCTTCAAGGCATTTTATGAGTCAAGTTGGAAGTCGACACCGCATGAAGATATTTTGTTTGTTGTAGCGTATGGATAGTGTGGTCTCACCCCTTTCCGATTGCGCTGACTTGTTAGAACAATTGATGCAGATATATATAGCCATCTATGTTGCATGTTAATGGTATGGTTGTTGAAAAACAACTATTTGTGTACAGTGTGTATATGTGAAAAAAATTCTATGGATGTAAATATTGTTATGCAATATATGTACAGTTGATGTATAAGTCATTTTATGCACTTCAAAGGAACTGTAACCCATGCATATGTCAGATGCAACTCTAACAGTTCAAATTTTGTATACTCTAATATCCGACAGTAAGCCTTTTTGCATTCAGGTAGTGAGTCCCTCGGGCAATAAGCCCAAATCGGTAGTGAGTCACCCCTTGTGTTGTGTAACTAGTTACATATTGCATCATTCCTGAGAGAATACTCTCTCTGTGGTTTTTCCCATATTGGATTTTCCACGTACAAATCCAAGGTTATGTATTTTGTGTTAATTTCCTTTACTGCATTTAAACTATGTTATATAATTGATTAGTTAGAAGTTTTAATAAGTTCAAGGGAATACTTATTCACCTCTCCCCTCTCAGTATTTTGGATATTCACCAATTGGTATTAGATCCAAGTCCTTTGGAAGATTTTAACCACTCGAAGGAGATTCGAAAAGTTAAACTTATGGATTTAAGCAAAGATCTTAGAAATGCTCTTGAGGATCTTGAGGTGGTAGAAATTGAAAACAAAGATCTAAAAGAAAATGTCCAACTGGATAATGAGTGCATTAAGAAGCTATGAGAGCAGATCCATAAATTTAAAATAAGGCATTAAGAACTCAATGAAGAACTTAAGCAAGCAAACAACACTATTGCATATCTAAAAGCTAAAAATGAATATAATGGGAAGACCAAGGAATACTTGAACAAAATGATGAAATGCAAATCAAAAGAATGAAAGAAGCTAAAGCAAGAAGTAACATCTCTAAAGGTAGATCTAGAGAGAGCAAAGAAACAAGAAAGTAAACCTAAATCCAGTAAGTCTGACAAGGTGACAGGTGCAAAGAAAATCATAGAAACTAAGAAGGAAGCAAAGAATGAATCCAATCAGTGTTCACAATCCAAAGAAAATCACAAAGAAGATTCACCTCTGGTAAAATCAGTAGCTACCAAGAAAGAAAAAGGTAAGTCTTTGGTTGAGCAGCAAGTAAGTAAGATAACACCTTCTTTAAAGGTTCATGTTATAAATACAATTAAGTAGGACATAGGGTAGTAGAATGTAGAAGTAGCATGAATCAAACTTCTAACCCATTCTCCGGTAGATGTTACACGTGCAATAAATATGGTCATAAAGCTAATCAATGTAGAAATATGGCTATGAATCAAAACAGATATAATCAATTTAGAGGAAGATGTTATACATGCAATATTTTTTGACACAAAGCTAACCAATGCAGGTCAAGACAAAATCTGATGAACATCAGGAGTTACAACTACAACAAATCTAGGCACATGGCAAGAGATTGCAAAGGAAATAAGGTTCAAGATCTAATCAAACTGGCAAAGAAGATCAATGTGGAGGATGTGTAAGTTAAGATGAAGAAGATCTAGAGAAAGAAAGAGACTATAGATGCGTCAATGCCTAGCTCTGGTGCAGGCACTTCATCTGGAAACTAAAGAGTTTGTGGCTTTGGCCTAGGAGGAGCAATCAGAAAGACATCGTATCATTGTCCCCTGCCAAAGAATATGAGGTCGTAATATCGACAGAGCAGAGTATTAAGAAGTTTGGTTAAAGTATATCAAAGCATAACTCATCACAAGATCCGACATGTTGTTGTGAAACTCAAGAAAGTGGAAGACAGCTCATGCACATTTAATTTGAAGCATTACTTGAAGGAATATAAGGATGAAACTTCAACAAACTTCACTTCACCACAAGTTAAAGAAGCATTGAGTGTATTGAAGGCAATTGAGGTGATCAAAGTGTTTAGGGTTTCTCCGACAAAATTGATTAGGGTTATCAATTTGATTAAATCAGCGATCATGGCTACCCCGATTGTAGTCGATGTTGCATCTAAGCTTTGTCGTATATTCGAGAAGACTTCATACAAGGAAATGGAAGTTGGTCCAATTGGGTCTTTCTCAAACATACCCATTGGTGTGGTTCTGGCAGAGGACATCCGATCCTTTATCCATGTCAAGCTAGAGGAGTTCATCCATCACAGGAAAATGCAAGAATTGAGGACTGATAAAATTATTAACGAGCATGGTCAGGTAAGACCCAAATTTGCAAACCTATCCCAGAAGAGACTAGACACATGGAATGATTTTCCCAATTTTAGTTATGATAAAATATGGATTAGAATTTCTATGAGTAGGTTCCATGATGAATTTATTTGGTTAGAGGAAACTCACCACATCACCAAATACGTAATGAAACTTATCACTGATTTGAGTGGTTCTAGAGAGATTCTAGGTCCAAAATCCACCAAGAACAAGGATGTCATGGATTTAACTAGTGTGACATTTGACAAGCATTCTATATCAATTGACTCTATCTAGAATCTGACGGTCAAGTATTTATCAATTATGGTCGGAAATAAGATTTATTTCACCAACAGGGAAAACTCCATTTTTGCCACAATAGTGAATATGGTGTATGAAATGGCAGAGTTGAACAAGGATTTCGATCTTTGTGAGATCTTGTGGTAGCAGTTCCTAGAGAATCTTGCACAATGCAGGAAGAAGAAGCATTCTTTCAAATTCAGAACCCCAGCCCTATGTATTCTATTTCACTTCTTACAAGAGTTACCCAGTCGAAGTAGGGTTTTCTGGTCTTTGGATACCCCTGTAGCTCATCAGATTGCAGATAGGTTAAAAAGGATCATCAATGACAATGCAAGAGAAGTTGCGTTCATAGCTTTCTTCTCCATTTTCTAGTTGAACATGCAGAGAAGAGATAAGATATTGAAGGAGGTAGTTGTCAAGTACAAGAATGGCATTACTTTTATACTAACAACTAATAAATGCTACATGGAGGTAGTTGTGCTGAGGAAAGTTTGGATCCCTTCATTTGGATATGAAGCTACCCAGGAGATGCTTGAAGGTGTAACTCAAGTTCTATTGCATAGTTTGGTTGATGAATCACAAGAATGTTTTGGCATCACAGATGAGAAGTCTCTGAAGGTCCGCATGGAACTCACCAAGAAGGATCATGAAAAGAATGTGAGGAAACTAATTTAGGAGTCCATGGAAAATGGTAAACTCTCTAAGGAAGATATTACTAATATTAGACACTCTGGAAGGCTTGCTAGTGCATCTAGAGCATCTAAAGTCACTCAGAAGGAGCTTCCATCTTCCACTTCCCTGAAGAAGCTAGGTAGAAGCCAAGAGGAAAATTGTAATTCTAGAGTCCGAAGAAGAGGAAGATGTAGAGCGATACTGGATACATGTCTAGAAGTCTAAAGCAAAGAAAGTCAAGAAGCCACTTGATGCAGAGAGCATGTGTGAAGTAAAACCCAAAAAGAGGTAGGTGGTCTTCATACTAAGGCTAATGTTGAGGATCAAAATAGCATAATTAAAGCTTTTTATGTTATATTGTGTCAATTTTGAAGATACGGTTGATCAGTTTAGAAATGATATTCCAAAAGAGTTGTATGATGAATTAATTAGAATTAGACATAGCTAGAGAAGAGGAACAACCTATTAAGGATCAAGTCTTTGAACTAGTTGGTTCCACACTTTCCAAAGATAATAAGGCTACTCTTATTGAAGCCTGCAAAACTGAATTGAGACCCAAGAAGAGTCTAGGTAGTCTCGTGTTAGGAGAGGCCAATGCCAAAGAGAAGCTTAAAAAAGAAATCACAAACTGTAATGAATATTGCTAGGAATATTGGTCTATTCCCTCCTGTTGACTTTGGTACTTCTATCGATGTGCCTGAAAATGTGTCAAATAATCTTGTTAACACTCATATTGATGATCATGGTAATAACCCAGTTGATGATACATCTGCTATGGAAAATATTATGGATATCCCCAGAACTTATGATGTTCCTTCGATTAATTTTGAATGTGGTAAAGGCAAGGAAATTGAAAGTTCTATTGATAAAATTCAAGATGAGCAGGTGTCTTCTAAGCCTAAAAAGAATGAACTAAGCCCAAGGCTCTATCAGAAGATAAGGCAGATAACCCAGTAAAGCAATCTAGTTTGAATGTATTTGAGTCAGTGACAGTGATTGGTACCAGTTTTGGTACTGCTGAAGATACTTGAATGAAACTATTTATCGCACCTCTAATCATTCAACCTATCACTTCATCTATACAATCCGTTGATTTCTCTAATGTTGATCTAGTTCAAAAACATGAAATTGGAGAAGCATTTATTTCATCTACAAGACAAGATTTTTAGAAAAAGGATAAAATTGTTGAGGATTAGTTGGTAGCACTCCATGCTGCAATTCCCGAGTGCCAGATAAATCCGAACACCCCTAATGCGGATAAATGAAAAATGCTAATCAGTTCATTGAACAGACACACTGAGAAACTGAAAGAAAAATATGAGAAAGACAGAGCAGATGACCAAGAGAAGTTGTTGCATAAATTCAAGGTTAAGTGTGAGTCTGCACATCATCAGCTCGCACAGCTTATACATTCTCTTTTCATATAGCCTTTAGTGGTTGGATACCACCAAGAGCATCAAGGATGAGATGAAAATCATTAAGAATAAGATCTGGAAAGCTTATACAAACTTCAAACTATCTAAAGACTTATCTAGTTTCGGCAGATCCAAAATTGAAGAACTTCATGAAAAATACTTTGAGTTGCAATAGCAGAGGGATAACATTATTCTTCCCTTAGATAAGCTACGGGATTTGAGCAATGAAAGCATTTCCATGACGAATCGAGCCCTCTCCTGAACCAGTCAATTAACATATTTTGTACTCAACTCCTTTCAAGAGACAGAGCAAATGAACGCATCCATGTGGCTGCACATTGAGTTCCTGTCAGAGGTCATCTCTCACTGGGATAAGCACAAGTTTTAGACTATTCACGTTTAGAATCTTAAGCAGTTCTTTGGATGACAGCAATTGTCTCCGTTAGGAGGAGTTTCAGTTTTTTATTTATGCATTATTTCTAACCTTTTTGGCCATTTTTCATTATTGTCAAAGGGGGAGTAGTGTCGAGTGTTAGCAATATCTTTATGTTATTTTATGCAAACTCTCAGACAGTTGTTATTTTAGTAAACTTATAATGTATTATATTTTATTGCCATTAGTGACAAAGGGGGAGATTGTTGGCATGTTGTCATTGATGTCATGGATGTGATTTGGTCCAGTATGTATGTATTTGATTTAGTAAGAAAGTTATCTTCGGTACATGATGTTTTGTAATGTATGTATGTATTTACTTAATGCAAATTTGAGGTCCGATATTTTCTCTTAAGACCGAAAGATGTTTGGGTCTAATCCCATTTGGATGCAATGAGAGCATATTCTTCAAGGTTTCTTTTCATTCCAGTCCTATCCAGATATGTTAAAGGTGTGTTCTTCAAGGCATTTTATGAGTCAATTTGGAAGCCAACACCGCATGAAGATATTTTGTTTGTTGTAGCATGTGGAAAGTCTGGTCTCACCCCTTTCCAGTTGAGCTGACTTGTTAGAACAATTGATGCAGATATATATAGCCATCTATGTTGCATCTTAATTGTATGGTTGTTGAAAAACAACTATTTGTTTATAGTGTGTATATGCGAAAAAGTTTGTGGATGTAAATATTGTTATGTGGTATATGTATAGTGGATGTATAAGTCAATTCATGCACTTCAAAGGAATTTTAATGCATGCATAGATTAGATGCAACTCTAACAATTCAAATTTTGTATACTCTATTATCTGGTAGTGAGCCTTTTTGTATTCAGGCAGTGAGTTCCCCAAGCAGTGAGCTCAAACTGGCAGTGAACCACCCCTTGTACTGTGTAACTAGTTACATATTGCAACATTCCTAAGAGAACACTCTCTCCATGGTTTTCTTGGAATCAAGGAACACTAAGAGGGGGGTGAATCAGTGTTTTGCAAACTTTAACTTTATTAATTTGTTCATTCAACCACTTAATACATTGAACCAAAAGTAAAATGCAAGAACACAAAGCAATCAACCACGGCACCATAACACACAGATTTTATATGTGGAAAACCCACGGTGGGGATGAGACCCACAAGATGAGTATAGTCAAATATAAAGTTATACAATGGAATGCACATACATTCAGGTACACTGCCTAGAGCTCACTACTCAAAACAAAGAAGGGCTACTACCCAAGGAAGGCTCACTGCCTTACAAATGGATTACAATAGATCACTGAAGTACATGAACTAAATAATAGCATCTACAAATGCCTGAGTATAGTTTCGGTTAAGCACATTACACAGACTTTTCATATACTGCCTTATATTGCTTTGTTCCACTATTTTGCTCTGATCTGGAGCATAAGTCTCTAATCTACACACATGCAATTGCACTCAATTGATCAACAACACCTTTCACATTCACCACACACTCTAAAATGATCAAATGCATCGCTTATATATATCTGTAACAAGATATTAGATCAACCACATGTCGACTTCAAGAACACAGCATATTATGAAACGTGTACATACTGTCGGCTAAATCTAAAATCAAAATACCAATGCGGACCAAAATAATTTCCCACATGTTGCCATAGCCATGGACTAAACACCTGGACCACAAAAATAATCACCAAAATCGATCCACATAATCCGCATAAGGATTATCCACACAAGTCGGTTGCCCTACACTGATAAAATGAAAACAGATACACCAGAGCTTCTAACTTGAACACAAATCATTACCAGATGCTTAAACTCTGGAATAAGGTTGTTCAAACATCCATCAACCTACAACAAGATCCGCAACACAAGATGATAACCAAAAAGGATGTATCCACCAAAATGCACAACACTATCAGATGCTCTATTCTAGCTTGTCGGACTTGAACCAATCTTGAATCTGACTTTCGGTAGGATCACATACAACAATGCGGATGGGTGCACTAATGATGGGATGGGGTTAGGGATAGACTAGCCTAGTCTATGCTCTTGGATCCTTTCCTTGGATCACCTGGTGTTCTCTACACACCCTAGGGTCTCTAGGACTTCCTTTTCTTGAGGAATCCCTTGACCTTGCCCAATTCCACCCACCAATGAGTTGCAATGCTTCTCCTAAGGTCTCACCTACTCATGAGACTCAAAACCCCTTACTATGGCTAGTAAGGGGTAGGCTTGTTCCATACCTTCCAAGGTCTTAGCAAGGTTGTATCAGGTCTAATTCATGGTCTTTCCACCTATTCATGTGCCCCCAAGAGGTTTCAAGCCTTCAACCCCTTACCAATTTCACTATTTTTGTGTTTTGTCTACAAAATAGGGCTACAAGGATTAGGACCAATTAGGCCTCCTACCCGGTCCTTTAGGGCTTCCTCTCACAAATGATGCACAAACTACCCAAACTCCCAAAATGGACTGCCATTCATTTGGTAAGGGCTCAAGGATTTCTTGGGTTTGGGGCCTCCAAGTGGTCGTACAGTGCCTAGGGCAAATTTTGGGGTTTTTAAGGGTTTTTGTGAGGGTTTAATGGACTGCCTGGGTCACAATGTAAGTTTTGAGTTTTATCCTCCTTGTTTGGATTGTTGGAGGCTCCTCCTTCACACCAGTGATGATTCACACACTCCTTTATGCCTCCTCCAAAGGGTGCACTCTCCTCAGACCAACCTTTCTCTCCAAGACCTCTGCAACTTGACCTCTCCTAGCCAGGCAATGTCTAGTCTCGCCTAGGAGTGGGTCTTTGTATGGCCTCCCTACATTTTCAAGGGCCCTGCTTGCATAGAACTATAGTACAAGTTCTTCACTTCCATTCCCCATGGTCTCATGGTGATTCCACAATGGGGAATGGAATTATGACTTCATTTGCACAAACCAGTCCAAAACTGGATAGAGAATAGACAGTTTAAAAAGTATTTACAAACACACTCAACCTGGAAATAAAAACCTAATCTAATTGCTCACAAAGTAATTATTTACTCCATAGGAGACATTCCACACAGTTTTACATGCAATTCAATCCATTAACTTGCTCGGTAGCTTCATTCAAACTGACTGGTAACCAACAAAACAGTCACTATCAATCTAATTGGCTTGGGCCGTACAATGTCTGACATCCAACCCATCCAATTAGGGTTTGCAGTTACTTATACCACCTTTTCCTCAATCGGTGTGCCAAAATTATGGCTCTCCACGCTCAACAAGAGTCCTTTACCTTTTGGGTGGAAAAGTTGCTTGACAACTTTTAAAAGTTGTCATGCAACTTTTGCATCTTTTGAGCAACTTTGCCATTGTTGCTTTTCATGACTCCTAGGCCTATTTTGGGCTATCCTAAGGACATCAACATGCCAATAAGGCCTAACACACATCCAAGGCACACTCAACCTCTCTTGCACAAGAAATCACAACAAAAACACTAAGGACCTAAAACTAGGACCTAGTGAAGAACAAATGAGCTCATGGCCCTTATTACATGTACAATGGCTTCAAAAGAAGCATAACACCAACAAAAAAAAGAAGGAGGAAGTTCTTGGAAGGGTGCTCCTACACCAACTAACTAGGGTTTCTATCAATGACAACATCGAATGACCTGTGTAGTGTCTCTTGCCAACTGGTTTTTCCCATATTGGGTTTTCCATGTACAAATCTGGTGTTATGTGTTTTGTGTTAATTTCCTTTACATAATTTAAACTATGTTATGTAATTGGTTGGTTAGAAGTTTAAATAAGTTCAAGGGAATATTGATTCACCCCTCCCCTCTCGGTATTCTGAATATTCAATAGATTAGTATGGAAAGAACAATAAAGGAAATGGGAATTGGAATATCAAAAGGAGAAAAAACACAATTGCCAATTAATTTGATTGAGGATGATTCTTAGGGAATCATAAGTGTTAGGGGGAGAAAGTTTGTAATATAGACTGATCAAGAGGATGGGTGGATCAATTGACTCTTAGAGCTAGTTCAGAGGGATTAAATGACAAAGGTAGAGAGGACATTGCTATAGAAGGAACTCTGGAGGCTCCAATACAAAGCAAGAATCAGGATTTGGAGAGGAATAAAGAGCCTTTGATAGACTTTGATCAGATTGTCATAAGGGTGATGAGTTTAGAAGAACTTAATGAACTAAAGAAGGATAGTGAGACTCTAAATGAAGAAATCAATCTTCAACTGTCTCTCCTCAATAGGAATAGGAGGGAGGGGTTTAACATTCAAGGGAGTCTAGATTCTCTAAAGGATCAACAGGATGAGTTGATTAGGAGACACAAGTCAAGAGAGAAATTAGAAGATATCCAAATAGTGGAGATAGATAAAGAGTGAGAAGTTGAGAAGATAATAGAGGAATCAAGATTTGAAAAAAAAAAACTACAAAGTTAGAAGTGTTGTGTGAATTTTTCAGCTTATCTCCATCAGGAAATATTGACTCAAGGGAGTTAAGAGAAGCAAATTACAAAATGGTATAGAGTGTATTAGAAAAAGAAGGGATTGAGGAAATAGAATAGGATCTTCCTTTAGGTGGAGAGAATCTTTTTTATGGTGGAAGAGGAGGATGGTGGGGAGGAGTGTTTGGGGTTATGTCAATGTTGTTCTCAAAGGGACAAACCGGACTGTGGGAAAGTATCAGGGAAACCAAGAGGAAGGAAGTCCCTAGCTGAACTAAGGATGAAAGATGGATTTGTTGTTGACCAAACTAAGATAACTACAATGTTAAATGCAAGGAAGGGGAAGAACCTTCCCAAGGAAACATGAAGTTTCTACCTTGGAACATTAGGGGCCTTAATGCCCCTAACAAGGGGCACTTAATAAAGTGTGGTGTTAAAAGGATCCAAGCAGATGTACTACTATTACAATAAAATAAACTAAATAAGGAGGAGATGGATGGATTTAGGAAGGGTCTAAGGATTTGGGAGGTGCGGGTAGTTCAAGCAAAGGGAGCTTTAGGGGGAATTGTTATTCTTTGGAATCCAAGGAAGGTGGATTTTGAAATTCTTATAGAGAGGAGTAATTGGATGGCAGGTTATATAAAGAGCATCATTAGTGGTGTTAGATTCAGATTGATTAATGTCTATGGACCCACTTCGACTGGTAAAAGGAGGGAATCATGGAGTGAAATTGATGAGTATGTCAACAATAATGGTTTCCCACATATGCTTATAGGTAGAGAATTTAATGTCATTTTATGTCTTTTAGAGAAGAAAGGTGGAGTGCAGAAGGAATTGTAGCCCCAAATTGTTTTCAAGGACTAGGTAAACAAGAACAACCTCATTAAAGTTGGACGGATTTATTTTTTGAGGAGATCTTTTATCCTTTCAGGGTGAAATGAACTCCTCAGTAGTGGCTCAAGTAGGTTCAGACCATTATCTAATATTAATGTTGATTTTTGTAAAAACAAAGACCCACTAACAACCCTTTAAAATTTGAGAATATGTGGATGAAGGATAGTAAGTTTTTCAAACTAATCAAATAATGGTGGAAGGAGGAAAGCTTTAAAGGTTCAAAATTCTTTTGTTTCGTCTACAAAATAAACACTCTAAAACAAAAACTATTGAAGTGGAATAGAGAACACTTCAAAAATATTTTTGCAAAGAAAAAGGAGATTGAGGAGGAATTGACAGTGGTAAATGAAGAGGTTATCAAGCTGGGGATGGATTCAAGATGATATGAGAAAGAAAAGATGTTATCTAAATTTGAAGATCTATTAGCCAAAGAGAAAACAAATTGGAGGCAGAAATCCAGAGAAACTTGGTTGGAAGGAGACAGAAACTCAAAAAAAATCCATGCTAGCACCAAAGTGAGGAGGGGAACAAATAGAATCCTTAGTATCATAAAAGAGGGTGGTGTAGTAGTAGATAAGATAGAGGAGATAGTTAAAGGATTTTCCTACTTTAAAGAAATCTTTAATAATTGGAAGGGATCCAACTTGTCTGATCAAATAGAATTGTTGGCTAGTATTACCAAAAAGATTTTAGAGGTTCAAAATCGCAAGTTGACAAACAAGTTTGCAGATTCATAGATTTATACAGCTTTATTCCAATTACATCCAGATAAAGCCCTTGGGATCGATGGATTCCCAAGTGGTTTTTGAATTGCTGGAAGCTCTAGAGGCGAGATGAAATGGGGGAGATTTTTTAAGGAAATTAATAATACATTTATAATATTGATCCCCAAGAAAGAGATCGCAACAGGGCTAGATGATTACTTGCTGATCTCCTTATGCAACATAGTATACAAGGTTCTAGTTAAAGCATTGGCGAATCGATTAAAAGTAGTATTGCCACAAATAATATTTGAGGAACAATCAAGATTTGTGTCCGTTCATTCTATTCTAGATGTATTTATTATAGCTCAGGAGGCCATTCATTATATTCAAATTAATAGGCAACCGAGTATGCTAATCAAATTAGACATTAAGAAAGATTATGATAAAGTGGATTGGAGATTCTTATGTAAATATTTAGAAGCATTTGGATTTAATAAATAATGGATTGGATTAATTTTTTATTGCATATCTACTCCAAAATATTCAATCATTATAAATGGCTCTCCAAAGGGATTCTTTGAGGCATCAAGGTAATTAAGACAAGGAGGCCCATTATCCCCATTCTTGTTCATTATTATGGTGGAGGCCTTGTGTAGAAACATTGAAAAGGTTCAAATGGAAGGAAACATCAAAGGCATCATTATAACCAGTAGTATTTGTGCAATCTCCCATCAGCAGTTCATCGATGACACAATGATACTAGGAGAAGGGTCTTTGTAGGAGGCCACAAACTTCAAATATTTTTTGAATAAATATACTAAGGCATCAAGGCAACATATCAGTGTGAAAAAATCATAAGTCTTCTTTTTCTTCCTTCAGCCTTGGATAGAAACAGATATTTTAATAATATTGAGATTTTGAAGGGGTTCCCTCCCATGCAAATACTTAGGTTTACCCCTTGAAAGAGGAATCAAGTCTACAAAGATTTAGGATCCTTTAGAGAAGAAGATTGGCAACCTATGGTTGATATGGGCAAGTAGAGTCATAATGCTTAAAGCAGTTTTATCAACCTTGCCAATATATCTTTTGTCATGCCTAGCATTACCGATGGGAGAAATGAGAAGATAATTAAGAAACTTAGATCCTTCTTCTGGAAAGGGATTGCTAAGAAGAAAAAGTCGACACTAGTAGCATGGGATACAATCTACAAACCCAAGGAGAATGGGGGGGTAGGGCTTAAAAAACAAATTTGGCAAATAGGGCATTAAGCGCTAAACTGGTTTGGAAACTGTATGAGCAACCACATTTCAAGTGGGTCAATATTTTGCAAAAAAAAATATTTAATAGGAGACAATCCTTAGGCAATATATAGGACGATTAACCCACCCAGTGACTCAAGAGTTTAGAATTTCATTTTACTGTGTAGAGGATTGATTATGGAAAGACTGACTTGCGACATAGCAGATGGTTCCAAGGTTGTGTTTTGGCATGACTCTTGGGGTGGATACTCCCCAATCAGCTCCTCTATAAAGATAGTTTGAATAAGAGCAATATTGGAGAGGATTTGGGTATACATGTGAAAGATGATGTGAGTTTTAATGAAGAATGGAAAGCCTTAGGGTGGGGATGGAAATTTTTTTAGAATCTTTGTTACCAAGGAAAGATATATGTCAACTAAATGACATTCTTCAAAGCAGATCCCTGGCTTTTAGGGATTCTAGAGACATATTGATGTGGGTTGGTACTAAATCAGGGCCTTACAATGCCAAAGATGGATATAAGGATCTCATCAAGAAGTAGAATTGGGTGAAGTCAAATCTTCCTATATAGTTATGTTAAAGAAAATGGTTTGCCAAAAGTAGGGATATTTGCTTGGGCAATGTTAAAAGGTCGAATTCTCACAATGGAGTGGTTTAAGAAAATTGGTTTCAGTGGGCCATCCAAATGTGTCTTATGTAAGCACGAGGAAGAAATAATAAATCATCTTATTTTACATTGCCCTTACTCCCTAAAATATTGGCAATGGTTGTGTGCGAAATCAGGATGGTCCACAGCATTACCTTCAAACATATTGAATCTTTTCCAGAGTTGGTCATTGCTCAACAGGTCAAGATTGTATGGTGGCTTGTGGATAATCAATCCCTCAATCTTGGTCTAGGAAACCTAGAAGGAAAGGAATAGAAAGATCTTCAAAGGGGATAAAATGCATGAGGATATCATTCTTAACAAAATAGAAACAACAATACTTGAAGTGGATAATAGTAGGAATGAAAAACACTCACATAAAAACTCTAAATTCACAAATTGAGATAGTATTACCAGAGGAAGATGAGAATGATTCAAAGTCCCACACTTCTTTAGCAAGGGGGGGTAGAGAGTAATCAAGCAAGAGTGGACTGCATTTGATTACCCCCCTAGAGAGTTGGCATAAGTTAAATTTTGATGGAGCGGCTAGAGGAAATCCTAGTGTCTCTGGTGCAGTTTGTGTCATTCATCAATGGGATGGATTAAATATTGCTAGTGTGGCAAGATCGTTGGATCGGGGCACTAATAATGTTGCTAAATTTTAGGCATTACTGATAGGACTCTTGAAATGCAAGGAGTTAGGCATCCAAAGATTGGAAATAGAGGGTGACTCAGCTATAGTGATCAATGCATTGAGAAGAGAGTCGACCCCAAATTGGACATTAAATGCTTTGCTAGGAAGAGCAATGGGCATATTCTTAGATCCTTTGAAGTAGTAATGATCAATCATATTTACGAGGAGGGGAATAGATTGGCAGATGAGCTTGACAATAAGGGTGCAGATAGAGAGTGGATAGAGGAGTTCCGAGCATAGAAGTTTGGCATGTTTGGAATGTCAATGTTAATCTCAGGGAAGCCAAGTCAATTTTTCAAGGTTGTCAAGTTATTTACCTTTTACATGTGACATAAGATATCTTTTTTGACAACTTTTAAAAGGTAGTGATTAATTTTGGAAAGAATCAATAGCATGGTAGTTACATGGCATTCAAATCCGCTACCCAGACTGTGGGAAGTGCTCAAGTGGATGGATGGGGCCCAGTGATCAACAAGGCAGCTTATGTGGAGTGCCAACTCACGTGCCACATAAGTCTTCTCTCTTCCTTTTATGATGCAATTAGATTGATGTGATGGGTTATCATGTCATCTTGGTATTTGGAAAAAAATTATTCAGCTACATCCTTTTCCCCACACGATGGTGGCAACGCTCTGGCATCTCCAACTCACCAATAGATGAAACTGCACGGTCGCACGTATTTGGCTTAAGTTTGAAATTGAAATAGATTTGATATGATGGGAGTTGGATTTAGCATTTACTCTTCATAATGGTAAATTTATCAGGAAGATGAGTGTATGAGATGTTAAATAGATAGCTTGTCGGCTGTGTGGCTCATTCCTAGCTTCTCCATTTTGCATCTATATAGAGGTCTTGACAAATATGGACTCCAACATTCGTCTTTTGGCCAGCAAAAATAAAATGGCTTTTCTGGGAGCCTTTACTGACAAAAGGCTACAAGAAATCAAAAAAATTTTGCATGAACTATTTCTTCATGCTCTTTGGAAAATACTGGGGGTCGAGTTCTTGTTTGCAGACCACAAGTATTATGTAAATCCGAACATTTCAGCATCCTTTCTAGCCAGAGTGCTTAATATGGAGGAGACAAAGGTTGTAGACACATAAAAATTTATCCTCATAACTATCCTATTAATGAAGTGGGCATTATTGTCTAAATTGTTAAACTTCATTAAATCATTAAATCATTTTTTCTTTATGTTAATTTATTAAATCATCATTTATCTATTCATCGATCTATCATTTCATAAAGCCATTCTCAATCTCTAATCTCCATCCTTTCACAAACCATCCCCCATTTATTCCCTCCTTCCTCTTCTAGTTGCATTCACTCAATAAATGTGGGATAATTCTTATCTCCAACCACGTCTTTTATCCCACATCCATCCCTCGACTTTCTTTTCCTATGAGGATACTTATAAATGCATTTGCCCCTCTCACATAAGCCTCTCTCGTTTTCTTGCAATCTTGAGGTTGTGATGCTACTTTGCTTACTTGCATTTTCAAATCTTTTTCTTGCATTCTAGTTCATCATCTCATTGATTCTCATAGCTTTTATTTGCATTCATCTTTTAAATCTTCATTCATCATGGCTCTTTGTGCAAGTGCTTTATGAGATCATTCAAATTATTATACATGAAGTCTTGGTGATAGGATTACAATAGAGTTAAAATGTTTGTTGATTTGCATGTTTGTCTGTTTTAGTGTTGCATGTGTTTGTTCTTGCAGGTACTCTATTGAGGATGGTGGAATAAATCTTAATCTTAATCTAATAAGATTCCAAACATTTTTCCTCGTTCACAATATGTATCCGGGTGTTCAAACAAGATTTCCTAGGAGATTTGGATAGTGTTATCCAAGAAATTGATCAAAATCTTACCATCTCACATGCAACCAACTATGGAATGACTAGGAGAAATGGGATTTTGGTCCCTCAGCTTCCCATTTTATACATTTGGAATGAGGCCTTATGGGAGGTTAGGAAGTCGGCTATCAAAATGAGTCTGGACTTTTTGAAACGCTTGATGGTTTTACAGAGGATGGCTCTCTAGTTGCGGTGATCGACGATGAGGTGGATGTTAAAGCTCCATGTACCAGGAATTACAAACTACTTATGGGTTTGCGAGATATGGATGAAGAGCCCTCAAGCAATGACTACTCAGATGAGGAGCCGGTGGAGGTTGTTGTGGATGCATCCCATATTTTGGAGCGTTAAGTGGTTTCTTTGTTCAATGAGTTAGGGTTCTCATAGCACTTATTGTTAAAAATCTTCTAGTCTTTCCATTTTCTAAGTAAGCGAAGTGTATGGTTAGCAATTTAGATAATATATAGCCAGGATATTGGTAATGGTGGTAGCCTGGTTTTCTCCTTGTCTGAAAATGTTAGTATCTATGGTTAGAATGGTATTTCTAGTAGTTTGGTTATGGTTCCTCACTGACCATTTTAGTCTCTTCGGTAAGGTTCGGATTAATAGCCTAGAACAATTTTGGCTTCTGACAGATTAATGTAATATCTTTTCATATTATTAATAAAATTTTGGCTATGGCCTATTATCGAGAAATATATATATATGGGAGATTGAAAGTGTTGGAGTAAATAATTTATACATTAATTATTCACTTAATTGCATTAATTCACTAAATAATTTGTGCCTTAATTAATAATTAATTATTGGTATTTATTATTTAGCTAATTAATTAATTAATATTTATCTCCATCCATAATGCAAACTAGGAAAAACAAACTACGTTTAGATTTCGAGTTTCATGCATTTAATAAGTCTATTATTCTTTTTGTACATACATGGATGATTCATGCATTGTGTTTCAAACTCTCAGCCTATCTTGTAGACTCCACCATTTAGGGTTTATTTATTTAGAGTTATATTTCTTTATAAGGATTTCATATCCTTCATTGTAACTCAAGCAATAAGCAATACAAGCAATTCAATCAATTTCATTGTTATTGTCTTCACTTATTTTGTTGTTCAATTCTCTCTTTATGTGTGACGAGTATTCTTGCAGAAGATAACTGGGCTTGCGGGATTCGCATTTCACGAATTCTAACAGATTGTATTGCTAACGTCAGCATGACGTATTGTTGCAAGGCATGTGCCCTTGGTCTCCTTGTGTTGTGCAGTGCAACGCTCGAGTTTGTGACATGGCTTAACCGCCTCCTATGGATTCTATAAGTCTAGTGGTTGTATCGGGCATTAACAGGTCAATCTTTTGGTGCAATGGCAACCACACTTGTAACAAGTGGTATCAGAGCTTGGTCACAAGTTCAAATCCCTTGCTTGCGCTAGGGGGGATTGTTGCAAAGTATGTGCCCTCGGTCTCCTTGTGTTGTGCAGCACAGCGCTTGGATTTGTGAAATGGCTTAACCGCCTCCTATGGATTCTATAAGTCTAGTGGTTGTATCGGGCATTAACAAGTCGATCTTTTGGTGCAACGACAGCCACACTTGTAACAAGAGAAAGTGTCCCTACATAGAATTCATTTTTTTCTCAAGGATAAAAATGAATATAAAATAAAAATATAATAATAATATAGTCTTAATATAAAAAAAAAAATTATCAAGAGTTTAATAGAAATATAAAAATATAGTAATATTATAATAATAATTTAGCACTAAATTTGTTTTACGCATACAGTTTAATGGAAATATAAAAATATAATAAAGGAATATATTAAAACATAATAATATAACCATATCTTAGTAATAATTTAATATTAATTACTAATGATTTAATATTAATTATAATGTAATAATATAATATTTTTTTAAGTAGAATAATGAATAAATATAATATTTTTTGTCACACACTCACATAAGAGTGCAAAAACCTCTGTCAATAACAATAATAAATCAATTTTCAATCTATGCATGCTCTCTAACTATTATCATCTTGATGATGGATCACAAAGTGTGATTTGAAATGACGTGAAAAAATTTACACATAATCTAATCCTATCTCATGGATTGCAGAAGTTAATGTCTATCAAAAAATATTTTATTATTATTTTTAAAATGTAATATTATTTTTATTGCAAGATTAGTACATTAATGTTCTTCATAAATATATATAAAAACAAAAAATATTTCAACATTGGTTTTTATGCTGTGAGAAATGGTTACAAGAGTCAAAAGCAAAGCTCAATGTTAATATGTTAGTTCAACCATGAAACCAAAACAAAGAACTAAAAACCATCCAAAGCATACCAAAAGAGATTCAAAGAGACATGAAAGAAGCTTAAATAACAAGAGAAAGGAAAGAGCCTTCCTAAGATGCTTCCACTGTAACCTTGTGATACTCCTTTGTTTCTCTCCTCTCCAAGTCCCAAATTAGTGAAGCTCTCGGCTTTTAGCACTAGCCATGGATGCCATATGGAGATTCAAAATGGTTGAAGATGTGAAACAAATGCTATGCAAATGCAAATATTATGCTATGAGAAAGCTCTAAATGTCTATGCTAATACCAGTATAGTAACAATGCTCTAATGCTTCCTCCCTTGCTTGAGGAGAAGGGTTCTATTTATAGGCAAAATAGAAGATTGGATGGTCAAGATTGATCTGGTTTGTGGAGGGCCAAGATTGCCTAATTTATGATCCATGTGATGGTTTTCAACCCAATCCCATGATAACAAGTGTTAGCATGAGATGCCTTGAGAGGAGAGGGAAGGAATATTTAATGTTTGAGAAGACATGAGGGTAATCTCATGTGGGTTGAGTTATTGGATAAAGCTTTTATCCAAAGGTAAGGTTATTATCCAATGGGTAAACTCTTGTGCACAATTTGCCCATGGTTAAGCCTTGACTAAAGGGTCAAGACCCATGTGGGTTGGAGTGTTGGAGAAAGAAAGCATTTATGACTCTGTAAGAGTCTTAAATGGGTGAGATGATGGGTTGAGGGTTAATCCTAGATTAGGATTGTGCAAATGATTAAAAGAGGGATTAGGCTAAATTAGAAGGGGTTAGAAGAATCTAGAAGGGGATTAGAAGAGTCTAGAAAAATCTAGAAAGAGGTGGGTGTGGATAAATAGGATTTATTTAAATAAAAAATTATTTAAATGTGCAACTTGCATTTGTAGGAGAATGCAAGTGGATGAATCATTTTTAAATAAATATTGATTTATTTAAAAAAAGGGATTTGATTTGGGGATTCATGATTTTTAAATAAATGTTAAATTTATTTAAATAGGAGGAAAAGGGTTTATATTAAATAAATTAGATTTATTTAATAATTTGAACTATAGTTAGTAATTAAATAAATTGATGAAATTTATTTAACTAAAGTAGCAGAATAGGCTAAGGTGAATTAATTAAATGTCAATTTAACTAATAGAGGAATATTAGTCGTTAAATATTATTTAATATTTATTTAATCAATAAACAAATTTATGTGTATAGTTTTAAATATATAATATATAAACATATAATAAAATAAAATAGTAGTATAATAAAAAATTAAAAATAATATTATTAATTATGGAGGATTGAAAGTGTCCCTACATAAAAGAATAAGTATAATAAGGAATATAAAATAAAAGTATAATGATATAATAATAACAATAATGTAGTTTTAATAGATTTTTTGTTTTGGTCAAGAGTTTAATAAAAATATACTAATATAATAATAATAATATGGTACTAAAACGTTTTTTTGTTTTGTAAAGAGTTTAATGAAAATATAACTGGCTTATATATATCCTTCTTAAAGCGCCTATTAGAGTTTAGGGTACATGATAAAATAGGGGCCTCGAGAAGGATATCTCTTGGCATATTGTGTGTGTGTGTGTGTATGTGTGTGTGTGTGATAAAAATCAAATATATATAAGTTAGTAGCACTGCGCAACATGAAAGACATTAAAAATTCAATATACAACTATATAATATTATATTATTAAGTTGTATTGTAATAATATGTAATATTATTATTTTCTATTATTTTTTTATAATATAATATTACTATTAATTTATATTGTTTTGATTATTATAATACTAGCTTATATATATTTGATTTTTATCACATATATATACTACATCGAGAGATATCCTTCTCGAGGAGCCTATTAGAGTTTAGGGTACATGATAAAAATAGGCACCTCGAGAAGGATATCTCTCGGTGTATTATATATATGTGATAAAAATCAAATATATATAAGATAGTACGAGTCACGGCACAACATGAAAGACATTAAAAAATTCAATATATAACTATATAATATTATATTATTAAGTTGCATTGTAATAATATGTACAATATTATTATTTTCTATTTTTTTTGTATAATAATATTATAATATAATATTGTTATTAATTTATATTATTTTGATTATTATAATATTATTTTATAATTTATTGAAAATAATATTCATAATATAAAAGAACAAACAAAAATCTGAATGAAGAATGATAGGCAAGGTCGTTTATGTCACAAATTGCATCATTCAATTCTTATGTCATTGACTCAGGGTGTGTCTAAAAGTTGTCTCCGATAAGGATAGTACCACTTTTGGGGGGTTGTGCACTATTGAACAGTGACTGAGGCCGGATCATGCTCCGTCGGGAACTGGTCAGGAGCTATCAAGAGCTCACAGTTGTGACTGTCAATCTAAAATCTAAATGTCTAACAATTTATCTCTAAGAAGATTTCGAGTTTGACAACAGAAATGTAACAAAATCGAATTAAGTTGGAATCATGGAATTTCCTAAAAAGCTTGAAATTACTTTTAAACATAGGAATTTGAATCTAGATGAAGTGTTGAAATTAAGTCTAATTACGCTTGTAGAATCTGAAATCTAATTATGCTTATCTGAAATCTAATTACACTTTGCATAAATCAAACATAACACCTAAATCCATGATCTAACTTATCAACAATTTTGCTTCCATTTTTCACCATCAAACTAACCATCTTATTAACCATGCTATTACCAATCTAATCTATAGCAATTGTACTATTCAAACAACAATGTAAAACTAAAAATTACTTCTCCTAACAGTAACATTCAACTTCAAAACTAATGTTGATTACTACAAAGAAATTACCAACAATTAAAACTTAACATCTCAGTGAATAAGAACTAAAATGAATTAATCTAAAACTTTGAAATTGTAGAAGAACTAAAATCACAACAAAGATCACCTCCCTTTGGTCGAGCGGGCCTTGCTCTTCCTCTAGTGGGATCTTGAAACACAAGCACTGAGATCATCTTTCTACTTTCATTGATATGTACTTCTGAAAGGAAGTAAAATAGGTTCTGAGTATTACAAAAGGTTCATCTCAACTGAAACTAGGTACTGACTAATTTTCCTGATTTCTAACTTACTACTTAATCTGAGAACAATGGGATATATAAATATCCTTATTCAAATTTAAAACTAAGGTTACCCGCCTAAAGCGATAGTAACAACGGGAGAAAAAGAAACTGAAGGAAATAAATCAACTCCAAGATGAAGTTGAGTTCTAAAAGACGTCGATGAGGCAACAACAGAAAGAGAGATCAAGGGAGATCTTTCATTTTGAAATAACTGGAGGTTATCATCTTCTATGCGGCAGTTGTCATGAACTTTGTCGAATTATACTTGTTTACTAAAAAATTTATTTAAAAACACATAAATGAAGATAAAACATAACTAGAAGATATAATTCTGATTACCATCATTTTCGCATCATTTAAACAAGCAAAAAGATAAACATTGCATCATAAACATTACTTCTAAAATTACTTATAATTAGCAAAGTATCACAGTAAAAAGTAAATAAACATGTGTGCAAATAAGGTATGTCACCAGGCATATTAGTCTGAAGATTAATAAATGCATAAAATATAACTATAATAAAAGTGTAATGTCTCTTCCTCATCAAAGAACAAACAAATTCAGAGTGCATGGATTCTACCTATTCAAATGGCAAGTGAAAGTGAAAAGCTTCTAATCAAAAATCATATGTTTATAGGAAAATTGAAATGCATATGACTGTTGCACTTCAATACGTTGCGATGACCATTCATATTCTTATCTCGACTGTGGCATGCGTTTGAAATGTTACAATCCATTGTAACATTTGTAATTGTTTTTTACGATTTCATTTCGCAATTTGCACTATCATCTGTAGCTATCATATGTAACTGCTAGCAAATCTTTAATGTTTATGCCTATGGGCAATCTCCCCTCGTTGCTACTGTAGGGATGCCTCTCCATGTAAAAATATAAAAAGACAAGAATAAGAATAAATTAAAAAATGGAAACCCCAATATCAAGATTGAATCAAGGTGAACTTTGATGGCCCTGCAAAGGGGAACACGAGACCAAATGGAGCAGGGTGTGTGGCAAGAGACTATAATGGTAGAATCATTGCTAGTTGTAGCCAAAGACTGGGTTGGAGAACTAATAATGAAGCAGGAGTAAATACAGCCCTCCTTGTTGTACGCATGGCAAAAAAGTTGGTAGTAGAAAGTCTTCACCTTGAAGGGGATTCACAAATTATTGTAAATGCAATCTCAAAAGGGCAAGTTGATAACTAAAATTTTGATAAGGTCGTCTAGATTACCAACCGAATACTATCCACTTTTAGAAAATTCAGAATATCTCATGTGCTAAGGGAGGGTAATAAAGAAGCTAACAAACAAGCCAACATGGCATTTTCCCTTCAAATCGGAGAAGCCAAATGGTCTGACATGGCACTTGAAGTGTTGCATGAGGTGGTCTAAGAAGTCAACATACTTAAAATTGAGTTGGCAAAATCTATACATTAGGGGCATTGGGAGTCAAATAGAGTTGGTGAAGGTGGTAATAAATGAAGGTGATGAAGAGGACTTGGGAGAAAAAATGCAACGATAGTTTGTAATGCTCAGGCAGCCAAATTGGCACTTTGAAAACAAATATGACCTTTACAAGGGGGGAGGATCGAAGCAAGGTTGAAGATTGTCTCTAGCACAGATTGGGTGAGGTGGAGGTAAGATTCAATTTCAACCAAGGAATTCAAATTAGTATTGGAAGGTGGATGTGATGTTTCTGCAGCCAATTCGTAAGGTGATATAGGGGAAAGGACCCAGTAGTTGAGCATGTTCCAATTGTTGTGAGGGTTGTTGATACCTTTTGTTCCAAAAATTGAACAAATAAAACCTATTGTTTGAAACAAAAAATATCAATTTTTGTTAGGAAATGTACCAACAGTTGTTAGGAAATGTACCAATAGTTGTTAAGAAATGTACTAATATTGTAAAAAGTAACCAATCAGGTGATGCCACATCGGCTGCACAACTATTGGGGTCTCTTTTGCACGCCTATTGGTCTCACTTTTTTTTGGGGCTGTTTTGGACACCTTGGCAAAAAGCATGCTGATGTGGCATCATATTTGATGATGTGGCCCTGAAACCTTAGTTATAAGCAGGGGATTTGCCAAGTAAGCTGCTGTAAAAAAATCGAAGTGATTCGAAATTTCCAAGTAGGATTTTGAGAAGTGTGAAGTTAGGGTGCACGACTACTGGGTCCTTTCCCCTAGATTTGATACATGCGAAGTAGAAAGTTTCTGATTGCAACGGATAGTCCGTATTTATATATCGAAGTAGTTAATGGTCATTGAAGCCGAATTTATTGCTTGGCAGTTGATAGGTTGGTGGTGGGTGTTTCAAACTGATGCGGACGGATGATGAATTAACATTTTGAGATAAGGTGCCAAGCTGGGTAGCTTATAGTCTACGTGAAGAGTACACTGGAACCTGAAAGAAAGGGAAGGTGGCAATATGCATGAAAATTTCTCCTTGCAAACCACCACACCTATGGTGGCTTTTTGGGGGAGGATTTCAAAGAAGCGCCTAAGCCATGTCTTCAAGATCGCAAACCAATCGTTTCTAAACAGGGTGAAGATTGTGCTAGGGACGAATACCTGAATGCCCAATACACCTATCGCACTAATATCAATATTGCCTATGTAATCACGGCTTGGTGTCTAGAGCTTGATACGAGTGATACGATTTTTTGGTTCATGCATAATTGTGTGAAGGATGACTGGTGTTGGGGTTTAGAAAATCTCATAGACATGGCACGACAAAGCGAAGGGTTTGTTTTTCCTGACAGTGATTGGCTGGATGTTGGTGAATTTGCACCACCATTGAGGCCTTTTCTCCTTTGAGTGTGAATGGCAACAAGGTTCGTCGGGCTTCTGCTCAAATTGGGTTACAAGGAATCAAGGACTTCCTTAAGTCCAGGGAAGCATGTATGGTGCGAGAGGAGGTGGCAAAATGGATATCGAGGGAAGAGGACCAAGAACAAGCAAAGGAGGCTTCTCCTCCTAAAAGGAAACGCAACCAATCGGTGGGCTCATAGAGTGCAAAGCGGAGGCGATTACTAAAGGGCGGAACTTCCTTGAGCATGGAGAGTCCAACCATGGAACCTGGCAGGGAGGAGGAAGCAGAGGTGGAGACCTGTGGTAAAGAAATTGCGGTACAAGAGCGAGCACCTAAAGATTGATAAGTAGTGTTTATAATTTTGTAACTATTTTTTTGTAAAGGGGATTCGTGACCATTTTGTAATAAATGATATATAGTTTTTGGGTGGTCAGGGTTAAGAAGAACAAGGCTTAAGGGTAGGATGTTCATACACTATTTTTCTACAAACTTGCATGATACAAACAATGTATACTTTTTGCTATATTAATACGAAACCAATTATCGATTAAAAAATAAAAATTAAAAATTAAAAAATAATAATATAAGCATATCTTAATAATAATTTAATGTTAAATAACAATATCGTAATATAATAATAAATAAATATTAATTATAATATAATACTATAATAATTTTTGTAGTGGAAAAATAAATAAATATGATATTTTTTTGTATGCTATTTAATTTTCCTCATAAATTATTTAATTATCTTCAACACCTTTCAAAATTACATAAATTTTATGAATTTATTTATTTTTTCCACCTTAAATAAATAAAATCAATATTTTACTTATTTCCTGCATGCATTTGATTTTCTTATTCTTCCACCTCATCAATCCATGTGCATTTGAGGTCTTACCCTCTATAATTTTCTCATCTGTTGATCTTGTCATGTAATCCCTACCATTGATCAAGTGTTATGTGAGGCATTAAATAAAACCTTCGTTCACTCATTTTCCCCTAGCACTTTTAAGCACCTACATTATAGTCATATTATAATTTTCATGACCATTATCAAGTAAGAGCTAGCAACTATCAAGCATTTATCCTCCATTACCCTATCATTGTGCATTACGTTATTTTGAAGAGCAACCTACATCAAAGCATTCAAGCAAATCTCAAGTAATAATGGAGTCCCCTAATGTCTTTGAGTTGATATTATTGATTATCATTTGATTTGTGCATAGATCTTAGACTTCATTTCGTAATCATGTAGATTGTGAGTTTGTATCTTGCATTGCATTTCCATCTTGTTTATTTCACATTTTCATACTTTCACACCCCACGTACTTATATGATATGGCCTTTGTACATGTGGGATGGATCTTTGTACCATGTCATATGAGACAAAGGACTTGCCCATCCCCTAAAGGTACTACAAAGTACCCATTTTCCATCTTATCCCTCCTTTTTCAAGGGGATTCTCCACCGTAAATTTCCTTTAATCTTGTAGTCTTAACCACAAATACAATGAACACACTAGGTTCTCTTTTAATTCTCCAAAGATCTCAACCAATTTGAGCCCTTGATCTCTACTTATAATCCTAACCATCCAATCTTATATCCAAAAATCTATATTTAAGATGTTATCCCAAGACCATAAGTATAACCTAACAATGCATTATTCAGCTCTCCGTAAGTCACTAGATTTCTTAATTAGGTACACACTATGAATTAGGTACAAATATTGATGTTTTCTTTTATGCTGTTACTAAGATTTCTTTTATGCTTAAATTAGTATTGTTTTTAATTGTTTTTGCATGCTTCTATTTTCACGCTATCCCTAAATGATCATGCAAATGTTGTCGTACTTTTGTATGTCTTGAAATCTCGTAAGATAACCTTACTTTTGGTCTATTTTTGTTGTCACATCGTGTTTTTCTTTACGGTCTTCGAATTCCTCCGCTCGTATGTTCCAGATGATCTCTTTATGATGAAAGAAGTTTCAGATCTTTGTGAGTAGACTACAAAACAAAAAACCTAAGTTTTAAATGCTTTGCAAATATGCAGAGTTCTTGCAGCAATGAGGAGTTTTTGACAAAAGTAATTGTCAACCCCACATTACCACAGAAAACTATACTGTCACTTTAAAGGAGTTTCGAGTTCTATGGAACCATGGAACTTCGGATCTATTCACATAAGCATTGCACAGAAATCGACCCTCCCCGACACGTTGAATATAAAGTGAAATTACACAACTCTTGCCAACATTTTCTCCTCTGGCTGCGCCAAAATAGCGGTTCTCGAACAAAGTTTGGGCAAAATGCCTCAAGGAAACTATTCTCTTAAAATGCTAGAATTGCGGACCATTCAAGACTCTGCTCCACAGGAACCCATCCTCTGTCTTAATTCCCGTTTCCATCTCCAAAACGTTTCAAGGACTCGATTTTGATACAGACATACCAATTGCATCTGCTGATTAGGGATAGCTACATATATTTTCTCTGTTTTTTGTCATTTTAGAGTTGAAACTGGGAGTATTAATTTATTTATCCATGCTCATGTGAAATCTCAATTCATTTCTAATGTTATGTGTTAAGCTTCTACAACGTCTATGATGAATGCTTTAACAATTTTATAATATGAATATTTGAAATTTCATTATATTTTAAAAAATTTCCCCATTTTCCCTAATGTCCCCTTAAAATCCCCGTACTGAAAACACAAACACGTCCCCACCATCCCTGCCATCCCTATACTTGATGGAGCATAGATTCAAGATAGATTTGTTGAACATCGTTGGAGATTTTCACATAAATGCTGTCTACAAGGCATGTAACAAATGTGTCAGAATGAATCGGACGCGCATAAATGCTGTCTACAAGGCATGTAACAATGTGTCAGAATGAATCGGACGCACGAACTATTTGACAAGAATACCCTCAGAAGTGTGTGGTTCCACGGAAGCCCGATGATTGCAGATACACAAATATAAATTTGTTGAAATGGGCTCTAGAAACTTCACGCAAACGCAATCTATAGATGTAAAGTCCTATTCTACAGCCTTGGCAAGCTTCTCACAACCTGTGCAAATGTCGGCATCATTGAAACAGCTACAAGCACACAACAAGGCGTAATAGGAGAGGAACCTATTCTGGATATTTTGGTTGCAACTACCCTGACAGAGACGTGTGTAAAACATTGAAATAGAGGAAGGTATATGAACTGTTTGACAGAATGCCTCAAATATTGAAGCTTCGAAACATCGTTCGTAGGACTTTACAAGGACGATGAACATATCAATGCGGAATTCACAATTGGTCCCAGATTAGCAAATGATGGTGTTGGAAAATAAGTAACTACAAGAATGACAACAAACATTGACACCAATAAATCCTTCCACACAGACTCGAATGGAAGAGATTCTATAAAACCAATGGCAAATTCACAAGATGATTGTTGGTGAGTTGATGTTCTTGATAAAACTGCTCATGAAAGTCTGTCAAACTAATGGCAAGAGGTTTATCAAGTTAGCATCCATGCGAATGGAAGTGTGCTGATGCAAACAGTTCATTTGCATTAGACACAAAGAACGTCAACAACACCTGCCCATCATTTAATGGAATGCTTCATCAATCAACATTTGCAAAGTTTGCTCATGAAATGTCTTAATGATTAAAAAAAGCGCAACTATAGCCATCGCCTGCCAAATGTTTGACATAATGTCACGACATCTGTCAAATAACAAAGATGTAATACTTTACTATTAAGTTAACCGGCTAATGTTTGTGATGCATTTATTTTCTTTTGTCGAAGAATGGACACAAATTAGAGCACTCCGTAATATTATTTTAAATATTCTGTAAGTACAAAAGGGCGGTTAAATAAAATATAAAGCTTATTCATTTTAAGGAGAATACCAAAAGCTTCTTATTGATTACTTCCCATTTTGGGTGAAACAGAACAGATTGTAAGTGAAAACAGAAGACTAATACTCTTGCAAATATTTGAGAAATAATACACCAAACAAAACCCAATTTCCACGCTATCGTTGAAGCATCAGCTTTTCTTATGTTAGATTATAATGTTATTGTTTCTCGAGATCTTTCTTTGTAATTTGCAAACCTCTTTCAAGTTTATTCATCTATTTCTAAGTAATTATTGTTGTGCAAATTTGTCAAACACTGAATTCTCTTTGATGAATCTACCTATCTTCTCCCTTTTTCATTAATATTGTATGTGAAAATGAATCTATTGTCTATTCAATTATGCACTTTTTTCCCTTCCCTTCCTTCCTCATTCGTGTTGAGTAATCCCAGATAGTTGTTGTCCATGTTTGATCTATCTAAGGTTTCTTTGTTCTTTCCCTTTTTGTAATACTTCCCACTATATTCTTTGTTATACTTTCTCATTAAAAGTACTAAAAAACCTAAATACCCTCTTCTTACAAGAGAACTGCCCCCCTATCAAACACAGGAAAATTGTTTATTCCATGACAATTTGACAATTTCTCCAGCTCTTTGCATACATCTATTGCTGCCCATTGAGCAAATCAAATTGATTTCAATAAAGCATTGTATTAACAAATCTATTTACCAACAGAACAACAAAAACAATTAAAAATATTTATATATTTCGTATCCCTCAATAGTCCAAAAAAATCTATTTACATGCTTATTTGTTGGTGTACACTTGTATGTGATATGTAAATGATTGCCCCTTTATGTATTTTAAAGTTACTTTAGAGAAGAAATTAAAGAAAAAAAAAGTAATTTTTAAAAACTACATATCATATCCTTTCAAAAATTGAGAATTGTGTTCTAGTCTATATATATATATGAGCCCAAAATCAACCCACTGAGTCTACATTGAGCACAAGTCACGTCAATATGTGTTGTGTTCGAGTGTATGCCCAGAATCATCCTGACAAGTATATGTTGAGCTGAAGTCAAGTAACCCTGGTCCAAAACCAGGAATACAGTGGGAGGGATGGTGGCAAAACAGTCGCAGTAACCAGGTATGAACAAAGGGAAAACAAGGACAAATTTTAGTCTAAAATTGCAATTATCCAAATGATAAGCTTAAATAGGTATATTTACTAGTTAAAAAATAAAAAATCGAGCAAGATGAAAATGCCATCATGCATACAAATATGTCATTGTTTCTTCCAAGTACAGAATACAAATACAAACCTTGCCATCTTTTCCACAACACCCACGTAAACAAAGTCAAGAAACAATGTTAAGATTGGAATCGAATTAATATACTGCTAACCATGGTACTTACATGATAATGGCCTTTGGGAAGAACCTCATCCCACTGTTTAGCAGTAAGTAAACATGGGAATAAAGGTAAAGGTCAAAACAAAATGTTAAACAGAGTGGAATACAATTTCCAAAAGAGCTAGCTGATCAGAAACAAACTGAACAAAGCTGCCTTGTACACTGCCTTTAGATTTAAATTGCCACTCAAAAAAACGAAAATTTACTCACTGGCTTTTATTGCATTTTCATGTACTTGCACACGTATCATACTAATTCTATATGTAGTGTACTCATACAAATGCTCAGAAGTTCACTCTTATCTACATGTCTACAAAAGCAAAAATCTAAAATACATCAATGTCAACTAAGCACTAATGCAAAAATCTAAAATACATCAATGTCAACTAAGCACTACTTTTCTAGTTCTCCACTCGTCATTTTCATGAAATTGAGAAATGAAAATGAAATGCTTCAACAAACTTGACCAAGTTAAAACAATTTTGAGCTTCATGGTTCAAAAACCATATTTTCAGCTTCTGCCTTGATTGATTGGAAGAGCACAGAAGAAAGATACCGCTCACCAAAACTTGGGAGCACCACCTGCAAGTAAAAAATAAGTCAATCCAGAAGACAGGCAATTTCCAAATGTTTGCACCGCTGGGGGAAGTCCGGTGCTAACATAATCAGAAAAGTACTTGAAATTCATAAATATAATAAATACAAATGAACTTAATTGATGGAAAGTAAAACTACGAATGCTGCCTAGAGAAGCCAGATACTCACAACAATAAGCTTCCCAGCATTTTCCGGCCTCTTCGCAATTTTAATTGCAGCTGCAGTTGCAGCTCCTGATGATATTCCCACCTGTTGCAATCATATAAATCAGCTTCAGAATCAATTCTAACCACATGCAACAATTGAAGGCCGAAACAGGAAATTGAATTAAGATAATGATTAATAGGTAACAAGAATACAGTGCCCTGAATTCTTGTCCATCTGTAAAAAGGTAATAACCGAGTTTTGTAGAAGGAATGTAATTCAATGGGACCATGTAATCAGAAAGATGTTAAAGAACATGACTGAGAACAACAGAAACAAATCAATTTCATCTATAAACCTTTTCTAGACAAGCAAACATCACGAATGATATCATGCACAGATCTATACTATGATGCTTCTATGAGTGGTTACTCCCTCTCCACCTCAGAATTGCATCCAACTTCTCCATCTCTACTGTGGTGTTGGCATATTGAATGATAACATCTTCTCCCAACTTTGGTGCAGACAAGAGCCTTGTTCCCATCCTCCTAGATCTAGATCTGGATTAACTTTTAGATTTTTATCTTGGATAGTAATTTGAGCATTCCTGATTAGCTATTTTAACGTGTACTTTTAACTTTTAGATTTATAACTTTACTAATACTCCTTTAAGCATTCCTGATTAGCTATTTTAATGTGTACTTTCAAGTGCCATAACCTGCTTTAGATGTTGGAATTTCTTGGTGGAAAACACCATCATAATTGATTCAATATGTTGATGCAGCAAATCAATTTCAGCCATTGTGTTCAGATACCTCATAAGAACTTTTTGTGGAGTCATCGATGAGAGGCTGAACAGTCCTCACCTAGAGAACATGCTCAAATCAAGAATTAGGTGTTTTTCCTCACCTACTTTTGTTGATGTTAGACTATGTTACCAGTTCTGGTTCGGATCCTGGCTAGAGATTTGGTTTGTGGATCTGGTAAAAAAGAATTGGGTTCAAGTTCATCTATATTTATTTTAAATAGTAAACCATTAATAATCTTCTTAACAAAAAAATAAATCCTTATCATCAACTTAATAACAATTATTAAAAAAACAACTACACAATTGAAAAAGGCCTGTATTATTAATTTTATTAATATAAATTATATTATATAACAATTTTATAATAGTCATACAATCATAAAAGAACCTATTTTGTTCTGTCTAATGATTGATCGAATGAATTGGAAGCCCAAAGGAAGCAGACATTAGGAAACAGAAACCAACATTTTCTATTAACAGTAAAAAAGGAAACCTAGGATGTGGCAATATTACCCAGCCCTACCAATAAGGTGATTAACTTTTTTATAGATCTCGACATCCCTAAATACCCTCTCTAGATTTGACTGGTGATATCACTGAATTAGAAACAAGAGTTGTAGCACCACCTGTCATATGTGTTCAAGGCCCTACACTAGATTCTGCATGAAGGGCAAGAGCACATCATCAGTTTTGAAGCCTTGAAATAACATCCACATTGGTTTTGGGTGGCATTTTTCTTGCAAACGTTAAACAGGAAAAGGACCAGATTTGCACAAAATGAACAAAAAAACATTTTGAAAAATTTAAATCATCAAAACTTAACAAAATTTGGTCTGAGTCCACCCAGATTCGTCTGAGGCGAACCCACAGTGATTATCTCAGCCGCAAAACGATTCCATAGTCAGATCAGTCTGGATCACAAACTGGGTTCAAAGCAAATCCAAATCCAGGGCTTCAAGCTACAAACCTGGTAACACAGAGGTTAGACAGATGTCAACATTTCATAGTTCCACGGAGTTTCCTGACGGGGGGATGTGGGAACAAATTTTGGGGAGGGGGAACCAAGGGCCTAGTTTTGGGACAACAAGGGGACAGCGGGGGTACGGCAGCAGAGCAACAGTCGGGGGGGGAGCGGAACTGATATACAAATTGAGGTGAATTGAAATCTTCAAGACAAAATCTGCAATATAACATCTCTACAACTGCCCCATGAAAAGAAAACTAGTTATCACAAAGTTAAAGTTTCGTTAGTATGTAGTGGCATGTGCCATATAGCAAGCGACCTGGCAATGACCCCAGCAGAGGTGGCAGAGGTGGTAGTGCTGTGAGGGGTCGTTTCCCCAAGTCCCCAAGTCTCAGAAACATCCCCATACAGGGGATTGGGGGTTGTTTTAGGGGGATGTGTCCCCGTAGAACACTGCAGTGAAAATTTCTTTACCACCACTGAATTATCTCAGATGTTAGAACCTTTTGCTTTCCCACTAGACAATGAAAATTCACATTAGAACCTTCTTTCACTTTAATGGCAAGGGGTAAGCCCTTCAAAGTTAGGATATCCCTCATTCATTTGCTGCTTCTCTACAAAACAAGATGTAGATGTCTCCTCTTTATGCTTATTTCTCCAGATTCCTAATGCCTCTAATGCTTATCCAGATAAATGTGTCTTAAGAAGAAAGAAACTTGGTGAGCAAGCATGTTGGTTTTGCAACAGCTCTACAGAAGTTCATACAGCCTCCATCAATGTCATTTTCTTTGCTATCATGCACAACCAGTCAATCAACCTTAACATGTTATAATCATTAGTGGGATCTACTTCTTTGTTCCTTCTAAATTCTGTTAAAAGTAGTTACACAGGTGCTTGGACTATCTTGCTAAAATTGTTCTTCTTATCCCATAGTACAGTAGCACAATTACCATTTCTTGCATTGTACTATCCTGCATCACCTTGTCAAAATTGTACGTCACCTTATCAAAGGAAACCATATATAACAGTAATTCAGGATTAATGTCTTTATTATTCCTGACAACTACAGAAGTCCTATGCTTTCATGCTAAAAACTGTGGTGTCACTTTACTTCTTAACAAGAGTTTCCGGATGTAAGTTCTTTCATTGTAAAGCATTATACAATATCGTCAACCATATACCCACATGCCATTAAATTCTATTAAACTTCTAATATCCTTGGAATTTAGTTTAACCATCTTTTCATACAAAAGCACATCAAGATCATCATGCCATTAATATCTTAAGTTCCAACAGGGGCTTCCAATCGTGCATTACAATCAACAGTACTGCTAGCCTTTCCCGTCCATTACATGGAGGTCATCCACAAAGTTTTCACAGAGACAATCACTCTAATAATATTTAAGATGGAGGCAAAACAAATTACACAAACAGCACAATATGAACAATTACACAGCAACTTGTGAGTTTAACTTGCCATCTTATCAGTTGTAGTGCCAATCTACCTTCAAATCCATGGTGCAGGCAAATATTATAATCCTTTCCATCCCATATGGTTCCAATTTCTTCAAGAACACTTCTGACAGAGGAACATTGACAGTGGCAACTCCAAATCCATTGTCTATAAAATTAATAATCTTATGAATCATATCCGAATTAATTACATACTTGCTGTGTAGAAACAAAGATCCCCAATGATGATGTGTCAATTGAACTTGTCTTTCAATTTAACTTCAAAAGCAGAACTAGTCACATGTAACTGTCAATTCTAGATTTGAAAAATGCACCAGACCCCCTCTTTAATGCTGTTGGTTTACAATATCGCTAGCATCATCCTCAACTGAATATAGAAATTCTTCAGCAAATCGTCATGCCATTCATGGTGACATTATTCACACCATAGTTGAAAAACTCAGACTCGGCAATAACTTGGCAGGTTTTAAAAATTTGAAAACTCAGGACTCGGCAATTTTATCAAACATTTTATATACATAGATATTTAAAAATATTCTTCAAAGAGACACATATTACTAAATTTGTTGAGCTAATGACTAATTAGTAATTACTATCATATATAAATCAAAATTAGAATTCAATACATACCATAGACCAAAAAGCAAGTTCAACTCTAAACGAGTTGTAATGCCACTTCCACTAGCCATGTCATATGTAGAAGTTGCCTCATCTAAAAAGATTTTTTGCAAGTTGTGCAATAATAACGTCAAAGTAGGCACACTCGAGAGTTATATCCCAATTCACCGTCACCCCCTCATTGTAACCAAGTTTTTTATTTGACAGATTCCAATAACTAAAGAGGATTTGAGAGTGGAGACCCCAATGAGATTGAGAGGTAGTGGCCCTCATGGGGATCTGGGGGCAGTGCTCCTTGTGGGGGTTTGGGGGCAACACTGTTGGCATGATTGGCATAACTGATGCCGATGGAGAATGTTGATGAACCAGTAAAGGATTGTTGGTAATGATATAGTGATGAAGAGATTGAGATTATTGGCTTAACGACTTTGATCAGTTATTTGTATTGTCATTGATGGCAAACTATGTGGCAACTATATTTTTCATGTTTATTTTGTCATCTAAGTCTTTTTGGTCTACCAAAAATGCCTTACCAATAATGAAGACAATGAACTGGGAATTAGGACCTTAACCGGTAAACGTGGAAATGTTTTGATTGGTTCTAGAGATTGGTGATGAGTCAAGTGTTGAGGTTTGGAACATGTATTTGTATCATTGTAATGTATCTTTGACCGGAACCGCATCATGCTTTGATTGCCAAAAATCATGTTTATGATTTTTGTTGTATTTTCTATAGGGTTTAAGAAGGGTTTTAGAACCGGTAACAAATTCTTTTAACCAGTGATGTTTTATGGTTTGGCGGTGATTTATATCATGTTCAATGTTGATTGTGACGTGGCACAACCTGTGTGAAAAGCTAAGTTGATATTTTGGCGCAATGAAGGATGGAATTTCTTGGGAAACAGCGAAGAGCATTGAAGAGTGTTTTATGGGTTTGACTGCCTATCAGATCGAGTTGCTGTGATGAGTTACGATCATTCAACGGCTAATATTGTCTTGAAAATTGTTATGATGATCTATGATGATCTGTATTGTAAATTCATTTGAATTTTGATGTATCTAGGGTTTTGTAACCGACTAAGATGTAAAGGTTATTTAGGTCAGTATAGTTGATGTTTGTTGTGTCAGTAATTTGAGAAAAGAGTGTGAAGCCGAACCAGTGATGTATCTGCAAGAGTGTAGCATATTGGAGTTAAATTGGATCTAAACAAGCAACCAGTTAGTGCTATTTCCAGATCATTCATCTATTGTTCCCTAACAGTTGGAGCAGACAAAATCCCTTAACCAGGTAGGTTCTAACAAGCCTTAAATTGTAAATCCCTTAACTAGGTAGCTCAACATCTGAGTCTTAAATCCTCTTGCGAGGTTGCTTCTAATCGGGCAAAGCTCCTAACAGGGCTCATTATAGCAATCCCTTAACCAGGTGACTCCTAACAGGGTCTGCTCCTAATAGGGCATCATTGTAAGCTCCTAATCGGGCTAGGCTCCTAACAGGGCGCATTCCGAAAGAGTGCACAATTTTTGTGGGTACCAATTCCCACAGTGGTTTTTCCCTAATTGGGGTTTTGTTGTCATTTCATGACACCCTTGGTCCATCAGTGAGAACCGATCAGAGATATGTTCTATGGAACACCGCTGCCTCAGTTGATCAAGGAGAAAACAATGGAATCATGAAGTATGAAGTGTTGTCTTGCCGGACCCCCCAAGTTTCGAAATTCCCCCAACTACAGTGACCCGAGTCTCCAAAGTTCCCCCAACTTCGATGACCCGGGCCTCCGAAGTTCCTAAGTCTTCTTTTCCCCAACCCCGGAACCCTGAAGTTCCCAAGTTCCCAAGTCTTCCCAACTTTGGTGACATATGTCTCCGAAGTTGCCCCAACTTCGATGACCCAGGTCTCCGAAGTTCCTAAGTCTTCTTTTCCCCAACCCCGGAACTCCGGAACCCCTAGGTTCCCAAGTTCCTAGTTCTTCTACCCCGGAGCTCCAAAGTTCCTAAGTCTTCTTTTCCCCAACCCCGGAACTCCGGAACCCTGAAGTTCCCAAGTTCCCAAGTCTTCCCAACTTTGGTGACCTATGTCTCTGAAGTTGCCCCAACTTCGGTGACCCAGGTCTCCGAAGTTCCTAAGTCTTCTTTTCCCCAACCCCGGAACTCCGGAACCCCCAGGTTCCCAAGTTCCTAGTTCTTCTACCCCGGAGCTCCGGAACCCCCAAGTTCCAAAGTTCCTAGTTCTTCTACCCCGGAACTCCGGAACCCCCAGGTTTCCAAGTTCCCAAGCCTTTCTTCCTTTCTTTCTCCGTAACTCCTGAACCCCGAGGTTCCGAAGTTCCCTTCCTTTGCTTCCCTTCTTCCTTCCCAAAACTCCGGAACCCTGAGGTTCCAAAGTTCCTTCCTTAGCCCTTTTTTCAATCCTCTGGAACCCCAAGGTTCCGAAGTCCCTTATCCTTTTTTCTCCTTCCCTCCTCGAAACTTCGGAACCCCGAGGTTCCGAAGTTCCTAGCTTCTCCTTTCCCCGGAAACCCAAGGTCCCAAAGTTCCCCTCCTCTCTTTAGCCCTTCTCCCTTCTTCTCTCTGAAACTCCGGAACCCTATGGTTTCGAAGTTCCTTCTCCTTTTGCCTTCTCTCTCTAGTTCTCCAGAACTCCAAAACCCCGAGGTTCCGAAGTTCCTTTCTCCTTCTCTTGTCTCCCTCACTTCGGAAGTCCGAGCTTCTAACCGACTGGCGACACTTCCGGATGGCGTGGTCGACACTCAAGGCTTTTAACGCTCCAACAGTTTTAGTGACTTGTGCACCTTCTTTTGTGGAGCCACAAGGGTGCATTAAGTTTTTTTGGCAGGATTTCCATCAAGGAGGTACGGGGCCATGTTTGGTGACTTATGTCATGTCTGACTTTGGAAAGTTAGTCAATCCACCTTCCTTAGAGTTGCCTTTGGTGGTATGGCTAGGTTGCTTGCATGTACAAGTCAAGTGCATGCACTTCCTTGCACTTCCAAACTGACATGCAGGGGTCATGATCACCCTTGTAACCCTTTTTCTATATAAAGGTTGTTAAGCCTCATTGTAAGGGGTTCTCTCCCTGCTGCCTTGAGCTTTCCTATGCTCTTTTTCTTCTCTTAAAGACTTGTAACTTTTTTTTGCATTTCTGCAACTGTAAGATTGGCTTTTGGCGTTATGATTAATTAAAAAAAAATCACCATTCTTGCCTCCTTCTAACCTATCTATGTTGTGTATGTTTTTCTTACCTTCATCATAGGTGTATGTCTCGTGGCTTTTCTCTCCATATATGTTGTGTTAACTTGTTTTCTGAGTGTGACTTGTGGGAATCCTTCTCCCCTCTTGACACTTAACAAACTCTAACCTCCATACATGCGTTTGGGTCACTTATGCAATTGAAGTTGTGCATCTCTTGGTATTTTTTTAGTTGGTTCCTTGTGCCATTTCGGTAGGGAGAGAAACAATCTCTTATCTTGGTGCATCACCTCTTTTATTTCAAGCATTCTCTCTTCCCTTTCCCTCTGCAAGTTGTTAGGATAGGCTTAGGAGTTAGTTTTTAAGTGTTGAGTTGGTTCAACACCTACACCTAGATTGAGAAGGAAGTTGGCCTTCTTCGGAGATTCAACCCCCTTGCGCAAGGTCCCACACTTCGGGGTTGTTTCAATGTTTCACAAGGTTGCTGAGTTGATAGCTCAGCAAGGGTGCGAGCTTTTGTGATAACAGTTTCCTCGTGAGAATTCTGGTGTTCATGTGGTGAATATTTTTGATGTGTTGTTTTGATTTACTTTCAATTTATGCATGTTGATGAACACTTAATGAGCAATTCTGATAAATCAGTTTAACAGTTGGATACCACTGATTACCAGTACCGGTAAATAGTTTGTTACTGGTTTGTGATTGATTTTGTGAAGTTTTATCAGTTTAAATTTAAGTTATGAATTGTTGTTAATACTAATTCACCCCCCCTCTCAGTATTAACCGGATCCTCTCAGATTAACAATTGGTATCACAGCCTTAGGTCCACTTTGTGCAGAAGCTTAACAGCTTGAGGAAAAGATCCTGAGAAAGATGATGAAGAAGGAGGGTCCCAAGTTTACCAAGGACAACTACCGGATATGGAGTGATCGGATGAAGATACATATCAAAGGAATGGGTTCTCAGTTTTGGCATCATGTGACAAACAAGTATGTGGCTCCTACTACCAGTCCCCTGACACTTGATGAGCTTAAGGAGCAGCAAGAAAACATCCAGGCACTTGAAGCAATTGTAAGTACTTTGTCTAACTTTGAGTATATAAATGTTCATGGTTTAGAGACTGCATTTTAAGTATGGGAGAAATTAGGTTTGATTTATGGAGGTCATGAACATGTACAAAGGGCTAAGAAAGAAAGTCTTAAGAGGTAAATTTGATGATATGAGAATGGTTGATGGTGAGAATATAGCACAACATGGACAAAGGATTAAGGAAGTTGTAGATGGTATTAAGAGTGTTGGAGGTAAAGTTGAAGAAGATATTGTTGTTAGTAAGATGCTTAGAACTCTCTTACCACAATATGCTATTAAGGTATTCTGCAATACAAGAATTGAGATCTGTTTCTAAAGATAAAGTTACTGTTGATTCCCTTATTGGTAAATTGACTGCATTTGAATTAAACAGCTTTGATAATAGTGTTTCTAAGCCATCTGAATCTACTTTTAAGGCTTTTGTAACTGATACATCTATGAAGAAAGGAAAGGATATTTGTCATAATCATGACTGCAGGTCTAGTCATGGCGGTAGCAGAGGAGATGGTGATGATGATCATCTGATGGAACTCGAGGCACTATTGGCTAAAAGATTTCCTAGAGGCACAGGTAAGTATAAAGGTAAACTTCCTCTAAAGTGTTTTTCCTGCCTAAGTTACCAGTTCTTCCCCTTTTGGCCTGGGTTCGGATCCTGGTTCTTGCCCGATCCTGGTTCTCCCCGGGTTCTCCTTGGGTTCCTCCCAGGTCCTTCCCAGGTGGCCGGGTTCCCTGTGGGGAACCTTCCCAGGTGTCCAGGTTCCCTGTGGGTCCTGCGTCCACAGGGAACCCGGCCACCTGGGAAGGACCCGGGTGGAACCCAAGTCGAACCCAGGAGGACCCGAGTGAACCTAGGAGGACCTGCGTGAACCCAGACCCGTGGTTTTCAAAAAACAAGGCCACGGGTCAAAAAACAATAAAAAAGGGACTTTTAAAAATAGTTTTTTAATAATAAAACTCTAATTCGCCCCTTTATGACTTTTTAAGACTTGAAACTTGAATATTATCTTTTTTGCAAATTATGAATATGATATTAGACTTTAGTTATTAGTTTACTGATTACATTTGCGATATATGAATATTTATTGGCATTGGCAATTAATAATTATGGATTTATCATTTATCATTTATCATTTATGTATGGAAAGTCACATTGTATATTTTATATTTGTATGGATTGTATATATTGAACATATATATAATATATGGGTATATATATATAATTAAAATATGTGTATGGACGAACCCGTACCTGTACCCAAGATTTTATTTTTTTTGCCAAATCCACGAATCCGTACCCGAATCCGAACCCGAGCTCGAATCCGAACCGGTAACTTCCTGCAATAAGATTGGACACGTTGCTGCAAATTGTCCTAATGGTGATAAAAAGGAAAAGTTCGGGAAATTTAAAGGAAAAGGAAAGAAACATTGCTATGTTGCAGTGGATGAAAGTGTGACAGATGAGGAATTTGAGGAAGAGGACAATGAGGAAATTGTCTTTGTTGCTATGAAGGAAAATTTGACTGATGAAAAATCTTTGGTGTCACACATGGATAGCAATGATGAATGGATAATAGAAAGTGGTTGCTCACACCACATGACCGGTGATAGAAACAAGTTCATATCTCTTGAAGAATTTGATGGCAGTGTGGTAAGGTTTGGTAACAACTCACCCTGCATGGTTAAAGGTAAAGGATCTATTTCATTGAATGGAAAAAGTAATGCAGATGATGTTTTTTGGGTAGATGGATTAAAACATAACTTACTAAGTGTTGGACAATTAAATGATAAAGGATATCTCCTTGAATTTAAGGGTGGAGTGTGCAAGATCCTTGGAAATAAAGGAGAGTTGATTGCTAATGGAAAGCAGACTAGAGGTAATCTTTTTCATCTAAATACTAATGTGAATAGTTGTTTGGTGGCTAAGATTGAAGACAGTTGGTTATGGCACAAGAGGTTTTGTCATGTGAACTTTGACAATTTGATGAAGGTTAGCAAATCAAGTATTGTGAGAGGTATGCCCCAGCTTGTGAAACCGGAGAATGTGTTGTGTAAGGACTATCAGATGGGTAAGATGACTTTTGTATCTTTTAAGAGTAAAACTTTTTCTTCAGAGCATATCCTTGATTTAGTTCACACTGATCTATGTGGTCCTATGAGGACTAGAAGCTATCATGGTGATAAGTACTTTATGATTTTTATTGATGATTTTTCAAAGATAATGTGGGTAACTTTTCTGAGAGAAAAGTCTGAGGCTTTCAGTAAATTCAAGGCATTTAAAGCTTTAGTTGAAAAGGAAAGCGGGAGGAATTTGAAATGTCTGAGATCTAACCAGGGAGGTGAGTTCACTTCTGATGAGTTTGTGAAGTTTTGTGATGAACAAGGAATTAAGAGGCAAATGTCAACACCCAGAACTCCACAACAAAATGGAATTGTTGAGAGAAGGAACATGACAATTGTGGAAGTTGCTAGAACAATGTTGATACAAGGTGTAATACCTAAAATGTTTTGGAGGGAAGCAGTTAGTACAGCTGTTTATACTTTAAACCGGGTACTTGTTAAGAAAGGTAATGATAAAACACCTTATGAACTTTGGAATGGTAAGATTCCTAATGTAAGCTACTTTAAAAAAATTGGGAGTAAATGTTTTATTAAGAGAGATGATGTTACTGGAAAATTTGACGCTTAGTGTGATGAAGGGATATTTCTTAGATACTCTACCAAGAGTAAAGCATTCAAATGTTATAACAAGAGAACTAAGAAGATAGTTGAAAGTGTAAATGTCAAGGTTGATGAATTCTTTGAGAAATCTGATGAGACCAGCAAATCTGAGCCTGAAAAATGATGAAGAAAACCTTGTGTTTATAGAACCGGAAGTGCAGAAGAATGATGAACAGAACAATGCAGAAATAGGTGCTCAACCGATAAATGAAGAAAGCAATGAAGAAGATGATGAACATGAAGCAGCAGGCACAGCACCGGAACCGGTAATACCAAGGTATGTCAAATTAATTATTCAGAAGACCAAATTATAAGAGATAAGAATGCTGGTGTACATACTAGAAGGAAAATCAGAGAAAACTCTTGTCTGATTTCTACTATTGAGCCTAAAACAGTAAGAGAAGCATTGAAGGATGCTGACTGGATTAATGCTATGAATGAAGAATTGGATCGGATAGAGAAAAACAAGACCTCGACACTTGTTCCCAAACCTGAAGACAAGAATGTTATAGGTACAAAATGGGTTTTTAGAAACAAGTTAAATGAAGATGGCAAGGTTGTAAGGAATAAAGCAAGACTTGTATGCAAAGGCTATGCACAAGAAGAAGGAGAAGACTATGGTGAAACCTTTGCACTAGTGGCAAGATTGGAAGGTGTAAGAATGTTACCTGCCTTTGTTGCTTTTAAAGGATTTAAGGTATATCAGATGGACGTTAAATCAGCTTTTCTAAATGGTATCCTGGAAGAAGAAGTATATATAGAACAATTGGATGGATTTGCATTAAGTGAAGATGAAAATATGGTTTGCAAATTACACAAGGCACTATATGATTTGAAGAAAGCACCGATAGCATGGTTTGAAAGATTGCATACACATTTGATCAAGATAGGATTCCAGCATACCAGTGAGGACAGTAACATATATTTAAAGATTGATGGAGACAGAATGTTGATAGCAGAAGTTTTTGTTGATGATATAATTTTTGGTGGTGATGATGATTTATGTATGGCTTTTGCAGAGGAAATGAAGAAAGAATTTGAAATGTCTCTTATTGGTGAGATTAAATTTTTCATTGGGTTGCAGGTTCAGCAATTGGATGGTGGAATATTTATCTGTCAGACTAAATATGTTAAAAAAATATTGAAAACTTTTGGCATGGAAGATTGCAAACCAATTCGTACACCAATGGTGATAGGTTGTAAGTTGTCTAAACAAGATGATTCACCCTCTGTTGATGAAAAGGAATGCAGGTCCATGATTGGTAAGTTGCATTATGTTGTTCACAGTAGACCGGATATTGCACATGTTGTTGGATTGGTTGCTAGATTTCAGAAAGATCCCAAGGAGACTCACTTGGTAGCGGTGAAAAGGATATTCAGATATCTGAAAGGCACAATGGATTATGGCTTATGGTATCCTTATAAAGATGACTTTTCTTTGAAAGTGTTTACTGATGCAGATTGGGCAGGCAATGTTGATGACCGGAAAAGCACTACTGGTGGAGCTTTTCTTCTTGGAGGTAGATTGGTTGCTTGGACAAGTAAAAAGCAAACATGTGTATCACAATCAACAGCTGAAGCAAAATATGTTGCAGCATCTATGAATTGTACACAAGCAATCTGGATGAGACATGTGTTGGAAGGTTTTTAGCAAGATATATCTGAACCAGTGATTATTTATTGTGACAATACTAGTGCTATTAATATTTCAAAAAATCATGTGTTACATGCAAGGACAAAGCATATAGAACTAAATATCACTTTCTAAAGGAGAGAGTACAAGAGAAGCAAGTCAGAATGGACTATGTGACAAGCAAAGAGCAGTTAGCAGACATCTTCACTAAACCTTTGCCGAGGACAACCTTTGAGTACCTCAAAGGTAAATTAGGGGTTAGACCCCTACATAAGATCAACTAAGATGCAAGAGATGCATCAATCCAATGGGCTTAATGAATATTTTTCACTGTGGATTGATGAAATGCTGGCTACTCCGCAGGGGGAGCAACTTAGATGAAATTTGTAGAGATGTTGGAGACAGCAGTAGCAGGAATGAAGACCGGAGATGTATTTGCACCTTTGGCATTGTTGTCAAAGGGGGAGAAGTAATATGATCCAAAGGAGAAAAATTTGAGCCAACTAGGAGATGAAGTGTAGCAGAAGAGCGAGTGAAGGCAGCAGAGAAGATTATAGTTGACAGTTGAATATGTTGGTGTTGCCATCAATGCCAAAGGGGGAGATTGTTGGCATGATTGACATAATTGATGCTGATGGAGAATGTTGATGAACCAGTAAAGGACTTTTGGTAATGATATAGTGATGAAGAGAATGAGATAATTGGCTTAATGACTTTGATCAGTTATTTGTGTTGTCATTGATGGCAAACTATGTGGCAACTATGTTTTTCATGTTTATTTTGTCATCTAAAGTCTTTTTGGTCTACCGGAAATGCCTTACCAGTAATGAAGACAGTGAACTGGGAATTAAGACCTTGACCGGTAAACGTGGAAATGTTTTGATTGGTTCTAGAGATTGGTGATGAGTCAAGTGTTGAGGTTTGGAACATGTATTTGTATTGTGATGTATCTTTGACCGGAAATGCATCATGCTTTGATTGCCAGAAATCATGTTTATGATTTCTATTGTATTTTCTATAGGTTTTAACAAGGGTTTTAGAACCGGTAACAAATTCTTTTAACCAGTGATGTTTTATGGTTTGGCGGTGATTTATATCATGTTTAAATGTTGATGGTGACGTGGCACACCCTGAGTGAAAAGATAAGTTGATGTTTTAGCGCGATTAAGGATGGAATTTCTTGGGAAACAGCAAAGAGCATAGAAGAGTGTTTTATGGGTTTGACTGCCTATTAGATCAAGTTGCTGTGATGAGTTACAATCATTCAATGGCTAATATTATCTTGAAAATTGCTATGATGATTTGTATTGTAAATTCATTTGAATTTTGATGTATCTAGGGTTTTGTAACCGACTAAGATGTAAAGGTTATTTAGGTCGGTATAGTTGATGTTTGTTGTGTCGGTAATTTGAGAAAAGAGTGTGAAGTCGAACCAGTGTGATGGATCTGCAAGAGTGTAGCAGATTGGAGCTGAATTGGATCTAAACAAGCAAGCAGTTAGTGTTATTTCCAAATCATTCATTTGTTGTTCCCTAACAGTTGCAGCAGACAAAATCCCTTAACCAAGTAGGTTCTAACAAGCCTAAATTGTAAATCCCTTAACCGGGTAGCTCAACATCTGAGTCTTAAATCCTCTTGTGAGGTTGCTTCTAACCGAGCAAAACTCCTAATAGGGCTCATCATAGCAATCCCTTAACCGGGTGACTCCTAACAGGGTCTTCTCCTAACAGGGCATCATTGTAAGCTCCTAATCGGGCTAGGCTCCTAACAGGGCGCATTCCGAAAGAGTGCACAATTTTTGTGGGTACCAATTCCCACCGTGGTTTTTCCCTATTTGGGTTTCCACGTGAAAATTCTGGTGTTCATGTGGTGAATATTTTTATGTGTTGTTTTGATTTACTTTCAGTTTATGCATGTTGATGAACACTTAATGAGCAGTTTTGAATAATCAGTTTAATAGTTGGATATCACTGATTACCAGTACTGGTAAATAGTTTGTTACTGGTTTGTGATTGAGTTTGTGAAGTTTTATTAGTTTAAGTTTAAGCGAAAGTTATGAAGTGTTGTTAATACTGATTCACCCCCCCTCTCAGTATGAACCGGATCCTCTCAGATTAACAAACACCCCAAATGGGGTCAAGGGGCAGCGCCCCTTGTAGGGCTTTGGGGGCAATGCCCCCAACAAGGTTGAGGGGCAGCGCCCCTCACGGGGTCTAGGGGCAACCTTTTTAACTGCAAGCAAGAAAAAATGAAAATTAAAGCCTTTGAAACCTTTACCACCAATGAAAATCACATTCTTTTAACTACAAGCAAGAAAAAATAAATGATATGAATTTGGACAAGTTTTTAATGCAAAACTCACAATATTTTGCATTTATTCAAAGAGTTTTATAGGGAAAAATCGCCACAAGTTTTTCAAAAACTCGTTGAAGAGTTTTGGGCAACTAACTCGCATGACATTTTGACTCGAGAGTACTCACAAGTCACAAGAGTTTTTGGAGAGTTTTTCAGCACTGATTCACACAAACTAATAATGAATATTTTTGTTTGCATCCTCTTATATTGTACGACTCTAAGCTTGTATATTATTCTTCTTATATTAATGCCTATGTAAATGATTTAAGTACACCTTGCTCTCTTATTCTTTGGGCAACAAATCATAATGTTTAACCCTATCTAAATTCGAAACTCTATAAACATATTGCCCAAAATCCTTTATCTACATGAAATAGCTGAAAATTGTGTAAACTGCCTATTATACGATGAAAAAGACCATAGAATCCTCTTTAAATTATGAAATTGTGTAAAAGCCAATAAAAAATTATGTTAAGTGCTCTTTATAAAGAATATCCATTGTTGTGGCCATGCCAACTGACTCCATTTCATCACCAAACCATTTACAGCTCAGTTCATGCATCAACATTCTAATCCTGTCAAAAGGGTTGTGGTCAATTGGTAGGACCACTTGGTTTTCATGTTAGAGACCAAGGTTCAATTCTAAGGACATCATAATGCTGGTACAATGTGCTGGAGTGATATTCCCACACCAATGTTAGTTTGCAAAAGGCCCACAGGTAATGAAGAAGGAAAGCCAACAACGTGCAAGGACTAGCTACCATGCAAGAAGAGGAGAGAGTGTTCACGTTATAGAAGCAAAGGATGGAGAAGACAAAAGTGGATGCCTTGCAGGAGAAAAGAAATGAGAAGGTGGCCTTCAAACCATAGGAGCACCACAAGGAGGGGTGGGAGTTTGAAGTGTAACTGCAGTAGTATCTGTGGTGGTAGAACATTAATAAAAGTAGTAGTAACCCCACAAACAAATTGTACAGGATGTAGGTCCCATGAACAAACCCTCACAATTGAAGTGGGCACCCCCATAGAACCCACACTAATTAATCTAATCATTTATAACATTCTAATCCTTGAATTGCCAAGTTGCCAAAAAAGTGGTCATCACCCATTCCAAGTCATTGTTAAGATGATCACCTATTCCAAGTCATTGTTAAGATTGGATGTATGATCTACGGTAAAATGGATACCCCCTAAAGAAGGATGGGTAAAAATCAATTTTGATGGGGCCTCATGTGGAAATCCAAGGCTTTCAAGGGTAGGGTATGCAACTAGAAATTGTAAAGGAAACTTGATGGCATTTGAATCTAAGAAATTACTAGAGGGAACCAATAAAAAAGCAAAGTTTCAGGTGGCTTGGATTGCCTTGAAAGTGGGCAGAAGACTCGGAATAAAAAAAAAAGATTTGGAAGGCAATTCACAAATAATTGTTAATGCCATTAAATGGAGGACTTCTAATTGGAAATTCAATAAATTTTTATAGCCTATTTGTTAATTGATAGAGTACGAGGACTTTCAAATTTCCTATATATAGAGAGAAGGAAACTCTCTAATGGATAGACTAGCACAATGGGCGATGGAAAGGCCAATGGAGAATGACTAATTTTGAAAGATATTTGGCACGAGTTTTGTGAATGCATTATGAAGGGATGGAAATCAGTGTTAATTGCCATTAATGAGAATAGAAGGTCGAGTGGGAGGAAAGGATAGGAGAGTATTCTGATGAGGCAATTTGCATTGGTATAGGTGTGAGAGGGTTGTTTAGGCATTAAATTGACTCAAGACATATGGACACCATCAAAGATGGATGGAGGCCAACTTTAGCTTAATAACTAAGGATCGCCAAATAGCTTTCAAGGGGAGAGTGACTGATGAGGCGCTTAAGAATGTATTCAAACATCATTGCCTATGATACTCCAAGCCATTAAAAAGTTGTTGCGCAAAGAAATTCTGAATTGATTACAGGTATAGAACCAATGTGGATATTGCCACTATGTTTTTTGCTTGGCTATGGGAGTTGGAGAGTAATGAAGAAGCAAAAAGGATAATGGAGGAATTCACGTGGAAAAGATGGAGTGGGAGGGGGAGGGGATGGAGAATTTTATCGAAATGGCAGGAACCGGGAACTAGTTTTCAAGCTCAAGGTGGTTGTTGGTACCAACTCTACTATAGGCTTAATTGCCTATTGCAACCGCTTATAATTTGGGGAGCCAATATAAATGAAGACTATTGGTGTGAGCAAGCATTGGCAAGGGTTGAATTTGAATTTATAAAAGTATTGTTGGAGGAGCCAAAGCGAATAGAGGTGCAGAACATTGGGGAGGAGATGTCAAAAGCTCCGTTGGCAACGCCTCAACCCAAAGATGGCATGGCAGTGTAGAACAAGGGGTTGGTAGGGCTTTTTTGGGAGAATCTTCATTTTTATCTTTTGTATAAACAACTTTTTATTATTTGCAGCAGAAAGGATGGGAGGGTTAGAATTTTGGGGTAAATTTCTGCAAACAGGGAGTTTTTTGGCATATACAACAAAACAGTGATATAAACCAATCTAATATCTACTTTGCATATTAATATAAAGCGTACAGAACCCTAGTCTGTTATTTAATGATCAGAAAATAATTAAAATAAAATAGAAACCTAAAAAATAAACTATTCAATAATTCAACCTAAGTTACAAACAAGACTTCTAGATTATTGGCAGCTTCAACTTGCAAAATGCTTCAGCCTACACCTGTAGATGGTCCCTTTTAGTGGCTTTTCCTCCAAACTGTGAAGCTTCATGACAGCATGTTCCTCTGTGCCAGCAATCACATAGGGCCCAGCCACCTCATCATCAACTTGCCTAGATGCTTCTTGCATCCAATATAATAAAGAACTCATTAACCAAATTGAAATTTAACTCTTTAACCAAATTGAAAGCTATGCCTACTATTCTTGTTGTTCAAGGCATTTTGTCTTCTATAATACACCATCCAACTCTGATTTGCTCACATCTTAATCTCTTCAAGGATTCACAATGTCTTGTATTTGTCATTTCAAAATTTTCATGTCTTTCACTTCTGTCATTGGAGCAATCAGTAATCTACAATGATGAATTTAATCAACAAAATGCATTCAAGTCCATACGCCAACTAGAATGGGGTGTGCCTCGTAACATAGCTTGTCATGTGAACACAGAACTGATGGTAGCCTCTCATTACAACCATTGGAAACACCCTTGCAGTGCTTGATCAAGACATGTTTGAAAGGCTAATTGAGAGATACCACCTAAGGATGGTAAGAAGGTTTTTTATGATGGTAGATAAAAAAATTTATCATTTCCTCTAACATCTTTTCTATGAAACCTCCATCATTTACTTGTTCACATAGATGGGCACCCATATTTGTCATTATATTTTCAAATAGGAAATATATGGCAATCAAAATAACATAATGCTTTGTTGGCACTTCCTATCTTATTTGATAGAATGTTATCTAACAATCTATTGGTTTATAATTTCTAGTGAAAGAACTATAAGAGCAAAATTGTCAACTGTACACTTCTTAAAAGGTTGTTAGATCAACACTAGATGGATGCATATAATCATTACGTTTTGACTTCTTTTTGTCTTACTTACATTATAAGAAACGGTAGTCTTCTGTCACTAAATAAATAAGGCCACTAGATTCCAGCCTCCAATGCCATTCTCGTCATCATCTTTGATTGGTAATGGCACTCAATAATGCCACTACTTTATCCAAGTGTTTGTGGACTGTAAGAAGTTATCAAAAAACTGAATCACAAAATTGTATCAAACACCCAGTTTATATAAAATCAGCACAACACTGCATTAGATAACATCTGTTTCTGTTCCACCTGCAATACCATTCTCCTCATCGTTTTTGATTGGTAATGGTCCTCAATAAATTAATAACACCATACTAGCTCCCTTTACGATATCCAAGTGTTCATGGACCATCAGATATCATCAAAAAATTGAATCAACCACCCAGTTTATATAAAATTAGTACACAACATTGCATTAGATAGCATCAACTTCTGCTTCACTATGTAATTTTTTGATACCTTCCTAAATGTAAAAACCAATGATGGAATATTTCTTAAAGAGTATTTGTTATATTTTAAACTCTCTAGTTCTACATTGTACAACAGAGAAAATAATGAAACATGCTCAAAACATATGATATGCCGAATAACTCAGCCTCACATGCAATGTTTGAATGCAACAGGCCTCCCAAATTTGAAATATCAAAGACCAAAGAAGCATCCTAAAAACATGTTAAATCTAAACATAAACGAGATTTGTCATGCTTGAAATACAAAAGTCCAACTTGAACACTGAAAAGCTTCTTCTTGCCTATAAGATGTGGATTATTGAAAACATGCATTTCAAAATAGCACTTTGATAGGGAAAAAAATCACAATAATGTCAATAAAGTTACTCTACTAACCAGCAATCCTTCCTTCATCGCAAGTGTCTTGGCCATTTCTACAGCTTCATCACTTGAAACCTGACAACATTGTCCAGGTAAGAATAGAACAAATAACAAAAATGCATCCTGATGTTTTAAAAATAATCAAATAGACAAGTATGAAGATTGAAACTGGAAAAACAAATATTCAGGATTAAATTTCAATAGACAGCAGTCACCAACTTCCTAACAAGAAAAATATGTTTCACTCATCATTTCCAACTGTGTATCATTCACTAATACATCTATAATTACATCCCACCAAATCCTTGTGATTTTAACTCTAAAACTCTTGAACTTTTGGTTTGTTAGAAAGTTAATAAAAATGGAATTGCATGCTTCACAGAATAAGCACTGGAGAGAACAAACCTGAATAACCTCATCCAGAATGTTGACATCCAGAATACCAGGGACAAATCCAGCACCAATTCCTTGAATTTTATGAGGGCCTGTAATAGAACCAAAAAGAACTTATGAATCTATGTAAATGAACACAAGGAGTTGACGTAACTAAACCTATTCCAAAATACTGTTCCATTCTATTTTCCTCAAAGGATAAGAAGTAGACATTTAAATTCATATTGTATTTGCTGATCTACTTGAAAAACTATATGATAAGACTAGTGATCTCGTAATGGAAAAATGTAAATCACTTACTCTCCCAAATCAAAAAGCAAATTGTCATGAGCATTTTCCTGTTAAGGTTAAAATTCTTTAACCAGCTATTAAAACATTTTAGTATTTGCTATCATCCTGTTGTTTGGACCAGGTAATATTTTTTGTAAAGAATTACCATCATTCTGATTCAAGTTCTAAATTTTTGGACACAAAATTGGCATCTGGTTTTCATGGATTATATTCCAAATTCCAATCATTGACCGTTTGCATAAGGACTAAACTATAGTGATTATTTGCTAGCGCTGCACCTTTTCCTTCACCATAATTGTCATAAATTGACTGGAACATGTTTTTAATCACTGTCTCCCATTCCTGAATACTAACAAGATATTGATAATTGAACCCAGCATCTGCCCACAATGTCATGGCTGTCAAAATATATGCTGATTTACAACTTACAACATGCAAAGACATAAGGATTACCTTATTTTATTCAATAATGTAATTTGATGTATTTTGTAGAGAGAAGGCAACAACAGAAAAAATAACAGATATGCAGAGTAAGATTAAAAATTATCAGTAATGAAAGAATGAGATGATCAAGAGCAAAGAGGCCAGCAATTATCTTATTTTCCCAACCCCTCCAACCCAAAATCCCAAGTAAACAACTGTTTGACTACCATTCAAGCATGCCCTTAATGATTTTCCCTCTCAGGTACTAAATGCATGCAAAACTTGGATACAGCAACTGGTTACAATGGCATGAGTTGAACAATAAATATTTGAGAATTTGCAATTGATTATAGACAAAGAATTTGCAATTGACTTGTGTAGCATGCCAACCAGATCCTTGAGGGGACAGCTTCCTAAGTACAATTAGGGTCCTTGAATGGACCATATTTGATGTTGATCTGTCCTCTCACAATTTTTTATCCATCTCAAGTGCTTGGAGTAATACAGAATAGTCAGAAAAAGAGATTGAATAGTTGGAAAAAATATTTAACTAAGCGTAACCTTTTTGGCCAAAAGAAGCACTGCAAAATTAAGTCACTATGCATTTTTTCTGAAGTTACTGAATCTATAAGGAAAATTTTAAAAGCATACACTTGCAAATAGGAAAAACAGAAAACCCAAAACATTACCAAAAGTGATTATTATTATGAATCATCACATTGCACCAGGGTGTTGGCTGCTAAATCTATCATATTTTTAGCTAAATTTTAGATTACATGTTAATATCAATCATTCATATAGCAAATAGCATCAACAAACTGCAAAAACCTGCCATTTAAAAAAGGTTCAGTCATTTCTTACCAGGCTTGCCTCCGGACAAAATAGCACTCTCAGTGGGCTCCACACCATAGATCTACAAAACAATAGATTTTTAATCATATATATATTGTTTATAGCATATTAACAGGTGTCTATGGAAAGGAAAGAAGGTAGATTAATCAGTCATCATCATGAGAAAACATTCAATACAATAAATCTGACATAACACAGAACTTCCGCCACTTCTTATGTTTAAGAAACTCTCAAATTATTTACTACATGCATAGTAACATATTTGACATACTCGGATGAGGTAATCCCACCCATATATAGAATTAAAAGAAGAAGAGGGTCTCAAATTAACATCAAGTCCAGTTCACATGTAATAGTCAAAAAACTGACCTTAACATCAGGTTTCTTTTCCCTCAGATAACAACCTGCACCAGTAACTGTACCTCCAGTTCCAATACCAGAAACAAGAGCATCTACCTGGCCTGCAGAGTCTCGCCAAATCTCAGGTCCAGTTGTCTCATAGTGAATCTGCAAGACCGCTCTCAGAACTGTCAACTACCATCTTATGCTATTATTCCCTCAAATTTTCTTCTAATTAAGCAGTATGTATAAGATTACCTTTGGGTTAGCAGGATTCTCAAACTGTTGAAGCATATATGCATTGGGAGTTTTTTCCACTATATCTTCTGCTTTCTGGACAGCACCTTTCATACCCCTAGAAGGATCTGTGAGGACCAATTCAGCTCCAAAAGCTCGCAGTAAGATCCTCCGCTCTATACTCATAGAAGATGGCATTGTGATGATAAGCTTATATCCCTTTGCAGCAGCTATAAAGGCCAGCCCTATTCCTGTATTGCCACTTGTAGGCTCTACCAGAACACTCTGCATATGTCAATATTTTGACACAAGATGAGTCCAGACCTTAATTGAAACAAAATTATATAGATGTAATTCAAAAACCTGCATGCAGAAAAAACTTTGCTAGAATAGCTAAATTTTGTGAAAAGCATCAAAATTACTCATAGAGAATGTCTACTGAATTAATTAGTATGAAGGGTATTAATTTAATAAAAGCAAAGTATAAATATGTTTCAAATTTTACTGGAAGAAAATGAGACTGATTATTTATATTAAGAACTGCAATATATGCATACAAATACCATCAATTGGACCATGGTCCACTGACTGGATTGACTACTTCATTTTACAGCCAGCCAGGATTTCATTCTCGCAGAAGGCTAGGCTGCATCATGTGTAAAAGAAATGAAGCCAGGAGCAAGTACCAGGTTAATTTGTTACCCGCTAAGCCATTGGCAGCCAACCCCAAAACTCTTGCAGCTCATATACCGTGCTTGTTTCAAAAAAGCTTCAAAACAAACAAACCAACAAAAATGCATACAACAAGATATCATCAAGGCTCGGGGAATAAATACTCACGGTATGATAATAAATTCATGCAAAGAAGATGTTTGACACACATGGATCATGTCCACAGCCATTTCCCATTTACGTTATATATCGTTACTAAGCTTTAAGCTGTAGTAAATAAGCTTTATGTCATACCCAATTCGCTGATAATACCATGCAAGTATTACCCTGTCACATGAAAAATAACTTATTCCCATTTATTAAAGCGAGCATAGTCCAAGAGATTGTAATGTAGTGTTAAGAAGGGCTCATAAGAGATTTTAGTGTAATGTAACGAGGGTGCTCATAAGAGCGTGAACTAGTTTTGAATCCCTCTCACAGAAACAATGGCAGCACCGGCCATAACTCTAGTAGCAAGCATGACCCATGTTCATATCCAACTCACAGCAACAATTGCGGCCATAGTTTTAGTGGCCATATGGCAAGATTACTGTGTAATAACTGTGGGGTACATTCTAAAATGGCCCCAATAGAGAAACCTTAAGAATGTGATCCAAGCTTAGCCCACACAACCCTTTCCCAAGATTTATAAAGCAAAATTAAAAATCACACAACTATAGCAAGGACAGACAAAAATTGTGCTTCTCAATCTACTGCGAATGCTATCGTAATGCCTAGAGAAAAATAAGAACGCCCTTACTACAAAACAGTTTATATTTGTGCTTCTGCAATCGAGTAGAATTATAGCAGAATCAAACATTAGAAAAAACAGAGGACATTTACTCTGAAAAGGGCAAAAAGCAAAAGAAACAAAATCGGGCTCAAGCCTGATATAGCAAAGCTAAGTCTACCTGTCCGGGAGTAATCAATCCTTTTTCCTCTGCATCGCTAATCATACTATAACCGATCCTGCACAAAAACGGTAGAAAACGAAAAAAATCAATACTTATGCAAGCATGCGCTCATCTTCAGGCATACTATAAATCCCCCTGTTATAAACATCGCTCTACATCATTTTCAACTAAGTTATTGTATCAATCTGATCTTCTCAATTTCCAGCCAAAGAAAATTGCAACATAGTTCGAATTTTGAACCAAAAAATTTCCATATGCTTCAAATACCTGTCCTTCACACTGCAGCATGGCTCCATGATTTCGAGCTTTGCAGCAATTTTTGCGACGCATCCTTCCACAACATTGTTAAGATAAACCAGTGGCGTATTACCGATTAACTGCAAAAAACCAAAAACCAAAAACCAAAAAAATACAACCTATAAGCAATTGCAAGAACAAAACTTTAGCCGTATAAAACCTATTCCGCTAAGATATTTCTGCAGATAACTTCAAAGGTGAATTTTCCAAAAAATGCACACCTCAGTCACGTCTTTAGCGATTCTGGGACTGTCTTTCGCCATTTTTGGAGATCTTTACGATTGATTCTCTTCAGCTAGTAACTACAAGCAGAGGTGCAAAACGTAAACAAACGAAGGTACTATCCTTGAAATTATAGGACATCCAGAGGGTGCTTTGAGTAGATATGGATATACTCAATGTATATATTATAGCTATTTGAGCGGTATATTCGTTTGGAAGCGTGGGAGTTACGTCTGCCGGCGCACTGTAACACAATACACAACACACAACTCACCCTGGAAATACCCAAAGTATTTATTATTTATTATTTATTATTTATTAATATTATTTAAATTGGTGGATTTGTACCATTGCAAGGTTTGTTGATTTTTCAAAGGTTAGAAAAGAAAGGATGTGTTTTATTTGTCGTAATCTTCACTCCTACCTATGCATATGACGATGCCGTCCATGACTTTCAATTCCTTAACATGATGTTATACATTCAAAAGTACGCAATCAATTATAATATTGTTAAATTATAAAGTATTAAGATAAATTAAAATTAAAATTTTAGGTTTATAATAAAAAATATTTATCTGCTTATTATTTATATTCATTAATGTCTAGAGGAATTTTGCAATAGTGGCAAGGAATGATGGAGTGTATTAGCAAACATTTTTATCTTTTATCTTAAGTTCGACAACTATTTAATGTCAAAATAGTTCTTGACTCTTATTTCAAGAAGTTTTCCTCATATTCTCATGTAGCTACATTTATCTAGATTTATATAAAACATTTCATCAAAAAGGAAAAATAGTAAAATATTTGATAATAAACATAATATTTCTAGTAGCATATAAAATTTATATCTACATGTATGTAGCAAATAAAATAATTTGATAAATATGTTTAAGATGTCCATACTAGTTCTAGAAATCAAATTATACTTACAAATGTGTGTGTAAATGTGTTAATTTTAGTGTGTATAAATAGTGCAAAAAGTTATTAAATCTATCAAAATTTGTCATTAAAATAGAAAATTCTAGCCATTAAAATCAAATTAAATCCAATATGAAATAATTAAATCTTTAAATAGAAACTTTCTCAAGTTTTTTGCTTTATATGGTGGAAATAAAAACCAAATCAAATCCAATATGACATTAAATTTTCTAAATAGAAACATGTCCATGTTGTCTGCTTTGTTTATTATTGACTTTTTTTGTGTTTTTCTTTCACTAATGAAATTGTGGAAGTGAAGTCCAATGGACTCCTTCCTCTTTGCCGCCAAAACCTTTGGCTCTTCATCTTCTGTTGTAAATCTCTTTAAGAGTTGTTTGAATATCATTATTGTTGTGTATTTTGAAGCTGCTTGCAGCTGTGTATGTACAAACCAGAATTGGTCATCAATATAATTGATTCTCCTGCTTTAAGTGTGGACGTAGGCAATCTGCCGAACCACGATAAATTGTGTGTTTCTTTTTGTCCTTGTCTATGAATTCATTGGTTAATTTATGCTCTTCTAATTAGCTTTAAAATACTAACAATTGGTATCAGAGCGAGGTTAGATCGTTGTTAAGATTTCGGTGGTTGAAATTTCAGAATTATGGAAGAAGCGAAGATAGAGAATTTCTCTGGTCAGAACTTCGGGTTATGGAAGGTGCAGATGGAGTCCTTGCTGATAAAGCAAGACCTTTCACTTGCACTTGAAGGGAAAGCAAAGAAGCCAACTACGATGGCTGATGAAGAATGGGGAAAATTAGACAAAAAGGCAAGAGCGATAATTTCTCTCTCATTGTCCAACAATGTTCTCTTCAATGTCACGGGTGAAGCAACAACGAAAGATGTATGGGATAAATTAACAACCATGTATGAAATGGCATCGGCTGCAAATAAAGTGTTTATCATGAAGCGATGGTACAAGCTAAAGATGAAGGAAGGTTGCGCAATGGCAAATCACATCAATGGATTTAATACATTGATCAGTCAAGCAACTTCATGGGGATGACACAAGATGATGATAGCAAGGTTGTCCTTTTGTTATGCTCTTTACCAAGCAGCTGGGATAGTGTTGTAACAGTGGTTAGCACATCGATATCCGGTAAAAATAAGTTAGTTTTTAATGATGTAGCAGCTACTCTTCTCAACAAGGATTTGAGAAGAAAAAATGAAGAACCTTCATCTGGTGAAGCCTTGACGGTGGTAAGCATCGAAAATAGAGGTAGGAGCCATAATAGAGGCAGAAATAATTATCATAGGCGTTCGAAATTAGCAAGGAGATCGAAGTCTAGAAACAGAAATGGTGATTGTTGGTTTTGTGGCAAATCTGGTCATGTAAAGAAGGATTGTAGAAACTACAAAAGGGCACAAGAGAAAGTGTGGGACAACGAAGCAAATACAGTCTACGACAAAGATGATAGTGTACTAATCCTTTCAACAACCGACACTACTCCAGATTCATGGGTAATTGATTCTGGTGCCTCCCAGCATGCTACCTCATGCCTTGAAGTGTTCATTAACTACAAAGAAGGTCACTTTGGAAATGTTTTCTTAGGAGATAACAAAGCTTGTGAAATTACAAGCAAGGGTCATGTGTTGCTACCATTAGAAGGTGGTAAAACATGGTTGCTCAAAGATGTTTGGCATGTCCCACAATTGAAACGGAATTTGATATCCGTTGGACAACTCTTCGATCAAGGTCTTAATGTGAATTTTCTTCCGGATACTTGGAAGGTAACTCATGGTACCATGTTGATTGCAAATGGCAATAAATTGGGTAGTCTCTATATATTTAAGACTCGCGATGAAGTGGGAGCTGCAATGGTGGTTGAGGACAGCAAAGTGGATCTTTGGCATCAAAGGCTTGGGCATATTAGCAAGAAAGGGTTCCATGTTATGCACACAAGAAATTAGCTTTTGAGTCTCAAACTTGCAGATTTTAGCCTTTTGTGAACATTGCCTTTATGGCAAACAAAAGCGAGTCAGTTTTTTGAAAGGAGGGTGTGATACAAAGACAACACCGCTGGAGCTTGTATATTCAGATGTTTTTGGGCCTACTGAGGTAACCTCCATTGGAGGAGCTAACTATTTTGTCACCTTTCTTGGTGATTGTACAAGGAAAGTATAGATTTACATGCTCTCTAAGAAATCTGAAGTTTTTTCAAAATTTAAATTTTTTAAAGCTTTAGTTAAAAATCAGATTGGGCATAAGATTAAGTGTTTACAAACAGATGATGGCGGAGAATTTTGTTCACACGAATTTGATGGTTTTTGTGTTGATAATGGGATTAGAAGGATTAAGGTTGTTTCTTTCACTCCTAAAGAAAACGGTGCAGTCGAGAGGATGAATAGGACAATCCTTGAAAAGGCACGATGTATGTTATCAAATGCAAGTCTAGGCAAGGAATTTTGGGCAGAGGCGTGCAACACAACAATATACCTGATCAACAGAAGTCCCTCATCTAAACTAGATTTTGGTATTCCGGAAGAGGAATGACAAGGGAAGAGGATTTCATACTAGCATCTTCACGTATGTGGATGTGAAGCCTTCTCGCATATATCCAAGAAGAAAAGAACCAAACTGGATCCCAAGTCACAGAAGTGTATTTTCGTTGGGTATGGCAAAAAGTAATTTGGTTTCAGGTTGTGGGATCCAGTTCACAGAAAAATTATTCGCAGCAGGGATGTAATTTTTAATGTTCTTTCCCTGCGCTGCAAGTTTCAAATAAATTAGATAAAGAGTATGCTTCTTTGTCTATTTTTCAAAATCATTCTTCATCTACCGGTGTTCTGCCCCATATCTCTCATCAAGTGGGAGTCCCTATGTCCTCCACCACGATTGAATTCAATTCTCAGTCCTCTGACCAGACTGAGAATGATGAAGAAGAGAGTTTTTATAATGGTTGCTCTCCTTTTAAATCCAAAATAACACATTGTGGAACACGAGGTCGAAATCAAACTATACACTGTGAAACAGGGGGTCTGCAAAATAGAGCACGTCTTCCCTCAGAGTCACCACGGGTTAGCACATAGGCTACTGACGATGTCCTCACATCGGCTATACTGCTGCCTACATGGGTGGAGGAACATCTACATGGCACCACATCCTCAGAGCACTCAAGTCTACCCCTTAACGCCCCCCCTACGGGCTCACAGCCTAGGCGATGGTCGCGTGATGGGTTAACCAGTCCTATGGTAGACCACTCATGTGGTCCTCGTGCAGCAAATCGTGTCTTCTCCACAAACTCAAATTCACGAACAGTAGCTCGGCATACTCCTGTTGGTAATTTTAATCTGGAAAATGATTGGGAGCACTTTGTTGTTCATTCAACTCGAACTTCAGTTATAGGAGATATGATCCCACAGAGTGCTCAGGATAATGCTAGCATAGATGAGTTCACTACTCAAATTCAGAGAATAAATTGAGAAGATCGACCAGGTAGAGGAGACCTCTAGCTAAGTTCTCTGATTATGAATTACTATTCTGTGAAGAAGGTGAACCCACTTTGTTAATCTCTATCAAACAGAGCATGTGACTTATAAAGAAGCTTGTAAAACTGCAGATTGTGCTAAATGGCACGCTGCAATGTGCGAAGAAATGGACGCATTATTGTGAAATCAAACATGGGATTTGGTGCCACTTCTGCCTGACAAAAAGGCATTACGTAATAAGTGGGTGTATAAGTTGAAAGATGAAGCTGGTGGTCAGAAACGATTTCGAGCAAGACTAGTTGTCAAGGGGTACGCTCAGCAACAAGACCTCGATTTTAAAGAAAAAAATTTGCCCGTAGTCAAAATGACTACCATTTGAGCAATATTGGGATTAGTTGCAGCCTGGGATCTTGAGATTGAACAATTGGATGTGAATATGACACTTCTCCATGGCGACCTTAATGAGGAATTGTTTATGCATCAGCCTGAAGGATTTATCAAAAAGGGTCAAGAACATCTCTATTGCAGATTGAAATGGAGGTTGTACAGGCTTAAGCAAGCCCTAAGATAGTGGTATCTCAAATTTGACAAGTTTATGATTGATCACAAGTTTACTCGTTGTGAGTCAGATCCTTGTATCTATTTTAAAAATCTTCCTAATGGTGAATTTGTTATACTTCTCCTTTATGTGGATGATATGCTAGTGGTCGACACAAGCATGAAAATTGTTTGTGAGCTTAAAACTCACTTAGCTAATGAGTTTGCCATGAAAGATTTAGGGGCAGCGAAGAAAATTCTTCGGATGACCATTTTTCAAGATAGGAAGAAGAGAGAACTCAAACTATCTCAACAAGACTACATTAAAACAGTATTGGACAAATTTGGTATGGCAGATGCTAAGCTTGTATGTGTCCCCTTAGCCTCTCATTTTCAATTGTCTTCTCAATTGTGTCCGAAAATGAAAGAAGATAAGGAGTTTATGGACAAATTTCCATACAAATCTGCAGTTGGGAGTCTTATGTATGCGATGGTGTCTACTCGTTCAGATATTGCTCATGTTGTGGGAGTGGTGTGCAGATTTATGGCTAATCCGAACAAACCACATTGCGAGACGGTCAAGTATATTTTACGATATCTCAAGGGTACTTCAGATTTTTGTTTATGTTTTGGGAAGGGTAAGACACACTTGCAAGAGTTTACTGATTCTCATTTTGTCGGGGATTTAGACAAAAGGAAGTCTACTTCAGGTTATGCTTTCCAATTTGTTGGGGTAGCGATTAATTGGGCTTCTAAATTACAACATTCAATTGCTCAATCGACTGCAGAGGATGAATACATAGCTCTTTCTGAGGGAGCCAAGGAGATGGTATGGTTGCAACTCTTGTTCAACGAGTTGGGTTCGAAGCAATCAGATTTTGCCTTGTTTTGTGATAATAGCATTGCCATCTTTATGACTAAGCATCAAACATCTCAGTCCTGATCAAAACACATCAATGTACGTAGTCATTATGTTCGTTACATGATCGAAGAGGGCAAGTTTCATGTAGACAAAATTCACACCGAGGAGAACGTAGCTAATGTGCTCACCAAAGTTGTTAAGTGGGAGAAGTTCGTTTTCTATCGAGCTTCTCTCGACCTTTCCAATATATGATAGCAAGACTGAGTGGGGGAATCTACTTGTGTAGCAGTTCGTTGGCCTTCAAGTGCGAGATTGTTGGAAGTGAAGTCCAACGGACTCCTTCCTCTTTGCCTCCAAAACCTTTGGCTCTTCATCTTCTATTGTAAAGCTCTTAAAGAGCTGTTTGACTATCATTATTCTTGTGTCTTTTGAAGCTGCTTGTAGCTGTGTATGTACAAACCAAAATTGGTCATCAATATAATTGATTCCCCCGCCTTAAGTGTGGACATAGGCAATCTTGTGAACCACGATAAATTGTGTGTTTCTTTTTGTCCCTGTCTATGAATTCATTGGTTAATTTTTGCTCTTCTAATTCGCTTTAAAATACTAACAGAAAAAACAAATATATTTTATCTTTTAAAATATTATAAATTAATTTATTTTCATAATTAATATTATAAAATGATATATACTAATATTATAGATTATAATACAATATTATATTTAATTATAATAAACTTTTCTGGTTTACAAATAACTTCTCATTTATATGACTATATGTCAAATTATATTCTAATAAATTTTAAAATTTTAATATATATTCTAAATTAAAAAAGCAATCAAATTTCAAGTTTGGATAATATTTATATTAAATTTACTATATTCAGTTAACTCATTTAATAGTGATTGAGAATTCTATCTCTTTAATGTTGTTGTATTGTATTGTATATCTTTATTCTATTCACCTCATTTTGTGATTAGCTCGTGCCTATTAGATTCTCAATAGAATTCTTGTTTATACAAAATTCTAACACATAGACATTAATTATCCACGTGTTTAATGAATGATAAAATAATTACTTACCATTGCATCCAAAAGAATCAAATTAACTAAGATTAATCAAAATAACTAAAATTAGTTGTTACTTTGTGTAAACATAACCAACAAAACTTATCAACAAAATTGAAGGTTTATTTTATATAATATTTTATTTTTTAGAATGTGATAAACAATTTGAATATCTATATATTTAAAAAGCTCTCATATAATTATTTACAAGTACTTGAATGCACACAATTAAGAATATTTGGAACCGGGACATTTGACTTTATTCATTGCTATATTTGCAAATCCGAAGTCCTTTAGGGGAAGAGCACCAATAGATAACATAGTTCTAATAACCGTCAACTTACTGTCATGTTGACCCCCCAATAGCCGTCACAGTGAAAACACCATTAATAAATTTGTTTTGTACCAATAGCCGATCATTTTTTGTAATTAATTGGCTCATTTGTGCACAACTATTGGAACATTTGTCCCATTTGTGTACCACTATTGGAACATTTGTGCACCACTATTGGGACATTTGTCAACAAGTACTAGCGATTTTGAGTTGACGGTTACTGGAACATCTTTAGTTAGGTATCAGGCGACACTTTGAAATGTGTACTTTCTGACCTTTGTGCGTATAACTGATTCCACAGCGTGCATTGTTACTACCCAGAAGCTAGATCAATAGCTATAAGCAGTTAAGTCGCATACGAAGACAACTAAAAAAAAATCAAAATCCGATGTACCGTTTAGGATCTGTGGGTGTGCGAAGTTAGCTATGACGGCTACTGGTGCTCATCCCCTATGCATATTGCAAAAGTTTCTTTTTTTCTTGTTCTCGAAGATTCTGAAGATGTTCGGTGTCTCCTCACTTGATAACTTGGTGGTTGCTTATGTCCCTTATTCATGGGAGCTTAGTGTAAACCTCTATCCTTTGCATTGTGCCACACAAGCGAATGTATTTTTTCTATTAACTGCAATGTAGGGTTTTATGAGAGGGAAAAATTATTAGAGTGTTAATAAAATTAAAATAAATCCTCCTAATTTTTAGATTTAGGATTTAAGGAGGTGTGTTTGGGGTGGTCTTTATATTTTTCTTCCATCCACTTCTTAATATTTTGATTGTCGATGTAATTCATCTATTAGTTTTAAGTTTATATCAATATCTTTTTAGATTTAATTATAAATTGTAGATCTAACATTCTTTATTGCTAATAATAATCATGAGACTGTCAACTTTTTGAAAATTTGGAGCTTAAAATTTTAAGTATGTCCATTATTACAAAATTCATAAGACCCCTTATTTATAAAAAGTACGGAAAATTCTCAACAACACACCCTTTGAGATGTTTTAGAAAATCCCTCTCCATGGGACTTAGTTATTCTCATTTGGGCTTGATGAGTAGGATGGGGGATATACTATTTTGTGTGCATAACTACCCCTATTTGAGCTCAAAATTTGAGGAAGTGAAAAAATACACTAAAGGGGGTGATAAGCAAGATATTGTGTGGGTGCTCTTATGAATTGTTTGCCTATCCAATACATGTTGTTTGTCCCACATAAGTATATTTAGTACGACTTATGTGATTTATTAAAGTAATCGGGATTTGATTTTTTAAGCATTAGAAAGCAATAGTAGTGGAAACGCATTGAATGTCATGTGACTACATTGCTCATTCCACACAATGTGCACATTGGTTGCTTGAGTATTTATAATGGTGTTGAAATCTTAGTGGATGCCAAATGATTATGCTACGCATCCCACAAATTTCCCATATTGGTGGTATAAGCATGAAAAAAATATAGATGGGGCATTGGGAGGATAAGTTGTTCGAGTTCCATCCCCATATGCAATGCTTATCAATGGAAGATCAAAGTTTGTTGGAGGTTCTATCTCTCTATACAACTACTTGATTATAGTCATGATAGTGACAAGGAAATTAATGTGCTCTATGTGATGTAGGATGTCCAAATAAATTATAAGATCTATTAGTCCATAAACGATGTTGTATTAGTTTAACCAAACATGTTTTTGTTCTTGATCACTCAACTTAGGAACAAGTCCACAAAGATAGGGTAGTAGATCCTACTAAAGAAAATAATTCTTTATCCCTTCCTTCTAGGACAAATAGTTCCCTTTTTCTAAGGTGACGAAAAAATAGTGAATTGTGGTACCAAAAAACATGTTTACAAGCCCATAATAGAAATTTATCTTAGTTGATTGCATTACCCCCTCATTTATAGATTCAAAGTTTGACAATTTATCATTAGTGTGTGTTTACAATGATGATTGCATAAAAATCCTAAATGAGTAGAATATGACACATTATAATTAGTACAATAACAATTCTATTTAGAGGGGCATATAGAAGCCCTAGAAAGTCTATTTCAAATCATGCATGAAGGTACCATATGTAGAAAGAATTTAGTTCGTATATAACATTGTGAAATCAACTCTTAATTACTTATAAAAAATGGATAAGTAGAACAAAAGTTATACTTGTTTCTAAAAGCACACCTTAAAAATGAAAAGAATGCACGCCCAAGTAACATGTAGCTACCTTGCAAAGAAACTTTAATTAGTCAAAATAAATATGAAAGCCACTCACGTCAATAAGGGAGGGTCCCATCTTGATGCAATATTTACATTGTTATAGTTGATGCCTTCAGCATAGACCCACAAAATGTATATATAGAGAGAGATGAAGGAAATTCATGAGCCATGTGAGGATTATCATCATCACTAAGTATAATAGCATTATGTATAGTGGAATAAGGTGTAAAACTGTTATCACTAGAAGTATTGCTATCAAATATCATACACAAAGTATGGTCATTATGGATCTCATTAACAAATTCAAAGTAAATATTCCAATAGAGAAGGAGAATGTGAAAAAGCTTTGGGAATGATGAAAAATCTGCAACATATTGAGATAGTGTATCTCTCAAACATGGAACACTCTTTTTCGAAAAAGTATACATGTTTTTAAAGGTAATAGAGTTTTGTGCAACAACTTATGAAAACATATTTAGATCCTTGAAGCATGTAATAATGGAAGCCAAGGGCAATAAATGATTACAAACCAAGGTGAAATATTTACAATGAAGCCCAAAAAATGTGAGATGGGATCTAAAAGATGATAATGAAATGAGGGTTGACCACTAGGTGAAGTACTAAAAGCACTATAAGAAATAAAATCTAAATAATAATGGTAAAAATCAAAGAATGTAGATCTACGTAACTAAAAAAAGATATTTCAAACCCAAGGGATTGACATGTAAATCTTGAGTTCACCAAAATCAAGAGATTAAAAAGGGCCTCTTTAAAAAATCTAAAATATATTGATAAATGATGTTAATTAAATGTGCATGATATTGTAGATATGATGTAAGCTAACTAAGATTAAAATTAAATATGTGATCAATTGAATTGAGAGAGTTACCTGGGTTGTATACCTTGCGATGTGAACTTTAACTTATTACATATTGTGAAAAAGGATTGGTATATGAGATCTAAGATTTAATTATGGATTAGGGAGTAAAGATGATTGAATTTTGGTCATCTAAGAGTCTAGTCATATTATCTTCCTAGTGGCAAAAGTGGATCCTTGATACTTGCAAGAACTGTTTATCACATGCAAGCATTTAATACTTTTAATACCTCTTTATATGTCCTTAATCTTATAGTATGTGTAGGTTATGAGTGGCAAGATTTTGTTTGACTACTTTTAACTATATTATTTGTGTTATATGATCATTGTTGTATTATTATTTAGATAATTAAGTCATCGTAGACCTATTATATTTAGGTATCTAAATTGACCTAAGTGACATCCAAGGCACAAGAAGACTATATATAAGAGCTAATAGCTAGTTAATTATCACCAAAATGTGAATTTTTGTTCTTAATTGGATATATTTGGAGGTTTCCACTCTTGAAGCAACTTATCATTCTCAAGCAATATCAAGGATTTGTAGTGTATTTCCTATTATATTCTTCTCTTGTACAAGTTATTTCATTAACCTCTTACCATCACACACATTGCAATCACCACCATCAAATCTACTTCAACCATTAGCTTTTTTTAATTCCACAATATTGTTTCTTTTTATCGATAATATGAGTTATTATATTAAATCATGAAAAAGGTAATATATTGTCAAAAAAGATTAACTTCAAACCACCAAACCACCACCGATACCACCCTTCACGACCTGCCAAAATCACCCTGCATAAACCAAGAATCAAAAACCACCACCCAACATAACCATCAAACCCACCACCCCAAACCTGAATTACAGTTATCTGAGCTCAAAAAATGCTCGTTACAACAGTATCCATCAAGACTTGACCAATTGAAAACAACCACAGACTACACCAAAGATTTAACATAAAGTTTTTAGATACGAAAAAAATAAAAAAAACCATGATACAGAGCCAACTTAAACAAAGGTACCTGGGATCAAAGCCAGAGCATTAACATCCCTTGTCTTCCTCTTCCTCGACCGCAAAATGTGTCACTCCACCAGTCCCGCTTCCTCCTATGCCTGTTTCAGAGTCGCTTCCACCTCCATGAGTTGCACAAAGACCTTCAGAGCTTCCCAACCTCTTCTTGCTTTCACCCTACATCATGCCTTAACTTCATCTTCTTGCCATCTGATAAAAGGAAAGTATCTTCCTTGGAAGTCCTAATGATAATTTGGAATTCCTTCACGCACATCGAATCCCTCACCCAACACTGCCCACTTAATAATCAAACCCATACCTAATAGGTATTCCTTAGGGACAATTGCCTCCATTACCTTTGTGATAGGCTCCACCGAGCTCTCCAAATCCAAACCCCAAGCCATAATGAGGGAATAAACGTCCACGTTTGTCCTATAATGGTGGCTTACTACTCCAAGGTCCTCCCCTAAAATAAATTTCACACTCTGCGTCAATCTCTCATCATCAAACAGAAACATTCCTCTCAACCCCCTATCTATAACACATCTGAGGAAAGGACACAATTTTTTCTTCATTTTCAAGGTGAAATTTGCTTCATTTCTATACCTATAGTGCCACCACCTTACTACAAAACCTTGCACAACTCTACTTTGTTGCTTGAGAAGAAGGGAAAGGCAATGATGAAGACAACTCAACAATCATAGCAATCTAAAAAGCTCACACCAACTTAAATGCTCTATACAACCATCTCATCGCCGCCCTTCTTTATTTATTCATCCGCACACATAAACAAACCGAGTTCATTAATTCATGTATAAATGCAACGTACATGTCACTTAAGTTGCAAAACTTGCAATTACATCCCACTCTGTCCTTTGTGACGCCACACCCCTAGTTTGAATTCTTTCCTTTCGCATTCAACTTCGGTGAAGAATCAAGAAATCACCAACCTCAAGCAAAAGATCTGTTAATGTCATATGTTACCTAAGCCGACCAACTAACATCCTCATCAACACTACCCCACCACCAAGTTGTGAATGGATCCATATCACAAGCCACGTTGGACAAAAAATCTGCCACCCCATTCCCTGCCCTCTTAATATGAGATATTTGAAAGTCATGAAAAAAGTTTAACTTTGAGTGGATAATTGGGATGAATTTACTTATCTGCCAACTTGGAGTAGAGCCTTTCGAAATTGAATCAACAATAATTTTAGAATCACCTTCAAGATGTAACTTCGAGACCTTTCAATTACAACCCAACTCTACCGCAAGTAAAGTTACTTGTGTCTCCACCTCATTGTTAGTATCGTCTTGAAGTCGTTGCACTCCTTTCATTACATTTTTTCCTTTCGCATCACAAGCCACACGACCAACCCCTGATATACTCGAGTTGTCTCTTGATGCCCCATCAAAATTAACTTTAACCCATCCTTGCTCCGGTTTAACCCACACGTAGTCTGAGACCCTACCTCAACTGAATCAACTCCAAACTGCCCATGAACAAACCAATTCCACAATATCGTTACTCCTAAACTAACAAACAACATTTTTCATTTTGTAAAAAATAAAGAACCTCCATTAACCAAAAAGTCTTTTAAATCCCTTAAATACGAATACTCCATCCATGCTGAGATTTACTCTAAAAGCCCCATTAAAATTCAATTTTACAATATTATCCACTAAAAAATTCCATTACTAAGTTCTATCCCTTTTCTATCTCTTTTGTTTACTTCTTTTTCTTTTAAAAAAAAATTAAAAAGAAATTAAACAAAAGAATCATATTGATCTACTAGTACTATATTAATAAAAAAATCCACTTTTATCACATCACTCATGGCTATTGAAACTTTAGAGAGCACCTATCATTTGGAATTCATGGCGTATGAAACTAGTATTCATCATGCATATACGTGGTCAAAATTTATAAAGGCCGCCAAGAAATTATTTTGTCAAATTTGTGTTCACTTAGGTAAATAAATTGACTGCACCCCACTTACTGTCTCCCTCGCTTTTTCACTGCACCCAACTTACCTCTTTTGTGTTCTTTTTTACCGCACCCCAGTTACCGATTGGCTTGGGAAATGATTAGCAATGGAAAAAATGAGCTATTTTTTAAAACGTACTATAATGTTTTCATTAGTCCGTAGTAGTTATATTTATTATATATTAAAATATAATAATTGCAAATTATTTGACTTATGTTTTCTTTTTAATTTTAAAATAGTAAATTGGACCTTTCTCATTGATATCATTACAATAAGAAAGTGGAGTGACGGCTAGTATAAAGTGCATTTCACAAAGTAACGTCCTACAATAATAATGTGCTCATTTATATGTTTTTTTCAAAAATTGATGTTTATAGGTTTTATGCATTCCACAAAGCAATGTCCTCCAACAACAACAACAATAATGTACACATTTATAATGTTTTTAAAAAAATTAATGTTTATAGGTTAAATGAATTGTTTGTGATTCTTGTAATCCTCGATTATGCTTTATTCAATACCAAATAGAAAGGAATTGTTTGAAACTAGTGGGAAAAGGTATTGCTTAATTTCTTTAAAAAAGATTAAATAAAAATTTAAGAAATATATATTTTTAAAAAATTTATGGGTTGAAAAGAGATATTATAGATGGTTAAGTAGATACTAGGAATCACACTTTGGCGTGCAATGGGTACGTCAAAGAGGTGTGGAAGGTCAAAGGAAAAAAATTGGTGTATTTTGCATACAATTGTTTAGTGTGTAAGTTCAATTGGTAGGACATTTAAAAAATGATGATGTTTGTACAACTAAGCTCTCAATCAAGAAGTGATAGCTTAAAATCAACTATGCATCCGATTGTATGGTTATAAAAATGACTAAAAACAAAAACTAATTAGGAATATAACTATGTCTATTACCAACAAGATCATGTTATGTTTGCAATAGGTGGAAAGGGAGATAGATATATATAAATAGGTAGAGAGGGAGGGAGAGGAAAGGAGAGAGGAGAGAGAAGTAGAGAGATATAAAAGAAGGGAGTGATAACAAGAGAGGGGGGAAGGGAGAAATACGGACAACGAGAGGGAGAGATAAGGATATAAAGGAAAGATAGAGAAATAATTATAACTTGAAAAAGATTGAGGGAGAGAGAGAGAGAGAGAGAGAGAGAGAGAGAGAGAGAGAGAGAGAGAGAGAGAGAGAGAGAGAGAGAGAGAGAGAGAGAAGGATATAGAGAGAGAGTAGGAGAAATGAAGTGAATAAAAGATATGAGATATAGATAGAGAGGGAGAGGGAGAGATGGGAAGATAGAGCTAGAGGGAACAAGAGAGAAGAAGAGAGAGGGGGGAGAGATAGAGATAGAGATAGAGATAGAGATAGAGATAGGGACGAAGAGTGGCATATATTGGATTCAGGGATCACTGAGAGGGGGGGCGTGAATCAATGATCTACCGGTTAATAGATTTTCAAACTTAACTTTTAACCACTAGAAGCAAACACTTAAAACTGAAATGCATAATAATGAAACAAACAACCACAATATCATAACACCAGATTTTTATGTGGAAACCCAAATGGGAAAAACCACGGTGGGATTTGAACCCACAATATTATTCCACTATGGCCAGTAGCAAAACAATATTACAAAATGGGAATGCACAAACATTCAAGCACACTGCCTAGAGCTCACTACTCAATTACAATAACTTGGAAGGGTACAACCCTCAGGGAAGTCTCAATGACTTACACAACTATAAAAGTGATGAATTACAATGTATGAACTCTGAGATAACATCTACTATGCTTAGATGAGTTTCGGTTAAGTGCAAAAATACTGACTAGATCACCTTCTCTGTTTTGCCCTGTACACTATCTCAATCAGCAACCAGATCAAGAATGCACACGTGAAACTGCGCCAAAATGGATTCTCGATCACCTCTCACTCGCATACAATCATATCATCCATCAAAAAGATCATCCACGCCAAACTTATATATCGGCAACCACAAAATAGATCATACATCATGTTGGCCTGAAGGTGTAACGTGTAGTTACATGTCGGCTTGACCAGATTCAAAAAGATAAATGTGGATCACCAAAATAATGTATCTAAGTTGGCCCAATCAACAAGAACATGATTCAATGCACGCAATCACCAAAAATTTTCTAGACCCAAAAATGCTCTGTTCATCTTGAAATACCGGTTAACACCTATTTTCGGATAAGATGAATTACGACCATCGGATCGGATCTCCATGAAGAGTTGCCATCAATGGCAACCCTAAGCCAATAATCATCCATTAGAAACCACTAGAAATTACCGAAGACGACCAGATGAGTGTCAATTGCCAACAACATTAAGATGGGAGATTTTTTTCTTCAAGTGTGAAGAAGACATTTTATTATTGGAATTCAAACTGGAGACTATGCTAAGTGTCTTCATTGGAGATCTGGAGGCCATCATAGCCATGTTCGTCCCATTCGCCATAAATGAATGGAGTAATGGTTGTCCAATTTTGGACAATAATCTATTGATTGCATGAGGGCATGATGACACATTTATTGCTAAGGACCATGTGTGAAAGTGTGAGACATATTGAGATAGATATGGGTAGGAGAAACAAGGAGCCTGTGAGTGAGAAAGAGCAATAGATAAATAGGGGATAGATAAATAACGAGATGTAGAAAGAGGGAGTGACACACATAGAGAGGGAGAGATAAAGAGAGATATGGATAGAAAGAGGGAGTGACACACATAGAGAGGGAGAGATAAAGAGAGATATGGATAGAAAGAGGGAGTGATAGAGATATGCATAGAGAGAGAGGATGGTAAGGAGAGAGAGAGAGAGAGAGAGAGAGAGAGAGAGAGAGAGAGAGAGAGAGAGAGAGAGAGAGAGAGAGAGAGAGAGAGATTTACAATTAATTTTAAAATTATCATTTTTAAAATTCATAAAATATTTATTCTCTAATACAAATAAATTATAAAAAAAAAAAAATTCAACAATGACCAATTATAATTTTAGAATAAGTTCAAACTAAAATCTAGATTTAAAAGCAACTTTCTATTCTATTTTATTCTTTTTGCATGCAAATTATTTTATATTACAATTTTTAAATGATTAGTAAATTAAATGTATCAAATATCAAATAGACATATATTAAATAAAAAATATTCTACATTATTTAAAAAATAACTTTTAACAAGAAAAACAACTCGAGAGAGAGGGGGGGGACAAGATTACAATTAATTTTAAAATTATCATTTTTAAAATTCATAAAATATTTATTCTCTAATACAAATAAATTTAAATTAAATTAAATTTAAAAATAAATCAACAACGACCAATTATAATTTTAGAACAAGTGCCACGTGGTGGCAAGTACTTGCCATCATAGTATTGTAATAAAAATATTTGTTCTAGTTTTTAATTATTATAATTTTGAATTGTAATAAAAATATTTGAATTTTTAATTATTATAATATTTTTGTAAGGGAGGAGATTTGACCCCTCCAAGATGATGAATCTTAGAAGGCAAATCAGTTTGTCGTTACCTCTTTGAACTGGCGCTAAGATGAGCCAGGGGATAACAAGTAACTACACTAACTATGATATAAAAGATAAATAACAAAATTATAATGCAGGAACAATTAATACATAGAAACTGAATTTACAGGATGATACAATGTTGAAAGCAGGTTATACCTTTTAGTTGGGGAACTCTTGGGTTTCGGACAACAGCACGTCGTGTTGTCATCCGTACGGCCCGCAGACAGAGAAAGTCCTGAAATCTAACTTTGTACACAGTTTTCTGAGCGTGGAACCTATACGTCACCTGCACACACTGAGACGGGGGAAATTGTTGGGGCTATATAGGGGCCTACCTTAGTCAAACCCCCATTTAGGTGTTTCCACCGCCACGGACAACCAGATAGATTGATTGGAAAGATAAATTGGAAACTTGGTAAATTGGAAAATTGGAAATATGCGAATAGAAACTATGCTACGCCTAATGGAAGCAAACTTCTATTACATGCATTAAATATTAAAAATATTGGAAATGTGAGAAATAATGAATTCACCTAGATGATAGATACAATCAACAATGCAAAGGACTCGTTGCGTGTAAGTAAAATATATAAAAGAGAAGACGAGGCGTGAGGCCAAACCCCTCCTTATTGATGGTACAAATGTGGAGAAGCTCATGATAGTGCTTGTTGGTAAGAGCTGCCACAAGATAGTTGCAGCTTGATGTTGGTAGAGTATGTATCCAAGAGCATGAAGAGAGCAATGAGAGTGTGAGAGTGCAACCCAAGTCCAAGATCCAAAAAACCCAAATTGGGAACCCTTCAAAATGAGCTAGGAAGGGCTTTTTTAACTCAGAAGAGGCGCGGAGAGTCGTTACGGTGAAACGTGAGCCAAAGGACACGCGTTGGCCAACGTTCAACTCTCTACCAGATTCGAGATTCCACCAAATTTTCAAGACATTAGCGCGGCGCGCGGATGTCCCCACGTCGCGCTTCTGTCCATCCAAAAATAGGCCCAAAGGAGCTTTCAAGGCATTTCGAGGCACTTTGTCTTTCGAACCCATGATGCCAACATAATATTATTTTGATCATAGAATCATCATAAATGCACTAGGTGTCATGCATAAGTGTCTTAAATGCACTAGGCGCATTTTAGGACGCTACATTTTGCCCCCACTTTAGTGGACTGATCAGCTGTAGGGATCAGTCACACTAAAGTAGTTTGGAAAGATATGTTCAAAAAGCTCATGAAGTGCAATAGATGCAATAAATACTTAGCCAAAAAGGATACTGTAGAAATTACAGAGGTTGAGTCAGCGATCACGAGCAATGCCCCCCAGTATCCACAAGGAAACCCAATATTTGGTATTACGAATTCCATACTGCAAGATTAGAAAAGTTGTCAACACGGAAAACAGAGGAAGCTACTTCGGTGAGAGGAATGCTTAAGCAATGTTAGTACAGATAGAAGAGAAAAATCAGATGAAGGCGAGTATATGCCCCCTCGTGTTTTACCCCCAGTAAGGCAGGGAAAATAGGAAGGAAAATGAGTCAAAATTATCCAAAAATGAGCAGAAACAATCTCGGGCAAAAATTAGGCTATATACTCGAAAGTGGGCCCCAAGAAGGGTCATTGTTACTATTCACTGCGGGCGTTCTAGCTGAGATTTGCATAGAGTCTGAGCAAAAATGGCACGCAGATGAGAACTTAGGGCTAGCAGGATTGAGGAGTTGCGGACTGCGGTCAAGCAGGGTAGTGAGCCCGACCAGGTATGACTCAAAACATGCCTTGTTTTGTATTTTTAGTGTTTTTTTGGAGTATTTTATTTGAACGGCTGCGCAGGAGTCCCTGGGATGCGTTGTTGTCCGGTTTGCGCACACGTGTCTCAAACAGGCATGTTCTTTTGGACGACGCGTTGTAGTCCTGAAAGGGCGTTGGCGTCCAGAAGACGTGATGTCGTCTTCTGGGTGCGCAAGCGTCGACCAATAAAGAGAAACTGGAACTAATGCAAAATTGTTTACGTGCAGACATTTCCTGAGATGTGGGAGCATACATCGGGGCACGAATTTCAGATGTTGTGGAGTCAAGCAGATGAGTTATCAATTGCCAATAGATGACTCCTCCGTAGAGTGGTCTTATGGTGGACATACATGTTACCCAAGTTTCAGTTCCATACCCCCATGCCATGGACATTGATGGAGAGGTGGGATGCGGACACCATGTCCTTCCAACTACCCATAGGAGAGATGACGATGACATTGATCAATGTATACCACATCCTACAGCTTCCTATCCGGGGGAGCGAGTGTCTCTAGTGATCCTTTCTGCAACAGAGCTGAGTAGACAACATGAATGGGCCCTGGGGTGGAGGGTAGACACCACATGACACGTATACCTATGAGCATTGGGTCAAGGATGAGTGTTGATTCCCTTGGTATGACACATCATGATTGCAACCATCGCATAGTGGGTATTGACAGACGGTCATGGTTCGGAGTTGGTTGTAAGTTTTGTCCCATTGATTCGGAAGATGGAGGAGAGGCAAATGGTGTATACATGGGGTCGCAGTATGCTGGCCCATTTATATTATGAGATCTCTTGGTATGTGCACCATGCGTAGCACAGTCTCACAGCTTGCACTCTCCTACAGGTCTGGGCCTTTGAGCACATCATATGCACGCGACCAGTTGGATTCCTGGTGTCGATGCCCTTAGACATGCCATGGGAACACACGTATCCACTATGACATGGAGGATGGCGGATGGGAGACCTCACCTACTAGAGGGTCACCTTCGACCAGTTTGGGATTGGAGACATGATCTGGTAGCCGTATCGAGACATGGGGGTCTGGGCCACAGACCGCACATGACTCTTATGGATGCAGAGAGACTGTTTCCTACTAGACTACCAGGACCATGTGGTGATGTCATACTACTGGCGGCAATGCATGCAATAGTTTGGGCAGGTGCATACTATTCCACGTGTTGCTCCTACCTATGCACGATCGGTCAGGAGTGCGTTACGACCTCAAGACATGCCTCGTCCTAGCCTTGGAGATGTACAAGACAATCCGTAGGGGAGTGATAACGCCGACATCGACCCACAACTTGATATAGATGATATCAGAGTCACACCAGGGTTCGCAAGCTGGTGAGGCAGAGTAGGTTCGACACCAATTGTTTTGCTAGGTGTTGAGGGAGGAAACGTCAGATCTCTAGGGGGAGACAATGATGACCAAGCCTCTATGAGCGATGAGAGTGAGAGGCCACAATGGAGACATCAGACGAGGAGTCTGAGTCTAGACCGAGCTGTACCGACGGCTAGGGCTCTTCGACCATCGCCAGTTGCAACACCAGCAACAACAACAATGACTATGAAGGGATCCTCCAGCAAGGTGCCTCCACAGGATCCAGACTGGCAGAGGGGTGATCCTGGTATGCACTTGTAGTTTCAATTGATGTACTTTAGTCTTTTCTTTGTATATGCATAGATGTAGAGATTTATGGACATGACGGATACTGATGTGAAATGTTTTGTGCCTGCAGAGAGCGTAGCCGAGTGGTTGAACTTCATCCACTAGGCGCTTGCAGAGGTCGTCCTTGATGTGCAAACCTGGGGTCCTGTGCTAGATGTCTATCAGCCCCTCCAATCAGCAGGGAGACATGTGCAACTGTTTGATCTTGTAGCACAACTACGGACAACATATGAGGAGGGTCAAGTGGAGCTTTTGCAGGGAGCGACACAACTAGCCATTATGACGGAGCAGTGGGATCATGCCTTGCAGGAGGTCCACACTGTCCTTGGAAAGAGAGACCAGGCAAGGACGTGAGTTGAGAGTGTCAAGAGGGCACATGATGCTTTGCAGAGTTGGGTCGATGACCTCTGGCGACAGGTGGACGTTGCACAGCAAGGCAACGTAGGTCACTTAGACCATCCTTGAGTGCGCCAGCTGATGGCAGACCTCGAGGCATTGCGCCGGCAAGAGATGGTGGCATGGGAGGAGTTGATGACACAACAGGAGATTGTTGTTGAGTTACAAGGAGAGCCGAGGGGCCTGTGATCGCAGAGCACTATGACTACGGGATCACAATCGACCTCAGTCAGACAACCTCCTCACCGAGATCATGATCCTCCAGCGCTAGCGACCTTAGGGACACGACCACGAGACCAGTCATGACACATTTTTTATTCATTCCATGTACAACATTGTTTTGGTATATGCACGTATGTATTTATGTATACCAGAGACATATATGACATCATCACGTGTTTTTGTAGTGACGTGATACATGTACATTGATAGGATACATTCACACACACACACACACACAAATATATGAGATTTCACATTGTGGTTCTATCTTGTGTTTTCATTCATCAATGTTGTGTTATTTTATATGCTCATATGATGGATGATTTAGAGTTAGATGCTTAACATGATTTAATTTACATATGTTTGTATGCATGATTAAATCTTATGATGATCTATATATATGACACATGTACATGTGCACACACACAGAAATGTAACAATGCATAGTCACTTCATAACACAAAGATGAATGTTGTGTCGATGAAGGATATGGGTCAATACGTGACCACCCCCCCCCACACATAGGCATCTAGGTATCACGTGCAAGACACATACTACGCATCTTCTATGTAGGTGTGCAAAATTGATCAGCTCTTTAAGAGGAGTGCCATCCATGGAGGATAAACCATAGGCATCCGAACCATAAACAAAGGTCATGTTGTACGAACCTAACCAATTCGGGATATATATCCCTCTTTGGTCAGGTGGTGCATTAACATTTCTGGGGTCTTCATAAAGAACTAGGTCTCCTATCTTAAAGGTTTGAGGTAGCACACTTTGGTTATATTGTTTGGATATAGACCTTTGATAAGATTGAAGATGTTGAAGGGCCTTTAAGTGACGCTCATCCAACAATTCAAGCTGATTTAAATGAAGAGTGCGATAGGAATCATTATCAATAACCCTTTTAAGGAGACCCGCAAAGAGGGAATCTCCCATTCAAGAGGCATAATAGCGTTGACACCATACACGAGGTTGTAGGGCGTCATCCTTGTAGCCATATGAACACTCGTGTGATAGGCCCATGACACGTATACTAACTGCAAATGCCAATCTTTACCGTGTTTAGTGATGGTCTTGCGTAAGATTTGTTCAATGGTTTTGTTAGATGCTTCTGCTTGACCATTAGATTGCGGGTAGTAAGGTGTAGAAAAGAGGTGTTGAATGTGAAATTTTTCAAGAAACTGCTTAATCTCTGTGTTCTTAAAAGGTGTACCATTATCAGAAACAAGGGTAGTAGGCAAGCCAAATCGAGAAATGATGTTATCCATGATGAGGCCACAAATCATATCAGCAGTAATCGATCTGAGCGGCACTGCCTTGACCCACTTACTATAGTAATCTGTAGCGGTGATGATGAAGACATGACCTTAGACAAAGGGGGAGATATTTTGTCAATGATGTCCAATCCCCAAGTATGGAAAGGCCACAGAGAGACCTGACTACGAAGCTCCTACGCAGGGGCTCTAATCAGGTTGCTATGTTGTTGACATTGGGGCACTTTTTGATAAAGGCAAAGGAATATTGTTCCATGGTTTTCCAATAGTACCCCATGTGGATCAGTTTGTGTATCAAAGATTTTCCTCCAAAATGCCCACCTCCAAAGCCTGAATGGGCTTCCTGAAAGGCAAGGGGGATCTCAGTTGTTGTTAGACATTGTAAAAGAAGACAGTTGTATGATCTCCTATAAAGAACATTAGATAGGATAATGTAATGAGCGACCAACTTCTGAATTCGCATGCGTGAACTTTTGTAGGCATCATCAAGAAAATTCCTGGTTTTTAAAATATTAAAAATGTGTGTGAACCATTCTCCCAAATCGACATGGGCACACATAAGGTCATCGAATTGAGCTTGATCAGATACAGCTAGAGAGTGGAGGACTTGTACCACAGTGGTATTCATCCTGACCAAAGTCGGGGCCTACAAGGGAAGCAACACTTTCCATTGCATCTGCATGACAATTTTCCCTCTGTGAGATACTATATATCGATCATGTAAGTAGTGAATTGCTTCGGTATGGTCAATACCAAATCCTTATACTGAGACAACTTCAAATTCTTAACATGATAGGCACCCGTCACTTGGTTTACGATAAGTTCAAAATCTCAGCTAGCTGATCGGCAATGACCTGCCCTTTGATTGACTTCAGATTTATGAAGTGCAAGTCAAATTTAGAGATCAACATCACCCACTTGGCCAGCCTTCCTAAGAGATCAGACTTTGCAAAGAGGTGCTTGAGGATATCATTTTTAGCAATGACTCATATTTTTGCATGGAGGATGTAGTGTTTCATCTTTTGAATCATGAAGACAAGAGTTAAGCACTGCTTTTCCACATCAAAATATTGAGTTTCATATCCTATTAAAGTGCAGTTGATGTAATAGACTTCTCTTTCCCACCCTTCATCATCATTTTGGGCCAATAATGTCGCCAAAGCATGAGATGAGGTTGAAATATACATGAAGAAAGGTCTATCAGACATAGTCGGCATCCGGATAGGAGGATTAGCTAGGTAATCCTTGATGGAATCAAATGCCTTTTGACATTCCTCATTCCATTTGAAATGGGTATCTTTCTTTAGCAATCATGTAAAAGGGAGGGTACAATCAACCAATTGTGCCACAAACCGACGAATGGCCTGGATATTCCCCTACAAGCTACAAAGCTGAGAGACATTATTAGGTGGAGGCATGTTCATAATAACATTGATCTTATCCATATCTATTTTGATTCCTCGATGAGAGACAATGAATCCTAGGAGCTTCTCGCCATCAACACCAAAGACACACTTAAGAGGATTCAGTCTCATTTTATACAACCAGGGTCTTTCAAAGACCAAACAGGGATTTTCAATATGCATTTCACACGCTACGGATTTTACCAAGATATCATCGACATAGTCTTCTAAGACCTTATGGATGAAATCATGGAATATCAAGGTCATGGCTCGTTGATAGGTCGCTCCTACAATCTTCAACCCAAATGGCATGATGACATAGCAAAAGGTCCCCCAAGGGGTTGTGAAAGCAGTTTTATATTGATCTTCTGGGTTAATACAAATCTGGTTATGACCCGAGAAGTCATCCATAAATGAGAATAAATCATACCTCATAGTTGAATCCACGATCATATCGATATTTGAGAGAGGAAAGTCATCCTTTAGGGAGGCTTTGTTCACATCCCAAAAATCAATGCAAATACGGATGTGACCATAGGGTTTGCTTCTCTATCTCGACCTTGACTAATAAAGCCTCCTTAGGATTCATCTTTCAAATCTTTTGCTTCACTGTCTTAGCGTCAGGACTAATCACAATGTTGTGTACCACAATGGACTCATCAATGCCATACATCTCCTCATAAGACCAAGAGAAGATGTCGAGGCATTGATGTAGCAAGTTAGAATATTCTTTGAATTCTTTGGAGGATAAGCATTTTCCCACTTTATGACCTTGTAGGGAGTCTTATCACTCATCATGACGTCAGTAGTTTCTCCACTAAGGAGCTTACTATGGTCTTCTAGATGAGGAATAGACATTTGTTCTCCATTGCGAGATAGAGGTGCCCCCTACGAAATGGATTCCCCAAAGTATGCCCGAGCATTCAAGCAATATGAGAATCAATGTTTATGATGGTAAGAAGGTAGCCCATCACATGCACCCAAAAATTCCTTCAAGGATTCTTTCGAAGGGAAAAGATCCAAGGGAATCTCATTAGGTGATACACCAACACCGATGAGTTCTAGATGAATAAGCTTTAAAGGAAGGGGATCGACTAAAATCATGTTAACAGTTAACCATGGTTTTGCCTTTCGACTCGTATGACGTTATCCTAGTCCAATGTTGTGGCAACGAGGTTCAGGGTCCAAAGGAATTTGAATACCTTGTTCATTAGGTCCACAACCCTTTCCATCATACCCAAGCTGAGACACAAGCTTGTAGCTAGGACCATAGATGTTTTGTAATTCTTTGAATGATGGTGGTTTTGTATAGAAAAAGGTGATCGACATGATAAGCATCACTTGGCTTTATAGATGCATAATCATCTTTTGTAGCCGAGGTGAATGAAATCTTAGGAAATCTTAGATGGACGGGGTCTACTTTGTACTCACCAACATGAGATTCGGTAAAATCCAAAGAACCCCAATTGTCACCTAAACATGCATTCACTTTTGAAGGTGATTTAGCTGGGGAAGGTTTTATAGGTGTAGACTCCAGCGTTTTCACCTTAGGAGTATCTACCTTTGGGGATTTTTCTTTTGAAAAATCCTACTTCTTAGGTGATTTCTCCTTTTTAACAACTTCCTTAGTGACTTATTCCCTCTTGTGCTCTTCCTTTTTAGGGGATGAGACAAAAGAAAAAGTTACGATTGAAGAAGACAAGGTGGGTACATAATTTTGAAATGAAGGTGTGATAGAAGCCTGACCGACTGCGGCTATTTGACATAACTGCATAGCCTTAGGATCAACCTTAATTGTGACAACCTAATTATTAGCCACAAACTTCATAGATCCATGAGTGTAGATGAAACAACTCCTAAATCATGTAGCCATGGTCTACCTAAAAGAAAATTGTATGATAAAGGGCCTAACATAACATGCACAAGGGTTGGAATAGTGACTGGTCCAACCTTCAAGGACAGTATGACAGTCCCCACAACAGTCTTACCACTGTCATCGAAACCTTGGATGAACAAGGAGGAGGCTTCCAAAGAATTTGGGTCCACCTTGATCTTTGGTAACAAGTCTAAACCACAAACGTTTAGTGCCAAACCTATATCAACAAGTGTTCATCTAATACCAATGCCATTCATATGAACAATGATCATTAACGTATATGCTAAATTTCGTACTTCGGGAGGTAAATCCCAAAGTGAGATCTTAGTCAGAGTAACCTTAAGTTGCTCGATAAGATCATAATCACTTGGTCACTTGTCCAACGACAAAGGTGCCTTAGGAAGGATAGGTTGGGAAGGAGGTAGAGAAGTTCGAGGTGGTTCAGGAACTTGTTTATTATTCTGAGTGTTATATGTGTGAGCAATAGTATTATAAGATGGTTGCTTGGATTGCATAAATCTAGTGTATAAATCAAAAGCTTCTCCTTTGAAAGGTTTTCCATTAATGGTCTTGACTTTCTTAGGAGAAGGACTTGCCACTGTCATATGGATGTATGGTCTCTTAGGCCTTTATGGGGCCGTAGAGACAACAATGACATTCACATACCCTTCATTTTTGCATGAGGATGTCGTTGAGGATAACTCACCTTTTACATCTCTTTTAGGAGAAGGTTCTTCAAGGAAGTCATCCAAGACTTCATCTAGCATATCAAAATCATCCTTCGAGAATGCCTTATCAAAGGCATCAAACTCCAAAAAGAAGAGATCTGACATTAAGCATTCACGTCGGGTTCACCAAAATGTAAGGGAGGAGATTTTCCCCCTCCAAGATGATGAATCTTAGAAGGAAAATCAGTCTGTCATTACCTCTTCGAATTGGTGCTAAGATGAGTCAGGGGATAACAAATAACTACACTAATAATGCTATAAAAGATAAATAACAAAATTATAATGCAGGAACAATTAATACACAAAATTTGAATTTATAGGATGATACAATGTTGAAAGCAGGTTATACCTTTTAGTCAAGGAACTCTCGGGTTTTGGACACCAGCGCGGGGCACGTCACATTGTCGTTCATACGGCCCGCAGACAAAGAAAGTCCTGAAATCCGACTCTGTACATAGTTTCCTACACGTGGAACTTGTATGTCACCTACACACACCAAGACATGGAAAATTGGTGGGGTTGTATAGGGTCCTACCTCAGTTAGACCCCCGTTTAGGTGTTTCGACCGCCACAGATAACCAGATAGATAGAGTGGAAAGATAAATTGGAAACTTGGTAAATTGAAAAATTGGAAATATGCAAATAGAAACTATGTTGCACTTAATGGAAGTAAACCCCTATTGCATGCATTAAATATTGGAATTATTAGAAATATAAGAAATAATAAATGCACCTAGATGATGTTGCCATTATGGATGAATTGATTATGTGTTGCATTGATGTTTTGTCATTGATGTCAATACTAGCTGATATGGATGGTTACCGACAGACAAGTTTTGGTTATCGGTAGAAGATCTAGTGTTACCAATAGAAGATATTATCTGTTGACACTTCCAGCATGTCTGGATCGGTGAAGTATATTGGATTTCATGAGTTATATGCTCCATGAGTAGGTGTTGGTCAATTGGTATTGGCTTGATAATTGGATGTTATCATACACTCTGGTAAACCCTCACTGACACTGGTTTAAGGCTTTACCGACAGAGCTTTCATTGAGGAATCATGACACGATGCACAATTGGTGTTGGTACAACTTCTTTGAGGATTTCAGGATGTTGAAGATGTTCTTTGATCGTACTTCAAATGCTTGAAGACATTGCTTTGGCGTGGTGGACCCATAATAGTTCTGGTACCTATCTAGGTTATGGATTGGTATCATGCTAACGTGTACTATACACGTTACTTGGATGATTCGAGATGATTTATGGATTTATTATTATTGTTTTGGTCTTAAGCCGACATGGCATATCATTGTAAATAGAATTATGTAATGATATTATTGTAATATCTTTAGGTGGCCGACCTAATTGGTTTAGGTCTTAGGGTTTGTATAATAAGAGATAGAAACTCTTTGTAAATAATCATGGTTATTGGAAAGGTCACGGTCAAGGAATGTAATGTGTGAAGATTGTAATATCATTTAGGCAGAGGAGTTGATTGATCATTGGTGATCGAATTGTATTTAGAAGAGGATTTAGTCCTCCGACATTGAGCTTAACTGGGATTATAATCAGGCATAGTAGATGCTATTTCCAGCAATTCACTCTATTGGATTGTTGTCCATTTATCTTGAGAAGGTTGTAGCCTCTCTATAGTCAGTGAGAATCTTTTGTAATGAGCAGTACACTCTAGGCAGTGTGCCTTCCTACAAGTGCATGCCCCTCATTGTAAAACATACTTTCTACAGAAGTATCATCTGACTGTGGGTAGGCTTCCCATCGTGGTTTTTCCCTTTCTAGGTTTTCCACTTACAAATCATGGTGTTATGTGGTATGGTTTCTTTGCATTGATTATCTGGTTAATTGTTAAGTTGTATTGTTTACCGATATCTGTTCCTACCGGCATCTGTCTGTGCTTTACCGGTTCTTGATTTGTTTAAGGTTGTATTGTGGATTAAAAGTTATAATCTGTTAATAGTTGATTCACCCCCCCCCTCTCAGTTGTTCACTAGTTATCCTAACAATTGGTATTAGAGATTTGGTCCTCTTTTGTAGAAGCTTAACCGCTTGAGGTAGATCCTATGCCAACTAACACTTCTAAACCACCAACAGCTATTTTTCAGAAGAGAAATCCCTAAGCTTGATGGAACAAATTATGGGATATGGAAAATTTGAATGGAGACTCATATTATATGTCTTGGCAATGATATTTGGGAGATCACTGAGAAAGGATACACACCTTACGATCCGACATCTAGCAATCCTGCTCCTGCAGACTTGGATAAGAATATTGAAAATGATTGCAGAGCTAGAAAAGACCTCTTGTGTGCACTTACTGATCAATAGATTATGGGATTGACTGACAAATCATCGACTAAGGTTATATGGGACAAATTGCAAATTCTGAATGAAGGTGACCCTACTGTCAAAATTGCTAAACTTGACGGTTATCGAGTAAGGTATGAAAACTTGAAAATGGATGAAAATGAAAGAATTGTTGTGTTTATGGAAAGAGTAAATGAGATTGTTATGGGAATTCAATGTTGTGGAGGATTTCTAAGTGAAGATGAAATAGTTTTCAAAGTCTTGAGATCCCTTCCACCAGCTTACAAGATGAAGGCAAATGCAACTAATGAGTTAAGAACAGTGGCAAACACTTCAGTCAACAGAGACATTCTGATTGGGAAATTATCTGCTTTTGATCTTGAAGCATTTGGATCGTCTAGAGTTGTAAATTCTAAACTTGCTTTTCATGCATCATCATCAACATCTACCGGCAAAAGTGATTGGAGAGCCTTATATGCAAAAGAATTGGAAGACATGAGGAAAGAAGATGAAGAGCTTGAGCAACTTGAAGCCTTTTTTGCTAGAAGAATACCTAAAGGTCCAACTGGAAGTAAGTATGAAGGAAAAGCACCTTTTAAATGTTTTGCATGTAATAAGATTGGTCATTTTGCATCTAGATGTCCTGAAAGGAATGCAAGGTTTGAGGAAAGAGTTAAGAAAACTTTTAAGCCTAACTCGAATAGATATAGATTCAAGAAAAGTAAATAATGCTACATAGCAGATGAGGAAGGAGTAACTGATGACTCTGGAGATGAACCGACAGAAGACTCTGCTAGTGGATTTGGAAGTGGAAAAGAATGGGTGTTCTATGCTTTGAAGGAAGATGAACCAGAATCGGCTATCAAAAATGAAAATAAGGCCCTGGCAAAAAAAGTTGAAGATAAGGATGAATGGGTAATTGATAGTGGATGCTCACATCATATGACTAGAGATAAAAGAAAAATTTTGTCCCTGCAAGAATACAACAGTGGTCAAGTCAGATTTGGAGATGACAAGGCATGTATGATCAAAGGTAGAGGTATTATTTCTTTGGATGACAAGAATAACACTGATAATGTCTATTATGTAGAATGTTTAAGGCATAATCTTTTGAGTGTTGGTCAATTAGTTGATAAGGGTTTTCAACTTCAGTCTAAAGATAGAAAATGCAAAATCATTAACAAGACTGGTTTGGAAATTGCAACCGGCATTCAGACAGGAAGTAATATCTTTCACTTTAACACTGGTAATAAGACATGCTTTATTTCTCATATTGATGAGAGTTGTCTATGGCATAAGAGGTTGTGTCATGTTAATTTGATTGTATTGTTAAGATCAATTCAACTAAGGCAGTTAGAGATATACCTAAGATTATGAAGCCTCATAATTTGGTATGTAAGGAATGTCAATTGGGTAAGCAAGTCAGAAGTTCTCTTAAAAGCATACATGAAAAATCTAATGATGTACTTGATTTGATTCACACTGACTTATGTGGTCCAGCAAGGACTAGAAGCTTTCAAGGTGATAGGTATTTCATGCTGATTATTGATGACTACTCTAGAATGATGTGGGTGACTTTTCTAAGGGAGAAGTCTAAAGCCTTTGAGAAATTCAAGATCTTTAAAGCAAAGGTTGAAACTGAAACTTGATTGAAAATCAACCGTCCAAGATCAAATCATGGTGGTGGGTTCACTTCTCATGAATTTAACAGTTATTGTGAGACAAATGGAATGAGGAGACAACTATCTGCACCTAGGACTCCTCAGCAAAATGGAGTAGTTGAAAGAAAGAACAAAACCAGTTTGGATGCAGCTAGATCTATGATGATGGAAGCCAAATTGCCTCATATCTACTGGAGAGAAGCAGTGAGTATGGCAGTCTACACATTCAACAAAGTTCACATCAAAGGTAAAACCAACAAGACCCCTTATGAACTATGGTTTGGACATACACCTACTATTAAGTATTTCAGAATTTTTGGAAGTAAATTCTATATCAAAAGAGATGATTCAATTGGAAAGTTTGATCCTCGATGTGATGAAGGGATATTTCTTGGTTATTCAATTTAAAGCAAAGCATACAGATGTTATAACAAAAGATTGCAGAAAATTGTTGAGAGTGCTAATCTGAAAGTGGATGAACAATACATAAATCATTTTATATCATATGACAGGGAATCAACAATGGAAATGATCATAACTGAACCGACAATGCCTCAACCAGTATAGGAAGCTGAGACAGTTACACCGGCATAATCAGAACATTCAACTGTGACTGATGATCATAGAAGTGAACTTGAAGTTCAAAAGACACCTAGGTATGTAAGATTAAATCATTCTGAAGATCAAATTATTGGAGATAGAAACAAGGGAGTTATGACAAGAATAAAACTGGCAAATGAAGAGGTATGTCTAATTTCTCAAGTTGAACTGGTAACTGTTATTGAAGTTTGTAAGGATAAATATTGGTTAAAAGATATGGAAGATGAATTAGATCAAATAGAGAAGAATGAAACTTGGTCTTTAGTTGCTCGACCTAAAATAAGAATGTTATTGGAACTAAATGGGTTTTTAGAAATAAACTAAATGAGGATGGTCAAGTTATAAGAAACAAGGCTAGATTAGTTTGTAAAAGATATTCTCAAATGGAAGGAATTTATTGTGGTGAGACATTTGCACCTGTAACTAAAATTGAAGTTGTTAGACTATTTCTTGCCTATGCAACTTAGAAGAACTATAAGGTTTATCAAATGGATGTCAAATGTGTATTTCTGAATGGTGAGCTTGAGGAAGAAGTTTACATTGAGCAACCTGATGGATTTTCACTGACAGATGACAAAGACATGGTTTGCAGATTGAAGAAAGCTTTATATGGTTTGAAACAGACTCCTAGAGCTTGGTATGATAGGTTGGATAAATATCTTTTGAAGCTTGGTTTTACTAAAGCTAGTGCTGATAGTAATCTATATTATAAGATCACTGATAATGATATTCTGATTATTGAAGGTTTTGTTGATGATATCATTTTTGGAGGACAAGATAAATTGTGCATGGAATTTGCTAACAACATGAAAAATAAATTTGAAATGTCCATGATTGGTGAGATGAAATTTTTCTTAGGTTTGCAGATTACTCAAACTGACAAAGGTATTTTTATCTGTCAAACTAAGTATCTGAGGGAATTGTTGAAATTTTTTGGTATGGAGAATTCCAAACCGGTAAGTACTCCTATGGCTACAAGTGTGAAATTATCTATCAAGGATACTTCTATATCGGTAAATCCGACAAGGTATAAATCTATGATTGATGGTCTGTTATATCTAACTCAGACTAGACCTGATATTATGAATGCAGTAAGTATTGTTTCAAGATATCAAAGTAATCCTAAAGAAAATCATGAATGTACAATAAAGAGGATATTTTGGTAATTGCAAGGAACAACAGAATATGGTTTATGGTATTCTAGAAATGATGATTTCACTTTATGTACATATACTGACTCAGATTGGGCAGGTGATACAGATGACAGGAAGAACACTTCTGGTGGAGCTTTCTTTCTTGGAAAGAAATTGGTTTCATGGATAAGCAAAAAACAATCATGCATTTATTTATCTACTGCAGAAGCTGAGTATGTTGCAACAACAACTAATTGCACTCAAGTTTTGTGGATGAAGCAAATGTTGAAGGATATCAGAGTAAATTGTAGTGAACTGGTAGTTATCTACTGTGATAATTTTGCAGCAATTGACATGTCTAAGAATCCAATATTTCACTCTAAGACTAAGCATATTTCAATAAAGTATAACTTTCTAAAGGACAAGGTAGAAGCAAAGGAAGTCAAATTGGTTTATGTGAACACTAAAGAACAAATTGTAGACATATTCACTAAGATACTTTCTAAGGAATCATTTGAATATTTAAGAGACAAGTTAGGGGTTTCTGCCCCTCCGATAGAGACTTGATTGATGAAGTTTATCATCAGTCCGACATGTATTATCAGAAACATTATTCATTCCGACACTGATGAGTGGTGCTACTACTCAAGGGGAGTAGTCAACTTTGAGATTCAGAGGTTTATATCATTGCTTTGATATTTTTGTCAGGTTTCTAGCATTGATATCAAAGGGGGAGCGATAGTAATGTGAAAAATCATTATGAACCTTACAAAGATATCATTCATAGGAGGAGAGCTATTGATTGTTGGTTATCTTCCACAGGGGGAGACTTGTTTGGCATCTCTTGGTACTTAGATGTTTTTCACATCTAGTTTTGCCATCAATACCAAAGGGGGAGATTGTTGGCATTATGGATGAATTGATTATGTGTTGCATTGATGTTTTGTCATTAATGTCAACACTAGATGATATGGATGGTTACCGACATACAAGTTTTGGTTACTGGTAGAAGATCTAGTGTTACCGACAGAAGAGATTATCTGTTGACATTTCCGACATGTCTGGATCAGTGAAGTATATTGGATTTCATGAGTTATATGCTCCATGAGCATGTTTTGATCAGTTGGTATTGGCTTGGTAATTGGATGTTAGCATACACTCTACTAAACCCTTACCGACACTAGTTTAAGGCTTTACCGATAGAGCTTTCATTGAGGAATCGTGACAAGATTCCCAATTGGTGTTGGTGTAGCTTCTTTGAGGATTTCAGGATGCTGAAGATGTTCTTTGATCATGCTTCAAATGCTTGAAGATATTGCTTTGGCATGGTGGACCCATAATAGGTCTGGTACCTATCTCGGTTATGGACCGGTATCATGCTAGCATGTACTCTACACGTTACTTGGATGATTTGAGATGATTTATGGATTTGTTATTATTGTTTTGGTCTTAAGCTGACATTGCATATCATTATAAATAGAATTATGTAATGATATTATTGTAATATCTTTAGGTGGCTGACCTAATTGGTTTAGGCCTTAAGGTTTGTATAAATAAGAGATAGAAACTCTTTGTAAAGAATCATGGTTATTGGAAAGATCATGGTCAAGGAATGTAATGTGCGAATATTGTAATATCATTCAGGCAAAAGAGTTGATCGATCATTGGTGATCGAATTGGATTCCGAAGAGGATTTAGTCCTCCGGCATTAAGCTTAACTAGGACTGTAATCAGGCATAGTAGATGCTATTTCCAAAAGTTCACTCTATTTGATTGTTGTCAATTTATCTTGAGAAGGTTGTAGCCTCTCTGTAGTCAATGAGACTCATTTGTAATGAGCAGTACACTCTAGGAAGTGTGCCTTCTTGCAAGTGCAGGCCCCTCATTGTAACACATACTTTCTGCAAAAGTATCATCTGACTGTGGGTAGGCTTCCCACCATGGTTTTTCCCTTTCCTAGGTTTTCCACGTACAAATCATGGTGTTATGTGGTATGGTTGCTTTGCATTGATTATCTGGTTAATTGTTAAGTTGTATTGTTTACTGGTATCTGTTCCTACCGGCATCTATCCATGCTTTACCGATACTTGATTTGTTTAAGGTTGTATTGTGGATTAAAAGTTATAATATGTTAACAACTAATTCACCCCCCTCTCAGTTATTCACCGGTTATCCTAATAGATGATAGATACAATCAACAATGCAAATGACTCAATGCATGTAAATAAAATAGATAAAAGAGAAGATGAGGCATGAAGCCAAACCCCTCCTTGTTGATGGTACGAGTGTGGAGAAGCTCACAATAGTGCTTGTTGGTAAGAGCCACCACAATATAGTTGCATCTTGATGTTGGTAGAGTGTGTATCCAAGAGAATGAAGAGAGCAAGAGAGCAATGAGAGTGTGAGAGTGCAAATAAAGTCCAAGAGCTAAGAACTCAAATTGGGAACTGTTCAAAATGAGCTAGGAAGGGTTTTTAAACTCGGAAGAGGCACGGAGAGCCATTACGGTGAAACGCGAGCCAAGGGACATGCATCGACCATCGTCCAACTCTCTGCCAGATTCGAGATTTTGCCATCTTTTCAGGACGTTAGCGCGGCACACGGATGTCCCTGCATCGTGCTTCTGTCCATCCAAAAATAGGCCCAAAGGGGCTTTCAAGGCATTTTGAGGAACTTTGTCTTTCAAACCCATGATGCCAAAATAATATGATTTTGATCATAGAATAATCATAAATTTACTAGGCTTCATGCATAAGTGTCATAAATGCACTAGGCGCATTTTAGGACACTACATTTTCATTGTTATTTTAAAATTAAATTAAAATAATTATATTTATGTAATATTTGATAACACAATGATGAACAGTGAGTACCAAACCGGTATTGAGAGGGGGGGTGAATCAGTACAGGTACAAAAACTTTTCCTAAACCGGTTTGACTGCAAACAGTGAACTTGACTGCCAATCACTAACACCGGTCATAAACCAAAATACTACCAGTTAAGCACAATGAGACTGTGAAAGATATAAACCGGAAACACTTATCTTACCACACAACCTAAACCCTCATTTCCACATTATCCTTGTGCATAGACAAGTAATCTATCAACAGAAATATAATAACTTGCTAGATCAACATGATTCATCACTTGACAGAAAACAACAAAGCATCACATGAAAAAGACATCACATATGACACACATATTTTTCATGTGGAAACCCAACTGGGAAAAACCACGGTGGGGATGAATACCCACAATCTATTTTTGAACTCTTTAGAAGTCCGCTCTGTTAGAAGCCTAGTCCGGTTAAAGACTGTTACAACAGGTTCTGTTAGGAACCGATCCTATTAGGGATCGCCCGGTTAAGGGGTGGCTAGAATAACCGATTAAGGGTTAAACCCTATTAAGGGTTACCTTGTTAGAGGATTTTATGAACTCAATGGCTTTGAGTCACCCTGTTAAAGGATTTACAACAAGCTAGTTAAAGCTACCCTGTTAAGGGATTTTCCAACTGTTGAAGTGATTAGAGATCAATAGGTATTACAATGATCTGGTAATACCACTCAATGCCATTACAGAGCCACTTTAGTTCCTTTCTTCTGCATACACACTCTGCAGGTATCTACCCTCTTATCTGGTTTGGCAAGAATCACGTATCTTTGCACTTAGATACACACACAACATTTGCCAACAACTTCAACATGAAACACAACATTGACCTTATAGGAAACAAATAGGTCGGTAACATAAACCCTAAACCCTAAACATTTAGGTTGAGTGATTTAGTCGGTTCAATCCTAACCATTGAACTCTTTGCATTTGAATACAACGGTTTTGAACAAATCTCAAGACATTCTCCATTGTTCGTTCTTCACTGCTTCTTGGAGGTGATAACCCATCACGTGTTCTCCACCGTTTGCAGAGACTTCACACATTCCCGAGGTAGATAGGATCAATCTCCTTCATGCAAGATCCTTCACATGCATGAGGCTGACGTGGCAACACAATCTAATCTTCATTACAATGCTAACTCATCACACAATGCCATCGGTTGAATCACATAGGCTCAAAACAATTCAACCGGAAACCTCGAAGCTGAGACTACCAACCGGTAGTCATACCATATTAAACCACTTCACCTTTAGCATGTATACCGGTTCTCATCATTATACCGGTTCACTTTGCCAGTTGCTTGACTTCAATAATCCTGTTCACTCTTCATCATGTTATCGGGTCACTCTTCAACATATTACCGGTTCTCTTTCAACATTTTACCGGTTCTCTCTTGAGTATATTACCATTTCATTCTTTCAGCATATTGACATCAATGACAACACAATATCATCATGTCAACATATTCTGCACATATGCCAATAATATTAACTACAACTCTTATTTTAATAAAATAATATAAACTAGTAATTGCACTTTGGTGTGCAATGGGTATGCCAAAGAGGTGTGGAAGGTCAATTGGGAAAAAAATGGTCTATTTTTTGGATAAATTTGTGTAGTGCATGAGTTCAATTTGTGGTCATGATGTTGTTTGTACAACAAAGGACTTAATTGAGAGGTGATAGCTTAAAATCAACTATGCATCCACTTACAAGGATTCAATCATAACTGAAATGAAACCTTTGAATTGAGAAGATAATCAAGTTTTATTAGCAACAGACTCATATTATCTTTGCAATAGGGTGAGCACAAGAGTGAGGTTGAGATAGGGCTAGAAAGAGGGATATATAGAGGGGTAAGAGTGAGGGGGAGATTGGTAAAGAGATAAACATAGAGATAGAGAAGAAGATGAAGATATAGTTGGAGTCAAATATAGAGATGGAGAATGGGGAGAGGAAGATGGAGAGAAGGAGAGAGATATGAGAGAGATGGAGACAAAGGAGAGAGGAATATATAGATATGGAAGAGAAAAATAAATATTTGGAGAGAGATAAAGATATAGAAAGATAAAGATAGAGATAGGATGTGATATATATAGAGAGGGAGAGTTATAGTGGTACAAAGAGATAGAGATAGAGGGATATATGAAATAAGTGACAGGGAGAGATAGATATAGAGAGGAAAAGAGATATGGATATAGAGGTCCAAAAAGAGGGAGAATGAGAGAGAGATGGATGGATAGAAGGAGGTATGTCTAGAGATTAGGGGAAGAGATGAAGATAGAGGTAGAGATGAAGATAGAGCAAAAGAGGAGGGAAAAAAAGATAGAGCAAGGGAGAGGGGGAGATAAAGATAAAAAGAGAGGAGATAGAGAGGGAGAGACAAAGAGAAAGAGATAGAGAGAGATATAAAGGAACACACACACACACACACACACGCACACACACACACACACATAGTGAGATAGAACTAGAGAGTTATATAGAGAAGGGAAGAGGGAGAGATATAAATAAATGAACAAATAGAGTTGGAGAGAGGGTGAGAGAAATAAAGGACATAGATATATATTGGAAGAGAAAGAAAGAGATATAGAGATATACATGAAGAAAAAGGGAGAGAGGTAGAGATAAAGAGATAAATAGGGGGATAGGGAGGGAAAGAGGGAGGGAGAGATGGGGAGAAAAGAAAGGAGGGTAAGATAAAGAGAGGGATGGGCCAGAGAGAGAGAGAGAGAGTGGGGGAAATTGATATAGATAGAGGAAAATATAGTTAGATAGAGAGGTATAGAGAGAGATAGAGAGATATATGTATAGAAAGTGATAGATATACGAGCCGAAAAGAGATGGAGAGAAATATAGAAAAATATATATTGTGCAAGAGATATAGAGCAAATGAGAGAGAGCGGGGGCAAGAGTGAGAGAAAGGAGTTGACAAAGACAAGTAATAGAGAGAGAAAGGTTTAGACTTTAGAGAGTGGGAGAGAGATAAAGAGGGGGAAAGATAGAGATAGAGAGATATATAGAGAGAGGGAGAAATATGGAGTGTGTGTATATACATTAAAGAGAAGAAGTAGAGAAATATAAAAAGAGGGAGTGATGGGGAGATAGGGAGAGATAGGAGAACCGATATATAAGGATATAAAAAGATAGACATAGGGATAGAAAGGATCTAGAGAGTAAATATAACCTGTAAAATATCGAGGGGGTGAGCAAGAGGGAGAGATAGAAGGAGAGAAAAAGGGGGAGAGGAAGAAATAGAGATAGAAAAATGGTGAGAATTAGAGAGGAGATAGAGTGGTAGAAAGATAAAGATATAGGAAGTGATAAATGGAGAGGTAGAGATGAATATGGAGAGAGTGAGAGAGATGAAGAGGAGTGTATAATATCTAGAGATAGTAAGATATATTAGAGATAGGGAGGGAGAAATAGGTTGGAGTTTGTGTTTGTGTGAGTGAGAGAGATATAGATATAAAGATAAGGAGGGAGTGAGACAAAATGTGTGCGAGTAAAAGATATATAGAGATAGATATAAAGAGGAAGAAAGATATAAAAAAATAGAGAGAGGGGGAGATGGAGAGAGATGATATAGAAGTAGAGAGATATAAAAGAGGGAGTGAGAAGGAGAGAGAGAGATGGATAGAGAGAAGGAGAGATAGAGAGCTAGATAGAGTGGGAAGGATAGAAGGGGAAAAGAGAGAGATATAGGGAGAGGTAAGGATATATAGATAAAGGAGAGAGATGGAGATGGAGATAATAATCAAATGACATGCTACCATCAACATAACTCCCCGAAGACATATGATTTTTTTTTTATCGGTAATATTATTATTATATTTAGAAGTAAAATGTAGTACATGCTAAGTCATCATTATTCCAAAACCACCATCTGAAATCAAAACCATCCTACCAAAACCATATTGTTTATCTAACAGAAACACCAAAAAAAACCCTTCCCCCCACCCCAATGCAGAAAAAAGGTTCCATTACAACGTGCCACATTGGCATAAACTATTCATAAGAGAAAAAATACAAAATAGCTACACTAAATCAAAAATTATGTATCAGGGGTACCATTGTTCATCTTTTGTAGCATTGTGTGAACTCAAAGCATCCGTCAACCTGAATGAACCACCCACCGCACCGTCCCACTCAATCTGTCTTACCAACTCTACAGAGAGTCGTCTGGTGGTCGACTTCCTTCTTTGCACCTCGTCCACCAACCAATCCTCCACACCCGCCTATATGATAATTTCTTCAAGCTCCATTATCTGAACATATACCACCAAACCCTCCCATCCTCTCCTGACATCTTCTTTGAATCGAGATTTGACCTCCTTGTGGTGTCATAGAAATAGAAATCACAAGTGTCTAGCTCGAAGCTGAACATTGTCCTCCGGAATACCTTCAGATACATTAAATCCCCAACTTGGTACAACCCACTCCAACAAAGACTCCAAGTTTAGCAGATACGCATGGGGAACAATCATCCTCATCACCTTCCTAACCTCCTCACACACATGCCCCAAGTCTAGTCCCCAAACCATGATAAGAGAATAAATATCAGCTCTCGACTGATATCTATGGCCGATTACTGCCACCTCCTCACCGAAAACTAGCTGAACCACTTTCAAGAACAAAGGGTATCTTGCCAAGAACATGCTCTCCAGCTTCTTCATCGGGACGAGACCCCAGAAAGCTGACATCAGCTTCAAAGATCTCAGGGTAGAATTTGCTTCCATGCTAGAGGTCTTCAAAACCGTCAAGCTCTACAAAAAAATCGTCAAGCTCTGCAAATAATCTGTATCCTTCTCCACCAAACTCACACAAAAGCCACATTGAATAAGTGAAACTACCAATATTAGAAATTAAGGAGGCACGCTCCACAACCGCTACCATTTCAGAAAGTATTCCGCTTTAATTGCTCATTAACTTGACCCAGACTCACAGCTTTGGATAAGATGCAGGCTGCAAGTCGCACATATCGAATTCGCAGGAGTATTGTTCTTGACATGTTGTCTTAACTCCATTTCATGATATAATCATTGCTATCTCGCCATATCACCTCTCCTTTGGAGAGATCACACACCACATTTGACAGACCGTCAACAATGACATTCCCACCTCATTTAACATGGGAAATACATAAGTATTGGAAGGATTTTAGTTTTGCACAAATAATATGTATGAACTTATTTAATTTCCAACACGGGGTTTCACCTTTTATTAGGGAATTGATCACAACCTGGGAATCCCCCTCTAAGTGGAATTTCGATGCTTTCATGTTCATTGCCAAGTTAGTCACTAACAACGCCACTTGAGCCTTCGCCTCATTGTTGGTTCCGTCATGTAATCTTCTAGCTCATGTGAAGAGGATCTTCCCCTCATCATCACAGGCCACACACCCCACACTTGAAATGCTCGGATTCCCTTTTGAGGCCCCATCAAAATTAATCTTCACCCAGCCCCTCTCGGGTTTTGACCATGTCACTACATCAGTTTCAGAAGAACTGGTCACGGGATTAACCCTGGGAAACCCATGAACGAGTCCTCCAAAGATATATGATATCCTTAAATAATTGGCATGAAATGAGTAATCAAAAGTTAGATACTCTTTCTTTCTCTCTCTCTCTAAACATTTAATTTAGGTGTCAAGTTGAAATTTATTTTATTATATAAATTAGAATAAAATTTAAATATAATTATTCTATAATAAATAAAATTTAAATAAGACAAAATGTATAAATTATAATATCTTTTAATTATTATTTGTAATTCCATTAAAAAAACACAAATAATTAGAATACAATTTTAACTTAATTAAAAAGCAACCCTTAAAAGAAGTGGAAGAATTAAAATAAATAAACAAATAATAGAACATCAAATAAAAAAAGATAATATTAAAAGAAAATAGTAAGAAAAGAAAGATTTTAATTCAAAATATAATTATTCTATCATAATGAAAATTTTAATAAGACAAATAATTTTAGATTAAATTATAATAATTTTAATATTTTTTTATGGGTAATAGTATTTTATTAATTTTAAGAAAGTTTACATTCTAACTGTCCAAAAAGTACCAAACCACCATTCAAAAAAACCTTCCAAAACCACCCTTCAAACCACTCTGTAATCCAAAACCACTAAACCCAACCCCCATGCAAACCACCTTGCAAAAATAATAGTTCGAGCACTCAAAAACGACTCATTACATTAGCCCAATTCTACAGTCTAAACAATTCAAACATATTAAAGGCTAGGATTCGACAAAATAGAACCTGAGATTAACCCCAAAAAACAAAAACACAGCCAAGACTTCATTAATGAAGCTACCTGGAGGAGGAGCAAGGGTCCTCGCGTTTCCTCTTCCTTGGACGACACTCAACAACTCCACTCACTTTCGTTGCTTCCAAGGCACTAGCCTCCTCGATGGCACGTTCCAGCTCTTCTTTCACCTCCATTAAACCAACAAAGGTCTTAAAAGCCTCCCACCCAATTTGAGCCTCCTCCTTGAAATTATCTCTTGAATGGAAATCTGGCCACCTCAGGAAAGGGATGAACTTCTGCCTTGAGAAATGGTGAAAATTCATAATGCCTTCGCATAAGTTGAATCCCCTACCAGGAACCGCCCATTCAAAAATGGATTCTAAACCCAAGCAATACTCCTCTGGGATAATGACATCCACCACCTTTTTAACCAGCTCCATTGAGTGCTCCAATTCCAAGCCCCACACCATAATTAATGAATATGCATCCATGTTGGTCCTGAAATGATGCTCCACCACCCCAATACTTTCACATATCAACTGCTTAATGCATTTCACTAGCCTTTTGTCTCTGTACAAGAACATGCCATTCAATCTTCTCTTTGAAAAAAGCCCAAGAAATGGGCAAAGTTGTTTTCTAGTTTTCAATGTGAAATTGGCTTCCATGACTGTTGAGCCCATTTCAAAGCTCGCCAAAAATACACTCTCATATGAAATCGGGAATGAAGATAAAGTCCAAACATGACAAATGGCATAAAAACCATTAAGAACCATCAATGCATTAAACTTAGAATGCCGCCTTTCGAGCACAAAAAGGCAGTTTGCATGCTTCCCAAGGAAATGGAAGGAGCCTGCATTAAAGGCTTGTACTTACTTGAAGGGAAAAATAAAACCAACAAACAACACTTACAAATTGTTTCATTAATGTCACTCCCTTGCCAATACATTGTTCATACCCTGCACTTATTACAGTGGCCAATACTTCGGCAACTACTCTGAAGATTTAAAAAAAAAAACTGACTGCCACCTAAGCAGCCCAATGTACCTCTTCATCTACATTCCCCCACCACCTAGTAACAAATTGGTCCAACTCACATGCCACATTTGACAAATAATAAGCCACCCCATTTCCTGCCCTTTTAATGTGTGAAATTCAAAAATCTTGAAAAGTACGCAATTTAGAGCAGATGATAGATATGAACTTACTGATCCGCCAACATGGGGAGGATCCCTTAGCAATTGCCTCCACAACAACTTGTGAAACTCCTTCTAAATGGACCTTCAAAATCTTTAGATTATTCGCCAGCTCTACTGTAAGCAAAGCTGCTTACACTTCTCCTTCATTGTTCGTTCCATCCTGTAAGCGCCGAGCACCTTTGAAAAGGATTTTGCCTTCCTCATTACAATCCACATACCCTGCACTTGAGATACTCGGGTTGCCCCTCGAGGCTTCGTCAAAGTTGACTTTAATCCACCCATGCTTAGGTTTAGACCAAACACTAGCTGAGCCCCTCTCCAAACTAAGATTAACCTTAGGCTGCCCATGAACGAGCCTAATTTTTAATTATTATAAAAAGACAAATAATTAAAATAAATTTTAAACTTAATGAAAAATTAACTCCTAATAAATAATATTAAAATGTATATTTTTTATTTTTTATTATAAAAGATCTCTTTTTTAAAATTAATATAATTTAAGTAATTAATTCTATAGTCTTCATTCTTCTCCCCAATTTTAAACCATTGATTTCAATAAGCAGGTGATTCACTTCATATAGGGAATGCTTCGACATAATAATTATAATATAATAAAAAAATTATAGTGAAAATATATATTTTTCTTAAAAGCATAATCCTAATTTAATTTAAAAAATTTATATAATTATAATTATAATAATTAAATTAATCTCAAATATAATTACTAATTTGTAGTATAATATTATATTATTTTTTATATTTATTTAATATTAATTATAATTAGTTTTAATAAAATAACTATTAATAATTATAAAAGTGAAAATAAACATTTTTTAAATAACTTAATGAAAAATATTTAAATTTATGACTAAAAGTAATTAAATTATTTTGTATATATTAAAATGATTAAGAAATTTATGATTTTCAAAAAGTATTAAAAAATAGAATGATATCAAAAAACATATATAAAATATAATTATAAAGAACACATAATAATTAGGTTTATTTTTTAAAAAGAAATATTTATAATTAATTTTATTTAAACTAAATGAAATCCTTATAATTGATTTTATTATCTATATTTTGAGATAAAAAATAATGTGCCCATGAAATTTTTTTCCCAATAACTCAACATCTTAGACTTTGACAAAATAATAGTCAATCTATAGATTTTTTGGGATGTTGTGAACATAATGGTGAGGCCCATTTTGCTCCAAAATCTAATACAAAATTGCCCACTTCCAAATCCACAAAATAAGGCAAACCTGGAGACCATGCAATGCTTCTAAGAAAAGAAAAACAGAAAGCTTGAAAAGGGGTTTGCTGAATCCATTCTTTGATACCATTTTGAATTTTGCAACACAAGCCTGCAACATCAAACAACAAACTAGAACACCTTCCACAAATGAGATTAGCAAGAAAAATATGCCATATTCCGCAAACTAAAAGATTACAAAATTAAATTACAATGCATAATGATGTGCTTTTATAGAGAGAACAAAGATGTCCTAAGCTAAATTTAGGAGAACTAAAGTGAAAGCATGAGGAGTTAAATTAAGCTCAACTACAACTTGAGCTAAAGCTAGAAAAATAAACTCTAGATAAAAGCACCTAAATTTAGCTTAAGTGAAAAAGTAACTAAAGGACCTAATTAATTAAATAATTAGATAATTGCACTAATTACTTTATCAAATTATAATTCTTAATGCATAAAGACACCACTTTATTGCATAAAGAATAACTCGGTAATGATGAGTCCAAAATAAAGGTCAAATTAGTGCTAAATGTATAATTTCACCATTAGATTGTGCCCCCAATTTTACTTGAATGTGAACTATAATAAAGATGCATCTCAAAGTGAAGCAACCAATTGCTATTAAATAAAAATATTTTAGACACTCAAGCGTATACAAAAATGGATGATGATTCTTTATGCACTCCTTACAATCAAGGCTCAATTTGAAACTTGCAAGAGCAAAAAAATAAAATAACGAGTGGCATCTAACAACCATTTGAAATTTAATAAATAAATAATTTTAATCAATGTTATTTTTGTATTAGATCATGTGTTAGTTTTTGTATCAAAGTTTTGGATCACACTTCATGATCCATCATAAAGATACTAATTGCAAACCAGACTCAAACTACAAATAACTAATTGCAAACCAGACTCAAACTACAAATAATAGAAGAGAGGGGAGGTGACATAAGGTTCAAAACAAAGGAGTACAAAAAATAGATAAAAAATAATAAGGGGGCAACAAGGGAGGGGGCATGAGGATTGCTCATTACTACCTATGAATACAAGAGTAAACTATCTTATAAATATAAAAACTCCTCAAGATACTTAATACTAACAATTATATATTAAAAATTAGATACATATGCATGAGCAAACATAAAAATAATTAATGAGAATCTATGTTTATAATTGTTAATAATACTCATAAATATAAATGAAAATAGAGAAAAGATATTAATAATACCAAAAGATTATATATAAAAAAAATGTATACTAATAATACTAAAAATAATACAATTAGGAAATAACAAGAACACTCAAATATATACTAAGAATTCTTATAAGGAATTAGCTTATTACTATGAGTAATATAAAAAGTAAATAAAACTAGAAGAAATTTAGTGAACTTATATCCAATATAAAAAGCAACTACGAATAATGCATCTTAAAAAGAAAGAAAAAGTATCCATTAAACTATAAAAACTAATATTTAAATAAATTAATACTAATAATATAAGATAAATTCTAATATAAAACATATATTAAATATATTAATACTAATTATAATATAATTAATAAATCAAACAAAACATTATAATATATACTACTAATATTTTAAAGTATTAATTTAATACTAATAATGAAATAAAATAAATAAAATTAGAACAAATTTAACATACACAATTTCATTATAGAAAGAAACAATTGATAATACAAATTAAAACGAAAGATAGAGTATCTATTTTAGAATAAATGCGCGATAATTAAATAAATGAGATACATATAACCAAAAGGATAGCAATTTATTTAAAACACAAAAGGATGAGCCAACTAATATATCTTATTATAATTATATAAGAAAAATAGTCTTATATTTAAACCTTAAAAGACACTACAAAATCAACAAGATCCTTCTTTAAAAAAAGCCTTTGTTGTGCATTCAAGCCATTTTAAAACATTGAAAAATCTTAAACCCTCTCTCTAACAACCTAGGGACATCTTTCTAGATGCTAGAGTAAAAGATTGTTTGCTCTTGTGGCTTACCTTATTTAGGTGAAACATGTCACTCTTTCAACACTAGAATCAAAGAGCATTGCAGAAACACTAAGCATGATCAAGTTTTTAAACGTGTGCTTTCCAATCACTCCTCAGCTACCAAACACCACATTTATTTACAAAATACTCAAATCTTGTCCAAAAAAGAAAACTTCTTCAAAAGAAAACTTAAGGAAGTTGTTGCAATCAATAATCATTCCTCTAATCATACTAGAACTTTTATGAAGGGTTGAGTCATAATATTTCTTGAAAGGAAGTTAAGATAGCGAAACAACTTCCTACACTAATCTTGAGAGTAGGGTAATGCAAAAAAAAATCAAATTTTTAAAGTAGTTACAAAAACTTAACATAAATACACATTAATAGCATGCTTACCACAACACAACGATTTATGTGGGGAAAACCCTTTTGGGAGTGTAATGTCATAAATTATATTCCTCTAATTATGAGTCCAATTTCACACTCTCCTAGCACTTATTTTAGTTTTCACATTCCTCTAAGCATTTTGGGGTCATTTCTTGCCTTGAAGTAATCCTTAATTCAAAAATTTGAGTCCTATCATATTATAAAACTTCAAGACATTCGTATTTGGGCCCTTATTTTAAGTATGCCCTTTTTTCTATGTCATTTCAAGCTTATCTAGGTTCTACACTATTTTGAATTTCAATTCACTTTTGTCCCCACTTAATCTCATCAATCCTAATATAAATTACAAATCCAGTACCAAAGTCCTATTATCTCACTTTCCTTAAAATTTGGCCCTAATTTGTTGAGAGTATGTCAATCATTGGATAGTGTTTGACAATTTTTGGCTAAAAATTCAAGAGAGTAATGTGCTAGCCTTGACATTTCTAGATATATCCTCAAAGTTGGGATATGGCCATTGTAAGTCACTGAAAAAGTGAAAAAAACTTGAGAACCCTATATAAGGCATCATTCTTAATTCATTTCATCATCTTATATCATCTCATCTTCACAATTTAAGAGTAATTATTATTCTTCATGAGTATATTTGAGTTCAAGGAGAATCGAGTTACAACAAGAAATCTTCAATTATGTTTTCATGATAGATTTTATGATGATTTATCATGTAATTGCATCAACACTTGGAGGACTTATCCTATAAGAATTGCATCTCAATCAAAGATACAATCCTTTCAATTCAACATTTATATTCATGCATTTCACTTTAGATTTAACCTTTACCCTACTAGGAATAATCTTTGTTTTTCATCATTTTTGTAGGGTTAATTCCAACCTAGGGTTTGACTTAGATGAGTCCCTATACTGTTGGGAAAATAGGTGTTGTACACCTTGCATAATAATGTTTGTGTTGGCATAAGACACTATTCCAGTGATGCTCTGGTGAATATTGATGATTTTTGGTGAATGATATTTCTTAGGAGTTGTCATTGATGGCAACTCAACTTATTGATCTTATCGAATATGGAGTTTGGGATATCCAGATGTCTTGAGTAAGTTTTGGTATAAGTCTGTTGATGATACTCAGCGTACAGTTTTGGTAAGCACTTCTCATTTTCAGTGATGTGTTTTTGGCCTCAGTGATCTAAGTTAAGTTGATTGAGTATGAGAAGAATGTTATCATGAAATCCTATCCTCCGGTGTTGTCTCTCAAGCATGTTAGAAGGTCCACTATCTAGTAGAGCAATAAAACAGGGTTATCTTCATAATTGATGGTGTATCGTGTGGACCAGATTCTTTGAAGTGATTCTGGTGGTTGTTGGTAAGTTTGAGGTAATTAGACCAACTTATGGAAAGTGTGTGATCATTTGTTTTATATCTAGAATATGGTTTTGTAAAGATTTGAGCCGCCTTGAAGCTACATGTTTTATATTCTAATATTTTGAGAAGCCGACCTATGGGAGATCAATTTTTCTAGTGTGGATACATAAGATCAACTAGGTTAATGCATTTGGATGATGATATGATATGAGAAATTATTTTGAAAGCAATTGAGCGCATTTTCAAATGCGCACCTTAATTTTTGTTGATCCGGTAATCAGTATTAGAGTAGAATAGAGCAGTTTATTAGAACAACAACAACAAATCATTTTGTGCCTAACAGGAACTGTCATTTGGCATAGTTAGATGTTTTTCTTCAGTTCATTACTCATTGTAATCATTTTGTATTAACTTGTAAGGCAGTGAGCCTTTTTCTGCGTTGTAGCCCTTTTGTAATTGAGCAGCGAGCTCTAGGTAGTGTGCCTGAATGCATGTGCATTCCAACTCATGTAATATTGTTCTACTACTGGCCATAGTATAATAATATTATGGGTATTCAATCTCACTATGGTTTTTACCTTTCTGGGTTTCCACGTAAAAATATTGGTGTTACGATTATGTGCTTATTTGCTTTGAGCCTCCGCATTATAATTTTTGTTATTAGCATCTAGTGGTTAAAGAATCAAATTAACAAATTTATAAATACCGGAACACTGATTCACCCCCCCTCTTAGTGTTCATTGATTCCAACAATTGGTATCAAAGCCTATTTCCTCTGAGGAAGCCTAACAACTTAAGGAAGATCTGGAAGATTGAATGAATGGACTCCGGTTTGCAGAGATATCTTAGCGTGGCACTTGAAGATCTTCATGCAACAATGAAGGAAAAGAGTAGTCTGAAAAGAAATATGAATGCAGCCGAAGACTTCATTGAAACCCTAAAAGATCAATTGAACACTTCTTGGGAAAAGAGAAAGGAGCTGATGGACAAGCTAAAGGAAAAAGAAGAGCAATGCATTGAAAATAAAGACAAGACAAATGAATGTGAGAAGCTGGCCAGGGAGAATGCAGTTTTGAAGAATGAAATGCAATCTATTATGATGAAGCTGACTAAGGAGATTGAAGACCGTAAGAAGAATGACGAAAGACTAACTCAATCCTTGAAGGAAAAATTTGATGAATGTTGCAGATTGACATATGAGAATGATCGATTGAAGCTTGAATTGGTGAAAACAAATAATGATGGACAAGAACTTGAAAGACAAATCATAATTCTGAGAGATGAGCTTACAACTGCTAATGAGTACAAAGAGAAGTTCAAAGCTAGTTCAACCCTATTGGATGAGATGCTGGATAGTCAGAGACATGGAAAAGACATACAAGGTCTTGGATTTGAGAAAGGATAATCCTCTGGTTCTGGTCACAGTAATCATCAACAAAAGAACAAGAAACCTTCGGTAAGACAACCTAATGCCTATAAATTCAATGGTAGATGTTTTACTTGCAATAAATTTGGTCATATGGCAAATCAATGCAGAAGTAGGATGAATAATGGGACGATGAATAATATGAACAATGGTCCTACCTTTACCGTTCAATGTTTCAAATGCAACAATTTTGGACATAAGTCAAATATGTGCATAATGACGATCAATTTCTAGAATAAGAGATGTTTTGCATGTGGGATGTTTGGACATATATCTAACCAATGCAGGATGAGACCAAATCAGATGAACTTTAGGCCTATGCAGAGGAATGTTGTATGTCATGCATGTAACAAACTAGGTCATATTGCAAGACATTGTAGAAGCAAGAATGCACCAGTGAACAAGAACAAATCTAATGAGAAAGGCAAAGCAAAGGTAGATAAAATTAGAGATTGACATAAGAAAATGTGGGTAAAGAAAGAAGATCAAAATGTGCAGAATGGCTCCACACTTGAATCTGGTGATGGAACCTCATCCGGTAACTAGGGCTTTTTGGCCTTAGGGGGATTTTTTCATGCAAATCAGTAGAACCCCTCTTTGGAGATTTGTAACCAGTTTCGGAAGGTTGCAAAAGATATAGATCAAGTATGCAGATGATATCCAAAAGATTTGTGATAGTTTGGTAATCCAGTGAATGAAATAATGAAAAGTAAGGTAGCCGAAATCCTTAGGGTTGAGCATTTATTACAACTCAAAATTAGGTTAAAAGGGTATTTAAAAATATTGTTCCTCACATTGTGATCGAGAGAAAAGAGTAGAGCTGTAGAGTATGTAGCGTCCTAAAATTGCGACACTTGCAATTTTGACTACATTTCGGTCTTCACGATGGCGACGCAACACGCAACCTGAATGGAGACCCCGAAACCTGATTATGACACTGAAAACTGCATTTTCTTGCACCCTGGCCTGAACCTCCTTTGCACCCTGCTGTCCCGGGAGGTGGGACTAGAGCGCTTAGTGTCCTGGTCCTTCAGGACCAGGGCGCCCAGCGCCCTGGTCACCCAGGACCATGGCACCCAGCGCCCTGGTCACCCAGGACCATGGCGCCCAGCGCCCTGGTCCCTGGGTCCTATTTTGGGCCCGGTCTCTTTTGGACTTCGGGTCTTTATGTTTTCAAATTGGAAAATTATCTTTCCTGGTCGGCCTAAGGTTGGGAAAATCAGTTTATCAGCCCTAATTGACAAGTATATAAACTACATTTTCCTCTTTCATTTGATATGATGGAAAAAGCGTGGAAACTATACTCAAGCATTCGAGCATTCAAGCATTCTTTCAAGCAATTGATCATTCTAAGTCTCCATTCAAGGCTAAGTGTTGCATTCAAGACAAGGATTCAACCATTGAAGAGGAGATCACATACTACATGCTACATACAACATACAACAATACAACAAACAACAACATCTATACCTTCGCACATAAGGATACAAACATCCTTACAACAAGGTATTAGTACTTGTTTTACATTACATTTACAGCATTTCTCATTTCTTGGTTAATTCCAAAACCAGGGTTTGACCTAAGGGCAAACCCCTAATCCCTAACCCCCCAATCGTCTTCGCTTTTCTGTGTGTAGGTTGCAGGTACGTGGCTGAAATTGAAGATCTGGAATCCTTGTGCAGAGACGAACAGATCCCCCTTCGTTTCGCGGATTTCTCGGAGGACCGTGTGCACGCAGGGTGCCATCGTCCTGACAACTTTTGCTCAAATTTGCAGGACAGCACCGTATCGACATTTTACTGCTAATTCCAGGTCCGCAGCTTCATCCTATATCCCTATCTCAGTTTATAAGCGAATCTTTGTCACTTTCTATGCATTCCTAGCTTAATCTTTCCATCTACATTCTTTACAAAAGAGGGTAGCCTTGCTTTCTTAACCCTTGAAACACATTTAGCATCCAATCTTGCATTGTGTGGGATTGGATCTTGTGGGTTTCAACCCCTCTTTTGAATGTAAAGTCCCTCCTAAGTGAAAACCATCAACCCTAGAGTGAATCTCCCTTCTCTCTCCTTGGAGTTGGAAGAGGGGAGAGCAACTAGGGTTCGATTGCGATTTTCCACTTTACATTTTGGTGAACCCGACGTGAACATCCTTTCTGATTATTCATAGTTAGATCTGAAAATTGGATTCCTTGATTACATTTCCATGTTTGATCTTTGGCAAAATTTTAGAGGTTAATTGCATAAAAACCCTAAATTTTCTTTTTAAGTAATTAAACTTGTGAAATGTTTAATTGTTGATGCTTGTTTCAGATCTGCCCTTCTATTACAAATTATCAATTCATATTTGTGCTTTGATTTTGAAAATTAAGTGGTTAAGTGTCAAAACCCTAATTTTTGAAACCCTCTTGATTCAACCTTTGACTGATAATTTCACTGATCAAAATATCTCCAAATCAGCTGTAACTTTGGATTCCGCAATAAAATCACAATATCTTTCATCCCTGAAAATTTGGAAAAAAGTTGCGAGGACCATGTGCACTCCAAGCGCCATCGTCCCCGACATTTTTTCCGAAATTTCGGGAGCGAGATCTTACTGTATTTTCCTGCTAAAATCCAGAATTTTGGCTAATTTTATTAATTTTAACACCTTCAAAATTACAGTCAAAGTTGGTCTAGTGATTGCTTGGATTGAGGCTTCTAATCATTCAAAAATTGTCGAAATTGAAATTCATGTCAAAATTGTGTTTCTTACTATCCTAAATCTGAAAAGTGTGTTGGCATTCATTCGAAATTTCAGTGCTTTATTCAAATTCTTGCAATTTGTGACTTTTGAAATTAAGTGCTTAATTACAACAACTTTGATTTCCGCTTTCAGAATTGAATTTTGCGTGAAATTGAGTCAATTTTCAAATTTCAAAACTTGCATTGCTCTTAACATTCCCTCTAAAATCATAAAATTCAAAATTTCAGTTTCCCTCTCTTTTTCAAAATTCAAATTTTGCATTTTTCGACAATCTTGGTAGGGTTCAATTTTGAGATTGCAACTTTAATTTGGCCTATCTACAGATCGTAAAATCACTCAATTTTTTCAGGTTAGCTGTAAAATCATCATAACTTTCATCCCTGCAAATTTTGAAAAAAGTTGTAAGGACCGTGTGCACTCCGAGCGCCACGGTCCCGGACATTTTTTCCGAAATTTCGGGAGATTGTCCTGATTGTATTTAACAGCTTAAATCTGGAAGATTGGCTGGTTTTATTGAAATTTGCTACCTCTAAAAATTCAAAATCTTCTCTCTCTCTAGTGCATGAGTTTTACAACAATAAGTCCTACTTACACTATTCCCGTTAGACGAGGCCTTAGAATTAAGTCCTTCCAAGGTTTAATTACTGAGGAGATGGAACCTAATTTGAATGGTCTTTTTAACAAGGACATGGGTAATTCCTCTAATCCTCTTAATGATGAAGAATCTCTCCATGAGGTTTTTGTAGAACAACTTTCAAAATTGGATAACCAATTTGACGATTTTTGACAATGGATGTCTCAAGAATACCCTAATAGTCAATCTCTTCCTTTAATTGAGGGTCTAAAACGTATGCTTCAAAGTGATAAGAATGGAATTGATATTTTGCATGGTATTGCACACATTGTGGATTCGAATGTGATGCCTATGAAAAGTTGTGCCGAAACCTTAGGTTATACACAACCTCCTACTCAAGACAATCATTCTATTCCTTTGATGACTTCTATTGCTAGTATACCTACTTTAACATCAAACATAATGACTACTTCAACACAAGACATTCCTCCTATGATCACCAGTCATGGGGGCAATCCCTCTTCTTCAATTAACCCTCTTCCTTCATTCAATCCAACTTCTTCATTCATTCCTTCAATGAGTGTTCCTATTACATCTCCGCAAATGAACATGACGCAAGGGGGCAATTCATTTAACCATTCCATTCCTCCTTGTAGTGTTCCTCCTGTCCAATCATCTCCTATGACTAACTATCATAGTGTCCCACCACCTTATTCTCTACCTTCTTTCAATAACATAACACCTCCATCACAATCTAACACGTCTAATATGAACTCTTCGACTGAAGCGACCATTAACAATCTTGCACAAACTGTCTCTTCTTTACAGCAACAAATTGCCTCTATGAATCAATCTAAGTTTAGTGTGCCCACATTTGATGTTGCGAGCCCACTTTCTCTTGACATTGTTCGAGCTATTCCCCCTAAACATGTTGAAATTCCGCATTTGGAGCTTTATAATGGTAAGGGTGATCCTCTAACACATGTTAAGACCTTTCAAACAATATGTACTGATTTTGCTTATGAGCAAAGGTTGCTTGCAAAATTGTTTACTAGAACATTAAGAGACAAAGCCCTACAATGGTATTGCTCGTTGCCTTCTTATTCTATTACTTCTTTTGAACAACTTGCAAATGCTTTCATTCAACAATTTCAAAACAATATAAGTCCTAAAGTTACTTTGATTGATTTAATGCATTGTAAACAAGGTGTTAAAGAAAAAGTGACTGATTTCATTGGTAGATATAAGCATTTGTATGCTCAAATTTCTTTTCCAGTGCCTGACAATGATATTCAAAGAATCTTTATTTCTAATTTACAAAAAGATATTCGAGACAAACTCCTATTTTCTGAGTTTACTTCTTTCCAACAGTTGTGCGCAACTCTTCACAATTATCAACTGGCTGTGAGTCAAATGGAACAATCACATCCTATGACTCCGAGTGATAAGGGTGATAGTAGTCAACAACCATTTGGGAAGTTTAAACCGAACAGAGAGTCCATTAAATTCAATGAAAACATCATCAACAACAATGTGAATGCAGCATCAGGTGTGTCTCCTATTTCTAAGTTTTTCAAGAGAGAAAGAAAGTTTACTCCTTTGAATGAATCATTGCATAGTATTATGAATAAGTTATTGGAACAAAATGTGCTTACTCTTCCTCCTATAAGGCAAATTGATCCTGCAAAGATTACTTCACCTTATTTTGATAACAAATCTTTTTGTCAATTTCATCGTCAACCTGGGCATTATACTGAAAAATGTTTTGCTTTAAAGGGGAAAATTCAAGATTTGATTGATAATAATACTATCTCTGTTTCTGGAGTGAATGATAAAGGCAATACATCTGTAGCTCCTCCTAACCAAAATCTTCAGATTTTCACTGATCCATTACCTTCTCACACCTCTAATGCGATTGATACTATTGATTCCTCTGTCTTACCTGATGATCTCGTGTCTATGATTCCGAATGTGATTAATTTTGTAGAGCAACAGAAAATCCCTAAAGAACCTTCCATCACATTTGATTCCAGTGAAACTATCAGGGCACCTGATGGTCCTTTATATATAGTTGCAAAAGTGAAGAACACACCTTGCCGTGGAGTGCTTATTGATCCTTCTTGTATGGTTAATGTCATTACTGAAGAATTTATTTTTACTTTGCAATTGAATCAAGTGATCTATGACAAAACAGATGTGGTTGTGGAACTATTTGATGCATTTTCTTCTCCTACAATTGGTTCTATTACATTACCTATTGAGGTCCATAACAAATCCCTTTATGTGAACTTTTCTATTATTCCATCTTCCGAACAATTTCATGTGAAGCTTGGCTATCCTTGGCTATCTTCCATGAAAGCTATTGCTTCTCCTATCCACAAGTGTTTGAAATTTCCCCATAATGGTGAAGTTGTTACTATCAATCATAGTCTCTTTAAACCAGTTGAAAGAACTTCTAGCGTTCCTCTTGATTACTTTTGGCCTAAACAATTCCAATCTCTTCCTCCGTGAAGTGATCATCTTTTCAAATCTTATCAAAAGTGGAAAACAGATATGATCCTATCTCTAAGTGAACCTAGAACACCCAAACTTGATATTCCTATCATTTTTGAGAAGGAAGTTCTTCCTTTGAAAGATAAAACCAATGTCTTTCCTCAAGAAGATTCCCAACCCATCCCTATGGATGTGACTATGCCTATATCTAATAAACTTCCTAAAAGTAGACCTATAACTCCTCGTCATGATGGACTTGGTCTCCTTCCTAAACCAAATATTCCTCCCTTATATGGAGCGGTTCCTCCTCCTTCCTCTTATGGAGAGAAGAGACCTTCCTCTTCTCCTATTGTTCATCCTAAGAGACCACAACCTAAACACCCAAGTGATAAGGATGAGAACATTCCTCCTCCTCAATCTTCTCAACTTCCTACTAAGACTAGACGAAATCGTTCTGCACGTGAACGCTGGCGAAAGCGTCATCTTAGAGCTCAAGTAGCTGCTTCTCAAACTTTGCGATCCCCAAAAACACCTTCAACAAGCATTATTCCATTTTCTCCTCAGCCGACGATTGAGCCGAAATCTCCTAAACATAAGATGCATGATGGTCTTGATCCTGTGCGAGTTAAAGATCCTATTTTTATAAATCTTGATGATGATATAGATGAAAATGTTATTCATGATGAAAATGCTACTGCTCCTGTTCATTCTGATAGTGAATATGAACTTGTTGATATTGATAACCATTTATCTAACGAATTTTCTAAAGCACTTATCCTAGCTCCTAGACAAGAACAACATGGCTTGGAACATGAACATAGCCCTTGTTTGGATCTTGTTATAGCTCCATCTGCTGTGTTGGATGTTCCTCCTCTAGCGTGTTCCCTACCTTCCCGAAACATTGATTAGCAAGATCGGGGGGTAGATGACGTGCTAGACTAGTTTCATTAGCATAGCAGATTCTCTCCTCCTCTCTTTTGTTATTTCTTCTATATGTTACTCTCATTCTTCTATTTGTTGTCCTTAGTGTTGTCTACTTGAGGACGATGCAAAGTATTGAGATCTCTCGATCTCTCTCATGTTGACTCAAAAGACACATGTGTTCCCTTCTTCTAGGTGACCTTCCTTGATTGGGGAATGAAGAACAATTATGCATACATACATATGATATACATGAATAATCATACAGCATACTGACCCCGAGGAAAGCGAAGTCACCTCGTGCTTTGTGTTTTGTGTCTATTATCCTTGGGCTTATCTCACACTTGGGGGCTAAATCCTTGCGATAACGTGCTCCTTTCCTTTCTCATTTCTTATATGTATCACTACCTTAAAGAAATCACCCCCGATGAGGCGTGTGCAATCGCTTTAACGTAGGGGGGCATACATCCCGTCCATATCTTTTCAAGATACTTGAAAATTTCTTGACAAATTTAGCTTTGCCTTGAAATTTTTTGATATCTTTCTTGCATGACTCATAGTGAGGGAACCTTACTACTGACAGTCATGGTTCTCCCTCGTGATCTTCCCTTTTACTTTGTCAATCGAAGTCGTAAGATCCTTAGTCCACTGGGGGCTTGGTGTATCTTGCCTCCTTGACGTGGTGAAAGTTTTTCAATGTTGTTTCCTTGTACTTTAGCGGAAGTATGAGCATACGCCTATACTCCCGCTAAAGTGGTGGCTAAATGTAGCATCCTAAAATTGCGACACTTGCAATTTTGACTGCATTTCGGTCTTCACGATGGCGACGCAACATGCAACCTGAATGGAGACCCCGAAACCTGATTATGACACTGAAAACTGCATTTTCCTGCACCCTGCTGTCCCGAGAGGTGGGACCAGAGCGCCCAGCGCCCTGGTCCTTCAGGACCAGGGCGCCCAGCACCCTGGTCCCCCAGGACCATGGCGCCCAGCGCCCTGGTCCCTGGGTCCTATTTTGGGCCCGATCTCTTTTGGACTTCGGGTCTTTATGTTTGCAAATTGGAAAATTATCTTTCCTGGTCGGCCTAAGGTTGGGAAAATCAGTTTATCAGCCCTAATTGACAAGTATATAAACTACATTTTCCTCTTTCATTCGATATGATGGAAAAAGCATGGAAACTATACTCAAGCATTCAAGCATTCAAGCATTCTTTCAAGCAATTGATCATTCTAAGTCTCCATTCAAGGCTAAGTGTTGCATTCAAGACAAGGATTCAACCATTGAAGAGGAGATCACATACTACATGCTACATACAACATACAACAATACAACAATACAACAAACAACAACATCTATACCTTCGCACATAAGGATACAAACATCCTTACAACAAGGTATTAGTACTTGTTTTACATTACATTTACAACATTTCTCATTTCTTGGTTAATTCCAAAACCGGGGTTTGACCTAAGGGAAAACCCCTAATCCCTAACCCCCCAATCATCTTCACTTTTTTGTGTGTAGGTTGCAGGTACGCGGCTGAAATTGAAGATCTGGAATCCTTGTGCAGAGACGAACAGATCCCCCTTCGTTTCGCGGATTTCTCGGAGGACCGTGTGCACGCCGGGCGCCATCGTCCCGACAACTTTTGCTCAAATTTGCAGGACAGCGCCGTATCGACATTTTACTGCTAATTCCAGGTCTGCAGCTTCATCCTATATCCCTATCTCAGTTTATAAGCGAATCTTTGTCACTTTCTATGCATTCCTAGCTTAATCTTTCCATCTACATTCTTTACAAAAGAGGGTAGCCTTGCTTTCTTAACCCTTGAAACACATTTAGCATCCAATCTTGCATTGTGTGGGATTGGATCTTGTGGGTTTCAACCCCTCTTTTGAATGTAAAGTCCCTCCTAAGTGAAAACCATCAACCCTAGAGTGAATCTCCCTTCTCTCTCCTTGGAGTTGGAAGAGGGGAGAGCAACTAGGGTTCGATTGCGATTTTCCGCTTTACAGAGTAAAAGATATTTGACAACAAAAAATGAGCTCGAAGTGATCATTCAACGATTTCTTGCGTTTGGTTGTGAATCAAGAGTTATTTATCCATTCACGAGCCATCTTTTTAAAGCCCCTAAAATTGTTATGGCATTTGCATCAAGTATTGCTACCCCTCTAGTAGTTGAGATTTTTAAGAGGGCAAGGCCTGTTTTCAAAAGGCATCCTTTCAAATTGGTTCAAGATGATCCGAAAGGAGTGTTTTATTCAGTTTCGTACGACGTTATTCATAATGAAGATATCAGGGCATATATTAACTGTGATATTGAAGAACTTGGCAATGCAAACATGCTTACACTTTATAACAAGCATGTGGTGGACAATCTTGGAAATCTAAAGCTAGAATACAAGATTCTTCACGACAAGGGTTTCACACAGTTTATCCATTTTCCAATATTTGATGAAGCATAATGGGTCCACTACATTCTCAATAAGGTTCATGATGAGTTCATATGGCTAGACAGACCCCATAAGATTGCAAAGAAGGCCATTCAGGCAGTCACATGCTTGAGTGGAACTAGTGAGATTCCAAGTATGAGGAAAGTACAAAATACCACTATGGCAATTGTTATCGGTTCCCAATATGACAACCGATCGATGAAAATTAGCGATATAGTTGAGCATGATGTAAGATTTGCCTCAATGGTCATGGTATACAAGGTGTATCAATCCAGTAGGCAGGAACTTAGTCTTTGGGACTACCATATTCATTGCATATTAGATACTCAAGGAGGATAAAAGGTGTGATCTTTGTTTAGTATTCCTAAGTGAATTGTTAAGCAACTTGAAGAAAATAAAGAAAGATAAGAAACATACCTTCAAGTTTGGATCCTTAATTGTGTGCTTGGCTCTCTATTTCTTGAATGAGATCCACTGAGTTGGAAAAGTCCAATGGGCTTATGACAAACTGGCGTCAATTCAAATTAAGGAAGGGTTGTTGGGTATAGGTGATAGTGTAATGAGAATATTTGCCTTATGGGGATATTTAAAGAACTTCCAAGCTACTAAGAAAGCCAGAGAGAGAATTCCTAAAACCATATTAGAGAAATATGAGAAGACCATTTATTTTATGGTTGATAAGGATTAGTGCCATATGGAGGTTGTTGAGCCTAGAACAGTTTGGATCATACCCATGTGGTATGAGGTTGACACTGATATGCTTGGTGCATATGCTCGACACATATTGAGAAAACTGGTGGATCAGAAGGAAGAAAGATTTGGAACTTTTCAGGAAAAGGGCCTAGACCTACATAAGAAGTTCACTGGGCCCAGAAGGAAAAGGAAGATGAGGAAGGAGGTTGAGGAACTTGCTAAGCAAATCGGCATTAACCAAGAAGTAGTGCAGAGAGAAAGAGAGAAAAAAATTCTGAAGGAGGAAGATGTGGTGTAGCCACAAGCTAAACTGGATCCTCCCAAGCAGTCCAAGGCCAAGCCTAGCAAATTTGCACCTACCTCCATTGTGCAGAAGCTGATACCTCTACCAAAGCCTAAACCAACAACATCTATTGGTGGAGTTGAGAAGAGGAAGAAGGATAATTATTCAAGGCAATATGCTACAATAGAAGAAGAGACAGAGTCAGATGAAGAGGTGAGGGAAGTAAAGAAGACTGCCACCGATGCAAGGGTAGTCCAGAAGCCTACATCTGGTGATGCTCCTCCTACCAAGAAAGATAAGTTACAAGGAGAGCCATCTGGAAAGGCTAAAGCCAACAATAAGAATAAATCCGAGATAGATCAAGCTCTTAAGTCCAGTAAGGTTGAAGGCCCATATGAAATTGTACCTCCCATGACTTTGCAACAGTTAATTGATGAGATTTTGAAAGATTGAAATTTGAAAAATATTTATGTATATTATGAGAATTTTCAGGATAAAGACCAACGAGCTGTTGAAGAAGTAATTGTAGAATATATGGATAAATTTAGTAAGGTCTTAATATAATTATCATCTATGATCCCCAAGATCTTGTATGACATTTTGGATGCAAGGAGACATACAACTTCACTTGAGGATGAGACAATAAAAGAATATGTGCTAGTAAATCTATCTTCTGTTATTTGTAGAGATGAAGTCACTCGGTTACTAAAACTTGAAAAGGATAGATTCTGAAGCAAGAGGGTAAATAAACTTTTGATAGGGAAGAAAGATGAGGTGATAAAGGAAATTAAAACAATTTTGAGATTTTTTTTGATTGATGAAAGAGTTGATGTGAAACTGGAAGACTCTTCTCAAGAAAAATCTATTCTGGAAGAACAAGCAACAGTCTTTGAGCCTAAGGATACTCCATCTATCCTAGAAGTGCCTGTAGATATTCCCAGTGGACAACAAGATCAGTCATTTGTAGATCCGATTGGACAAGAAGCTCGAGTTGATGCCTCTGATAATCAAGCAGTAGATAACTATGGTGATGCTGCTCATGATCCTCCAAAGATTGAAATCATTGCAGAGATGATATTTGAGGAGTTAGGTGAAGCAGGAAAGACTAAAGATGATGACAAAGAGGGTGAAAAGGATAAGAATGAAGAAGCTATGAAGGAGAAGGGTGAAGAGAAAATTGTTGAGCCTCTGACAACCATGACAAAACCCATTGTTCTTGATAAAGGAAAGCATATTGCAGTTGAGGATGATCTTTCTCATGGTCTAGTAGATCTGAGCACCTTGTCCCCTCTTCAAGCACTAAAATTGGCCACCCTTGCATAGATCAAGGCCAGTGAGGACTTACTCAAGTCCACATCAAAAGAGAAAGAGGTGATATCTTTGGCAACCGCAATTTTAGAGAAAGTTTTGCCTAACCTTAAGCAAATTTCCAATGACTCACCCTTTGGTAAGCTTAAGGATATTTTAAGTAAAGTAGAATCCAATTTTGTATCATTAGAGAAAGCTACATATATAAAGGTTTTGAATAAGTTCAATGAGATGAGGCTTCAAACCTATTTGAAAACAATTGAAGCTGATAGGGAAGTTTTGAAGTCTACAGTGAAAAGTGTAGAAGATGCATTAGATGAAGGCGAAAAAATATTCAAATCATGTCTATTTTTGCCCAAGTTTACTGCAGATATTGATAAGTAAATGAGACATCTTAAAGGGAAACTTGCCAGTATTGTTCATTCATTTGCCCCTCATTCAAGTTTTTCCAAGTTCCCTTGAAGCTCAAATAATGGATTTTACTGATAAAATAAAAGGCTTGAATAAGGAAAAAGATCAAGTGTTAAGAAGAGTGGGAGAACTAAGAAGTTTGATCACTCCCCGGATGGACACCTTAAATGGAGCTCAACAGGATGCAGTCAGTGCTTTAGGTAAACCAGTGCCATATGATCTCAAAGACATTGAAGTTCATGCATACGTGTTTAGTGCTCTAATTAATGTTTTAGATTATTTTCTGAGAGGATGGAATGACTACTTGAAGGTCACCTATGTAGACATTTTTAAATTCATGTAAATTATTGCATTCATTTGTACATAAGTTTTGGTGGATTCCTACCCTTTTCCATTGATGTCAAAGGGGGAGAGAGTTGGGAGAGAGAAGTGAAAAATGATTCTCATTCTTAGGGGGAGTTAGTTGAGTGTACAAATTTCAGATTGTTGGATTGCTTGCAATTTTTGGAGTTTTGGAACTTATCATTTTTCACAATGTTGCCATCAATGCCAAAGGGGGAGATTGTTGGCATAAGACACTATTCCGGTGATGCTTCGGTGAAGATTGATGATGTATGGTGAATGATATTTATTAGGAGTTGTCATTGATGGCAACTCAACTTATTGATCTTATCCAGTATGGAGTTTGGGATATCCGGATGTCTTGAGAGTAAGTTTTGGTATAAGTGTGTCGGTGATACTCAGTGTATAGTTTTGGTAAGCACTTCTCATTTTTGCTGATGTGTTTTTGGCCTCAGTGATCTAAGTTAAGTTGATTGAGTATGAGAAGCATATTATCATGCAATCCTATCCTCCGGTGTTGCCTCTTAAGCATGTTAGAAGGTGTGGTATCCGGTAGAGCAGTAAAACAGGGTTATCTTCACAATTGATGGTGTATTGTGTGGACCAGATTCTTTGAAGTGATTCTAGTGGCTATTGGTAAGTTCAAGGTAATTGGATCGACTTATGGAAAGTGTGTGATCATATGTTTTAGATCCAGAATATGGTTTTGTAAAGATTTGAGCCGACTTGTGTGTGTATGAAATTTGGAATATGTATCTGAAACACAAACACTCAATAAATCATTGCATGCATGGTTAGTTGATCAAAATCAATAAATGTAAAACCATAACAAATCGACCTATTGCTTCCTAAAATATGTGAGTATAGATTTTCTCTCAGATTTATCTAAGCAATACCAGTGACTAGACTACACCAAGACAAAGGATTTAATCTATATGAATGCAACATTAAGCTATATGAAATATAGATGCTAACATGATTAAGCTAATATGATTAAGCAAATATGCAATAAGCTAAGATGCAATATTCTCAACGACTCTAGAGAAAAACCAACACGATAACAATAAAATCTATAGCCTCTTTTTTTTTTATTGAGAGATGAGAGCTTGAATTTATAGAAAATCCAGAGAGAAAGTGACGGTCAAGATTGATTGTTGATGAGCGGTCAAGATTCTCCCAAAAGTAGCACAATTCAGGTGATTTGATGTGATTGGTTGTGTAGACACCCAAAATTGTCCAATCTAATTAAATAAATATTTTATTTATTTAATTATCTAAGCTTAATTCTTCTATTAATTAAATAAATCTTTATTTATTTAATTAATTCATTTATCCTCTTCCAGCCTTATTTCTCATTTAAATAAATACATTTATTTATTTAAATTATCCTTTTCCTAAATTAAATAAATATCTTATTTATTTAATTAATCCCACTTCTTCTATTAATTAAATAAATCTTTATTTATTTAATTAATTCATTAACCTTTTCTACCCATGACACATGTCATTCATCTCTTAATTCATACACTACCTACCCTTTCATTATTTTATTATTTCTTTTACCTACCCTCTAATCATAGCCGACCTCCTTTTACACCTCTCAATCTTACCCCTCCATTTCATATAGTGTCTTCTATATAAGGAGATGCTTCCTTCATTATCAAACCCTAATCGTTCTATGCATTCTAATCATCTTTTATGCACTTGACTACACTACGATCCTACTAGCAACCACATTCCGTTCTTTGTTGAGCTCTTGTGCACATAAAATCTGAGAGCAAATATATCAAGCAAGATCAATGGAGATAGGAAGAATGGCGATTCAAACCCTATTGGACATGTGATGGTATAATCTTTGTGATTTCGTTTGATTTGCATTGTCTTAGGTAATCTTCATATGTTATGGTGGATCTTTGTTGTTGTTAGGCTAGGGTTTTGTGGTTGAATTCATTTAGCCTTTCAATATTGTTATTATTGTTATCCATTTTCACCATATAGAGGTTGCTTTCTTCAGATTTGAAGGAGATAAGATTGAGCTAAAATTGAGATAAAATCATAAAAAACTGATTTATTCCATTTTCCTTTCTTAAAGCAAGCTTTCTTTGATGTATTCCCTTTTATTCAAATTTTCTCCTTTTTTGAAATTTCTTTTTCAAATTATCTCAAATTAATTCTTTTTTTTTGTGATTTAAATGGCAAATTAATTTATTAATTAAATATGCTAGGATATTTAATTAAATAAATAAGATAATTGATTAAAGAGATTTTGATGATTTATTTAATTGAAAAGATTAATTTGTCATATGACATTGATGATTTAGGAATTAATTAATTAGGTGCTCAAAATTGATTTAATTGCCTTTGGTTATGATCTTGGTGGTGTAGTCGAGATTAGGGGCCCATGGTTTAGATGACCATTTTTAGGGTATTACATTTTCCCCTCTTTGAATTGATGTGTGAGCAACACATTGATTCAAAGAATAGTTGATGTCGAAGAGATACCGGTTCTGAACTTGATGGATCACAAACAGATAAAGAGCGAGATATTCAACTTGAATTAAAGTGATGAAACTAAATAGATTGATCAAAGTGATATAGATCCTGAACTTGATTGAACTAGGACCAATGAAGAGCGAAAATATTGATCTTGAACTTGATGGATCAAGAAGCAGGTACCGATCTAGAACTTGATTGAAGTAGAATTAGTTGAGCGAAGAGATAATACTGATTTTGAACTTGATTGAACAAGAACCAATTAGCGAAATAGAATGTCCAGCTTGATTTGATGCGATGAAACTGAGCACCTATTTGGATTGAGTGTGTGATCACTATCAAAAAGACTCTTTAAACCCTTGATTAATTTTTAAACAAATAACTAGCTTGATGAGGTGCGATGAAACTGATTACCATTAAGAGACCGATTCAGATGAAGACAATATCAACTTGATTTGGTGTGATGAAACTGATATGCCCCTAGAGATTGATTTGATTTGAAGAACCTCAACTTGATATGATGTGATGAAGTTGAGATGCCCCTAGCAATAAGGTCTTGTTTGATGAGATTTGATTGATGTTCGATTAATTTTTGATTGAAAAGATTTGCTACTCGACTTTTGATGAAGATTTGAAAAAAAAATTCTTGACTTTTGATAATGTAATCACCGATAATGATGATGTAATAAGTATGCCCCCTCGGGACCAAAATTGAAAGATGGCGAGATACCATAGTGATTTGAGGCAATTCGAGTGATAAAAAGATTTAGCAATGATAATTTGCACACAGAGAATGATTTAAGAATTGATTTGAGATAAATTAAAAGACTTCTGAGTTGATTGGAAAAGATTTGAGTGTAGAGTGATGCAAAGATTGAGCTAAAGATGAATGTGCCAAGTGGTCAACCTTGTGAGAATTTGACTAGAAAAGTGATGTTAGATTTCGATTTCAATCCAAAAAATGGACTCAGAATGGTCAATTTAACTAGGGGTACAAATTTTGTGTCAATTAGAGCAAGTTTGAAAATTAGGGTTTCGCCTATATAAGGGGCTGAAGGAGTCATTTTCAATTCATTTTTACCTCTCAAATTCAAAAGTTAAAAAAACCTTCGCTGAAAGCAAAATAGCAATTCTAGTGCAAAATCACTGTTTCGAGCACTAGAGACACCACAACTGACCCCAAAACTATGCTCCAGTAGTAACTCATCGATCTGAAGCCTCGTTTGATTCAATTTTTGTGCATTTTGATTGATTTTTTGGTACTTTCCATCGTTTTAGTTTGTCCTAGGTCGTTTAGTCGTATGGTAGAGTAGGGTTTTTTCGTACGAGAAACTGGTGAAAAGTCTTTACTCATATGGGCAAGTTAGATTTGTCGTTTGGCTGTTACCCTTGAATCGTATGACTACATTAATGGAATCCTTTTTAGTCATCTAATATTGCACAGTTGCTCATACGAGCCTATTTACTCATATGAACAAGAGAGAATTATCGTACGATTTGATATCTTTATGTGGTTACTCATATGGAAAACAATGAGCATTTTTGAAGGTCCAATCATCAAAATTTATTTTTAATTATTGTTGATTTAGATTATTTAGCACTTTAGACACATTATTAGGTCAAAGTTGATTGTTAACTAATGATATTTCGTTCAATTTGCAGGTTCAGTTGCTAGATATCCAGTTTTGATGTACATATCCTCCCATGATGAGATTAGTTTGATAGTTGACAGATGCACAGAGGGGTCATATTGGTTTGTGTGGATTCAGATGATTATTGGAGATGTCTGATATCCGTGTGAATCATGGATTACTCACAGCCTTGGTTGAGAGGTTTCATAGTGAGCATAACACTTTTCATTTGTCGACTGGGGAGATGGCCATCACTCCCGAGGATGTATACAAGATTTTGAGGATTCCATTCGCTGGAGACAGGATGGATTATGACTCCAGTCCATGGCCAGGGATTGAGGTGTTGAGGTGAGTATTTCGAGATGATACTATCTTGGATCCTTCCATCACCTAGGATGATATGATGAGTAGATATCTAGCACAAATCCCTCTCGCTTGTGTGATGGCTGAGATTATAGGTTGTTTTCTGATATCGGACAAGGGTCAACAAGGATTCATTTGTGGATGGGGCAGGATGCTGGAGAGACTAGTTACTCACCCCATGAGATTAAGACGGGGTATATGTTTATTGGCCCACATGTACCATGAGATGCACGAGATTGCCTATAGAGGGGTGAAGAGCATGGCGATTGGGGTTTTGGTATTACAAATATGGGCATGTGATCATATCCTAGTGTGCACACCTATTGTAGATGATACCCGATAGGATGGGCAACCTTTTGTTTATAGATACATAGGTTACATGACACAACCCCACTTGGGGAAGACTGACTATTGGAGATGTTAGTTAGATGATTTGATAGCCGTTGTCTGGAGGCCGTATAGGGGTTTAGAGCCATGGGATGACTGGAGGAGGTAGCAGAGGGATATGTTCATGACTCGACCATTGATTGGGAGATCCTCAGGGATCATAGAGCGATTTGTTGTCAGTCAGGTCCTGAGGCAGTATGGGAGACAACAAGGCATGTCTTAGGAGCTCACAATGTATGCCTGATTTGCAAATGAGGAGAGATAGGGATGGGGGCCTAGATTATCATATGCCCTTACGATGTAGGAGCTGGCAGGGATACAGACACAGAGCTGGGATTATTTGGAGGATTCAACACATGCGGGGGTCACTTCCTAGTTCAAAGATTATTTTCATAGATGTCCATTCCCGAGATTCACAAATTCAACAGAGTGGGCACCTCAGATAGGTGAGAGTAGTGATGTCCCAACACATGCGCAAAGAGATGCAACACCCAAGAGAGTAGGAGGAGACCTAGGTGCTAGCTCGAGTAGAGCACCCATTATAGGAGGAAAGTTGAGGCGGGGAGAGGGAGGATCACTTGGAGCAATGGGAGGTGATCTAGGTGGTGATACTGGAGTAGAGGCTAGAGGTAATGTGGAGATGGGTGAGGGAGTGGGTCCTAGTGATGAGGAGGCAACTCGACAAGTTAGGCAGCGGATGGACGAGCCAACCGATAGGGGTGATATACCTAGAGAGCAGATGCCATGGGATGTCATTCGTGCATTGAGAGGGAGACTTAGGGGTTTGCAGACATAATTGGCAGTATCACAGGCATAAATATCAGAGAGAGATTGAGAGCTGCATAGCATGAGAGCAGAGCGTGATAATCTCCAGCGTGAGGTGATGCATCAGACGAGTAGGGTGGCTTACTATGTCACAACTTATAGTGTAGCGGTGCCAGTGGATAGGCATGTGGTGCCCTATTCACAATATATGGTGAGATATGAGGAAGATAGGGTGTCGAGGCGGGATTATGTACCAGCACCGCATCCACCACCTCCTCTTCTAGGCGATGAGGGGGAAGTAGATTTTTGATGATATATATGAGAAACATGATTCGACTTCATTGTACTATGTTGAGTGATGTAGGATGATTCATGAGATGGTTTTGATATGCGTTATTCTATATTATGTCTTATATGTATGCATTTCCTTTACAATATGGATGTATGTAATGCTGATGATCATGAATATTTTTTCATTTTCATATGTAAATGAATGAATTAATGGATAAATATAATGATTTTGATGCAAATGTGAATGCCATGTTTATTTTTTTTCTTTTTCAATGTGATAATATGGATGCAAATGAATATGCAATGGATTCGTGGATCTATATGATATTCTTATATATGCGGCTAGCATCTCATGTAGGACTTGTGATGTCAATATACAGGTACTCAATCATGTCAAAGATAATGATATGCAGTTGACCACTTGGCAGAGAAATAATGATTGTTTTAGATTCAAGCTTCATTCAAAGGAAAGAAAAAGTAAAGTTATCATGTTGAAATTTCTTGAAATGCACAAAGCTTAGTTTGAATGCAACCTAAGACTTTAGTCACTGGATTTGTTATGATATTTATCATCACTGAGCATTTTAAAATGTCAAAGATAGACATAAGCACCAAGGCACAAAGAGCCAGGATGACTTGAATGTCATGTCCTATCGATTTAGCAAGCAAACATAAGCACCAAGGCATAAAGAGCTAGGATGACCTAAATGTTGCTTACGTCCAAACACACCAGACAAAGAATAGTTCCTTGTTTTTTACTATGCAATAGTTATTATATTGTTTGTAATGACCCTTTTATTGTTCATATCCTAGGACAGATTAAGCATGAATTCATATTACATAATAAAGAAAGTTACTCAAAATAGACAAGGAAATAGTTCTAACCTCCCTATAGCATACAAATAAATGGAGTTGAGGTATGTGTGGAAATTTCACCTTGATGTGAAGGAACTTATCACAGACACCCTATTTATGAGATGTTTCTAGATCATCGAAATCATTCCTTCAAGCAGAAAACAAAGAAAAGTATTATGCCCCCAGTCCTTGCTCCTCTTAGTCAAGATAGACTTCCTCGAGTTACTTAGAGGGAATAATAAGGGAAAACCAATTTAAAAGACAACATAAAAAGAAAATTTCAATCATAGCTCAAACAGTTTTAGTGATTGTTTTCATTGTTCTTGCTTTGTGTATTTGATGAGATGTTAGTGGCGAAACCTTGCAGTGGTTAGGAGATAGGTAACTGACTCGGATTGGATGACCCAGTACTACCGATAAAGATGACTTGGTTAAACTGCTTAGGACATTTAGATTGATCAGTCGATTGCCCTAAGACTATGACATTGATCGGTTTCAAGCCACAAGGGTTCCAAGAAGAACCAAGGTGTCACAAAAGCGACTAAAGGATATGTACAAGCTAAAGCAAATATGTAGGAAAGTGAGAAATAAAGTAGGAAATGCCAGATTTGCATTGATAGATGGAGCACTTTAGTACAAGAGGTGCCTGTTTACCAAGTTTTCACCTTCTTGGCATAGATTCTTTTTTTCTTTTTTCTTTTTTTTTTTCAGGACTTTTTAGGATTTTTAGGATTTTTTTCAGGACATTTTATGATTTTTAGGATTTGTTTTAGGACATTTTAGCTGTATAGGTTACTGGAGCAGAGAATGCTAAGTGTAGAATTTCTTCAAGTGGATGGTATTGATTGGTTCACAGAGCTGTTCTCCTTTCGGTGTTGAGAGTTGGTAAGCGCAAGAGCCAAAGACTGCAATAACAATATAGGGACCCAACCAGTTGGGTTCAAACTTCCCTTTTTGTTCCCGATGCTGTTGATTTTTAGGATTTTCTCTAAAAACAAGGTCATAACCTGAAATTATTTGTGTCAAAATTTCATGTTATATCCTCTAGACATTCTCTTCTGGTAAGCTCTTAGATGATTGAACGCCACTTTTTGACATTCATCTAGCAACTCGATTTCTTGCAATCATTAGTGATAAGAACATGCAAAGAAAATCTCAAAGAAGGAATTTCAACCTCAATAGGAAAGACTGCTTCGGTCCCATACACCAAAGAAAAAGGTGTAGCCCCAGTAGGTGTTTTGATCTTTGTTCTATAAGCCCATAGCATCGAATTAAGCTGCAGATGCCAATCCTTTTCAGATTTGTTGACTATTCTGTGCAGTATGGTCAACTGAGTTTTGTTAGATGCTTCAGCCTGTCCATTACCTTGAGGGTAGTATATGGAAGACCAATTTTGTTTGATTTTGAACTTGTCACAAAGCTCATCTATATCCTAGTTTTGGAACTGCCCCCCATTGTCATTTACAATTGAGGAGGGGATTCCATACATGCAGATGATGTAGTTAAGAATGAACAAAGCCACTTGTTTGCCAGTTGCTTTGATTAGAGAAATTGCTTCAACCCACTTAGTGAAGTATTCAGTGGTAGTTATGATAAACTTATGTCCATTGGATGATGAAGGATAGATTTGGCCAATGAGGTCAAATACCCATTGTTGAAAAGGCCAATGTGTGATAAAAGGTATGAGCCCCCTTCCTGAAGCATGTATGAGATTGCCATGCAACTGGCATTTCTGACAAGTTTTAGAAAAACTTACAGCATCTTTTTCCATATCTGGTCAATAGTAGCCAACCCTTCGCAGTTTCTGAGCTAGAGTTAGACTGTTTGAGTGAGATCCACAAATGCCTTCATGGACTTCAGATAATGCACATTGAGACTCTTCAAGTTCTAGACACCTAAGAAAAGTACTATCTAAACCTCGCCTATATAGATCGTTAGCGATGATGACATAAAGTGAAGCATTACTCATCAGGTTTCTTTTCTTATTGCGAGTAAGGTTATCAGGGATGATTTGGTCACATAAGTAGGAATAGATATGGTTATAGTGAGATGAGTCATTCCCAATGATAGAATAGACCATCTAAGAATTAGGGGAATCATAAGTAGGATAGCAAAGCTCTTCCACCAAGAACTCATAGCAGAACTATGTTTCTTGTAGTTTTGGTATAGATGTCAATGCAGCCATAGCATCTGCTGCTCTATTCGTTGATCTAGGAATATGCTAAAATGAAACAAAGACCAAGTATTTCTTAAAGTCATCAACCATTCTTTTATAGGGCATCAATTTTTTATCCTGATTTTGATACACATCGTTGATCTAGTTGATTATCAATTGAGAGTCACCATAGATGTATAGCTCAACAACTTTCCATTCAATAGCCAGTTTGATTCCATTCACCAAGGCTTCATGTTCTGCAGTATTGTTGGTACAAGGAAAGAGGATCTTGTATGCCTTTAGAATTTAGCATGTCTAAGGAGTGATAAAAAGGATCCCAACACCAAAACCTTGTTGAGTAAAAGATCCTTCAAAGAGCATTTTCCAGGATCGCTGAGTAAGATGCATTATGAATTCATTTGGAAATTCTATGTTCAGAGGTTGAATATCTTCAAGCGGAGCGCCAACAAGTTGATCCGCAATGACTTGTCATTTATAGCTTTGCGTTCTACATACTCAATTTCAAATTATGTGAGTATCATAACCCATTTAGCCAATCTCCCTATGAGTGTTGCTTTGCTTGGAAGATATTTTAGAGGATCAATCTTAGCAACTAGTTTGAAAGAATGTGCCAACACGTAATGTCTCAATTTTTGTGAAGCAAAGACCACTGCCAAACAAGATTTCTCAATGATAGTGTAATTCATCTCATAGGACACCAACGTCCTGCTGATATAGGATATAGCTCATTCCTTGTTGTTCTCATCCTGTTGAGCCAAAAGTACCCCTAGTGATGTGCCAATAGCTGGTATATAGAGAATCAAAGGTTTGCCTTGAATCGGTGGTGTAGACACCTAAAATTGTCATGTCTAATTAAATAAATATTTTATTTATTTAATTATCTAAGCTTAATTCTTCTATTAATTAAATAAATCTTTATTTATTTAATTAATTCATTTATCCTCTTCTAGCCTTATTTCTCATTTAAATAAATACATTTATTTAAATTATCATTTTCCTAAATTAAATAAATATCTTATTTATTTAATTGATCCCACTTCTTCTATTAATTAAATAAATCTTTATTTATTTAATTAATTCAGTAACCTTTTCTACCTATGACACATGTCATTCATCTCTTAATTCATACACTACCTACCCCTTTCATTATTTTATTATTTCTTTTACCTACCCTCTAATCATAGCCAACCTCCTTTTACACCTCTCAATCTTATCCCTCCATTTCATATTGTGTCTTCTATATAAGGAGATGCTTCCTTCATTATCAAACCCTAATCAAGCATTCTAATGACTTAATGCTCTAATGATCATTTTGACTACACTACGATCCTACTTGCAACCACATTCCGTTCTTTGTTGAGCTCTTGTGCACATGAAATCTGAGAGCAAATATATCAAGCAAGATCAATGGAGATAGGAAGAATGGAGATCAAAACCCTATTGGACATGTGATGGTATAATCTTTGTGATTTTGTTTTATTTACATTGTCTTAGGTACTCTTCATATGTTATGGTGGATCTTTGTTGTTGTTAGGCTAGGGTTTTGTGGTTGAATTCATTTAGCCTTTCAATATTGTTATTATTGTTATCCATTTTCACCATACACATTTTGGCACGCCCGGTGGGACTCTTGTCCCTTTGCATTTAACCTCCTTGTTGCAGATTTTGCGTTTTGAAGTTACAGATCGGACATTTTTCGACAACATTTTAGTTTTTTTTTCCGCGTCTGTGAACTTTCGGATCGCGTCTTTGATTTTCTAGCGCGTTTGCGGGATCTGAAATCGCGTTTGTGTTTTTGACAAATTTTATTTTGCAGGTTTCAGAAAGGAGAGTCTCTGTTTCAGAAACGCGTCTGTGTTATTTCTACCCGCGTCTATGTCGGAAAGGGGTGTCTGTGATTTTTAGGCGCGTCTGTGCATCACAGAACCGCGTCTGTGTTCTCCAGATGCGTCTGTGTTGAGGGTAACAACGTCTATGTATTTACTGTTTCGAAATTTTGAAGTTTTCATTGATTCAATTTTTGGATTTTGTACTTAGGGTTTCAGATCTGGTTTATTTTTGGATTAACACTTTCAGATCTAGCTAACTAAATTGTGCAGCTTGTCTTGGAAGCAAAACATTTTGTTGAAGGCCCCTATGTCACAAAGTCTTTTGGGTTTTTAAAATGTACCTAACTTGTGTGTTTGCAAGAAGGGGTGATTATGTCAAACAACCCAAACTACTAACAACTTTTGTTGCAGGTCCTTGGCTAGGGTTTTGAATTTTTGTTGTGTGCTTTATTTTCATAGAATAGCAAACACTTCCATTGGTGCACTAAAATTGAATCATTGTCTTTTGTGTCTTGAGCAATAGGCTCTTTTTGTTTAATCTTTAGAGGGCCTGTCTTCCCGTGTGGTCATTAGGACTACTAGTGAGAAGAGAATGACCCAAGTGGTAGCGAGGAAAACCCACCTCATCCGAACCACTATAATCAAATGTATTCATGGTGAAAACTATGAATAACATGTGCTGATTAGTTCATACCGACACTATGTCTCCCCATAAACCCGTTTGATCAAATTTATTTGATCATTTGTAGGGCGTAACCCCTACCGGCTGGGAGCCTTCTGTATTTACAAAGCTGAAAGTGCCGCATGTATGGCCACACGAGCGGATGCCCTTACTAGCACCATTTTGTTTTAGAAGCCCAAATCCTTCTAGTTGTTGGGGTAGGAGGTCGGACCTCTGGTAGCAGCCCACACACATACGGTTCTTAGTAGAGATACAAAGTTCGCCATGGGGAGTTTTCATGGGGACTGATGCTTGGCTGACCCGAGAAGTGAGTGCCGAGGGTGGAGCCAGTGAGGTCAAGCATCTAAGTATCCGCTCTGAATAGTGTAGCCTCGGGGGTAAAACCCCATGTGGGATCAACAACTATTGTCTTGGCCAGCCATAAGAATTGTGCTTGACTTATTTTAAACATTCAAACATTCAAGACCAAACAACAAAACATTGTGTCTTTTGTGTTTTCAAGTGTATGCAAAACATTTTTACATCAAACAACACACTTTTCTTGGAGTCATTTTGAGTCTAAACACTTGCAAACATTGAGTCATCATCAACATTGTGTCCTCTTGTCACGAAAAACAGTCAAACAGTCAGATTTGGTCACAACAAAACGACTTCACAGAGTGGAAAAATTGCACAAATTTTACAGAAACGCGTCTGTGTCTGTTTTAACCGCGTTTGGGTCATATAAATGCGTCTGTGAAGGGCAAAATAGCATCTGTGTTTATAATAGCGTCTGTGTTGAATAGAAACACGTCTGCGTCAGATAACTGCATTTGTGCAGTACATAGGCGTGTCTGTGTTCAAAAATTGCAAGAAAATTTCACAGTCTAGCAAAACAAAAGAAATTAGTTTCGGAATACTTGAGCTTCCTAGGTTGTTTCTCCAGGTTTCATCTAGCATTCAACTTGTCTTTGGGTCTCACATAGTCCATCATTGCTTCACATCTCATTTTACATTCATACTTGTCTAAACTTGAGTCAAAAGGTCACTTGTTTGTCCTCATCATACTTTGTCAACATACTACATACAACAACACTTTGCTAAGTGGTCCCTCATCAAGGTTTCTTACCTTTGGGTCTCATTTGGTCTTACTTAGAGTCAAGGTCAACTTACCTCATCAAGAGAAACTATCCTCTCTTTGGAAGTCACACCTACTCTACTACATACATACTTGGTCTTACACTTTGGACATTGCAAGTACACTTCAGATTCATTTACATTCCATTCAACTCTTGGTCTTCCATACTCTTTCCATCTTTCATCTAGTCTTACACATCTTGGTCAATACCTAGTTCATGGTTGAAACCGGTCTTCAAAAATCTAGGAGAGAAACTAAAGAGGCTCAAGAGTTCACAAACATGAGTTCTTATGAGTATGACAATGATTTATTTTTCAATACTGATCACACTACATTACCTGACATGGATGCCTATAGAAACAATCCAAATGTTGAGAACATGGACACTATAAACAACAATGCTACACACAATGACAATGTGGACAACTTTTCAGTACATTCAGCAGATGTGGAAGAATCCATCATGAATCCCCATTTCAATCGATTGGTTGAGGAAATAATGAGGAGAGATAGACAATACTTCTTACAAATGATGGCACAAAGTGGAGCCAAGATACCTCATGATTTTGACATGTCTCAAATAATGGAACATAGACCTTTGCAACAACCTCACTCCAATATGGATCAAAGGAGACCTAATAATGGAGGAAATAGAGGACCACACATGGTACCTGAATCACCATCAGCTTTGCTTCAAAAACCAGAGGTCCCACATACACATGGTCAAACATATGATACTCACCTTCGCAGACCATTATGGAAGTTTTATGGAGAAAAATATGCTCAATCACATATCAATGCTAAGGATCAACCACCAAAGCAATGGGATGTTCAAAGGCATGCTCAAAATTTGGACACAAGGAAACCTCATGTCAAATTTGGGGGCAATACATTAGAACATGACATGCCTGTAGAGTATGGTATACATGCACAAAATAGATATGGTGTTCCTCAACATGAATCTATACCAAGTGGTCCATATATGCAACATCATTAGAGACCTCCTCCATATGAACATGTGTATGATCAATATCATCCATATATGCAACATGCTCCTCCTCCAATTGGTGCCTCAAGCATGGGGTATGGTCCAAGAAGTCGATCTCCACCTAAGAGCAGTTTAGAACAACAAATCAGGGACTTACAAAAGAAAATGGAGGACATAAATACACCGAAGCCAACATACACAATGAGAGACATATGTCCTTATCCATTTGACAAGAGCATTCCAATGCCTCCTTTTCCTACACACTTTGTGATGCCTAAATTTGATAAGTATAGAGGAAAAGGGGATCCTAAGGTGCACATAAGACAGTTTTTCACAGCTTGCATTGAGGTAGCAGCAGAAGAGACATATTTGATGAGATTATTCCCACAAAGCTTAGGTGATCAAGCTATGGAATGGTTCTCCCAACTTCCACCTGGTATTAAGTCATGGGGTGACCTAGCAGAAGCATTTATTCAACATTTCTCCTACAATATAGAGACAGACATATCATTCACTACTTTGTGCAACACTAAGCAAAAAGAAAATCCTTTGCATCATTTTTGCAAAGATGGAGAAATCTAGCTAGCAGATGCTCTTGTGAAATTCCACAAAAACAAATGGTAGAGATGTTCACACAAAATGTTAACAAAGACATTGGCTATGACTTAAGGAAAGCTTGTTTGTCCACCTTCAAGGACGTCATTGAAAAAGGCTTAGCAACAGAAAGGTTCTAATTGAACAGGGAGTCATCAAGATATTCAAGGAAAACAAAGATGACTTTAAAGGGAAAGACAAGCCAAGATTTTGGAATAAAAACAAGAACACAGTCAATGATGGTGTTGTTGATGCCAACACAGTGCGACCTAAATTCATATTTTTAGGATCAAGTTCTACAAACAATCAAGTAAATACTCAAACAACTTCCAGATCACGAAGGAAGTACACCCCATTGGGAGAACCACTTGAGTCAGTTTTCAAGAAGCTTGTGGCAAACAAGGTAATCACAGTTCCAGATTTTCCTCCATATGAACCAAAGGTTAAGCTGAATTGGTGGAATGATGATGAGTATTGTGAATTTCATAAGAGTAAGGGTCATAAGACAGGAAATTGTCATCGACTGAAGAACATCGTACAAGATCTCATTGATAGAGGTGACATTGAGATTGAGGGACACTCATCCAATCAAGAACATGAGATGTTTAAGGAACCATTCCCAAAGCACAACAATGAAAAAGCTAAAGTCACAGATGATCAAGCCAACTATACTAGAGCACCTTACAACTATGATTCAACTATCAATCATATCTCGATGGACAATCATATCTCTACTATTACCATCAAGAACAAAGACCCTGAGAATCCTCCTCAGCGACCCAGGATTGTCCTAAGAGGTGTTGGATCTTCTTCCGGACCTACCTCTGAGTGTCATGTTACAACTCGTTGAGGTAAAATTACTTTGCCAGGTGCTTCAACTAAAAACACCACTTCTTCATCAACTAAACCTGAGTATGACCTTGTAGAACAGTTAGGGAAGACACTCGCGCTCATCTCCATACTTGAACTCTTACGCATATCCCCCGCTCATAAAGCTATTCTGGACAAAATCTTGAGAGACACCATCGTTCCTACTGATCTAAATGTGGACCAGTTTCAAGCCATGGTGGGATACCTTTCCATTCCACATTCCCTCACATTCACAGAAGCCGATGACGCATCCGTAAGTCAGCCACATAACGCACCATTACACATTGAAGCCTTCATACACAAACATCGAATAAAATGAGTCCTGATAGATGGAGGAGCTGGTCTAAACATTTGTACATTGAGCACTATCAAACAATTGGGATATTCCGATAAAGCTGTGAATTCAACAAATCAAATCACCATCAAGGCATATGATGATGAAGAGCGCTCATCCAAGGGCACAGTCACCTTACCTCTAAGAATTGGGCCAGTTACAAAGGATGTGGTTTGTCAAGTCCTGGATCTAGACCTCACTTATAATATATTGCTAGGACGTCCTTGGATTCATGAAATGAGGGCAGTCCCATCGACATATCACCAATGCATTAAGTTTCCTCACAATGGAGTCGAAGTAACAGTTAACGGTGATCCTAATCCATTCATATATTGCAATAACCTGAGATCACATACTGAGACCATCATTCCCAGTAATCATGAAGCTATCCCTTCTTCGGCATACATTGACCCTGAGTCATTGAAACCTTCGACATCAAAACAGGGTGAACTTAAAGGCAGATTCCAGGACAAAGGCATGGGAGAATACACTTTAAATCAGACCATGTATTTACAACAAGTCATGAGCTCTCCAAAAGAATATGGAAGGCCACATCCTAACAAGCAAATATCCATCATGGTATTCAAATGGGATCCTACTACCTTTCAAAGATGGGGCGAACTGGAAGAGGAAGGTTTATACAAAATGCTCTACAAAGACATTGAAGATGACACACAAGATCAGATCAATATACCCTGTGAGAAATATGGCAAAGGCTTCAAGATTCTACAAAAATTCGGGTATGATGGAAAAAGCCCTCTTGGGTTACGCAAAGAAGGCGTTATGGAGCCCTTACAACCTGAATTGACTGTAAAAAGGGAACGCTCGAAGGGACTTGGTTTTCTAACTTCCAAGATCCATACTAAAAGGACAGAAGAAGCCTTACAAATCAAAGCTGCCAAAATTCAACAAGAGAATTGCTATTCCACAGATTCCAATGAATGGGAATGGGGTTCTGACAAGTCTTCCAGTGACTACGAGCTCACCGAGACATTCAGAGAGCCAGATGAACCCACAGAAGAGGAGGAGTTTTATAACAAATTCAGAGTTGGTCAGGAAACAACCCATGAGGAGTCTACACAGTCCTTGTCTCAAGGTTCTAGGTTGAAATCACATAGGATGAGAACACCTGTTCTGGAATGCGCTACTAGTGATGATAATTTGGATTCGCTTGTGATCGAGACTGATGAGGAGAGTGCCATCGATGACCTCGATAATTACCTCGACATACCCGAATATAACCACATCTTCACTCTTGAACCCGCAAGCTCCGAAAACATTAAAGGCCTTCCCCTTGTTCACCACCAACTCATTGACTGGGATTATGAAAGACCAGCACAGTTTGACACATTCCAAAATGATGAAGCTGTTATTGACTATCTCGGCGTACGAGATGATCTTCCCCTTGGAGACCATAAAGCAGGATACACTATAGAACTCAACAACATGGCATATTTTGGTGAGGGTGTCGGACCTTCCAGTCACAAAAATGTGAAAATAAGAACAAATCAAGGGTCTTATGGCAAAACCCACACTGTGGCACTATCTGATCCCAAAAAAGTAAAAAGAAAGGACGTATCTGAGGGCAAAAACCTCTTTGAGGCACTCGAAGATGGAAGGCTCAACATTCTCCCACCCTCGTATAAGGAAAAGTCATCCATGCTGGTAGAGGAGACTATCAAAACAAACATTGGTACAGAAGAGGTTCCACACAACATATTCCTGGCTAAATCATTGACAGAGTCTGAAAGGTCAAAATTCATAAGTTTCTTCAAAAAGAGACAAATCAACTTCGCCTGGTCATATGCTGATATGCCTGGATTGGATCTGGATTTGGTAATGCATCATTTGACAGTCAAACCGGGGGCAAAACTAGTAAAACAGAAATTAAGAAAAATGCATCCACAAGTGGCATTACTAGTCAAAACAGAACTTGAGAAATTACTCGATGTCGGATTCATACACCCAATTGATTATCCGGAATGGATCTCTAACTTGGTACCTGTCAGTAAACCGGATCGCAGCATCAGAATTTGTACAGATTTCAGAGACATCAACAAAGCTTGTCCGAAAGATGACTTCCCATTACCAAACATTGACTTGATTGTTGATCTCACAGCAAGTCATGAAATGCTATCATTAATGGATGGATTCTTTGGCTATAATCAGATAAGAATCGCACTCGAGGATCAACATAAAACAACATTTACTTGTCCGTGGGGAACTTTCTGTTGGAATGTCATGCCCTTTGGGCTAAAAAATGCAGGTGCTACGTATCAAAGAGAAATGACCACTATCTTTCATGATTTCATGCACATAACTATGGAAGATTATGTTGACGATCTCTTGGGTAAATCAGTAGATAGAAATACACATTTGGACATACTTTCAGTCGTCTTTGATCGGTTGGAAAAATACAAAGTAAGATTAAACCCCAAGAAATGTGTCTTTGGAGTAACCTTCGGGAAGCTCCTAGGATTCATTGTGTCCAAAAGAGGAATCGAAGCCAATCCAGCAAAAGTCAAGGCTATCTTGAACATGCAACCACCCAGAAATATCAGTCAACTTCGATCCTTACAAGGAAGACTCTAGTCCATTCAAAGATTCATAGCACAACTTGCAGATAAGTGCAATCCTTTTCAACACCTGTTACATAAAAATATCAAATTTAAATGGGATGATAACTATCAACAAGCTTTTCAGACGCTCAAAGATTATCTTTTGAATCCGCCAGTTTTGATGCCACCAGTTCTAGATCAACCTTTGCTACTATACATATCAGCTACTCCAACAGCACTGGGGGCACTCCTAGCACAACAAATTGCTGACAGCAAGGAAAAAGCAATATACTATATCAGTCGCACATTGGTGGGATATGAGCTAAACTACATGCCAATCGAGCGTGCATGTCTCGCCGTGGTCTTTGCTTCGCAGAAATTACGACATTACATGCTCACTCATAAGACTAAGTTAGTTGCAAGGATAGATCCATTGAAATACCTCCTCAATAAAGCAACACTTACTGGGCAACTGGCCAAATGGGTAATGATACTTAGTGAATTCGACATCGAGTATGTGGACAGAAAAGCAATAAAAGGACAAGCCATCATGGATCAATTAGCAGATGCCCCCATGATTGATGATGTTCCTCTAAATTCAGAATTTCCAGATGAATCCATTTTAACAATATCACATGCAAAGCCATGGCAACTATATTTTGAGGGCTCATACACACAGCATGGGGCAGGAGCTGGTATTCTCTTTATAACTCCTCAAGGCGATTCTATACCAAAATCATAACGCTTATCATTTCCTTGCACTAACAATATAGTGGAATATGAGGCATTAACAATTGGATTATGAATTGCAGTTCAGTGGAAGATCCAAGAACTTCATGTTTTCGGGGATTCCCAACTTGTCATCCGTCAAGCAACTGATGATTATCAAACAAAAGATGAAAAATTACTGCCTTACAAGCAAATGGTGGATGATTTGAAACAACATTTCACAAAGATAGATTTTGAGTAGATACCAAGAGAGCAGAATCGTGCCATAGATGCCATGGCTACAATTGCTTCATTGATTGATCTACCTCAAAATAAGACCTGTTATGAGTTCTTGGTGGATAACCTTTTGGTTCCTTCATATGAGATCACTCCTACTGAAATGATATGTGTTGTTGGTCCCGAATCCCAGTTATATGGTTCCATTTTCACATACCTACGTGACAATACTTTACCTCCTGATCTAACAAATAACCAACATCGCACCTTCATTCGCCAATCCTCTCGATATGTCATTTTAGCTGATATCCTATACCGACAAGGTCTAGATGGCACTCTTCTTAGATGTTTAGAAAGCGACGAGGCTTAGATTGCGTTACGTGAAGTGCATGAAGGGATATGTGGTCCACATGCTAGTGGTCCTACCTTAGCCAAGAAACTCATTAGGACTGGATATTACTGGCCCAATATGGAAAAAGACTCATATCAGTTTGTCAAGAAATGTAAGCAATGTCAAATTCATGGAGACCTCATACATGCGCCAACACAAGAATTACAACCACTTGCGTCTCCTTGGCCCTTTTGTCAATGGGGACTCGATCTCATAGGCAAGATTCACCCTCCTTCTTCCAATGGTCATAAATTTATTATCACAGCCACAGAGTATTTCACAAAATGGATTGAAGTTGTGCCTCTCACACAAGTCACTGGAAAACAGATTGCTATCTTCATCCTCAACTATATCATATGCCGATATGGTATTCCTGTTTCCATTATTACTGATAACGGGCGTCCATTCAAAAATCAGGATGTTCATGAACTTTGTGACCGCTTCCATATTTCCCATCGTTTCTCCACACCGTATTACCCCCAAGGTAATGGCCAAGCTGAGGCATCTAATAAAACAATTCTTAAAATCCTCAAGAAGACAGTCGACGACGCTAGCCGTAATTGGCATATCCAACTCAATCCTGCACTTTGGGCCTACCGCACAAGTGTCCGCACACCTACAGGAGCTACACCCTATTCACTAGTCTATGGTTCTGAAGCCATCTTGCCTATTGAGGTCGAGCTACCCTCTTTATGGGTCTCTTTGCAAAACATCATCACTGATGAAGATTACAGGGTCTCTCGCTTACAAGAACTAGAACTACTGGATGAACGAAGACAAACTGCTTTTAATCATCTCAAGGCTTACCAATAACGAATGAGTCGCAGCTACAACCACAAGGTCAAGCCTCACACATTTGAGGTAGGTGACTTGGTTCTCAGAGAAAACCCCAAGAATCAGCAAGACAGAGAGAAGAAGGGCAAGTTCAAACCAAACTGGCTTGGTCCTTACATCGTTACAACAGCCTATGGATCTGGGGCATATTAGCTCTCAACTATAGAAGGTGAACCTTTGGAGGATCCTATCAACAACATGCACCTTCACAGGTTTTATACATAGCTCTTCAGAGTATCCTAATTCAAAAATACAAAAAAAATTATAAAACAAAAAAAAATCGTTACTTGGTGAAAACCTGGCAAACAGGCACCTTGTGACACAAAAAACAATGAAAAATTGAAAAAAGTAAAGAGAAATAATTTCGTCCAATGGTGAAAACCACTTCAGTGGTGCCCTGGGCAAGTACCATGGTGAAAAATGGGTCACCAGCGCCATGCGTAGAGACATTGCTCCTCCCTCCTTCAGGATTCACTTTCATCCTTTCACTTTGCACACACTCACATCCTATTCATTCATAATAAACTTACCCAATCCCACCATGGCTTGTTATTGATCTACCCAAGATTGGTTAGCCATTCATAATAAATCTCCCTTTTCACATCTCTTTCCATCCATAATAAATCAGATCCTATCTGTGGCTAAGGCAAATCCTACGTCTAGTGATGGGTGTGGAACTGAGAACATCACATGTTTCGAGGAGTATAGTTTCTTCTAGCTTCCTTCAGTCTATCCACACACAATCCGCAATAAAGCAACATTTGCATCACAGATCTGCAATAAAGTTTCATCTTCTCCGCAATAAAGTATCAGTTTCATGGATTCAGTTAGTTTTCGATGAGACACAACAGCAACAATGGGCTTCAACAAATTAAATATTTCAACAGACTCAGACAACATTATGGTTAAGTGCTATCTATCCTTTCTGTGAAAGTGAACATTGTGACCACAATAAAATAAGACTTATACAAGTGACAAGAGACACTAAACTTGAGGACTACAGTGGATGTTGGTGTCGAGTCTTGGTTTTCTTTTGATTTCATCTTTTTTGGTGACATGTCTTTTAGCTTTTCCGGGATGTCTCTGACTAGAGATTCTATCTCTAGGATGTCTTTGACTAGAAAGGCGAGGATGGGGTATCATCACCTATTTGTATTTTCTGTCTGTTGATTGTCTCTTAGTAATGCTATGACTTGTCCACGGATATGAGGACACTGTGAGTCTAGTGTGAACTGGGGCATTCCTTGTTTGTGACTGTCTTATCTCCATGCAAACAGGTACAGTGACTTTCTGGGTCGAACATATGCCTCGATTGTCATAACCTACTTGCCATAATAAAGCTCAATGATGATAACGCACAAGAAGATCTTTCACTTTCATATCTTCTGTCTTCCATCCCCCTTTGTTGATTGACTTCCATCGTCCTTCTCAAGTCCGTGTAGCCTGCTATCACATGACTGAGTACAATGACACACCAAAAACATTTGCATTTCATGTAGTTGCACCTGCATTACCACATATAAGCATTTCATACAAACATATAGATATCACAACTGCATCACATCCTGCACACAACACCTGTTAGCACAATTTACATTTGCATTATCATATTCATCTGCATGACATACATTCACATTTGCATCATGCATACATATATAAAACATAAAAAAACAAAATATATTGCATTGCATCATATACATATTTGCATCCATATCATAAGCATCACATAGAAACATACATCATTAAACATCTCATCACATAGGTACACATGCATATAGCTGCCGCAAAAATGAATCATCTCATATATATAATCATAAGTGTCATGATACAATGATGTCAAAAATACATATGGCTACAAAAGCACCCGCAGGTGTCTACAATACAAAACAATGGTACAAAACTGATACAATGGGAGCCCTCTAAGGCTATGACGAACTCCCTCCCTCGGAGCCACCTGGCCTCGACGGAATCTGAGCCCCCGAAGGACCCGCCCCAGGATCATCCTGCCTGCCCCCTCTATCTGGTGGTGGTGGAGGACCCATGACCCCACCACTCGATGCCTCCCTCCTCCGACTCCCTCCCGTAGCTGTCGCTATACGTGACGGTCTATGGAAGCTCCTCGCTTGCTGATCTGCCGGCACTGCACCATAGTAGAGGTCCCTCCAGTATCCTATCTCCTCTCCAGCCCGCAGGACATATGCATATCCTGCCCTTGTGTCCTTCGCCGCCTGCCTCCCTGCCCTCAGCACTGTCTCAGCCTCTGTGTAGCACTGAATTGCCTGATCTCTCTCCCGCTCAGTATCCCTGAGCCTAGTTCGGAGCCAGTCTCTCTCCCTCTCCAACTCCTGTATCTCATCTGCTTGACCCTGGCAGATCTCCCTGAGCTCAATCAGCTCATCCTCCTCTGGATCCCCACCCTCTGCCTCTACCTGTGGCTCTCCCTCTGCAAGTGCCTGTCCCTATATCGATACCTGTACTGGTGCCTGTATGGGTACCTATCTCTGTGCATGCCTTTGTCCCTACACCTGTCCCTGTACCTGTCCCTGTCCCTGTCTCTGCCTGGGACCCTGTGCTGCTGGTAGCCGTAAGGGTAATCCACCGCGACCCCTCACCACCCAAGCCTGCCGCTCCTCTCCACCCTCTCTCCGAGGTGCAACCCTCCTCTCCCCAACTACTCCCCTCCACCTCCGTCGGCCTCTACCCCCATCACCTCCACCATCATCATCATCATCTCCTCCTCCATCTCCCTCCAATAGCTCCCCTGGATCTGTCAGTCGTGGGAATGGATGCTCCGTCCAATATGCTGAATACTCAGCATCCATCCCGACATCGTCAACCTCTGGCCACATGTCCCAGGGTAGGGGTACCATCTCTGCCAGCTGTGTGACCGCCTGATCATATGACAATAAAGGCCCAAACTACGCCTGATCCCTAACTGTACGGGCATACATACCCGAGCCTCGTGGCATCCTCTGGATCCTGCCATACTGCCTGCATACCCTGTCCACAAGCTGCCTCTCTAATACATAGGGCATCCACCCAATCAGGGACTTGCTCCGGAAGGTGTATGGTAGCTCCACTGCGTCATCCTCCCACTCCTCGCATCCTAGATACGGTCTCCAGATGACTACATCAATATCATCCAGCACTCGCCGCCAATGCTCTAACCTGCCAATCCGCGGCTGCGAGGTGATCATGTCGTATAAATGAACAAAGCTGCGTCCATGTCCCCTGCCTCAGAAGTGTATCGGCCTCGTCACTGGCAGATGCTCATAGGCCCATACCTGCAATAGTGTCACCCCGCAGCCTAATCCCACTGACCCGTGATAGACAAACTGGTGAAGCTCATAGTACAAGTGGGCCAATACACATGGTCCCCAGGCATATCTGGTGTGATGTGTCACCAGTGTCTCTAGTGCTCCCCCCAGCCCACAGCCAATCCTCTTGTCGCCTTGTCTGGGCATAGAAATCCACTGATCGCTCCTCCGATCACGGTCGGCAATGCTAACCCTGTGGCGATCATGGTGTCCCATGCCACGTGTCCTGCCCTCATCTCCAATTCGGGATCCTGGAACACCCATCTCAATGCCTCTCTGTCTCCATCACGATCATATGGAATCAACTCTCCATCAATCGGTATCCGCAGAATCCTGTAGACATCCTCAAGGGTGACTGTCATCTCACCCATCGGCAAATGGAAGGTGCACGTCTCCAAGTGCCATCTCTCAGCAAGCGCAGTCAGAAAACCCATGTTTGCTCGAAACTTAGGCACATACAATATATGTCTCAAACCCATCTCCTCGATGGTAGCTCTATCCTGAAACGACAACTCAGGTCGCAATCTCTGTGTCGACGAAAATCTCTCCCGTGACTCCAACATAGGCAAGTACTCCTGCAGTCAAGCAAATTAATCATGTCAGTCATGGTGGCATTCACTGTTTATCACAAAATGCTACTCGCTATCTAAATGCATATGGTTATCTATCATAGTGACACTCATTGTTCATCACAAAGTGTTGCTTCTATCCTAGTGGTACTCCCTGTTCATCACAAAGTACTACGTGTGTGACACTCACTGTTCATCACAAAGTGTTACTCACATTTTCACTCCCTGTTCATCACAAAGTACTGCTCATACTTTGGGTACTCCCTATTCATCACAAAGTACTCTATCTTGGTACTCACTGTTCATCACAAAGTGCCTTGATCTATCCTAGTCTTCCTAGAGGACCTACTTGAGTGTATCCTCTCAGCAGCTTATCCAATCGACAGCGTATGTTCATCACAGAACTGCCGATTTGACCTCGAAGACCAAAACTTGCATTTTTCAATGCAAACGCGCTTGATTGACACAAACGCACCTACAGACTGCACAAGCGCGCCTGAAAAACACAGACGTGCCTGTATGACATTGACGTGCCTAGGCTGTGCATAAACGCGACTATACTACGTAGACGCCCCTGCACACCGCAGATGCCCCTGCACATCGCAGACGCGCCCGCATTTGACATAGACGCGGTTCCAGACACAAACGCGCCTGGCACAGACACAAACGCGCCTGACACCGATGCAGATGCGGTTACACGATTTCAGACTTTTTTGTACCCTATTCCTAAGCACATTTATTGCTCTAACTAGCATGCATTAATGACAACAATAAATGCATCAAAGTATGAGGAGGCTTGGTGGTACTTACCGGCTCTCCTGCCTCTGCTGGCCTCTGAAATCGTCGAACGCAGTCGAATCTGTGCACGGAAGCCATTGCTGCTGACTGCTGCTGCTCTTTTTCTTGCTCTGCACTTTGATCTCGTGAGGGTGTAGATGACAATGAGGATTTCTTTTGCCCGTGGTCTATCTTATAGCCTACCCTAGCCTTAGCTTTCATTTCCCGAGTCAGTCTTCCTCATCCCGTGACTTTGTCACTTTATTCGCCCATTCCATTCTAGCCTTTCTTTCTTATCGAGAGATTGTCTGCAATCTTTCCAGGCATTTTCATCCAATCTCTCGAGGGGGCATATTATTCCCATTCTGGGGCAACTCTATATCAGTTCATCTTATCTTCTTTGAAACAACGCGACAAGCCGCATTGTCTCAAAGAGGGGCAAAATGTAGACACCTAAAATTGTCATGTCTAATTAAATAAATATTTTATTTATTTAATTATCTAAGCTTAATTCTTCTATTAATTAAATAAATCTTTATTTATTTAATTAATTCATTTATCCTCTTCTAGCCTTATTTCTCATTTAAATAAATACATTTATTTATTTAAATTATCATTTTCCTAAATTAAATAAATATCTTATTTATTTAATTGATCCCACTTCTTCTATTAATTAAATAAATCTTTATTTATTTAATTAATTCATTAACCTTTTCTACCTATGACACATGTTATTCATCTCTTAATTCATACACTACCTACCCCTTTCATTATTTTATTATTTCTTTTACCTACCCTCTAATCATAGCCGACCTCCTTTTACACCTCTCAATCTTATCCCTCCATTTCATATTGTGTCTTCTATATAAGGAGATGCTTCCTTCATTATCAAACCCTAATCAAGCATTCTAATGACTTGATGCCCTAATGATCATTTTGACTACACTACGATCCTACTTGCAACCACATTCCGTTCTTTGTTGAGCTCTTGTGCACATAAAATCTGAGAGCAAATATATCAAGCAAGATCAATGGAGATAGGAAGAATGGAGATCAAAACCCTATTGGACATGTGATGGTATAATCTTTGTGATTTTGTTTTATTTACATTGTCTTAGGTAATCTTCATATGTTATGGTGGATCTTTGTTGTTGTTAGGCTAGGGTTTGGTGGTTGAATTCATTTAGCCTTTCAATATTGTTATTATTGTTATCCATTTTCACCATACACAGGTGGCATCAAAATGGGTGGATTAGAAAGATATTCCTTGATTTGTTTTAGGTGTTGTTCACATTCTTCATCCCAGTTGTATGTAACTCCTTTCCGTAATGCTTTCGTGAACGGTTGAGCCTTATTTGCTAGCTGAGAAATGAAGCATCTTATTGATTGGAGCCTTCCTTTTAGAGTTCTCATTTGACTTACATTCTTTGGAGGTGGCATTTCCGTTATAGTTTTAACTTTTTTCTAGGATCAACTTCAATCCCTTTTGCTAAAACAATGTATCCTAGCAGTTTGCCAGATGTAACTCTGAATGCACATTTCTTAGGATTTAGTCTAAGTTTAAACTTTTCCATTCTCTGAATCCTAAGTTTAAACTTTTCCATTTCTTAGGATTTAGTCTTTTCATAAATTTGACAAGGGTATCATTTACATAGTCTTCCATGTTTTTGTGCATCATGTCATGAAAGATTGTAGTTACAACTCTTTGATAGGTAGCACCTGCATTCTTTAAGCCAAAGGGCATGGCATTTCAGAAGAAAGTTCCCCAGGCACATGTGAACGTTGTTTTCTCTTGATCTTTAGGTGCGATTTTGATTTGGTTATAGCCAGAAAAGCCATCCATTACAGAGTACATTTCATAACCAACAGACATGTCCACTATCATGTCAATGTTAGGGAGCGGAAAATCATCTTTTGGACATGCCATTTTTAAGTCTCTGAAGTCTGTGCAGACCTGGATTGATTTATCATGTTTTGAAACATGAACATTGTTGGATATCCACTCAGCATAATCAATTGCTCAGATGAATCATGCTCTAAGTAATTTCTCTAGCTTAGCTTTAACAAGTAATGCAACATGAGGATGCATTTTTCAGAGTTTTTGTTTGACAGGTTTGACTCCAAGAGCAATAAAAATATGATGCATTATAAGGTCAGGTTCTAGACCCGACATATCAGAATATGTCCATGTGAAGTTGATCATTTTCTTTATGAAGAAATCAATAAGATCTTTCAGTTCTTCTGCTGATAGGGATTGAGCCACATGTATTATATGTTAAGTTTCTTTTGTTCCAATGTTCACTAGTTGTGTAGGTTCAATCATTACTGATGATCTCTCTTGAAAGCGATTAGGTAAAATATCAAGCATCTCACCTTTAGGTGCCTCAGGGAGGTTTTCACTATCAAATACGTCTTTTATTTTTACTTTTTTCGGTTCTGATACCACCACAGTGTGGTTTTCACCATTAGAACACTTGTTTTTCTTCTTTTGATATTTGAGACTAAGATACTTGACATCCGCTTCTGTCATGTTCACACTATGTTCATTGATGGAAGAGTTCATGGGTTCAACTGCATTAAGGTAACATGCTAAGGCATAGTCATTGGAAAAAGTAGGGATATCCATGGGTTGGTCTTGTAGAGTATGGTCAATAAGCTCATGGTATACCAGGGATAAAGATTCAATGGGTTCAAGGGAATTCATAGTATTGTCATCACAACCTTGGACCATCAAGTTGAGTTCTAGAAGACTACCTTGCGTTAGCGTCTCGAGACTAGGAAGAGTCATAACATGATTATTGAAGCCTATGTTAGCGTTTAGAGAATCTAACCGAACAAACTTACCACTAGACCCTTCTCCTACTTCAGACTAGACTACGTATTGTTGTTCAACAACAATATCTTCTTTAGACAGAGTTTCAACATTCATGACAAAGTAGTCATAATTTGGTGTTGAATAGGTAATATCATAGATGAAACTCATTTTAGGCTGATCAAAGTTAGAAGATGAAGCATCTGACTCCTCATCAAGCAACTCAGTAAAAGCATGTATGGTATCAATATGAACAGTTTTTATTTTGCAAGTTCCTTCTTGTTCACGTCCAGTGATGTTGGTATTATGGATGACTTTGTCATGTGTTGCATTGATTTTGTCATTGATGTCAACACTTGTCTTCTTGGAGGTTTACATATGGTTCACTAGTATGGTTAATGACTTATGTACAGTCACTGGTATGTGTTCACCAGCAGGTTATATGGTTCACCGACAATGATGATGACTTGTTATCATCTGGAGATCATTTGGTAATGTCAAAGACATGGATTGGAAGTTTGTTTTTGGTGTTTTTATTATTGGTCTAATCGGGTTGACAGATTTGCCTTTACCGACAGATAAGTCTAGGTTATGGACCAATACATATTATTTACTCCAAATCAGCACGACACGTTATGAAGATTATTTATTGATTGGATATTGTGGTAAATGTATTGAGTCGACATGTTGTATTGCATCAAGACTTATTTGTAATTGATTTAATTGTAATATCTTTAGTGAGCCGACCTACTCATTTGGTCCTAGGTTTTGTATATATGATTGTAATATCTTATTGAAGATTGTGGTAATCATGAGTGAGTGTAGATATTGAAGAGCGAAAATAAGCAGATCCTTGTGAAAATCATGCAGACATTATTTGAAGGTTGAAGGAAGGTTATGAAGGTGTTTGACACTCATGTTCAGAGCTTAACCGTACTGAATCTAGCATTGAAGATGTTATTTTGAGCAGTACATTATCATTAAATTTAACCATCCAATTGTGTAGTTAGTGTGACTCCTATTTTGTGATTGAGCAGTGAGCTCTAGGCAGTTGGCCTTTCTGCATGTGCAGACCCCATTTGTATACACATTCTATCTGCAATAGTATCATCTGATTGTGGGTAAGGTTTCCCACCATGGTTTTTCCCTTACCGGGTTTCCACATCAAAATCTCTGTGTTATGTATTGTGGATGTTGTTTCTCTTTCTGTTTTATGCATTAAGTTAAACCGGTACTGCTATATCTGTTAATCTGTTTTTCCGACACTTAAGTTTGGTTTACCGACATTAAGTTTAAATTGGAATAACTTGCGTTTGGATTATAATTTATTGACAACTGGTTCACAACTGATTCACCCCCCCTCTTAGTTGTCCTTCTTGGGATGTAACAATTGGTATTAGAGCCAAGTCCTCTTTTTGCAGAAGCCTAACAGCTTGAGGAGATCCTATGGCAACAAATATTTTCAGGAAGGATAGTGTGAAGCTTGATGGAACTAACTATGGCATATGGAAGATCATAATGGAAACAAATCTTAAGTACATTGGAAGAGATATATGGGATGTTACAAAGAATGGCTATGTTGCTCCTATTTTGAATCAACCTCATCCACCAACATTGGCTAAGGACATGGACAATGATTGCAAAGCAAGAGAAGCACTTCTGAGCACATTATCAGATCAATAAATCATGAGATTATCAGATTGATCTACTGCTAAAGCTATTTGGGATAAACTAGAGACACTAAATGAAGGAGATACCACTGTCAAAATTGCAAAATTAGAATGTTACTGGGTCAGATATGAAAATTTGAAAATGGAAGAAGATGAAAGAATTTCTGCATTTATGGAAAGAGTTAATGAAATTGTTTTAGGAATACAATGCTGTGGAGGATCCTTAAGTGAAGATGAAATTGTGTCTAAAGTTTTAAGAGAATTGCCACCGGCTTACAAAATGAAAGTGACTGCTATTAATGAAATGAGAACAATGCCTAATACTTCAGTTTCTAGAGATACTTTGGTTGGAAAACTTTCAACATTTGAACTTGAGGAATTTGGTCCCGTTGCTACTGTAAAGACTGATTTAGCTTTCAAAGCATCATCATCATCAACATCATCATCATCTGACAAAATTGACTAGAAAGCACTTTATGCAAAAGAACTTGAAGATATGAGGAGAGAAAATGAAGAACTTGAAGCACCATTTGCAAGGAAAATGCCTAAAGGTCTAGTAGGAAGTAGGTATGAAGGTAAAGAAGCTTTCAAATGTTTTAATTGCAATAAAGTTGGTCATATGGAATATGATGTCCTGATAGACATGCAAGATTAAGGGAGGAAGCGAAAAGATCATATAATCCTAACCCTAAATATTAGAGATATAGATTTAAGAAAAACAGAGATAAGTCATGTTACTATGTAGATGAAGGTGTTACAGATGACTCAGATGAAGATCTAGCAGATAACGGATGGGCTTTTGTTGCAATAAAGGAAGATCAATTGGCACCTATTGTCAAACCGATAGAGCAAGCACTGGCAGCTAAAATTGAAAAAAAAGGAATGGATTATAGATTCCAAATGCTCACATCATATGACTGGTGATAAAAACAAATTCTTATCTTTTCAAGAAATTCATGGAGGTCTAGTAAGGTTTGGAGATGATAAAGCTTGTTTAATCAAAGGAAAAGGCACTATATCTTTGGATGGTAAGCACAATACTGACAATGTTTATTATGTAGAAGGTTTAAAGCATAATATTTTGAGTGTTGGTTAGTTAGTGGAAGAAGGATTTCAATTATAGTTCAAGAATGGGAAATGCAAAATCATTAACAAAACTAGATTGGAGATTGCAACCAATAATAAGACTAAAGGTAATATCTTTCACTTGAATACTAGTGATAAAACATGTTTAATTACACACATTGATGAAAGTTGGTTATGGGATAAAAGACTTTGTCATGTGAATTTTGAATGCATTGTAAAGATTAGTTCAATTAAGGCAGTGAGGGATTTACCTAAGATTGTGAAACCTCAAAATCCGGTATGTAAGGAATGTCAAATGGGAAAGAAAGTTAGAACAACATTCAAGAGCATTTATGAGAATTCCAATAATATTCTTGATTTAATTCATACTGATTTATGTGGTCCAGCAAGAACAAGAAGTCTACATGGTGATAGATACTTTATGCTAATAATTTATGATTATTCTAGAATGTGTTGGGTTACTTTTCTCAGGGAGAAATCAAAAGCTTTTGGAAGATTCAAGATATCCAAGGCAATGGTAGAGAATGAAACCGGCAAGAAAATCAAATGTTTGAGATCAGATCAAGGAGGAGAATTTACTTCTAGGGAATTTAATGCATTCTATAAAGTGAATGGAATCAAAAGACAACTATCAGCACCCCGGACACCCCAGCAGAATGGAGTTGTGGAAAGGAAGAACAAAACTATTTTGGATGCAGCAAGAACAATTTTAATGGAAGCAGATCTACCTCATATGTACTAGAGAGAAGCAATGAATACAATGGTTTATACTTTCAACAGAGTTCACATCAAAAGTGAAACTGGTAAGACCCCTTATGAACTATGGTTTGGTCATATTCCTACTCTTAAGTACTTCAGAATATTTGTAAGCAAATGTTATATTAGAAGAGATGAGTATATTGGAAAATTTGATCCTAGAAGTGATGAAGGAATATTTCTTGGTTATTCATCTAAAAGCAAGGCATATAGATGTTATAATAAAAGGTTACAAAAGATCATTGAGAGTACTAATGTGAAGATAGATGAACACTTTAGAGGAGATTCAAGATATGTAGAACCGACAGTTGAAATGATTATAAATGAACCGACACAGATTGTACCAGTACAGAATGAAGACCCAGTCACACCGACATCTTCAGAAAACTCAACAGTGACTGAAGAACAACAACTTGTGAATGTTAATCCAAACAAACCCAGGTATGTAAGATTGAATCATTTAGAGAATCAAATAATTGGAAATAGGAATCAAGGTGTTATGACAAGTGATAACCTATAGTTGACATATCTGTTCACATAGCCTTCATAACTCTACTAGTTTCTGTCTTCTTTCCCATTCAGCTTCTTCTGGACTGATGACCAATTCTGCTTGGCCAGCCTCTGGTTCTTCAGTTGTGTTCCTATACCTGATTTGTTTTGGCTCATTAGATGGAAGCAAGCCGTGTCGCTCAACGACAGAGGCATTCACTGTTATGAGGGAAGTTGGTGAGTGATTTTCTTATGCTTTCTCTTTTCTTAGCTATTGCTCATAAGCTTCTTGTCTTTTTAGTCTAACTTCCTCTAGTTGTTATTGTAGCTTCATGTGTGTTATTTTTGTGCTTCATCTATAGTATCATTGGATTCTTCAGGATTTTCTTCAGTAGATGCATCTAATAGAGGTTCTGGACCCCATTCTTACTCATTTGAGTATGTTTCTGAATCTTCTTCTGGTATCATTCCCGTATATATGATAGGAATATTTAATGGTGCAAACATTTCTTTGATTCTTTCCACATGTTTTCTCATTTCTTCTGGAATTTCTACTTCTGGTATTTTTCCTATTGGTACCTTTGGAACTTGGTTATAAACTTCTTGTTCTCTTTTGATTGCCAACTCTTCTTATTCTTTCTCATATTCTTCTTGAGTTTACTGTCTGTTTACTTCCTCTGGTGTTTGATGTGGCTGATAAGATTGTCACTTTTAACTTAATGGTTTATCTAGATGGTACCCAAGTCTGGTTTTATTCTTTGTAGACTTGGTTTGCAGCTTGATGGGTTCAGTAATTCCTTCTTGATGTTTTCCTAGAGGACCTGTACCTGAATACCCTATGCGTTGGATTATCTAATAGCCTTTACCATATTGTTCAGGGGAAATTTCACAACATTGCACTTCTCTATCTTCATTTTCTCCTTTATAAAGCCATTCGAGAAGAGCTGCCTCTTCTGTTTCATTTGAGAAGGAAGTAGAGGATTGCATAAAAGTACCATCATAGATGATTTTTATAGGTGAAGTTTGTGGTTTCATAGCTTCAGATGGTTTTCCAGACTGTCTAGGTGATGGGGGAAGAGACATTAGTGAAAGTACAGGTTCTATCTTGTATTTGTCCATGCTGACATCCGTGATTTTCAATTTTTTTCTAAGTCCTTCGTCACAGCCTCTAAACTCTTAGCTATAGAGGTTTCTCTATTGTGAGGATCAAGAGTATCAACACATTGTTTTAATGTGTTTCAAGTGTAACTGGTATCAGTAGGAACACTGACCTCAACTCCATTATAGGGAAACTTCAAGCATTGATGGTATGCAGATGACATTGCTTGCATATCATGAATCCATGGTCTGCCCAACAAAATGTTGTAAGATAAAGGAAGGTCAAGCACCTGACAGATAAAATATCTTTCTATGGGTCCTACCTTGATTGGTAATAGCACCAGACCCTTAGATGTTCTCTCTTATTCATCATAATCTTTTATTATTATCTTCTTCCTTGGATCTATATCATTCTCAGAAAATCCCAATTGTATGAGTAGATTGTATGTACAAATGTTCAGCCCAACACCTCCATCTATCAAAACATGTTTGACTCGGTGTTTATGGATCATGGATTCAATGTGTAATGGCTGATTATGTGGATGATTCAAGGAATTATCATCTTCTTTAGAGAAGGATAGGTAGTGAGGTGAGGTTAGGTGACCCACCATAGATTGAAACCGATCCAGATCTAAGTCTTTAGGGACATTGGTAGTGAGAAAACTTTGTCCAGGATCTCTTTATGAGCAAGAGAGATCTTAAGTAGTTCGAGCATAGAGATTTGAGTAGTAGTTCATTTTAGCTATTCAATAATGCTGTAACCGGAAGGAGATGGTGAATCCAGTTGTTTAGATGGGGAAGGCTTAGCAGTGATTGTAGTTGGTTGTTTGTTTGAAGATGTTGGTAGTTTTTATGAGGTCGATGGATTGGATGATGACGTTTGATCAGAAGATGAGGAACCAACTCTTTTGAGAGTAAATTTTCCTTGAGCACGAGTCACAACGTTTGGAGCTCTTGGTTTCTTTTGCTCTTCTTTGACTATGATTACATTGCAATGCTCTGATTAAGAAGATTCAAGCATGTTGATGATGTTATCATCATTGGTATAGGTTTAATTTATCTTGGCACCTCCCTTGGATTTAGAGGAATCTCCTTACTCATAAGTAGGCAAGGGATATTTGAAAGCTTTGTGATTAGAGTTAGTTGCATGATTCCCAACAACAATTTTGCCATTATCGATAAGGTCTTGAATCTCATGTTTAAGTTTCATGCAGTTATTAGTTGTGTGACCCTTGTTTCCGTGATATTCATAGTAATCGTTTTCCCTCCACCATTTGGGTTTGACTTTAGGATCATATGGTTTGGAGTTGTCAGGCAATGTGATCAGATCATTTGCTAAAAGAGTCTTAAGATTTGTTTCATAGGATTTTCCCAAAGGAGTGAAATCACGTTTGGGCTTTGAAATCCAAGGCTTATCTTTAAACCACTCTTTCAATTTCTTAGGAGGCTTTTCCGTAGTACTTTCAACAGCTTTGAGGGCCTGTGTGCCACTAGTCAGATTAAATACTGCTAGTTTTGGTTTAACAGTATCAACTACTCCATCGTTCACAACATTTCTATTATTATATTTTCCATATTTCCACTATTTGTTTTTCTCTTTAGAACTAGAGCCATGCTATGTTTCCTTATAAAGTGAGATTTCTCCTTTCTTCACAAGCACATCTTCTATTTTGAGAGCACTATCCACCATCTTATTAAATGAAGGATGTACTTGCATTTGAACATTATATTGTAACTCAGGAATCAAATTATTGACAAAGATGTCCATCTTTTTAGAATCACGAATGGGTCGTGAATATCTAGAGAAAATCTTTCTCCAACGTTAAGAAAAGTGAGGAAAGGTTCTCCTGTTATTTGCTTTGTATTGCAGAGATCAATCATGGTGATTGGATGATGAATGTTGTAGGAGTATTCTTGGAGAAATAGTTTGACCAACTCCTTAACATATTTAATTCCCGTAGGCAGTTTTGAAAACCACTCCATAGCTTGTCCTCCTAGACTTCTTGGGAAGAGACGCATAAGATATGTTTGTTCATGCATAAATTCCATACATAGAGCACACAATTCTTGAACATGGTCTTGAGGATCTGAGTTGCCATCATATTTGTCAAATTTAGGAATTTTCGTTCTTGAAGAAAATGGAGGCATGTGAAAATTCTTGTCAAATGAAAACAGGCTGATTGTGTCCAAGGAATACTGCACAAAAGATTTATCTTTGCCTTTCATTTCTTTGATCTCAATTTTCAATACTTGCAATTATTTGGTTACCAATGATAGTGGTGTCTCTTCTTCTTTAATGATAATATTTTCACTGTTGTAGTCAGCGGGAAGTCTGGCTCCTTGTTTAGGTAATTCTAGAAAATGTTCTTCTTTTTCTCGGGCCATGATAATTTTCAGCATTTTTCTAAAATCCTTGTCCTTTTGACATTTAACTATAGTATCTTCTTTAGGTTTAGAAGGTTCAAAATCACTAGATGATGTGTCACTATGAGCAACTTGAGTGCTAATGTTATCTCAAGCACCGTGTTTAGAAGCCTCTCTTTCCTGTCTTTTCCCAGACATATTGGAAGATAAAGGATAAAAAATTGGTTTTCTTGAGGATGAAGGTTTGTCAAAGACTGGTTGTTTTTGAAAGAATGGATTAGTTTGCAATGAGAAAGACTTCCTCTTACTTTCATCAGAATTCTTATAAGAGCTCCTGGTTTGAATAGGCATTTACAATTGACGTGACTGAGAGATAGAAGTGATACAGATGTCAAGATCAAATCAAAGCTAGATGTTTGTTTGAGGTGATGATTGGATGAATAGATTGAGACCAAGTCTGTTTTCAGGGAAGATCTATCTTGTATAAGATGTGATCTAAGTGAATCAAATTGATCAGATTGATGGATGAATGAATTGAACCAACTAGGATATAATCGACAAAATCATGTAACACAACGACCAAGGCATACTATCAAGATGCTATGCTTATGTTGAAAAAGACCAGGTATATGTTGTCTTGTGATGTATTAGGATTGACCAGGAAAGTATGACAGAGGTCTGTAAAAGATGTTAGAATCATGCAAACAAAGTTTTATGGACTTAAGGAGACAGATTTTCATACGAAAAAATGCCTAAGAGTATACGACAAACTACAGGTAACCAGACGACAAACTTGACTACTCGTACCACAAACTAGGTTACTCATACAAGATGTTGTTATAAAGTGTTCGAAATAGACAGTGAAAGTTATAGGCTCGTACGACAATTCTCAGAGGCTCATATGACAATTCTCAGATAGTAGTACGCCAAACTTGGGAATTGAGGTTTTGACTCATATGGAATAGGATCAGATAGGAAACAAGCTTTGACAAGAAACAAGGTTTTGACCACTGAGTTTGATGCTTCAGTTGATTATTCAGGTTTTCCAATTTCAGTTTCAGGTTGTTCAGTGATAGTTTTAGATAGTTCAAGGATAAAGACACAACAAACACAAGATATAAAGTGAATTCAAGCACAACACGCTAATCCTAAGGAAGTTGGTTGAGAGAAAAAACCTTTGCTTGGAAAATTAGGTACACACCCAATAGCTAATCGGATTACGACCGCCGAGTCTCACACAATGGATTCTCAATGCTGTATTAGTTGACTCCAAATGCTAATGGGGGCACAATATGGAAAGTATCTTGGGAGAGTTACTATCTCTCTTGCACAAATATTATCCCCCTTTCAAAGGTGAACCAAGTAGCTTCTATCCTAGAGTTCCTAGTAAGGGTTTCTATTTGAAGTTACCCCTTGAAGTTGTGCAAGCATAATTGAGGCCTATAGCTCGACAAGGTACCAAGCAAGATGTAGTCACGCAAGCATGATTGAGACCGCGAGGCCCTACAAAATGCCCAATATGAGAAATCTTAAAGAGAAAACTCAAATAACTCCGTCCTCTGAGACTTTAATCTCAAAGGGGCCTATTTATTATAGTGAGTTGGAATGCTTGGGTCTAGCTGTACTCACTTGTGTTGTTCTTGCAGGGTGATTAATTTTTCCCATTGCAACAGGCTATCTAAAGGAACAAAAAATCTCAAACTAGAAAAACTTCAAGGGTCTGGATTTTGGATTGTCTGTGCAGACAAGAGCATACTCTCCTACCTTTTAGACTTTTCTCAAACACGAAAAACATATTTTTTTACTTACCACATCACAATTTAGGCACCTAGAAAACAATTAAGAATACACAAAGTTTGCTTGAATCTCCTTAGGAAACCTGCAAAAACAACGAATCAGTAATCATATTAATTTTTAGCGATATAGGTGCATTCTTTGACAAACATTCTGCAAAAACTTGTCAAGATGTGAAAATCACTTAGATAGATAGAAAATAGATCAGGGTTAGCATTAGCATAAGCAAATTCATGTCAGAAAACCCCTAAAAACCTCTCTATTTTTCATACGAGAAAATAGTAATTCGTACGAGTTTTCTCACCTGACCATATGAGAATTATCACCTACCCATATGATAGAAGATAGAATATCATACTGTAATGAATATAATGTCGTACGAGATTTTGCAGAGAATGTATAGACAAAATCTGAAAGATGAGAATTTGATGATCTGTGAGGCCGAAAAATTGAGTTTCCTACTCCACGGTGGGCACCAAAAATGTGTGTGTGAAATTTGGAATCTGCATCTGAAACACAAACACTCAATAAATCATTGCATGCATGGTTAGTTGATCAAAATCAATAAATGTAAAACCATAACAAATCGAGCTATTGCCTCCTAAAAGATGCGAGTATAGATTTTCTCTCAGATTTATCTAAGCAATACCAGTGACTAGACTACACCAAGACGAAAGATTTAATCTATATGAATGCAAGATTAAGCTATATGAATTCTAGATGCTAACATGATTAAGCTAATATGATTAAGCTAATATGCAATAAGCTAAGATGCAATAATCTCAATGACTCTGGAGAAAAATCAACATGATAACAATAAAATCTCTAGCCTCTCTTTTTTTTTTGATTGAGAGATGAGAGCCTGAATTTATAGAAAATCTAGAGAGAAAGCGACGACTGAGATTGATTATTGATGAGCGGTCAAGATTCTCCTAGAAGTAGCACAATCCAGGTGATTTGATGTGATTGGCTGCTTTCTTCAGATTTGAAGGAGATAAGATTGAGCTAAAATTGAGATAAAATCATAAAAACTAATTTATTCCATTTTCCTTTCTGAAAGAAAGCTTTCTTTGATTTATTCCCTTTTATTCAATTTTGCTTGTTTTTTGAAATTTCTTTTTCAAATTATCTCAAATTAATTGCTTTTTTTTTGTGATTTAAATGGTAAATTAATTTATTAATTAAATATGCGAGGATATTTAATTAAATAAATAAGATAATTGATTTAAGAGATTTTGATAATTTATTTAATTGAAAAGATTAATTTGCCATGTGACATTGATGATTTAGGAATTAATTAATTAGGTGCTCAAAATTGATTTAATTGCCTTTGGTTAGGACCTTGGCGATGTAGTCGAGATTAGGGGCCCATGATTTTAGATGACCATTTTTAGGGTATTACAACTTGAAGCTACACGTTTCATATTTTGATATTTTGAGAAGCCGAGCCATGGGAGATCAATTTTGCTAGTGCGGATATATAAGATTGACTGGGTTAATGCATTTGGATGATGATATGATATGAGAAATTATTTTGAGAGCAATTGAGCATAGTTTCATGTGTGCACCTTAAGTTTTGTTGATCTGATAATCAGTATCAGAGTAGAACATAACAATTTATTAGAAGAGCAGCAACAGATCATTTTGTGCCTAACCATTTTTTCATTTGGCATAGTTAGATGCTTTTCTTCAGTTCATTACTCATTGTAATCATTTTGTATTAGCCTATAAGGTAGTGAGCCTTCCTCTGTGTTGTAGCCCTTTTGTAATTGAGCAGTGAGCTCTAGGCAGTGTGCTTGAATGTATGTGCATTCCAACTCATGTACTATTTTTCTACTACTGGCCATAGTATAATAATATTGTCACTACTCAATCCTATTAGGATAACCGGTGAACAATTGAGAGGGGAGGGGGGTGAATCAGTTGTTAGCAGATTATAACTTTTAATCCACAATACAACCTTAAACAATTCAAGTACCAACATAGACAAATGCTGGTAGGAATAGATGCCAGTAAACAATAATTAACTAGATAATCAATGCAAAGCAATCATACCACATAACACCTTGATTTATACGTGGAAAACTTGGAAAGGGAAAAACCACAGTGGGAATCCTACCCACAGTTAGATGATACTTCTATAGAAAGTATGTGTTACAATGAGGGGCCTACACTTGCAGGAAGACACACTACTTAGAGCGTATTGCTCATTACAAAAATAGTCTCATTGACTACAGAGAGGCTACAACCTTCTCAAGATAAATGGACAAAAATCCAATAGAGTGGACTGTTGGAAATAGCATCTACTATGCCTGATTATAGTCTTGGTTAAGCTCAATGCCGGAGGACTAAATCCTCTTCTAAAACCAATCCGATCACGAATGATCGATCAAATCCTTTGTCTGAATGATATTACAATATTCACACATTACATTCCTTGATCATGACCTTTTCAATAACCATGATACTTTACAAAGAGTTTCTACCTCTTATTTATACAAACCCTAAGGCCTAAACCAATTAGGTCAGCCACCTAAAGATATTACAATGATATCATTACATAATTCCTTATTACAATGATATGCCATGTTGGCTTAAGACCAAAACAATAATATCAAATCCATAAAATATCTTGAAACATCCAGGTAGCGTGTAGAGTACAGGATAGAATGATACCGATCCATAACCTAGATAGGTACCAGACCTATTCTGGGTCCACCACGCCAAAGCAATGTCTTCAAGTAATTGAAGCACGATCAACGAATATCTTTAGCATTCTGAAATCCTCGAAGAAGCTGCACCAACACCAATTGTGCATCTTGCCATTATTCCTCAATGAAATCTCTATCGGTAAAGCCTTAAATCAGTGTCAGTAAGGGTTTACCAGTGTGTATGACAACATCCAATTATCAAGCTAATACCAACTGACCAAAACATGCTTATGAAGCATATAACACATGAAATCCAATATAATTTACTGATCCAAACATGCCGAAAGTGCCAACCAGATAATCTCTTTTGTTAGTAACACTAGATCTTATACCAGTAACCTGTCTGCCGATAACCATCCATATCAGCCAGTGTAAATCTGTCTGCCGGTAACAACTAGTGTTGACATCAATGACAAAACATCAATGCCACACATACCCATAGTGCCAACAATCTCCCCCTTTGGCATTGATGGCAACACTAGATGTGAAAAACTTCTAAGTACCAAGAAATGCCAAACAAGTCTCCCCATGTGGAAGACAACCAACAATCAATAGCTCTCCCCTAGTGAATGATATCTCTGTAAGGTTCTGAATAAATCTCTGTCTCCAATGTATAAACTTTTCTTTTATTTTCACCTCAATATCTCTCCCCCTTTGACATCAATGCTAGAAACTTGATAAAAATATCAAAGCAATGATATAAACTCTTGAATCTCAAAGCTGACTACTCCCCTTGAATAGTAGCACCATTCATAAGTGTCAGAATGGATAATGTTCCTGATAATGCATATCGGATTGATGACAAACTTCATCAACCAAGTCTTTGTCGGAGGGGCAGAAACCCATAACCTGTCTCTCACGTATTCAAATGATTCCTTAGACAATGGTTTAGTGAATATGTCAACAATATGTTCTTTAGTGTTCCCATAAACCAATTTGACTTTCTATGCATCTACCTTGTCCTTTAGAAAGTTATACTTTATTGAAATTTGCTTAGTCTTAGAGTGAAATACCAGATTCTTGGACATGTCAATAGCTATAGAGTTATCACAGTAGATAACTACCGGTTCACTACAATTTACCCTAATAGCCTTCAACATTTGCTTCATCCATAAAACGTGAGTGCAATTAGTTGTTGTTGCAACATACTTAGCTTCTGTAGTAGATAAAGAAATGCATGAATGTTTTTGGCTTATCCATGAAACCAATTTCTTTCTAAGCAAGAAAGCTCCACTAGAAGTGCTTTTCCTGTCATCAGTATCACCTGCCCAATCTGAGTCAGTATATGCACATAAAGTAAAATCATCATTTTTGGAATACTATAAGCCATATTCTATTGTTCCTTGCAAATACCGGAATATCCTCTTTACTACACATTCATGATTTTCTTTAGGATTAATTTGATATCTTGAAACAATACTTACTGCATTCATAATATCAGGTCTAGTTTGAGTTAGATATAATAGACCATCAATCATAGATTTATACCTTTGTTCGATTTACCAGTATAGAAGTATCCTTGATAGATAATTTCTCACTTGTAGCCATAGGAGTACTTACCAATTTGGAATTCTCCATACCAAATTTTTTCAACAATTCCCTCAGATACTTAGTTTGATAGATAAAAATGCCTTTGTCAGTTTGAGTAATCTGCAAACCTAAGAAAAATTTCATCTCACCAATCATGGACATTTCAAATTCATTTTTCATGTTGTTAGCGAATTCCATGCATAGTTTATCTTCTCCTCCAAAAATGATATCCTCAACAAAGACTTCAATAATTAGAATATCATTATGAGTGATCTTATAATATAGATTACTATCAACACTGCCTTTAGTAAAACCAAGCTTCAAAAGATATTTATGCAACCTTGCATACCAAGCTCTAGGAGCCTGTTTCAAACCATATAAAGCTTTCTTCAATCTGCAAACCATGTCTTTGTCATTTGTCAGTGTAAATCCATCAGGTTGCTCAATTTAAACTTCTTCCTCAAGCTCACCATTCAAAAATGCACATTTGACCTCCATTTGATAAACCTTATAGTTTTTATAAGTTGCATAGACAAGAAATAGTCTAACAACTTCAATTCTAGCTACAAGTGCAAATGTCTCACCATAATCAATTCCTTCCATTTGATAATATTCTTTACAAACCAATCTAGCCTTGTTCCTTATAACTTGACCATCCTCATTCAGTTTATTTCTAAAAACCTATTTCGTTCCAATAACATTGTTATATTTAGGCCGAGAAACTAAAGACCAAGTTTCATTCTTCTCTATTTGATCTAATTCATCTTTCGTAGCCTTTAACCAATGTTTATCCTTACATGATTCAATAACAGTTGCTGGTTCAACTTGAGAAATAAGACATACCTCTTCATTTGCCAGTTTTCTTCATGTCATTACTCCCTTGTTCCTATCATCAATAGTTTGATCTTTATAATGATTTAATCTTACATACCTTGGAGTCTTTTGAACTTCAGGTTCACCACTCTGATCATTAGTCACAGTTGAATTTTCTGATTGTGTCGGTGTCACTGTTTCAGCTTCCTGTACCGGTTGAGGCATTGCTGGTTCAGTTATGATCATTTCCACTGCCGGTTCCCTGTCATATGATATAGAATGATTTCTGTACTTTTCATCCACTTTCACATTAACGCTTTCCATAATTTTTTGCAATATTTTGTTATAACATTTATATGCTTTGCTCTAAATTGAATAACCAATAAATATCCCTTCATAACATCTAGGATTAAATTTTCCAATTGAATCGTCTCTTTTGATATAGCATTTACTTCCAAAAATTCTGAAATACTTAACAGTAGGTGTATGTCCAAACCATAGTTCATAAGGGGTCTTACCGGTTTCACCTTTAATGTGAACTCTGTTGAATGTGTAGACTGTTGTACTCACTGCTTCTCTCCAGTATATGAGGCAATTTGGCTTCCATCTTCATAGATCTAGCTGCATCCAAAATGGTTCTATTCTTTCTTTCAACTACTCCATTTTACTGAGGAGTCCTAGGTGCAGATAGTTGTCTCCTGATTCCATTTATCTCACAATAACTATTAAATTCATCAGAAGTGAACTCACCACCATGATTTGATCTTACTCATTTGATTTTCAATCCAGTTTCTATTTCAACCTTCACTTTAAAGATGTTGAATTTCTCAAAAGCTTTAGACTTCTCCCTTAGAAAAGTCACCCACATCATTCTAGAATGGTCATCAATAATCAACATGAAATACGTATCACCTTGAAAGCTTCTAGTCCTTGTTGGACCACATAAGTCAGTGTGAATCAAATCAAGTACATCATTAGATTTATCATGTATGCTTTTAAAATAACTTCTGACTTGCTTACCCAATTGACATTCCTTACATACTGGATTATGAGGCTTCATAATCTTAGGTATATCTCTGTCTTCCTTAGATGATCTGATCTTAACAATACAATCAAAATTAACATGACACAACCTCTTATGCCATAGCCAACTCTCATCAATATGAGCAATCAAACATGTCTTATTACCAGTGTTCTAGTGAAAGATATTACTTCCTGTCTGAATACCAGTTGCAATCTCTAAACTAGTTTTGTTAATGATTTTGCATTTTCTATCCTTAAAATGAAGTTGAAAACCCTTAACAATGAATTGATCAACACTCAAAATATTATGCCTTAAACCTTCTACATAATAGACATTATCAGTGTTATGCTTGCTATCCAAAGAAATAATACCTCTACCTTTGATCATACATGCCTTGTCATCTCCAAATCTGACTTGACCACCATTGTATTCTTTCAGGGACAAAAATTTCCTTTTATCTCCAGTCATATGATGTGAGAATCCACTATCAATTACCCATTCATCCTTATCTTCAACTTTTGTTTCTAGGGCCTTCTCTTCATTTTTGATAACCGGTTCTGGTTCATCTTCCTTCAAAGCATAGAACACCCATTTCTTTCTATTTCTAGATCCACTAGCCGAGTCTTCTGTCAGTTCATCTCCAGAGTCATTAGTTACTCCTTCCTCATCTTCTATGTAGCAGTGTTTGTTTTTCTTGAATCTATATCTATTTGGGTTAGGCTTAAAAGTTTTCTTAACTCTTTCCTCAAACCTTGCATTCCTTTCAGGACATCTAGATGCAAAATGACCAATCTTATTTCATCCAAAACATTTAAAAGGTGCTTTTCCTTCATACTTACTTCTGGTTGGACCTTTAGGTACTCTTCTAGCAAATAAGGCTTAAAGTTGCTCAAGCTCTTCATCTTCTTTCCTCATGTCTTTCAATTATTTTGCATATAGGGCTCTCCAATCACTTTTGCCGGTAGATGTTGATGATGATGCATGAAAAGCAGGTTCAAACTTTACAACTTCAGAAGATCCAAATTATTCAAGCTCAAAAGCAGATAATTGCCCAATTAGAATGTCGTTGTTGACTGAAGTGTTTGCCATTGTTCTTAACTCATTAATTGCAGTTGCCTTCATCTTGTAAGTCGGTGGAAGGGCTTTCAAGACTTTGGAAACTATTTCATCTTCACTTAAAAATCGTCCACAACAATGAATTCCCATAACAATCTCATTTACTCTTTCCATAAACACAACAATTCTTTCATTTGCAAGTTTTCATACCTTACTTGGTAACCATCAAGTTTAGCAATTTTGACAATAGGGTCACCTTCATTCAAAGTTTCAATTTGTCCTATATAACCTTAGTCAATGCTTTGTTAGTCAATCCCATGATCTGTTGACCAGTAAGTGCACACAATATGGCTTCTCTAGCTCTGCAATCATTTTCAGTATTTATGTCCAGGTCTGCAGGAGTAGGATTCCTGGATGCCGGATCATAAAGTGTGTATCCTTTCTCATTGATCTCCCAAATATCCTTGCCAAGACATCTAAGATGAGTCTCCATTCAAATTTTCCATATCCCATAATTTTTTCCATTAAGTTTAGGGATTTCTGTTATGAAAATAGTTGCCGGTGGATTAGAAGTGTTATGTGCCATAGGATCTACCTCAAGTGGTTAAGCTTCTGCAAAAGATGACCAAAGCTCTGATACCAATTGTTAGAATAACTGGTGAATAATTGAGAAGGGGGGGGGTGATTCAGTTGTTAATAGATTATAACTTTTAATCCACAATACAACCTTAAACAATTCAAGTAATGGTATAGACAAATGTTGATAGGAACAAATACAAGTAAACAATAATTAACCAGATAATTAATGAAAAGAAATCATACCACAACACCATTATTTGTACGTGGAAAACCTGGAAAAGGAAAAACCATGGTGGAAATCCTACCCATAGCCAGATGATACTTCTGCAAAAATTATGTGTTACAATGAGGGGCGTGCACTTGCAGGAAGACACACTACCTAGAGCGTATTGCTCATTGCAAAAATAGTCTTACTAACTATAGAGACTCTACAACCTTCTCATGATAAATGGACAACAATCCAATAGAGTGAACTGTTGGAAATAACATCTACTATGCCTGATTACAGTCCTGGTTAAACTCAATGTCGCAGGACTAAATCCTCTTCTGAAACCAATTTGATCACCAATGATTGATCCACTCCTCTGTCTGAATGATATTACAATATTTGCACATTACATTCCTTGATCATGACCTTTTCAATAACCATGATAATTTACAAAGAGTTTCTACCACTTATTTATACAAACCCTAAGGCCTAAACCACTTAGGTCGGCCACCTAAAGATATTAAAATGATATCATTACATAATTACTTATTACAATGATATACCATGTCAGCTTAAGATCAAAACAATAATATCAAATCCATAAAACATCTCGAAACATCCAGGTAACATGTAGAGTACACGCTAGCATGATACCGGTCTATAACCTAGATAGGTACTGAACCTATTCTGGGTCCACCATGCCAAAGCAATGTCTTCAAGCAATTGAAGCACGATCAACGAACATCTTCATCATCCTGAAATCCTCGAAGAAGCTGCACCAACACCAATTGTGCATCATGTCATGATTCCTCAACGAAAGCTCTACCGGTAAAGCCTTAAACCAGTGTCGGTAAGGGTTTACCAGTGTGTATGACAACATCCAATTATCAAGCCAATACCAACTGACCAAAACATTCTTATGAAGCATATAACACATGAAATCCAATATACTTTACTGATCCAAACATGTCGGAAGTGCCAACCAGATAATCTCTTCTGCCGGTAACACTAGATCTTATACTGGTAACCTGTCTTTTGGTAACCATCCATATCAGCCAGTGTAAATCTGTCTGTTAGTAATAGCTAGTGTTGATATCAATGACAAAACATTAATGCCACACATACCCATAGTGCCAACAAATCCCACCGTGGTTTTTCCCTTTCCAGGTTTCCATGTAAAAATATTGGTGTTATGGGTATGTGCTTATTTTCTTCGAGTCTTTGCATTATAATTTTTGTTATTAGCATCTGGTGATTAAAGAATCAAATTAACAAATTTGTAAATACCGAAACACTGTTTCACCCCCCCTCAGTGTTCATTGATTCCAATAGTTTGTAATTATAATATTTATTTGTTATGTGAGTTTCTCATGGACATGTAATGTAATATTTATTTATTTGATGTTGCACATGGATGTGTAATATGTAGAGATTCCTTTGGAATATTCTCAGGGCCACTTGATGAGTTATATTGTAACATTGTGATATATTATATTATATTTATTTAATATTGGGGAAAGTAATTTAATAAAGTACCCAATATTAGATGTGGGGTCGATGGGGTAGTTAGCCCATGGTATTTGCACATGGTTTTAATGTAATACCACTTGGTGGTTTTGGGGGATCTCGTGTATAAAAAGCAACCACAAGGGTACTTGTTTGGTTAGGAGAGCCAATTAGCAAGGTTTAGCATTTGTGGAGGTTGGAAGCATGGCATGGGATGTGTGGTTACATGCTTGTTCACAAGGATTTCTTGTTGATGGCTGAGGTTTCTAAGTCTTTCATAGTTGTAATGTAATGTTACATTACTGAATAGTACATGGTGATGGATTCTTTTGGAGGCCAGGTTTTTCGCTCATGAGGGTTTTCCCAGGGTATATCTTGTGTCATCTTTGATGGGTATGTTGTCTATTCTTTGCATGTTGATTCTATGTGATTATTTTGTTGAAATCTACATTGGGTTATGTGGAAATTGTCATAAAGTTGGCAACAAGTTTTCTTACATATACAAACCAACACCATTTTCCTCTCCTTTTTTATATGTATAGGCTCAAAAGTGAGTTCCAAATCCAGTTTGAAGATAGAGGAGCACTCATGACCCAAACACAAAATCTCTGTATAAATTTCATCAGAAAACACCTAGGCATTGGCAACAAGTGTCATGGTCCTCTAGGACTTGGGCACCTAGCACCATAGTCCTCCTTGTCTAGGCTAAAATTTGGCAGGAAGATAGTGCAAAATCTCAAGGATCTAGATCTATTTTTCATGCTCAACTGATCATCAATCAAGACTAGGGAACCTCGCCATAGTGTCCACCTATTTTGAGCTCAAATTTTAGACACAGATTCCTCTCGACATTCCCTTTCCAACTCTGTAGACGTCTGTTCATTTCTAGTTCTGCATTTTTTTGTTTATGCTTATTATTGTCAACATTGTATCATTTAGTTCTATTTTTTAATTGATCAAACACAAAAGAAAATTGTAGCATCATAAATTGTAACCCTACACAATTTACACCACCTTTTGTGCCCCTAATTTAGTGTGTCCCATCTTAGCTCTCACCTAGGTCCATTTTTTGCCTTTTTACCTCAAAATTGATGTTATCTTTCTACAAAATGATTTCAACCCTAACATCGGGTTGTGTACTCTCTATTTCTCACTTTTTTTCCCATTTCTGATTGATAAGGGCATTGGAGGTACCCTTGTCTAGATAGGGGCATTTGGGGCATCCTTGTGCTCTTGAAACATGACCTATTTTAAATATGTCAATGCACTTCCCCTTCCTAGTGACTTCAGATCCCGGTGTCTTAATTTGATCATTGAAGGTCAACATGATTGGTGAATTACTTTGGGAGACCTATTTAAGAGCATTCTTTTAATTCATTTACACATCATGTCATTATCATGACATCCCAAGCATCCATCTACAAGCATTAATTAAGCATCAAAGTGGCATTTCATCCCACCATATCCTTCCAAGATTTTCAAGCATCATGGAGTAACAAAATACATCAATCTTAATGCAAGCATGTGCTTATGATTGAGTCTCTTATGTTTCATCATATCATTGCATCAACACTTGTGATTACATTCAAAGAGCATTGTATCATTGAGCATTATCAATTGCAATAGACTTAAGGTAACATATCTTGAAGCTACAAATAAAGATCCCAATAGAGGAGATGACGATGATCAAGTTTAACTTTTGTAGAAGTGAAAAGCTAAGGACAAGGTAGCCTAACACCACCTTGTTCAATAAAATTCTGATGAATTTTTGGGATAAGATTTTGAGCAACATTTTGATTTTGGAAGTTTCCTATTTGTCTACATGAGGCAACTAGAGGACAATGTCACCCCAAGCCACCTTGTTTCGTACTTTCAGGCCAAATTTTCAGACACAAGTTCCTCTATGTGCCCTTAGCTTAGATATAGCTCCATGTCTGCATATCACATCTATAGTTCACTATTTATGTTACTTTACACCAATTTTGTATCATTTACCCTATATGTAACATTCAATTTCAATTCCCTTAAGCACCTTGAAATCAAACAAAGAGAGGGTAAAGTTTAATCAACATTTCATTCCATTCGGGCTTGAATATATTGATTTTACTCCCTCTTTCATGTTTGGTGGTCCTTTTGAAAATAAGTGGATTCATATCCAATTTTGTGGATCCCTATTACACCACAAAATGTTTTGGTGAACCCAACGTATTTTATCCTTATTTCTAACTTTTAGCTATGATTTTTCATAATGGAATTTATAAAATTTGATTGGTTTTCTATTCACATGTGATTACATTGCTCATTAGTTACTTTTATCAAAACTATGTGTTGGATAATAGGTTCTTTCTTTTCATGTTGCTTGCAGTCTTTCATTGTACTTTCACATATTGCATAATAAGGGTTTTAGATATTTTCCTAGATTCAAGTCATTTTTATAAGCTTTCATACATGTTTCATGTTGTTATATAATGACATTTTTAAGTAAATCAATGGGATATGTAGATCTCATAAAAAATTTGGTAGATAATTCCATTGGTAATCCTCGAGATGACATTGAAATGAATAACACTTGTACCTCTCCTAGGGTATCATGTTCTAATGAGGAAAGAATCAATAATCCTCTCAATGATCTCTTTAAGGGGGAAGCAACATTGAACATCCTCTTCTTATAAAGATACTTTAGAGCATTGGGGGCATGGTAAACATGTTGGTCATCAATCACTCTAGATAATATTTATTCTCTTAGAGCTCATCTTAATCATCAAAATATCTTAAGGAACTATGATGCTATTCATTTTATTCATGACCTATCTCCTAATATAACATTTAGTAAAGATAAAGCCTTAGATGACAAGGATTCTCCTTCCCAACCTAACAAAGTGGACATGAATAATGATGATATAAATGAGAGTCTTCCTGCAAAGGATATTCCTTCCACATCTATTCATCCCTTTGGCCCTTCAACATATCCTTACACAAAAAAAATCAAAGAAGTCCATAATGCAAGTCCTTCTCCGTCACAATTGAAAACATCTTATGAGGTTGGATACGATATTATTTCAAAACAAGGCTATAGTGGACAGGGGCATGGAAAAATGGAACAAGTAATTAAGGTCCCTATAGATCTTCCCTCACAATGCACTAGAGAAGGTGTAGGATTTTCCTTTCTTCCTTATCAATCTTTTTACCACAAGAGAAAATTCCTAATCCTCTTATCCAACAAAAGAACAAAATTTTCTCCATAGTAGAAACAGTCTTGTGGCAACTTCTAAATAATGCTAGAATTTCCTTCCCTCCTACTAAAAATAAACAAACACTTAAATCAAGAGATGTCACTAAATATTATCTTTTTCATCTCATGCATGGTCATACTTTTGATGTTTGTATGGAATTTCAAAGATATGCCCAAACATTGGATGTTATAGCACCTGATATACAAATATTTCTTTCTATACATACAATAGTACCTTAGCACTTCATTTTCCCTATTATGTTGTGTTGACCATATGATGGAATTTATTATGTGTTGCATTGATGTTTTGTCATTGATGTCAACACTTGGTGTTATGGTTGTTTACCGACTTCTGGTAGAAGGATTGGATTGGGAAGATTATCAGTTGATTGTCACCGGTATGATCTCGATGATGGAATTAGTTTGTATGGTTGGTTCATATGCTTTTGAAGTATGTTTCATTCAGTTGGTATTGACTTGATGATTAGATGCTATCTCATATTTTAGTAAGCATGCTTTATTGGTCTAGTAAGGGTTTCACCGACAGAACTTTATTGAAGATCCTTGATGTAATGCATAAGTGGTGTTGGTTCAGCTTCTAGAAGGGACTCAGGATGCTAATCGTGATTGTGTTTGTGCCTTGACTAATTGGTGTCATTGCTTTGATGTGTGTGGATCTAGTTTAGGTCTGGTGCTATCTAGGCTATGGACCGATTTTCATGTAACGTGTTGGTGGATCCTCGGATGCGTTTCCAAGATGTTTTATTGATTGGATAATGTTTGTTTGGACTTGGGCCGACATGTGTTATGATTTTATTTCAGGATTATGTAATGGATCTATTGAATTATCACTTGGGTGGCCAACCTAATTAGTTAGGTCTCGGGTTGGTATAAATATATGTAAGATCTCATTGTAGATCATGGCATGGGATGTATGGAGTGAATAATATAATAATTATTTGTGTAAAGGATTTGGTTGATCATAGGTAATCAAGTTGGGTTTATGTAAGAGGTTTTAGACCTCCGGTATTGAGGTTAATCGGAACTGTAATCTGGCATGTTTGATGCTATTACTGATAGTTCTTCTTTCTATATTGTTGTCCAAATATTTTGAGGTGGTTGACATCTCTATAGTCAGTGAGACTCCATTGTGATGAGCAGTGCGCTCTAGGCAATGTGCCTTCCTGAATGTGTAGGCCCCTATTGTAATCACATACTTGCTATAGAAGTATCATCTGACTGTGGGTAGGGTTTCACACCATGGTTTTTCCCTTTACCAGGTTTTCCACATACAAATCATGGTGTTATGTGTTATGGTTGCATGGTATTAATTCTTTGGTTTTCAATTATGCTTTAATGCTTTATTAGTTATTCCAACATAAGGTTTTAAGTGCTTTAATTCATATAATCTGTTAACAAATGATTCACCCCCCCTCTTAATTGTTCACCAATTATCCTAACAATTGGTATCAGAGCCTGGTCCTCTTTTTGCAGAAGCTTAACCGCTTGAGGAAGATCTTATGGCAACTAATAGTTCAACTACTATTTTTTGGAAGGACAACCTTAGGTTTGATGGAACAAACTATGGAGTATGGAAGATTTAGATGGAGACTCATTTAAGATGCATTGGAAAGGAAATTTAGGAAATAACTCAGAATGGTTACACTCCTCATAATCTGACATCTGGCAATCTTGCACCGACAGACTGGGATAAGAACATTGAAAATGACTGCAGAGCTAGATAAGCCCTCTTAAGCGCCTTATCAACTCAACAAATCATGGGACTATTAGATAATTCATTAGCAAAAGCTATATGGGAAAAGTTGGAGACTCTAAATGAAGGTGATCCTACTGTTAAAATTGCAAAACTTGAATGTTATTGGGTAAGATATGAAAGCTTGAAGATGGAGGAAGATGAAAGAATTTCTGCATTCATGGAAAGGGTAAATGAAATTGTATTAGGAATTTAGTGTTGTGGTGGATCTCTGAGTGAGGAAGAGATTGTTTTGAAAGTGTTAAGGGTTTTTCCACCCGCTTATGAGATGAAGGTAACTACTATTAATGATCTAAGAACCATGCCTAATTCTTCTGTCAATAGAGATACTCTTGTTGGGAAGATATTTGCTTTTGAGCTTGAGGAATTTGGTCCTCCTGGAGCTACAAAGATTGATACTGCATTTAAGGCATCTACATCATCAATCGACAAGCAAGATTGGAAAGTTTTGTATGCAAAGGAATTGGAAGAGATTAGGAAAGAAGATGAAGAGCTTGAGCAACTTGAAGCCCTATTTGCTAGAAGGATACCTAGAGGTCCATCAAGAAGTAAGTATGAAGGAAACTCTCCTTTCAAATGTTTTGCATGTAATAAGATAGGTCATTTTGCATCTAGATGTCCTGAAATGAATTCAAAATTGGAAGAAAGAGCAAGAAGATCTTATAAGCGTAACTTGAATATCAGATCAAGCATAAGTATAGGAGAAACAAAAACAAATCATGCTACTATACTGATGAGGGAGGAGTAACTGATGACTCAGAAGAAGAACCGACATGAGATTCAACTAGTGGATCCAGCAATGGAAAAGACTGGGTATTTTATGCTATGAAGGAAGATGATCTGAAACCAGTTATCATAAATGAGGAAAAGGCCCTTCTAGAAAAAGTTGAAGACAAAGATGAATGGGTAATAGACAATAGATGTTCTCATCATATGACAGGTGACAAAAGGAAGTTTCTAACCCTACAAGAATTTGATGGTGTTCAAGTCAGATTTGGTAATAACAAGGCATGCATGATCAAAGGAAGAGGAACTATTTCATTGGATGATAAGCATATCATTGATAATGTCTATTATGTTGAAGGTTTGAAGCATAATATTTTGAGTGTCGGACAATTGATAGACAATGGATTTCAATTACAATTCAAGGATGAAAAGTGCAAAATCATTAGCAAATCAAGATTGGAGATTGTAACTGGTACACAAACAAGGGTTAACATCTTTCATTTGAACTCCGGTGAAAAGACATGTTTGATTGCACATATTGATGAAAATGGGCTATGGCATAAGAGGTTGTGTCATGTAAATTTTGATTGCATGGTAAAGATCAATTCAACTAAGGCAGTTAGAGATTTACCTAAGATTGTGAAGCCTCATAATCCGATATATAGGGAATGTCAAATGGGTAAGCAAATCAAAACTTCTTTTAAGAGAATAGCTGGAAAATCTAATGATATTCTTGATTTGATTCATACTGACCTATGTGGTCCTACTAATACAAGAAGCTTTTAAGGAGATAGATATTTTATGTTAATCTTTGATGACTATTCTAGAATGATGTGGGTTGCTTTTGTAAGGGAAAAATCTGAAGCCTTTGAGAAATTCAAGATCTTTAAAGCTATGGTTGAGACAAAGACATGGATGAAAATCAAGTGTTTGAGATCAGATCAAGGTGGTAAATTCACATCCGGTGAGTTCAACAATTATTGTGAGAAAAATGGCATTAAGAGACAGTTATCTGCACCCCAAACACCTCAGCAGAATGGCATTGTGGAAAGAAAGAACATAACCATTTTGGATGCATCCAAAAGCATGATGATGGAAGCTAATTTGCCTCATATCTACGGGAGAGAAGCAATAAGTACACTAATTTATACATTCAATAGAGTTCATATCGAAGGAGATACCGGTAAGACACCTTATTAATTATAATTTGGTCATTCTCCTACTCTTAAGTATTTCAAAATCTTTGGAAGTAAGTGTCATATCAAAAGAGATGATTCCATTGGAAAGTTTGACCCTAGATGCGATGAAGGAATATTTCTTGGTTATTCAACTAAAAGCAAAGCAAACATATGTTATAACAAAAGATTGCAGAGAATTGTGGAGAGCGCTAATGTGAAAGTGGATGAGCAGTACAAAGACCAAGATAAATCTTATGACAATGAACCGACAGTGGAAATGATCATAACTGATCCGGTAGTTCCTGTACTGGAACAAAATATTGAACCAGTTACCCCAACATCATCAGAAAACTCAACCGTAACTGAAGAGCAACATAGAGAACTTGAAAATCAGAAAATACCAAGGTATGTAAGGCTAAATCATTCCGAAGATCAGATCATTGGAGATAAAAACAAGGGAGTTATGATAAGGATAAGAGGTATGTTTCATTTCTCAGATTGAATCGACATCAATAATTGAAGCCTGTAAAGATGAATGTTGGATGAAAGCTATGGAAGATGAATTAGATCAGATAGAAAAGAACAATACTTGGACTTTGGTTCCCCGACCTAAAAATAAGAATGTTATTGGAAGTAAATGGGTTTTTAGAAACAAATTGAATGAGGATGGACAAGTTGTAAGAAACAAGGCTAGATTGGTTTGCAAAGGATATTCTCAAAAGGAAGGAATTGATTATGGTGAAAATTTTGCACCAGTAGCTAGAATTGAAGTTGTTAGACTATTTCTTGCTTATGCAGTCTATAAGAACTACAAGGTCTATCAGATGGATGTTAAGTGTGCATTTCTAAATCGAGAACTTGAAGAGGAAGTCTTTATTGAGCAACCTGATGGATTTTTGTTGATAGATGACAAAAATATGGTTTGCAGATTAAGGAAAGCACTATATGGATTAAAGCAAGCTCCTAGAGTTTGGTATGCAAGGTTGGATAAGTATCTTTCGAAGCTTGATTTTATAAAAGGTAATGTTGACAGTAACCTATATTATAAGATCACTAATAATGATATTCTGATTATTGAAGTATTTGTTGATGATATCATTTTTGGAGGTGAAGAAAAATTGTGCATGGAATTTTCTGATAATATGTAGAGTGAATTTGAAATGTCTATGACTGGAGAAATAAGATTTTTTCTAGGTTGCAGATTACTCAGACTGACAAAGGCATCTTTATCTGTCAAACTAAGTATCTAAGGGAATTATTGAAGAAATTTGGTATGGAAAATTCTAAACCGGTTAGTACTCCTATGGTCACAAGTGAAAAATTGTCAATTAAGGATGTATCCCCTTCAGTAAATTCTACAAGATATAAATCCATGATTGGTGGTTTTCTATATTTAACTTAGACTAGATCAGATATAATGAATGCAGTCAGTATTGTATCATGATTTCAAATTAATCCAAGAGAAAATCATGAAAGTGCAATAAAAAGGATATTATGGTATTTGCAAGGAACAACTAAATATGGTTTATGGTAATCTAAATATGATGACTTTAGTTTATGTGCATATACAGATGCAGATTGGGAAGGTGATGTTGATGACTAGAAGAGCACATCCAGTGGAGCATTCTTCCTTGGGAAGAAGTTGGCTCCATGGATTAGCAGGAAACAGTCATGCATTTCTTTATCTACTGTTGAAGCTAAATATGTTGCAGCTGCAACCAATTGTACTTAAGTTCTATGGATGAAGCAGATGTTGAAGGATATACAAGTGAGTTGTAATGATCTAGTTGTTATCCCTTGTGATAACTCTGCAACTATTAACATATCCAAGAATCTGGTATTTCACTAAAAGACTAAGCACATATCAATCAAGTATAACTTTTTGAAGGAAAAGGTGGAAGCAAAGGAGGTCAGATTGGTTTATGTGAACACTAAAGAACAAATACCAGATATCTTCACTAAAATTTTGTCCCGAGAATCATTTGAGTATTTGAGGGAAAAATTGGGGGTTTCTACCCCTTTGGTAGAGATTTAAATGATGCAGATATGCATCAGTCCAGTATGCATTATCAGAGCTATCTTTTGCTTCGGATTGATGAAATAATGCTACTACTCAGGGGGAGTAGTCAGCCTTGAGATTTATAGTTTTTTTTTTAAATTTCTATTTGATTCTTTGGCATTGCTGTCAAAGGGGGAGGAATATATGTGAAAAACCATTGCGATTTATTTTTCAGATTGATTGCACTCCTTAGGGGGAGTTTGGTATTTGGTCTTTTGATTCAGATTTGGTTCAGAACTTCATTGCTATATCAATTTATAGGAGATTGTTGGTGGTCTTCAATTGGGGAAGATTTATTTGGCATTTTCTTGGCACTTGGATGTTTTTCACATCTAGTGTTGCCATCAATGCCAAAGGGGGAGATTGTTGGCCATATGATGGAATTGATTATGTGTTGCATTGATGTCAACACGTACAGAATAGAGTGGAACAATATGAGTTGAGTATGCTGATGTTTAGTGTTGCCATCAATGCCAAAGGGGGAGATTGTTAGCATGTTTGGCATAACTGATACAGATGGAGAATGATGACTAGACTGGTACAAGACTGTTTGAGATGACATTGTGATGAAGAGATTGAGATTTCATGATGGATGACTTTGATAAGTTATTTATGTTGTCATTGATGGAAACTAATGTTTGTTCATGTCTATTGATGTTTACTTATGTTGTAATATGTCATCTAAATATTTTGGTCTACTGGAGAGGGCTTACTGGTAAAGAATCAAGAAACTGAGAATTAGGAACTTAACTGGTTAAAGAGGAAATATTATGATTGTATCTGGAGATTGGTGATGATTGAGGCTTTGTGGTTTTGAATGTAAGTTTTTATCATTGTAACATATATATATATATGACCAAAACCGCATCATGTTGTGACAATCAAAAATTATGTTTATAATTTTTGTTGAGTTTTTGCCAGGGTTTAAGGACAGGTAAAGAATTCTCTTGACCGGTAATGATTTTTGGTTTTGTAGTGATCTACATAAAGTTCACATATTGATGATAATGTGACACAAATCGCGTGATGTGTTTGAAAGATGTTTTGGCACATTTAGAGAGCGAATTTCTTGGGAATGTGCAAAGTGCTTAGCGGAATGAGCTAAGGGTTTGACTTTGTACCAGATCGACTTGCTATGATGATTTATGATCATTCAACAACTGATATTGATTTGTAATTGATTGTAATGATCCATATGATGATCTATAATGAGTTGTAAAGATCTGTGATGATCTATGTAGTAAGTCTTAGGGTTTTGATGCCAACCTAGTTGTAAAGGTTATTTATGTTAGTAAGGTTGATGTTTTCAAGTGTCAATGATTTTGAGAAGTGTGTGAATCCGAACCAGGGTGTGTGAGAAGATATGCCAGAGTGATGCAGACTTAGAACTTAATTGGATCTGATCAAGCAAGTAATTGAGCACTACACAGATCATTCGTTGTTGTTCTCTAACAAGTACAACAACTAAAATCCCTTAACTGAGTAGGTCCTAACATGCCTCACATTATAAAATCCCCTAACAGTGTAACTCAATATCTGAGTTCTAAATCCTCTTGTGAGGTTGATCCTAACAAGGCTGAGGTAAATCCCTTAACCGGGTGACTCCTAACATGGTCTTCTCCTAACAGGGCATCATTGTAAGCTTCTAATTGGGCTTGGTTCCTAACAGGGCGCATTCCGAAAGAGTGCAAAATATTTGTGGGTAGCAATTCCCATCGTGGTTTTTCCCTATTTGGGTTTCCACGTGAAAATCATGGTGTTCATATGGTGAATGTTCTTGATGTTATGGTTTTATTTACTTTCAATTTATGCATGTTTAATGAGTACTTAATGTGGAGCATTGATATATCAGTTTAGCAAATGTTTATTAGTGGATACCGGTACTGGTAAATGACTCTAGTGTTGATTCATATTTGATTTGGTGAAAGTTTTACGAGTCTTAGTTTTTGATTTCAAATTATTATTAATATTGATTCACCCCCCTCTCAGTATTAACCGGATCCTCTAAGATTAACAAAATGAACCAAAGGGAACAAGGCAATGGTGAGAGTTAGTTTAAAATTGAAACAAGCATAAACATTCAAATAAAACACTAAATAACCTTATACCTTTTCTATGAAACCACTTGTTCCTCAGATTGGACCCTTGATGAAACCAAGAATGTACCCCTCCTTGATTTATTTGGATTGGTCCTTAGTGGATTTTTGGGTTGCTCTCCATGATGCACAACATTAGATGGAAAATGAATTGATGGATGCCAAAGTGGATAAGTGGATTGGGTTGCTAAGTGACTATGGATGCAAAATGACTATAATGAGGTTGCTAAAGATGAATTCTAAGCTCAAATGGATAGCATGAGATTGCACAAGTTGAAGATATCAAATGAAGGGGAGGAGACCCCAATTTTAAGATTGAAGGGGGAAGGAATGGATGGTCAAGATTGAAGATGAATCAAGGGTGGAGATTGAAGGAGATTGAGCACATGGATTGATAGGACATGGTGTGGAGACCAAGAGATTTTCCATAAAGGCATTTCTTGTCTCCACACTTGAGAATGTACATGGGGAAGATATCCCAAGTACATTGGGAAGACAAGAAGGAATTAAAAATTCCTTGGGGGATGAATCAAGAGAATTAAAAATTCTCAAATAATGGAGTGCATGAGGAAAGGAAATGGGAAAAGGAATTTTAAATTCCTTGGGAAGGTGAGAGACATGGGAGAGTGTGCGATTTTGAATTCCTTGAAATGACCTAATTAGGTGCATTTAAGGTTGGAAGGTGAGGAGGGGACAAGTGGACTTTGCCATTTATGACTATTGGTTGACTTGGTGGCTAATCATGAGGATTAGCCACTAGCACATGATTAAAGGGGTGATTAGGTGGGATAATAGAAGATTTAGAAGGCAACTGGGATTTGTAGGAGGATTTGACAAGAGGAGAAAGAATGAGTAGAGGAATTAGAAATTAGGAAATAATGTTAAGTAGGCTTCTAGAAGAATTAATACTTTAAAGTTATATTTTATATATTTTTTGAAATCATTTTTTTTGATACTTTTTTAAAATCATAAATTTTTTAATCATTTTAATATATACAAAATAATTTAATAACTTTTGGTCATAAATTTAAATATTTTTCTTCAAGTTATTTAAAAAATGTCTATTTTCACTTTTACAGTTATTAATAGTTATTTTATTAAAACTAATTATAATTAATATTACATAAATACAAAAAAAATATAATATTATACTACAAATTAGTAATTATATTTGAGATTAATTTAATTATTATAATTATAATTATATATATATTGATCGATAACCAAGATATTATATTGCTTAAAATCTAAAAGATTTACATTCAAAAAGCAGATAGACAGTCTTCTATAACATGGGGTCTTGCCCCTACTACAATGAAGGAACCTGAATAGACACCAACCCAACAAGGCCACTTACAAACACATACCCCACAAAAATAAGGACCTGATTAGCCCAAAAAACCTATCTACTGAACCACCTCAATGCCTCTTCCCTTGAAAAGTTAGGGATACCACGGCTGGGCCTTGCCTCTTGCATCTCACTCCCTCCACCTGACACCATTCCTGGTCTGCCACCACACAGAGAACCACACTTCATCACCTTTGTCTACATCCTTGGAAGCTGATGCCAAAGCATAGGCCTCCCATCCTCATCCAGAGGGGCCTCAGACCGAATTGGGGTCACCTTCCCGCAAATTTTCACTCGCTCAGTTGGCCCCAAATTATGCACATATTGCACAATCTCTCCCCATCCTTTCCTTGCGTCCTCCATTTGCAATTCAACAGGTCGGGAGGCCGACCAAATGACAAATGGCTGTAGCACCCCCGCATCCACACTGATCCTCCGCCACGGTCCAACCATCGACTTCAACCCTTCTCCAATAGCGGCTCGAGCCACCACTTCCTGCAGACCACCTGCCCATTTGGGTCTCAACACCAAAGATGTGACCCGTTGCACTTCCACAGCCGACTTTCCCACCAGCAAGGCCAAGGCAATGAACAATGACAAAATGTCAAGGTTAGTTCTTGGCCAACAGTCTAGCATCAAGAATTCCTCCCCAAACATCAACCTCACTGCCCTCCAAAAATCCTCACCGTCCACCCTGAAGACATTCATCAACCTATTGCTCGAGATCAAGCCACAAAAAGTAGGCATTTGCCCGTCCATCATCAACGAAAAGTTTGCCTCCATCCTGACTTGCCTCTGCTCCAAATCCTAAACACACCGCCTACCACCAAAATCTAGCCACTACAAAATGCTAGGGAACAAAACACCAAGACCTTTAAAAGCCACCACCATCACATGTCATGATTGCTCCACACAGATCATAGAAAACTAAGCATCATCGCTAGTCGTTCACACCGATTGCCTCCATCATCACCCATCACCTCTAGGCCACTTGCAATGACATCGTAGATCACAATCCATGAGGATCTTTACTTCCCATAGGTCCATGGTCATTTCAAAAACAAGCTCGGGTTCACTTTTCTAAGTTAAGCCATACAACCAAAATCAAAATCATTAGGACTTAAATTTCTAAAGTCCTCGAACAATATAAAATTATTTTCCAAGGAGCCATTCGCTCCCACATTTGAAAGCTTGTCAGCTTCCAAGTTAGCTTCCCTGAGGACATGAGTCACCTTAAAATCTTCAAAACCACCCAACAAAAGTTGCATTCTTTGAACATGATTGTCTAAGTGCCACGCCTCCATTCGGCCTCTAGCTATCCCGTTCATCGCAATCTAAGAATCTCCCTCCAAATAGAGTTTCTTCACTCCCAATTTTATAGCCATGAGAATGGCTTCTAACGCCGCTTGACACTCAACAACATTGTTCGATCCATCCACCAATATTTTAGCCCCTATGGCCATAGTGTTGCCACAATCATCTCGAGCAATTACCCCAACTCCAGAGACCCCTAGATTTCCCCTTGAAGCGCCATCAAAATTAATCTTAGTCCACCCTTTATCAGGTGGAGCCCACTCCTGAATAGATTCACCCTTTTTCTGAAGATTAACCCTCAAAAGACCATTAGTAGGCCTAAATTTAATCAAAGGCCAGTTCGTCAATACACCAGCATCAAACTGAGAGAAAGGAATCTTAGCTAAGTTCACATGAGAGGCAGCATTAGAAACCAGTTCTGAAATGGCCCTCTCCAACCTGATCAAAAAATGCTTACTATTTTCCGCTTTACCTTCAAACACTCTTCGATTCCGTTCTTTCCAAAGTTCCCATAAAATAGTAGAATGTAAAATCTTCCATATGGCAGCAAAAATAGAAGGCTTACCCAAAACAGGCCAAGATTCTAACCATTCACTCAAACTCCTTGCCATAGGGCCCTTCCAATTCAATCTCTGCAACCCAAAATGCCATGCTTCCTGGGCAAACTCACAATTGAGCAGAAGATGATCCACATCTTCCTCCGCCTATTTACAGAGCACACAATGGAATGGACCAGCATACCCCATTTTCCTCAGATGATCTCCTGAAAGAATTTGCCTATTTCCTGCTAACCAGGTGAAGACACCCGCTTTCGGTAAACAAACATTGTTCTAGTAAACCTTAGTTTCCCATTGCTTCGTCCTGGCTTCAGCCTCCAAAAGAGAGAACCCCACCTTCATAGAGTAATTGTCACTCTTGGCACCACACCAAACTATCTCGTCCTCCTCCCTCAAACACGAAACTTCTGTATTTTCCAGGATCTTCCTCAGGAAAGGTTCATCCGCCTACCCCATATTTAGTTCCTGTGGATCCTTCCAATTCCAAAGCTGACTCATCATAGGCATTTTAGGTGACAAAAAATCACTCACCTTTGAGCCCCAAACCTGAGTAGTTTTACACATGATTTGCTGGGAGACCAGAGACTCCACTGATGGATGTCCATCCCAGGAATCTTGCCAAAAGCACACCTTTTGCCCATCATCAATACACCAAGATAGATGATTCGTGATCAGGCTCCTACAACTCACCAAAAAATTCCACAAAGTTGAGCCTCTTGGAGGATCTTCAACCATCAGAATCCGTCCTTTTCCCCACTATCCAAGTATTTAGCTTGTAATATTTAGACTAACCTCTGCTCCGGTTTACTGTACATTTGCCATACCAACTTAGCCCCCATTGCCTCATTAATAAGTCTCCAATCACGAAGCCCCGCCCCTCCATCTCCTTTGGGTTTACAAACTTTGTCCCAAGCCATGAGCGGGACTTAGTCTTGTTCCTGATTTCCATTCCACAAAAACTTTCACATCTTTTGCTGCATATTCTTAACAACCAAGCCTGGGAGTTTAAAACAAGCCATAGGGAAGATCGACATAGCCAAAACAACTCTCTTCAGCATCAGAAGACGACCAGCCAAGGATAGCCACTTACTCTTCCATCCCTCCATCTTTGCTTTGCAACCATCAAGCAAACCTTTCTAGATGTTCGTCTTACCTATTCTAGAAAAGAGCGGCATACCAAGGAACTTACCTGGAAGCTGACCAATCTTTATCCCAAACAGCCTGGCAATAGCTCTTTGAGACCCAAATTCAGTGTGGAAGAAAAAGATCTCTGATTTTAGCCAATTAATTTCCTGACCAGTAGCCCAACTAAATCTGTCCAACACTTTCTTCATAACTGATGCCTCATGCATGGATGGCACTCCGAAAAGATAGGTATCATCAGCAAATTGAGAATGGGTTGTGGAATCCACCCCTCGAGCAATCTCAATGCCTTTCCACATCCCCTAAGCTCTCTTGTGAGCAATCGACCGTCCAAGAACTTCTGCCAACAATATAAAGAGAAAGGGGGATATTGGATCCCCTTGTCGAATACCCCGTGAGGTAGAAAAGAAACCTTGGGGACTGCCATTGACTAAAACCAAAGTTGAAAACTGCATAATCATACTAGAAATCCACTTAATCCAAGTCTTACAAAAGCCAAACCTTACAAGCACAACCACCAGGAACGACCTATCAACTCTATCGTAGGCTTTCCGAATGTCAAGTTTCAGGATCATTCTTCTCTGTCTACTCTTCATGGCCGTGTGGATTGCCTCATGGGCCACAATCACCCCATCCACAATGTTCCTTCCTGGGGTAAAACCGCTCTGTTCACAAGAGATCAACTTATCTTAAATTAACTTGAGCCTACTAGCAGCAACTTTTGTGATGATTTTGTAAACGGTGTTGCACAGCGAAATAGGACGAAACTCCTCCATCCCTTCCGGCTTGGCCTTCTTAGGGATAAGTGCCACCAGAGTGCAATTGAATTCCTTCAAAACAAATCCTCTAGACCTTGACTCTTCAACCACATCTAACAATTCCTCACCAAGCACATCCCAAAAATACTGAAAAAAAAAAGCCTGGAACCCATCTAGGCCTGGTGCTTTCTCCCCACCTAACCCAAAAATAATAGATTTCACTTCCTTCATCAAAACTGGTTCCTCAAGCATAATATTATCATCCCTAGATACTAAGGGAGGGATTAACTCCAAAAGCTCGACCTGCAAGCCTGACTGAGTAGCCCCACTCCTCCTCCAAAGATTTTTGAAAAAGTCAACAACCTCTTTATTAATGCGGTCTGAGTCCTTAGTGATCGTACCATCCGCAAGTCGCAGGGAGAGGATTCTATTGAGGTTTTGCCTTGCTTTCACTGAACTATGGAAAAATTTCATGTTTCTATCACCGACTTTAAGCCAATTCTTTCGCAACTTCTGTTTCTAGTAAATCTCCTCCCTCTGCAAAACTTCTCCATATTTACTTAGCAGATCTTTTTCTGTGAGATAGTCCACTTCATCCATCCCTTCTGCCAAGACTTTTGCATTCAAAGCCCCCAAATCTCCTTCTATCCTTCTCTTTTCATCAAAGATATTGCCAAACACCTCCCTGTTCCAAGATTTCAATTTCTGTTTCACAAAACTAAGCTTCTTGAAGAACTAAAAGGCCAAAAAAAATTCCACCACCGGAGCCTCCTTCCACCACCCAGCCACATGATCTCTAAAACCTGGATCTCTTAACCACATCTTTTCCACCTTGAAAGGACACCGAAGCGGAACTTCATCTTTTTACACAACCAAAGAGACCGGGAAGTGATCCGATCTCGAAATAGCTAGAACCTCAGCCTCAAAGACCAAGGGGGCCAAGTTCCAATCTCCTGCAAGAAAGAATCTATCTAGTTTCTCCACAATGTTGGAAAAGCCCCTTCGTCTATTGGTCCATGTAAAATTCCCACCTTTAGCTGCCACTTCAAACAGAGCATTATTGTTCACAAAAGACTGAAAGTCCAATTGTGACCTGCACAACCTCCTCACCCCTCCACGCTTATCTGAGAAAGAAAGGGTGGCATTAAATTCCCCAACAATAATACCTAAAGATGGCCTCACCTCCTCTAAAAGCTTAGAAATATCCTCCCATAATCAACGCTTTTCCACAACCAAAGTCAGCCCATAGACATTTATTAGAAAGCAGGAAAAGTTCATGGTCTTTGAATTCACCTTTACCATCTGCCAATGTTTAGAACATGAAACAACATCCACTTGAATAGCCAGTGGATTCCACAAAATTCAAAGCCCACCTGAGGCCCCTTCTGACTCCACAAACGATCCAGACCACCTCTGCAAATAACTTTCGACTTAGCCTGATCAAGCCCTCTTTTGATCAGGCATCTCTTGTCAGGGGCGTTGCATCCCCTGACATTCCAAGTTAGGAACTTCATTGCTGTCCAGGAGAGAATAAGTCTCTCCCGGATCAAAGAAGCCTTGTCTGGCCCTTCATGTTGCCTGCTTCCTCGAGCAACTTCTACCTATTTTTCCTACCTCTCAAATTCCCTTTAGACTTAGAGGGATTTGATTTGGTTTGTTTAATATGATGAATACTAAGAGGGGGTGGGGGGTGAATTAGTATGCCAAAAATCTCTGCACTTACACACTTTGCAAGACTAGTAGTAAACTGGTAAAACAATTTAGTAGACAAACCGGTTAGCACACATGCAAACAAAATAGATAATAATGCATTCACCCACAAAAGAAAAAACACCATAACACAAGAGATTTTGATGTGGAAACCCAAATGGGAAAAACCACGGTGAGATGGAACTCACAAGTAACTATTTGCAGAATAGGAACCAGATCGGTTAACGTCTTACAATGTTCTTTACTAGAACAGATCCTGTTAGGAATCTCAATCTCTGTTAGGAGATAAGTCCGATTAAAGACTACCTTGCTAGAAGATTTTAGATCCACAGATGTGAACCACCTTGTTAGAGGATTTACAAAAGGCTTTTGGGCCTACCCGGTTAAGGGCTACAAACTTGTCAAAGATGTGAGTAATCAACAAGTGTTTGATCTAGCTAGTAGCACAGACTGCTCAGTTAGATCCTTGATAGCTCGTTCCTAATGCACTCCAACATTACTTCAGTTTTCTACACATTCATATTCTCTCCAACTCCTCAACCACCTTAAACCCTAGCAACAACATAAACTTTTTCTACAACCACATCAACAACCTAAAACCCTAGACATGATGTCCTTATAAAGGAATCTGATTTCATGTCGGTCCAATAGGATTACATAACAATTTCCCAGGTTCAATGAACCTAGACATACTTGGTACTACGACACAAAAAGCACCTTTAATGCGTCGGCACCGTAAACAATCGGTGGATGGTAACTCATCACAAAATGCTGATTGGTAACTCATCATAGAGTATTACCAGTTCATATAAAATGCTGGTTGCCAGTTTGACAAAAATGAAGACTGGTAAAAATGTGTTATGCCGCTTTAATCCCTCGTACCGCTTGGTATCCATGAACCGCTTGGGTTCAACATGCTGCTTCAAACCGGGAAACACATTTTGCAAAACACCAATAGTCTAAAGACTATAATACAACATACCGGTTGGAACAAATATTGGTTGGGCTCTAACTCATACATATATAAAGGAGATCTCAATGCAAGTGTGTGTCCATCAATGACAATCACAACATAAACAATAAAAATTCCAACATAATAGTCCTAACCTTTGTCTCCCTATCTCTACAGACAAACCGAGAGAATCATCGCTCAATCCATCTTCCTCCTTAGACTCCAGCTTTGCGGATAGTCCATCCATCTTGCCTGGGGACATGTGGATGTCCTTGAAACTATTTGCTTTTCCTTCCACACTCCCTACCAAAACGTCTGAAAAATCCAGAGACTTTGCATTCAAACCCAACCCCTACCCCTTCAGCCCAGCCTCAGAGGAATTGTAGAACCTGTACTGAGTTGGAATTCCCCCATCGATGATACATTCATTAAAAACAGGTCCATGCGCACCCTCCACCAACCTTCCTTCTAAATGAAAGCATACACCCCCATCGATTCCAAAAACATCTTGACACACACTCACCCCAACCGGACATTCTGCTTGAGTGTGAGGCCGCTCCAAAGCATACTCACCCAAACCACCAAGCACATCCATAGTATACATTTCTCCAGCCGAACCAGAGACCTTCTACAACATTTCCTAAACAGGGCAGGAATCTACTGGAACATTCACCCCCTCTAGAACTTCTGAGCTGTGAGGAAAAACCCCATCCCTTGAAACCACCAGATCAGAGCTCAGGTTGGCCTCTGTGGTGCCCAGACTCTGGTTAGACAGTACCGAGTCTGCTAACAACTGTTCCTCCAAAGCTCGATCTGTCCTTCCTTTCTCCTTCAGCCCTTTCAAACAATCACAGTCCTCATGACCCCATTCTTTGCAAGACTTACACTTAACCATGATTTCTTCAACTTCTATTTCTTCCCTCCATAAACCCTCTGGTGATCTAATCTTGACGACCTTCTGGAGCCTTGGATGTGGTTTCCACATGACACAGATTCGGGCATACATGCATGAGTTTAGCTTGTCAACCGCTTCATCCAACTTGATGAATCTCCCTAATTTCTCACCTATACTCTTAAAAACTTCCTCCTTCCAATATTCATGCGGGAGATTATACAATCTTATCCAAACAAGAATTTCCTCAACAGTGGCTTGTTGAGGGTCAAAATTAGGGGTCCAGTCCTTAATAAAAAAGTCTAGTCCCGACATCAAAAAAGGCCTAGATTCCATCAACGCAATCTTCTCCTCAGTTGTTCTAGCTATGATAAGGAAAAACCCATTTGTTAGGGTTTTGATCTCAAAATGGCTCCCCCATTCTTCATTGATCCAGTTCCTTACTCTAGGGAAAGCCAACCAATCCCCTCCCCACTTCATGAAGAAGGCTCTGTCACGCAAGACTTGTACCGATTCCTTCCAAACCTCCGAGTCAATGCAAATACTGACTGACTGCTTTTCAGATGTTACCGGTATCCCACCATTGTTAAGGTCTTTTGGAGGTACCAGAAATTTCTTCCTCAATCTTTCCTCCAATTGCTGCTTACTCCATTTCGGGAGATTCAGGTATCGCGAGTGCCCCCATTTGGTTTTATCTTGTTCAAACGGGGATCTATTTTTCCCCCAACTAAAAACCTCCCTTCTCCTTCGTCCCGTTTCCTGCCACTGCCACTGGTTTGAGTGTGGTGGGCACCAAGGCCACTGGTTTTCCCTCTGTCTGAGTCCATTTTCCCATCCTCATGACCTGAAAGCACCTCTGCTTGAGAACCCTAGCTTCCTCTTGCGCTCCGCCATAGAGGGGGTATGGTGATATATTATATAATTTTTTTAATTTAAATTAAGATTATGCTCTTAAGAAAAATATATATTTTCACTATAAAATTTGTATTATATTATAATTATTATGTTGAAGTATTCCCTATATGAAGTGAATCACCTACTTATTGAAATCAATGGTTTAAAATTGGGGAGAAGAATTAAGACTATAGAATTAATCGCTTAATTTTTATTAATTTTAAAAAAGAGATCTTTTATAATAAAAAATAAAAAATATAAATTTTAATATCATTTACTAGGAGTCAATTTTACAGTAAGTTTAAAATTTATTTTAATTATTTATGTCTTTTTATAATAATTAAAAATTATTATAATTTAATCTATAATTATTTGTTTTATAAAATTTTTAATAATGATAGAATAATTATATTTTGAATTAAAATCTTTCTTTTCTTACTATTTTCTTTTAATATCATCTTCTTTTATTAGATATTCTATTATTTATTTATTTGTTCTAATTTTTCCACTTCTTCTTTTAAGGGTTGATTTTTTATTAAGTTAAAATTGTATTCTAATTAGTTATGTTTTTTAATGGAATTACAAATAATAATTAAAAGATTTTAGAATTTATACATTTTCTCTTATTTAAATTTTATTTATTATAGAATAATTATCTTTGAATTTTATTCTAATTTATATAATAAAATAAATTTCAACTTAACACCTAAATTAAATATTTAGAGCGAGAGAGAAAGAAAGAGTAACTAACTTTTGATTACTCATTTCATGCCAATAATTAAGGATATCATATGTCCTTGGGGAGTTATGTTGATGGTAGCATGTAATTTGATTATTATCTTCATCTCCATCTCTCTTATTTATCTATATCTCCTTACCTCTCCCTATATCTCTCTCTTTTCCCCTTCTATCCTTTCCACTCTATCTAGCTCTCTATCTCTACCTCTCTCTATCCTTCTCTCTCGCTCCTTCTCACTCCCTCTTTTTATATCTCTCTACTTCTATATCATCTCTCTCCCTCTCCCTCCCTCTCTATTTTTTTTGTATATCTTTCTTCCTCTTTATATCTATCTTTATATATCTTTTACTCACACACATTTTGTCTTACTCCCTCCTTATCTTTATATCTATATCTCTCCCAATCACACAAACACACACTCCAACCTATTTCTCCCTCCCTATCTTTGTTCTATCTCACTATCTCTAGATATTATACACTATTGTTCCTTCATCTCTCCCACTCTCTCCATATACTTCTCTACCTCTTCATATATCATTTCCTATATCTTTATCTTTCTATCTCTCTATCTCCCCCTCTCTAATTCTCACCATCTTTCTATCTCAATTTTTTCCTCTCCCCCTTTTTCTCTCCTTCCATCTCTCCCTCTTGCTCATCCCCTCTATATTTTACAAGTTATATTTGTTGGCAATTGACACTCATCCAGTTTAATTGTGTTGTCATTGATGGCAACACTTTGGGTTGGATACTTAACCGGTACTCATCGGTATTCATGATTCGACAACCGACATTCAAGTCATTTGATAGACAAGGGAAATCGACAAACTAGGAATTGGTATATGAGGCTGACATAGGAGATTGATCTAGCAGGTCTACATGGCAACAATCAACGACATTGGTCACAAAGGTTAACATATTTATTTTTGTCTAGGATGACATGTAAATAAATTGTAATATCATTGTAAGCCGACATAAGGCATTCATGTTTCTATTTGGGAAGGGTATTTAAATCAATTTGATTAGGTTATTTTGGATATACATACAAAGAGAACGAATACATAGTGGTATGATATTGTGCGAGCAATGTTGATCGACTAAATGCGAATATAATATTATGTAGTCGGTCTTGGTTATTGATTTAGAGGTTTAGGATGCGAAGTAAGTTATTGGTAAAGGAGGACACAGTGAAAACCGGTATAGACAGTGCTTGAGCCAGAACTCATCCAACATAGCAGATGCATTCTTTGAGTTCATAATTTTGTTTGTAAACCAGTATTTGGTGCTTGTAGTAAGTGAGGCTCCTTTTGTGATGAGCAGTGTGCTCTAGGCTATTGGCCTTCTTGCATGTGTAGGCCCCTATTGTGATATTTATTCATTTGGCCAATGGATAGATATTGCGGGTCACCAATCCCACCATGGTTTTTCCTCTTTGAGGTTTTCCACATATAAATCTCTGTGTTATGGTGTATATTCTTATGGTGGCATCATTTCTACTTACTGTTATATTCTTTTATGGTTACCAATTACTAAATTACTTTGTTAATAAGGTTAAAATTGATTTTACCAGTAGAACACTGATTCACCCCCCCTCTCAATTTTATTGGATTCCAACAATTGGTATCAGAGCCTGGTTCCTTGGAGTAAGTCTAACAACTTAAGGAAGATCCTGAATTCAGAATCCATGGAGATGAGTTTGGAGAAATAACTTGAAGTAGCACTTGAAGATTATGATGTTGAAAGGATGAATAACTTGAAGTTGCAAGATGAGTTGAACTCTGCAAAGGAATTCATTCTTATCCTACAAGAGAGGCTGCCATCTGCTCAAGCTAGAAGAAAGGAACTTTTACAAAATCAGGATGATGAAGAAAAGAATACCCTTAAAGAACAATGTCAAAAGCTGAGTCAGTAGAATACTGTCATGAAGAATGAAATGCAAGCCCTAACCATGAGGATGTCCAAGGATATTGAAGACCAAAAGAAGAATGCAGAAAATCTTGGTAAATCTCCTAAAGACAGATCTGAGGAATGCATTAGGATGGCACATGAGAATGATATGTTGAGAACTGAGCTGGTCCAAAACCATAATAATGAGCAAGAATTGGAAAAATTGATAACAGTCCTAAGGGGAGATTTGGATACTGCAAATGAATACAAAGACAAGTTTAAGGATGGTTCTGCAAAGCTTGATGAGCTATTGAAGGGTAAAAGGCACAAAGGAGACACTAGAGGTCTTGGATTTGAGCATGGAGAAAGGTCTGGTACTAAAACTGAAGTTGAAGCAACCGATCGGAAGGAGAACTCACCTATCAAATGGAATAAAAAATCATCTGTAAGGCAACCCAATGCACATAAATTCAATGTTAGATGTTGTATTTGCAATACATTTGGTCATATGGCAAGACATTGAATAAATAGAGAAAATCAGGACAATAATGTAGTTCCTGGTCAATGTTCAAATTGTAAGAAATATGGTCATAAGATAGAAGATTGTAGAATGAATGTGAAAAGTCATGCATGCGGAAAGTTTGGACATATGGCTAATCAATGCAGGTCAAGGAATGATCAAGGATACAGTAAAGCAATTCAGAAAAAATAATGTCACTTGCTATGCATGCAACATAATAGGTCATATTGCTAAATTCTACAGAAGCAAGAACAATCCGGTAAAATGATGAGAAAGGAAAATAGAAGGTTGATGATATCTAGAAAGAGAATGAGAGGAAATGGGCTAGGAAATTTGAAGATCAACCGGTAGGGACAAACAACCTGGTTACTCAACCGATATAGCAGAATATTCCTGCACCAGTAGGAAACTTATCCGGTAACTAAGGCATTAGCCTTAGGGGGAGGAAAATTAATGATAGATCTTGCATTACCCCTAGTAACGGTCTAAAAGCTTATTTCAGATCTTGGAGAAGTCAGTTTGAAGGTTATCCAGTACTGAGCTTATGGATTTTGAATTCGGTATGATAAGCCGACACGCATTTATGTCAATGTGAAATTAGGGTTTTCATAGAATAAGAGGGAAATGCTGGTTCATTTCAGATCATACAACATTTAGAGTGAAGCAAAGAAAGTTCAAGGCGATTCAAGGCAATCAAGAGTATTCTCAAGCAAATTTCAGTGCATTTAGAGTGTATTTTTCAAGAGCTTTCACCGTTGTAGGTTGTGAGGTATTTTATCAGATTTCAAGCTATCTTTTGTTTACAATGGCTTCTGGATTAGCTTCCACTCCGGTAGGTTTGGATACCCCTATTGTTGTTGACATCAAGGATCGTCCATGCCCTATTTTCAAGCAATGCCCTTAGATTGCAAAGGTCGATGATTCAATCGACACGTTTTCTAGGGTTCCAGATGGAGTTCTGTATATTGAAGATGTTCGTGCATATATCCATTGCACTCTGGAGGATTTAGGTTTTGCTGAAATCAAAACAATGTACATGAGAAATCTACTAGATAGGAAGGGATCAATAAAACCAGAATTCCAAATTCTGAAGGATCAACGTTTCATAGACATTTTGGAGATGCCGAAATTTGAAGATGAAATGATCTGATATGTGCTGAGCTGTATCCATGGGGAATTCATGTGGCTAGACTGACCTTATAAAATCACCAAGGAGGCTATTCTTGCAATCACTGGTTTGCCCCAAACTGGTTTGACTCCCGGAAAGAAGAAAATACCTAGCAAAGAGGTGGAGAAGTTAACTGGTGCAACTTTTGACAATAGGTCAGTGAGGATAAGCACTATCAGAGACAAAGCTATTCAATTTGCAAGCATGATAATCAGTTACAAGGTAACCCAATCAAATTGATTGAACTCTATTTCCAGTTCATGCATTTACTATGCTCATCGGATGGCCAAAGAAAATGATAGGTATGATCTCTGTTAATGGATGTGTGAAGAACTTATTTCAAACCTAGGGAAGATTAAGGGTAAGAAGAAAGGTGTTTTCCGGTATGGTAACCTTGTTGTTTTCTTGATGCTTTTCTTTTTGAATGAGTTACTAGGATCTGGTAAAACACAATGGGCATGTGATATGCCAGTAGGGAAACAAATAAAAGATGCTATAAGAGGCTTGGGACAAGACAAGGAGAGAGACTCCATTTTGTGGGGTTATTTCAAAAAATTTTAGAAGACAATGAAGAAGAGAGAGAGAGTGCCTAAGCATATTGTTGATAAGTACTCTACAGAAATATGCTTTATGGTTAAGAAGGATGAAACATTGATGGAGGTAGTGCAACCACGAAAGATCTGGATCATTGAGATGGGTTATGAGGTTGATGGTGAGATCTTGGACTTATATGCCAAGACTCCTATTGATGCCCTGATTGATGAAGCTGAGAAAACCTTTGGGACAACAAAGCAAAAGGAATCCAAAGTTTAGATAGGTTTTAGCAAGAGGAAGAGGGAAGGAAAAATTGAGAAGGTTGGTGAAGCTATGGAGAAGATGTCCTCTGAAATCAAATAGATCATTGGACTAGCAGAAGGGTCATCATCGACAACAGTTCAGACTCCACCAACAGCAACAACTATCAAGGGTGTATTGAAGAGGAAGAAACCGTAAACTTATATTGCCCCTGTTAAATCTAGTTCTGATACTGATGTTGTGCTCTCAAAGATTCCCAAGACTTACATCAGGATACCGAGGAAGAAGCTCGAGGAAGGAAAGAAACAAAAAGTGAAGGTCACTCCTCTGGTAGACCCAAAGAAAATTTTGAAGGAGAGGAAACCTACAGAGAAGAGGAAACCAGTTAAAGAGTTTACTTCTACCCCCGACAAGAAGAAATCAAATAAAGAGATGGCTCTTGAATCCAGTAAGAGTATTGAAGTCATTCCTCCTCTCTCAGTTGCTGAATTGATAGATCAAATAACTAAAGATGGAATTTTGAGTAACATCCAACATTACTATATACATATGGATGATAAGGATCAAATGGAGACTGAGGAAACAATTTTTTTATACTTAGATATATATAAGAAGGCATTACTCGAGATTGAAAATCAAATACCGAGAGATTTGTACAATAAGCTAGATGCTAGGAGATTGTCTGCAGTTGAAGAGGATAAAAATATAAAGATGCAGGAGTTATTGATTATTTGTGGTGCAATAATTGATGAGGAGTTGCAACAGTGTGTGGAATATGCAAATAAAATAATTTTTGAAGCAGATACTGACATGTGAGTCTAATGGTAGGTAGAGTAAACAAAATATTTAAGGAGACCCACGAGGCATGGGTAAAATTCTTTGTAGATAAACTTGATTTCTTTACTCCACTGGTATTCCCGCCTAAGTCTGGCACTCAAGACACATCAATTGATGGTAAAGGGAAAGGTATATTAGGTTTGGATTCACCGGTTTTGGAACATAAACTAACAAAGGATATTCCTCTGGTAGTATCACCTGTACATAATGTAGAGAAACTGGTAGTTAACACTGAAGGTGCACATGATAAGTAGGATACATTGGAACAGGACATTCCAGATGTATAGGTTATTGATGTAGATATAGAAAAAAAACAGGTTGAGGATATTGAACCTCCGACAACAAATGTACATATCGAAGAGGTTAAGGTTGAACAGTTTACTGCACAAAGTGGCGAAGCCACCGGTGCTTGTTAGCAGGTTGGAGAGTCTAGTAATTCATTGTTGGCACTTGGCTCATCCAGTCAAGCTGATTTTGGACAGAGGAATATTGAGCAACTGAGCATTTTTGCATTGATGTATGTTGTAGCTCAGAAGTTAAGGAAGGAAGGAACAAAAGACAAGCAAGTCATTGAGCAGGCCATTCCAATTCTTTAGTGGCTAGTTCCAGGATACACTAGTCCAGTAGCTAGCCCCTTTGGTAAGCTTAAGAGTTTGACTAAACACATTGCAAAAGAGTTTCAAACTCTTCAACAGATGTCAAACCAATAGTTAATAGATAGATACAATGCAACTAGGAAGGTCACCTATGACAATATGATCATATCAGACAAGGTGAAGATGACAGAGGAACTAACTAAGATTGATGAGGTTCTTAATTAGTGCAATTGTATATATAGGTCTTGTACTAACACCGACAAACTTATAGCTGACCTGGAGGTAAAAATGAAAGCGAAAAAAGCTCGGTTGGAACATCTGGTTAACAATTTTGATGGTCTTAGAGTTATCTTGTATTAGCTAATAATTATTTATTTAATTATTAGTCTATTAAACTCTACACTTAAGCTAAACTTAGGCATTTAATAAATATTGTAGGTATTTAATAATTATTATAATTATTAAATACACATTATCCCTTTAGGGTTTCTTTAGGGTTGCATATCTTTAGGGTTTCTATTATCCTTTTATAAGGATTGTATTGTACTTGTTCATTAAATTGATTCCCTTTTTGAATGATAATCTTCTTCTTCAGAGAATTTATGCTTTTTTTCTTTATGTGCCTCCATTCTTCTCTCGTGACAGGTATTTGCATGCAGGTGTTCTTGGGATCTTTGAAGTTGTATTTCCTCAAACTTCTTCATGGTATCAGAGCATTTATGCTTTTTTGCTTTATGTGCCTCCATTCTTCTCTTGTGACAAGTATTTGCATGTGGGTGTTCTTGGCATCTCTGAAGTTGTATTTCCTCAACTTCTTCATGGTATCAGAGCTGGACCTCGTGATGTTGGATTTTTTTTCCAATTTTTTTGTTTGACTGTGTTTTTCTCTAGTCAAAGTGGGGTCTCTTTTTTGTACTCTGAGAGCCATAAAATGAGCATTCGAACTCCATTTTTCAAAAAAATTATATCGTTAGAAATGTTGTCATGTGTACTTTCCATCCATATGAGTTTTCTTTCTAGATTCTTCTCCAGGAATATTTTATTCAGTTTTTTACTTTTCAGCACTCTGGTGGATATCTTGGTTGTTTCAGGTCCTGGGATCTCTTCTCTGAGTAGGATGTCTCGTTTTTGGTTCTTCTTTCTATTTCTAGTCTTCTTATCATTGTAGCATTTCATTTATGCAAATGCACTGAGATAAAGTGCCATCATGCATTATCTACTTGGGATCTTGCACATCTTGTGCCTTATTGTACATGCACTACTTATAAAGTGCCATGAGGGGGTTGATGTTTGCTTTTTGTTTGCCATCTACCTTTTTCCAGTGAGTGTTCCTTCCATGACATTCACCTCATGATGTGTGTCAAGTGAGTGTTCCTTCCATGACACTATGTACTTTCTCTGCACCTTCGATGTTCCTGGCTCTTCATCATGTAGTTCTTGTTGGCCATTCTTTTCAGTGTACCTGTCCCTCTCCCTTTTCAACATTATGGGGAGGTTTGTCCTGTTGGTTCTAATGCTTCTTTGGTTTGATTGATCAACTCTTCAGGCTTTGTTGTCTCATTCCATCTGTATCTTTGAGTTCAGTTATTTGCCTTTGTTTTCCATCTGATTCGAGTAGTGTCATTTGAGGGCACTCATGCAGATTACAGTCTTCTCTACCTGGTCATGTTCTATTTCAATGGAGGTTCTTCAGATCAACAGTTACTCTTCGACAGTGTTTGCAGCTATTTCCTGCTTCAGTGGTGCTCTTCTTGCTTTTCCATCTCTTTTTGGAGTAGAGTTTTTTCCCATGTGTTTTTCTCTATTTCTCTGGTTCATAGAGATTTGGTTGTGATTGGGTACCTCATTAGGCCTTGTTGCCGGGACCCAAATTTGCCTTCATTGCGTAGTTGCATTTTTTGCTTCATGCATTCAGTTTTTTAGCTACTACCTAAGTTCATCTTAAGGGGGGGTGTTAGAGTTATCTTGTAGTAGCTAATAATTATTTATTTAATTATTAGTCTGTTAAACTCTACACTTAAGCTAAAATTAGGCATTTAATAAATATTGTAGGTTTTTTAACATTATCCCTTTAGGGTTTCTTTAGGGTTGCATATCTTTAGGGTTTCTATTATCCTTTTATAAGGATTGTACTGTACTTGTTCATTAAATTTATTCCCTTTCTGAATGATAATTTTCTTCTTCAGAGCATTTATGCTTATTTTCTTTATGTGCCTCCATTCTTCTCTTGTGACAGGTATTTGCATGCAGGTGTTCTTGGGATCTCTAAAGTTGTATTTCCTCAAACTTCTTCAAATGGTAGTCAATCATTGACCAACGCTATCGATGGTCAAATTTTGGTTACAAAATCAGAGATATCAGCCTTGGAGAAAGATATGGTCAGGTTAATCCGGCGAGCTTGGGAATTGAGAGGATTTGTAAGTCCCCAGTTGAACACTTTGTTACTTCATAAGTGGGAAAGTTAATAATTGATGAATAAACCCACACCGACAAACCTAACTGAAGAATAAATTCATGCATACATTCTTAATGGGTTTGTATCTATTTTGAGAACATTGAAAACCGACTGGGATACTTAGGATTTTTGAAGGGTGCTTACTTGGATATATTCAAGTACATATAGATCTGGTAAACACATTCTTTTGTCCCGCCTTTTTCATTGATGTCAAAGGGGGAGTGGTTGTTGTGAAAAATGTTAAGGGACATAAGAAGTAATGTATAGCTCAGGGGGAGCAGGGTCAGTTTTGGTCATCAGTTTTTGGGAGGAACCGGGATAGCACTACAGTGATTCATTTTTTTCACATGAGTGTTGCCATCAATGTCAAAGAGGGAGATTGTTGGAAATTGACACTCATCTAGTTTAGTTGTGTTGTCATTAATGGAAACACTTTCGGTTGGACACTTAACTAGTACTCATTGGTATTCATGATTTGGCAACCAACATTCAAGTCATCCGGTAGGCAAGGGAAACCAACAAACTAGGAACCAATATATGAGGCCGACATAGGAGATTGATCCAATAGGTTTACACGACAACAATCAACGACATCAGTCACAAATTTTAATGTATTTATTTTTGTCTAGGCCGACGTGTAAATAAATTGTAATATCATTGTAAGCCGACATAAGACATTCATATTTATGTTTGGGAAGGGTATTTAAGTCAGTCCGGTTAGGTTATTTTGGATATATATACAAAGAGAAGGAATACATAGTGGTGTGATATTGTGCAAGCAATGTTGATCGACTAAATGTGAATATAATTTTCAATAGTTGGTCTTGGTTATTGGTTTAGAGGTTTGGGATGCGAAGTAAGTTACCAGTAAAGGAGGACATAGTGAAAACCGATACAGACAGTGCTTGAACCAAAACTCATCCAGCATAGCAGATGCATTCTCTGAGTTCAGAATTTTGTTTGTAAACCATTATTTGGTGTTTGTAGTAAGTGAGGCTCCTTTTGTGATGAGCAGTGCGCTCTAGGCTGTTGGCCTTCCTGCATGTGCAAGCCCCTATTATAATATTTATTCATTTGACTAGTGGATAGATATTGTGGGTCACCAATCCCACTGTGGTTTTTCCTCTTTGAGTTTTTCCACATAAAAATCTTTGTGTTATGGTGTATGTTCTTGTGGTGGCATCATTTATACTTACTATTATATTCTTTTATGGTTACCGATTACTGAATTAATTTCTTAATAAGGTTAGAATTGATTTTACCAATAGAACACTGATTCACCCCCCTCTCAGTGTTCTTGGATTCCAAAAATATTTGCTCTCTAGATCTTTTCTATCCCTATATCTATCTCTTTATATCCTTATATATCACTTCTCTCCCTCTTTCTATTTTATCTCTCCCTATCTTCCCATCACTCCCTCTTTTTATATTTCTCTACTTCTGCTCTCTAATGTATATACACACTCCATGTTTCTCCCTCTCTCTTTCTCTATCTGTATAGCTCTATCTTTCCCTCTCTTTATCTCTCTCCCTCTCTCTAAAGTCTAAACCTTTCTCTCTCTATTACTTGTCTTTGTCAACTCCTTTCTCTCACTCTTGCCCCCCCTCTCATTTTCTCCATATATCTTGCATAAATATATCTTTTTTATATTTATCTCCATCTCTTTTTGACTCGTCTATCTATCTCTTTCTATACATATATCTCTATCTCTCTCTCTATCCATCCCTATCTATGTATATTTTACTCGATCTATATTAATTTACCCCACTCTCTCTCTCTGGGCCATCCCTCTCTTTATCTTACCCTCCTCTTTGTTTCTCCTCATCTCTCCCTCCCTCATTCCCTCCTTATCCCCCTATTTATCTTTTTTGACCTCTACTTCTCTCCCTTTTTCTTCCTGTATATCTCTATATCTCTCTCTTTCTCTTCCAATATATATCTATGTCCTGTATTTCTCTCACCCTCTCTCTAGTTCTCTTTGTCCATTTATTTATATCTCTCCCTCTTCCCCTCTCTCTATATCTCTAACTTTCTAACACTAGTTCTATCTCGCCATATATATATATATATATAGTTAGACAGTTCAAATAACCAGAAGACAACTGAGAGGTGGGGGGTGAATTAGTTGTCACAGATTACCAAAGCTATTAACACTTAAAACTTTAATACCAACACCCAAAACATGAATACCAGAATAGCAGTTAAACCAATTAAGTATAAACAATGATCATAGAATAAATACCATCCACATGACACTAAGATTTATACGTGGAAACTCGGTAAAGGGAAAAACCACAGTGGGAAGCCTACCCACAATCGGATAATACTTCTGCAGTAAGTATGTGAATTACAATTGAGGGGCCTGCACTTGCAGGAAGGCCAACATCCTAGAGCGCACTGCTCATCAAAAAATGAGCCTCACTAACTACATAGAAATCTAGACTATAATCCAGAGAAGTGTTGAACTGCAAAAGATAGCATCTCCTATGCCTGAGTATAGTTTTGGTTAAGCTCAATACCAGAGGACTAAATCCTCTTACATAAACCCAATTCGATCTCCAATGATCAACCAAATCCTTTTCCTGAATGATATTACATTATTCACACATTACATCCCTTTCCATAACCATGATCTCTACCATATGTTATGATCTACAATGAGATCTTACATCTATATATACAAACCCTCGACCATAGACAATTAGGTCAGCCACCAGATATTAAATCAATTACATAATTACAAAAATGTTGACCTTAGACAAAACAAATAATATCCAACACACAAGACATCTCGAAAACACATCGAGAGGTCCAATCCACACGTTACATTAAAGCTGGTCCATAACCTAGATCAACCGGGACCCAGTATAGGTCCACACATTACATCAATGATCTCCATTTGCCAAGTATCAAACATGATCACCATCAACATCCTAAAACTCCACCAGAAGCTGCACCAACACCACTTATACATTTCATCAGAGATCTTTATCAAAAGCTCTGCCGGTGAAACCCTCTCCGGAACCAGAAGCCAAGCTTCTAAGCAAACATGATAGCATCCAATCACTAGACCAAAACCAAATTACTGAATATGAACATGAGTATCATGAATAAGCCAATTCCATAACCAAACTATATCAGAGTGTATAGGATCATGCCAGATCCAAAACAACCAAAAACCACTCATCCTATCGAGACCAGAAGGGTGCCAGTAAAGCATCCAAACAACTAGTGTTGGCATCAATGACAAAACATCAATGCAACACATAATCAATTCCTCCAAATGGCCAACAATATCCCCCTTTGGCATTGATGACAACACTAGATGTGAAAAACATCTAAGTACCAAGAAATGCCAAACAAGTCTCCCCCAGTGGAAGACAACCAACAATCTCCCACTTACAGATGTAGCAATGAAGTTCTGAAACAAAGACCAAACTCCCCCTGTGAATGATATCTTTGTAAAGCTCTGAATCTCTCCCCCTATCAATATCTCTCCCCTTTACTTTTTCTTTTTCACATCAATATCTCTCCCCCTTTGATATCAATGCCAGAAATTCGACATAAATATCAAAGCAAAAAACACAAACCACTGAAACTCAAAGCTAACTACTCTCCTTGAGTAGTAGCATCCCCACATCAGTGCCAGAATGAATAGTATCTCTGATAATGCATACCAGATTGATGCCAAACTGCATCAATCAAGTCTCTACTGGAGGGGCAGAAACTCCCAATCTGTCTCTTAAGTACTCAAATGATTCCTTAGGCAAAGGTTTAGTAAGGATATCTGCAATGTGTTCTTTGGTGTTCACATAAACTAGTCTAACTTCATTTGCTTCCACTTTTTCCTTCAAAAAGTTATACTTAATAAATATGTGCTTTGTCTTAGAATGAAATATCAGATTCTTTGATATATCAATAGTAGCAGAGTTATCACAATGAATAACTACCATTGCATCACAATCCACCTTTATATCCTTCAACATTTGCTTCATCCATAGAACTTGTTTGCAATTAGTAACAGCAACAACATACTCAGCTTTAGTAGTAGATAAACAAGTACATGACTATTTTTTGCTGATCATTAAAACATATTTCTTTCCAAGAAAGAAAGCTCCACCGGAAGTACTTTTCCACTCATCAACATCTCCAGCCCAATCAATATCTTTATATGTACATAAAGTAAAGTCATCTTTCTTAGGGTACCACAAATCACATTCGGATGTACCTTGTAAGTATCTAAAAATCCTTTTCACCACACTCTCATAATTTTCTCTAGGATCACTTCGAAATCTTGAAACAATACAAACAATATTCATTATGTCAGGCCTAGTCTGAGTCAAATAAAGCAGACCTCCAATCATAGATTTGTATCTTGTAGTATTTACCGATGCAAAAAAATCTTTTCTTGTCAATTTTGTCACTTGTAACCATAGGAGTACTTACCGGTTTAGAATCTCCCATACCAAATTTCTTCAACAATTCCTTAGAATACTTAGTTTGACAGATGAAAATACCTTTGTCAGTTTGAGTAATCTGTAAACCTAAGAAAAATTTCATCTCTCCAATCATAGACATCTCAAACTGTTTCTCCATATTCTTAGAAAATTCTATGCATAACTTATCTTCACCTCCAAAAATAATGTCATCAAATACTTCAATAATCAGTATATCATCATCAATGATTTTATAATATAAATTACTATCAACACTACCCTTCGTATAACCAAGCTTCAAAAGATATTTATCCAACCTTGCATACCAAGCTATAGGTGCTTGTTTCAATCCATATAAAGATTTCCTTTACCTGTAAACCATGTTTGTATCATTTGATAGTGGAAAACCATCAGGTTGCTCAATATAAACTTCTTCATCAAGATCCCCATTCAAAAATGCACATTTAACATCCATCTGATAAGCCTTATAGTTTTTATAAGCAGCATAGGCAATAAATAATCTTACAGCTTCAATCCTAGCACAAGTGCAAAAGTCTCTCCATAATCAATTCCTTCCTTTTGAGAATATCCTTTACAAACCAATCTAGCCTTCTTTCTTATAACTTGACCATCCTCATTCAATTTATTCTTGAAAACCCATTTAGTTCCAATAACATTCTTATTTTTAGGTCGGGGAACCAAAGTCCATGTGTTATTTTTCTCAATCTGATCTAATTCTTCATCCACAACTTTCAACCAATATTCATCTTTACATGCCTCAATTACTGATACCAGTTCAACTTGTGAAATTAAACATACCTCATTAGTTGCCAGTCTTCTTCTTGTCATTACTCCATTGTTCTTATCCCTAATGATCTGATCTTCTGAATGATTGAATCTCACATACTTAGGAGTCCTCTGATTCTCTATTCTTCTTTCCAGTTCTTTAGTTACTATAGAATTCTCTGATACTGTCGGAGTAACTGATTCAACACTTTATTTCGGTAAAGGTGCTACCGGTTCAAATATAATCATTTCCACCGCCGGTTCCTTTTCATAAACTATGATTTGACTTCTATTCAGCTCATCTACTTTGACATTAGTACTCTCCACAATCCTCTGCAATCTCTTGTTATAACATCTACATGCCTTGCTTTCATTAGACTAACCAAGAAATATGCCTTCATCACATCTAGGATCAAATTTTCCAATGATATCATCTCTCCTGATATAAAATTTACTACCAAAGATTCTAAAATACTTAATTGTAGGTGTATTGCCAAGCCATAATTCATAAGGTGTCTTACCGATTTCTCCTTTGATATGTACTCTGTTGAATGTATAAACCGTCGTGCTCACTACTTCTCTCCAGTAGATATGAGGTAGACTAGCTTCCATCATCATTGTTCTAGCAACATCCAAGATAGTTATGTTCTTCCTTTCCACAACTCTAATATGCTGAGGTGTTCGAGGAGCAGAAAATTGCCTTCTTATACCATGCTTCTCACAAAAATTATTAAACTCACTGGATGTGAATTCTCCACCATGATCTGACCTCCAACATTTAATCTTCAATCTCGTCTTAGTTTCTACTTTAGCTTTAAATATTTTCAACTTTTCAAATGCTTCGTATTTTTCCTTTAGAAAAGTAACCCACACAATTCTAGAATAATCATCAATGATTAGCATGGAATATCTATCACCTTGAAAACTATTAACTCTAGTAGGGCCACACAAATCAGTATGAATAAGATCAAGAACATCATTTGATTTATCTTGTATACTCCTAAAAGAGTTTTTGACTTGTTTACCCATTTGACATTCTTTACATACCGGATTATAAGGCTTCATAATCTTAGGTATATCCCTAACTGCCTTAGTTGAACTGATCTTCACAATGCAATGAAAGTTCACATGACATAGCCTTTTTATGCCATAGCCAACTCTCATCAATCTGTGTGATCAAACATGTCTTCTCACCAGAGTTCAAATGAAATATATTACCTTTTCTCTGTGTACCGGTTGCAATCTCCAAACCAGATCTGGTAATAATTTTGCATTTTCCATCCTTGAACTGTAATTGAAATCCCTTGTCCACCAATTGTCCTACACTCAAAATATTATGCCTTAAACCTTCAACATAATAAACATTGTTAGTATTGTTCTTACCATCCAATGATATAGTTCCTTTTCCTTTGATTATACATGCTATTTCATCTCCAAATCTAATTAGACCGCCATCAAATTCTTGCAAAGATAGAAACTTCCCTTTATCTCTAGTCATATGATGTGAACAACCACTGTCAATTACCCATTCATCCTTGTCTTCAATTTTAGCAACAAGTGCCTTCTCTTTAGGTATATTCTCTTCCAGTGCCAGATCATCTTCCTTGATAGCTAGGAACACCCATTCCTTTCCATTGTTGGAACCCCTAGCAGAGTCTTTTGTTGATTCAACATCAGAATCAGTAATGCCTTCCTCATCCACTATGTAGCATGATTTGTCTCTATTTTTCTTGTACTTATACTTGTTCTGATATCCAGGGTTAGGCTTAAATGATCTTCTAACTCTTTCTTCAAATCTTGAATTCCTTTCAGGACATCTAGATGCAAAATGACCAATCTTATTACATGCAAAACATTTAAAAGGTGCTTTTCCTTCATACTTACTTCCTACCAGTCCTTTAGGTACTCTTCAAGTAAATAGCTCTTCAAGTTGCTCAAACTCATCATCTTCTCTCTTCATATCTTCCAATTCATTTGCATATAAATCTTTCCAATCTTGCTTACCAGTTGTAGATGTAGATGCATGAAAAGAAGGTTTAGTCTTCACAGCTCCAGAAGGTCCAAATAATTCAAGCTCAAAAGCAGATAGTTTACCAACCAAGGTATCTTTGTTGACAGATATATTAGCCATTATTCTTAACTCATTAATAGTAGTAGCCTTCATCTTGTAAGTTGGTGGTAGGGCTCTCAGAACTTTAGAAATAATTTCATCTTCGCTCAGAGTTCCACCACAACATTGAATTCCCATAACAATCTCATTTACCCTTTCAATGAATGTAGTAATCCTTTCATCTTCTTCCATATTTAGGTTTTCATATCTCACTTGGTAACCATCAAGTTTAGAAATATTCAGTGTAGGGTCACCTTCATTAATAGTCTCCAACTTATCCCATATAGCCTTTCCAGATGATTTGTCGGTTAATCCCATTATTTGTTGATTAGAAAGTGCACACAAGAGGGCTTCTCTTGCTCTACAATCATTCTCAAGCTCCTTGTCCAGGTTTTTTAGAGGAGGATCGCCAGATGTCGGATTATAAGGTGTGACACTATTCTGTGTGATCTCCCAAATCCCCTTCCCAAGACATCTCAGATGAGTCTCCATCTGAATCTTCCATAATGTGTAATTTGTTCCATCAAGCCTAGGAATATATCTCCGAAAGATAGCTCTAGATGAACTGGATGAACTTGAACTGTTAGTTGCCATAGGATCTTCCTCAAGCAGTTAAGCTTTATGTAGAGAGGAGCAAAGCTCTGATACCAATTGTTAGACGGTTCAAATAACTAGAAGACAACTGAGAGGGGGGGGTGAATTTGTTGTCACAACTTACCAGAACTATTAGCACTTAAGACTTTAATATTGGAACCCAAAACACTAATTCTGGAATAGCAGTTAAACCAATTAAGTATAAACAATGATCATAGAATAAATACCATCCACATGCCACCAAGATTTATACGTGGAAACTCAGTAAAGGGAAAAACCATGATGGGAAGCCTACCCATAGTTAGATAATACTTTTGTAGTAGGTATGTGAATTACAATTGAGGGGCCCGCACTTGCAGGAAGGCCAATAGGCTAGAGCGCACTGCTCATCACAAAAGGAGCCTCACTGACTACATAGAAATTCAGACTACAATCCGGAGAAGTGTTGAACTGCAAAAGATAACATCTCCTACGCCTGAGTACAGTTTCGGTTAAGCTCAATACCAAAGGACTAAATCCTCTCACATAAACCCAATTTGATCTCCAATGATTGACCAAAAACTCTTCCTGAATGATATTACATTATTCACACATTACATCCCTTTCCATAACCATGATCTCTACCATATATTATGATCTACAATGAGATCTTACATTTATATATAAAAACCCTCGACCATAGACAATCAGGTCGGCCACCAGATAATTAACGAATTACATAATTACAAACCATGTTGGCCTTAGACCAAACAAATAATATCCAACACATAAGACATCCCAAAAACACATTGAAAGGTGCAATCCACACGTTACATTAAAGTCGGTCCATAACCTAGATCAACCGGGACCCAGTATAGGTCCATGCACTAGAACAATGATCTCCATCCACCAAGTATCAAACATGATCACCATCAGCATCTTGAAACTCCACCAGAAGCTGCACCAACACCACTTATTCATTTCATCAAAGATCTTCATCAAAAGATCCACCCATGAAACCCTCGCTAGAACCAGAAGCCAAGCTTCTAATCAAACAAGATAGCATTCGATCACTAGACCAAAACCAACTTATTGAATATGAACATGAGTATCATGAATAAGATAATTCCATAATTAAACTATATCGGATCCTACTAGATCATGTCAGATCCAAAAAAACCAAAAACCACTCATCCTACCGGGACTAGAAGGGTGTCGGTAAAGCATCCAACAACTAGTGTTGGTATCAATGCCAAAAAATCAATGCAACACATAATCAATTCCTCCAAATGGCCAACATATATATCATCTCTCCCTCTTCCTTATATCTCTCTCTATCTCTTCCTCTTTGTCTCCCCCTCTCTATCTCCTCTCTTTATCTCTCCCTCTCCCTTGTTCCATCTTCATCTCTCGCCCTAATCTCTAGACATGCCTCCTTCTATCCATCCATCTATCTCTCATTCTCCCTCTTTTTGGACCTCTACATCCATATCCCTTTTCCTCTCTATATCTATCTCTCCCTATCACTTCTTTTATCTATCCCTCTATCTCTATCTCTATCTCTATCTCTATCTCTATCTCTCTCTACCACTATATCTCTCCCTCCCTCTCTATCACTTCCTTTCTCTATCTTTATCTTTCTATATCTTCATCTCTCTCCAACTATTTATTTTTCCCTTCCATATCTATAAATTCCTATCCCCTCTCTCTCTATCTCTCATATATCTCTCTCCTCTCCATCTTCCTCTCCCCAGTCTCCATCTCTATCTTTAACTCGATCTATATCTTCATCTTCTTCTCTATCTCCATATCTATCTCTTTACCAATCTCTCTCTCACTCTTACCCCTCTATATATCCCTCTTTCTATCCCTATCTCAACCTCACTCTTGCACTCACCCTATTGCAAATATAATATGAGCCTATTACTAATAAAACTTGATTATCTTCTCAATTCAAAGGTCTCATTTCAGTTATGATTGAGTCCTTGTAAGTGGGTGCATAGTTGATTTTAAGCCATCACCTCTCAATTAAGTGCTTTGTTGTACAAACAACATCATGGCCACAAATTGACCTCTTGCACTACACAAATTTATCCAAAAAATAGATCAATTTTTTCCCAATTGACCTTCCACACCTCTTTGGCATACCCATTTCAAACCAAAGTGCAATTGCTACTTTATATTAATTTATTAAAATAAGAGTTGTAGTTAATATTACATAAATATTATTATTCTAATATAATTTAAAAGAACAATGATTAAAAAATATAATAATTAGAAATTAGAACAAATATTTTTATTGCAATACTATGATGGCAAGTACTCGCCACTACGTGGCACTTGTTTCTTTGTGCTTTTTTTGGTCTTTTAATTCTTTTGTTCCTTTATTTTGGTCTTCGCTTGAGTGTGATTTTATTTTATTTTATTGTTTTGTTTTGTGTCAGTTTTATATATATATATATATATATCCTCTCTTTAGTGTTTTTTTTTTGTTACTTTTGTTTCATTATTTATGTGTGTGTTTGTGTGTTTAATTTTTATATTCTTTGTGGTCTCTTTAGCTTTTGTATTATACTTTAGTTTTGAGTTATTTTTTCTGTTTTCTTTCCTTGTTCATTTAGTTTATATTCTTGACTTTATTTTTTATTAAGTTTATTTATTTTATTTTCATTTTTATATTTATACTATTTATTTTTCTAGTTTTATGCTTCTCGTCTTTTCTATTTCTATTTTTCATTCCTTTTTGGTGATGTATTTAATTTGGTTTTTTGGTTATGGTGTTTTTCTTTTTAGTCCTTGTTGTCTCTTTTTATTTTTATTGTATTACTTATTGTTGTGATCTTTTTATTTTCAACTTGCTGTTTTTCTTCTTTTTGTTTCTTGTTTTCTATTCTTATTTTATTCATTTATTTTAATCTCCCTATCCTAAGCTACCAGTTGGCCTATCTTTATACCCTCAGTCTCTCTCTCTCTCTCTCTCTCTCTCTCTCTCTCTCTCCTTTTAATGTGTCCAGGTCTGCAACATTACCTATTGTCTTCTCCTTGTGCTCTTCATCCTGATGATGGATCACAGAGTGTGATCTGAAACGTTGATACAAAAAAAACTCACACAATCAAATCCAGAAGCATTACGGATAATTGGAATTTTATCATGATCAATATTGAAATACAAATTACTATCAACAGTACCTTTATTAAATTTAAGTTTGATCAAATACTTATCCAATCTGGCATACCAAGCTTTGGGGGCTTGCTTCAGTCCATACAATTCTTTCTTCAATTTGCATACCATATCTTTCTAATATGTCAACTGAAATCCATCTGGTTTCTCAATGTAAAATTCCTCTTCCATCTCACCATTAAGAAATGCTGATTTGACATCCATCTGATACACTCTGAAATATTTGTAAGCAACATAAGCAAGAAATAATCTAATAGCTTCAATTCTAGCTACTGGAGCAAAAGTCTCCTCAAAATCAATTCCTTCCATTTGAGAATAACCTTTACAAACAAGTCTAGCTTTATTTATAACAACTTCACCTTGTTCATTCAGTTTATTATAGAAGACCCATTTAGTTCCAATTATATTTTTATCCTTAGGTCTGGGAACAAGAATTCATGTATTGTTCTTTTCAATCTGATTCAACTCTTCTTCCATTGCTTTAACCCAATTTTCATCTCTACAAGCTTCATCAACATCTTTAGAGGTTTAGTTTTAGAAATCAAGCAATACTCTTCACCAATTCTTCTTCTAGTCATTATACCTTTATTCTTATCACCTATTATCTAATTTTCTGAATGATTTAGTCTTACATACCTGGGAGTCTTAGGATCTTCATGATTACCAAACTCTTGAACTCTGTCTTCTACACTAGCACTTGTACCTTCTCCTTCATTCACAGTCTCTTCCGGATCAATCTGATTTTGATTCTGGGTCTGCACTTGCTTTCCTTTATCAGAATTGACATCCTGATCATCTGAATCATAGCCACAAGTTTTGATCTGTCTCGTATTTCTTTCATCAACCTTCACATTAGTACTCTCAACAATTTTTCTCAATATTTTATTATAACATCGGTAGGCCTTACTCTTAGTAGAATAACCAAGAAAAATTCCTTCATCACATTTAGCATCAAAGTTTCCTAGATCTTCATCTCTTTTGATATAGCATTTACTTTAGAAAAATTTAAAATATCTAACAGTAGGAGCATGACCATACCATAACTCATAAGGAGTCTTACCGGTATTACCTTTTATGTGCACTCTGTTAAGAGTATATACAACAGTACTCACAACTTCTCTCCAGTAGATATGCAGAATATTTCCTTCAATCATCATATCCTAGTAGCTTCTTGAATTGTCCTATTCTTTCTTTCCACAACACCATTCTGCTCAGGGGTTCTAGGAGTAGATAACTGTCTCTTTACCCCATGTTCTTCACAAAATGCATTAAACTCACTAGAAGCGAATTCACCACCTCTATCAGATCTCAGACAGTTCAGCTTCAGACCAATTTGAGTCTCAACCATAACTTTGAAAATCTTGAACTTCTCCAATGCTTCAGATTTCTCCCTTAAGAAAGTAACCTACATCATCCTTGAATAGTCATCAATTAGCAACATGAAATACTTGTCTCCCTATAAACTTCTCACTCTAGAAGGACCACACAAATTTGTATTCACAAGACCCAATAATCCATTAGAATTTTACTATTTGATTTTGAAAGTAACTCTTGTTTGCTTCCCTAACTGACATTCCGTAGGCTTTACCAATTTAGGAAGATCTCTCAATGATTGAGTAGAAATTATCTTAACCATGCAATCAAAATTCACATGACACATCCTCCTATACCATAACCAACTTTCATCAACCTGAGGAATCAAACAATTTTTACCACCTACATTCAAATGATAGATATTACCTTTAGTCGTTGTCCTTGATGCAATCTCAATTCCGGAGCCACTTAGGATTTCACACTGTCCATTCTTGAATTGCAGATCATATCCCTTGTCAACCACCTGTCCAACACTTAAAAGATTATGTTTTAGACCTTCAACATATAAGACATCATCAATATTATACTTACCATCAAGAGAAATAAAACCTCTACCATGGATTATACCAGCTTTGTCATCACCAAATCTTACTACACCACCATCATACTTTTCCATACTCACAAACTTACTCTTATCACTTGTCATATGATCAGAGCAGTCACTGTCAATAACCCATTCATCTTTCTCTTTAATTTTAGAAGCCAAAGTTTTCTCCTCATTAATGCAACTAGTAGAATCAGTAGTATCTAGGTCATCTTCCTTGATAGCAATGAACACCCATTCATCTGTAGAATTCCCCTTATCAGACTCATCATTTGTCATACCTTCATTAACAATATAATAACACTTCTTTTAATATTTAGCCTTATATGATTTAAATGGCTTCTTAGAAACTCTTGTTGAACACCTTGAGACAAAATATCCTATCTTGTTACATGAAAAGCATTTAAGAGGCAACTTACCTTCACACTTACCGACACCTTTAGGCAATCTTTTGGCAATAAGTGCTTCAAGATCCTCAAGTTATTTTTCTTCTTCTTCAAGTTCTCTCATCTCCTTTTCATATTTGGACACAATCAACATATCTCTAGTCACATCGGTCACCGCCAGATCTCCTCTATAGCATCAACTTTGTGTTTGTAGGCAGGAGGCAAGGATCTTAGCACCTTAGCTACAATCTCAAATTCATCTAACACTCCACCGACACATCTGATATTTAGGACAAGCTCATTCACTTTCTGCATAAAGGATGTAATGTTCTCATCTTCACCCATCTTTAGCATCTCATACTTTCCCTTAAGGCTCTGCAAATTAGCAACTTTCACATGACTGTCACCTTCATACAAAGTCTCTAGCTTCTTCCAGATGTCATGATCTATTTGCAGATCCATCACATTAGTCATCTCAGAGCCAGTCAAGACACCCAACAAGGATTCCTTCACCCTAATATTGAATTCAACTTCTTTAATCTCATCCAGAGATGAAGGACCATTCTAAGGAGAATTATACACATTCTTTGTTATCTTCCAATAGTCTTCACCGATTCATCTTATGTGACACTCCATCCGGTTCTTCCATAAAGAGTAGTTCATTCCATCAAATCTCAGACTATCCTTCTTGTAAGTGTAGGTTGTCATCCCGAATCTCTTCAAGCGGTCGAGCTTCTTTTGAAGGATATAGCTCTGATACTAATTGTTGGCAATAGTTCAACAAATTGAGACGGGGAGGGTGGGTGAATCAGTTTGTAGAATTTTTTTATACAAGTTAAACTTAAATTCAAATCTGATAATTAATTGTTAAAGCAAAAATGGACACCACATCAATAACACATATAACTCCAATATTTTTGGCATGGAAAATCTGGTTAAGGAAAAAACCATGGTAAGAACCTACCTACAATAAGATAATACCCTGCTAGAAGTATATGAAATATTACAATGGGGAATACACATGCATTCAAGCACACTACCTAGAGCTCATTGCTCAAAACACAATAACAACAAGGGTTACAACCCTGAGGAAGACTTACTGTCTTATAAAAAGATTTAGTTTATATCTGAAAGATCATGAAATGATAGAATAACATATCCTAATGTCTGGTTACAGTTCCGATTAAGCTCATATACTACTCTGCAACACTTCTTTTGCACTTCTTCTCTGCTACTGAAAGATCAAAGCAGTATTCACACTTTTCACACCCTTGCAAATTCCATAGATACATCTGCAACACAAAATTAAATCAATTTATACAAATCATCAACCTATATTTCAAGGTCGGCTCAACCCACAATATAAATTATAAAATATGACCACACACACTAGACAATGAAACATGCAGACCAAAAAAATGTCATCCAAGACATAGTATGAACCCAAACCACCACTGCTAACATGAAACACCTCAAATAACTACGCCTCTAACTTCCACAACATGCCACAATCAACATGAATGTCGCATAACATGAATAACACCATTAGACCAAGGAAAACATCATCAACACACACAATAATCAACGTAGACCACCAACACAAATAGAACACTATCTAGAAACATCCACAAGCATCATGAATTATTGTAACAACATCCGCAACATCACCACTTACTAGAATCTTCCTCATCAATATACCGAACCTCAAGAGCACTAACTCAACTGACTATCAAACCGAAAGATATGCTTACAAACATCCAAATCATGAACCATCTATATTGAGGACACACAAGAATATCCAAAACACTCTACCAAATCCACAATCAAAGATATTGCAATCTTGGAGCAATGCGAAACAAAATCTAAAATATCGAATAACACAAACAACTGAAAAACCAATCACAATACCAGACCATATAGCTCGATCAAATCATCATGTGAACCACTGAAACTTCTGCTGAATTAACCAAAGATACTTATCTCAAAACCCTTTAATCCACAACAACTCAACTGAAAAACGCTGACCAAACCAACTTACTTAATTTGACAGCAACACTGAAACACATAGAGGAATTGATATGTTGACATCAATGGCAAAACAATGTTCCACAAAACTTCTTAGCAATATCCAACAAATTCAACCACTAAATTTATGCAATTCAATTTGAAACTGAGATGTAGGAGGAAAAAATTAAAATTAAATGAATAGTTAGATCTAAAATAATAACCCCAAATTAGACAACCAACAAGCTCAATTTTAGAATTAAAAATTAGGGTTTTTGTGAATTTAACCTCTAAATTTTTAAAATTCAATGGAAAAATGAACTTGCAAATGTAAATTTGAATTTGAAATGCATAAACACTCGGATATGCAAACATAAATAAAAAATAAATATGTAAGGCACCAGGTTCACCAAAATGTAATGGTGAAAAATTAGGGTTTCCACCACAAGAAGGATGAAGACCGCTAATTTTTACTTAGGGACCAATACATTGAAAGAGGAGTAAACCAAATGAATCTAGACACAAACCAACAAGGATAAGGGCTGATAATTCTATTGGATGCACTAGCTATTTGATTTGAATTGCCCTCTTTTAAGTTGAATTGTGAAAGTGTTGAAATTAACGTAAATGTACAGGAATTGATGTAAAAATGCATGAACAGTGAGCTACAATCATCGGATTGAGCCACGAACTTGAATATGAGGAATGTAAATGTATTCAGATCTATTTCCAGAAGGGGCTCCTAATTTGTTAGGACCATGGTGGTGGTCAACCCGGTCCTCTGCACTTTTTGCACTCCAATGGGGGATCGATTCGTTATTGAAAATAAAGCCAATTCTAAAGATCATAAATTTGTACCTATTTCTATGCACATTAGAGAGGGGAAATAGGTTGGGAATAGGGGTTTGCCTTATGTCAAACCCCAATTTTTGAATTATCCATAAAAAAGAAATGAAATATAATTGAATTTCATTAATGAAAATGTTCTCCTTTTGAGGGAGATGTTGAATAATGATTGAAACACAAATGCTATACCTCCTTGTGAAGTTTTGTTTGTCTCCACACAGAATTAGGGTTTCATGAAGTCTTCAATAACATAGAACATGAATGTCAACTCCAATGCTTTAATCTTGACTTTATCTCTGCTCCAATGCTTGAAAGAAGACTGATTGCTTGCTCACTTGAATTTGAATGCTTGTTTGCTTGATATATATGTGATATCTTTTTCAGATATATATCAAAATGAGAGAGGTAGACCTCCTTTTACACTTGCCTATCAAAAAACAACTTAATTTTTTGACATAAGAAGACACGAGGTCAGGATTATCGCTCAAATTTTGTTACTAGTAAGGGGCCCAAAATGGGTCCTAATTGGGAGGATGAGGGTGCCACGCCCTAGTCCTGACCAATCTGGCACCAAAAATTAAGGGAAAAATGGAGTGCGGGGTCAAAAACATGACAAATATGTATGGTATGAGAAAAATCAACTCTCCAATTAGGCTTCGGGACACAAACGCCAAGGTGAGGGCCCAAATGAGGACGAAATTGTAAGGGAGTACAATTTAGGATGCTACACTTACCACTGTTTATGCATGTGAAAATTAGGTTCAAACTACCTTAACACTATTCGTATAATCTTTAAATTAATGTAATGAATTTATGCATAGGATTCAAACATCACAAAGGTTTTAAAATAAACTATGACTATAGTGGGGCTGCAATGTAATGGAAATGAAGTCTTGTATTCATACTATAAGTTTTTTGAGGATAAACTAAAGGGTATATTTGTGGCATCCAAAAGAGGCTTATGCTTATCTATAGATATATTCATTTTGATTCAAGGGCATAGGACTAATATAAAGTTAATGTATTGGTTCTTCATATTGTGTAAGGGATCAAATCAACCTTAGAGGCCTACTCTAAGAATCACAATCTAACCCACACAACCCTATAAGGCTTATGATAATCATAATGCAACATGATTTAGGACCTTTTGTAAACTAAGTAATGTAAAAAAAATGTTAAAAGCAACATGCAAGAATGTGTTAAAATGTGGCGACTGATCAGCAAAGTATTGTACACTCAGCACGTATCCTCGCCGGGGTCCGGTGCCGGGCCGAGCCCCGGGCAGGGGTTCGGGGGCGGGAGCCCCCGAAATTTTTTTTTTTGGGTATTTTTTTGATGAAAACCGACATTGTAATAAAACCCTAAAAAGGCCGACTTTGTTTGTTGCCCTAAAAACATATGTTATAAGCGGCTGGGATGCTTAAGGCATTGTAAGGTTGATGTACTATTTTTGCTGGATAATAAGAAAGATTGGATGACTGTGTATGGTGGACGTAACCCATTCTGGGTGAACCACGTTAAATCTCTGTGTTATCTGTGTCCTGTTTTATTTCTTTATCTTTTGTATTTAAATCTACATATAATTGTTAGTTCATATTTGCTTCGGATCTGCTTGAAACCCTAACAGAATGACCTCTAGAATAATACCTAAACTAATCTTAGTCCTAATTTTTTTTTAATAAAATCGAAGATGAAGTTCAAAATAATAAAATTAATAACAATACCATTATCGATACGAAGTTCACATTAGAGAGAATGATATACTGATTGTATCCTTAGTTAATAAGCATATAAACATCTTGAGGCCTACGCATTTCTTATAGATCGAGATGAATCTCTAGAGAGGGTTGGTTATCTTGATGTCTCACCTAAACTAACCTATGCAGCTATTATTTGTTGAGAAAATATGAGATAGAAAGTCACATGAATGAAACCTAAGACCTAAGGAGGCAATACACCAATGTTCTTTGTGACTTATATTGTTGTTTTGACACACAATTGTGCAATGATAAGGTTAGTTCATGCACAATTCAAAGTATTTATACTTATCCATCAATTTTTCATATAAAGGTTTAAATATCCATAATTTTAGAAAGAAAATGAAACATTTTTTCACAACTAGTGACTATGAAATATTGATGTAAAATAACTTTTACATAATTGTATCTAGAAGTATTTGTGATTATACATAAGATTGTCGACCAATATTGATTGTCCATTCTCAATCGTATGATTATACTCTATAAATAATTTTGTAAAGAAAATAAACACCCTATGAAAAAAAGAAGTACAAAGATTTTTTTAATATTCGTGAAATCTACATAAAAATGCTATACTTTATCAATTTATATTATTAGTCGATAGGCTAGTTTTGGTGGGAACGCCCACTAGAAATGTCTAAAGTGGCACACTGATTTTTTTTTTCATTGTTGTTGAATTTTAAAGCTTGTACATGATAGGCGGTGCATCTAAAATGAAAATTGATCATTCATTGTGGAATATGTTTCTATAAAACTGTTTTACACACTAATGGATAAGGATAATCTTAACACAAGTATTAGAATATGTGAGTGACAAGAGGTGCATTTATTGTGGCAACTATGCATTGATCATATCACAATAAATGTGAATAAGGGATTTACTCAAAACCACCTAAAATTCACCGCCCCCCAACTCTTTAAATGGAGCATGCCAGATGCTAGGAAAACCAAAATAGAGCCTATATAATAAGTTCACTTGATATGACAAAAGGGTGTTTTCAGCTGGGTGTTCTTGTTGTAGCAACTTTTGTTGACTTCTAGCATGATTTTTAGCATATTGAGCAAGGTTTCCACATCATCAAACTTAAGGGCCTAGGGTTTGGATATCTTCATCTTCAAACATACTAATGTTACAACTCTTCCAGGATGTTTGTGACAATTTATCATTTGGTGATCATTTTTAAATTTTGGTTTAGGTTTTTGTCATTTTCCAACAACTTTTTAGTTTTAGATAAACAATTATGTTTCAATAATATGACAATAGTTTGAATATCTTCATGATATCTTTGATTCTAGACATATATTAGCAAGATTAGGAGACACCGAGCAAATTTTACATTAAATTTTGTATTGATATCATCTACATAAGTTGGTTGGATCACCTAAGTATCTACATTTGTTAGATTTTTTTTTTGCAAGTATGGTTGAAGCTTTGATGTGGTTGGTTTTTTATTTTTCATGTCATAGCATTGACATCAAATTTGTATTAAACACAAATTCAACAAGAAAAATGCTCTTCCTACCATTATGTGTCCCCTCTATTGATGATTATAATCTCAAATAAAATTTACGTCATACATTGTGCTTGTTAAAGAGATTAACACTCACAACAAATAGCTTCCAAGATATCTCATTGAATTTCCAATTTGACAAAGAAACATTTTCTATTTTATTTTTTAGCTTTAAATAGATCTTGGCCTATACAAAATACATGTCCTAACAATTCAAGATTTTGATTGATTACGAGCTACAACTATACTACCAAATCTTAGTGACTATAAGTGTTTTCATGATAATGCAAATAAAATCATTTAATTTGATGGGTAAAGTGAGTGCCGACTTCCAATTTCTTTATTTTGCCATTCTATTATTTTGAGGAAAACAAATTTTAAAGATAAAATAGGTGCAAATTTTTTACTTAAAATTATGTTAATCATTCTCATTTGAATGTAGAGTTTCTTTTTAAGTGTATTTTAAATTCAATTATGTAGAATTATTTTGTAACATTTAAGATTACGAGGAGTAATTTCTTGATGTTTAATCATTTTGTATCTATTATATAATTTATATTTGCTTGTAATATGTTTTCTAATTGTAAGTATTTCAAGCTTGCAATTTTATCTAATTATATAATTAAACTATAGTTGTATCTCTATTTATCTTCCTTTCAATTTACTACAATAAAATTTGAACTAGAGAGGGACTTATGTGACTTGACCTTCCATTGGTTGGGTAGTGAATTGCTAGGCCATCTTTGTCCCTAGGTTGCATGTCTTTGTCTTTAGGCTTTGGAGAAGGTTCAATTGATTAAGATAGTGAGGCCACTCTTGATTAGTCATTATAAGCCTTAAATTTAATTAATTCCTTAAAAAAACCCTAATTAGTTATAACATTGACAAAAGGAAATCCTTAAATTTCATCTATCCCCTAAAAAACCCTAATTCATTATAACATTGGGAAAAAGATTTAGTTAGCTACATCTAATTTTGGAATAGAAAATTTTTAAACAAACAAAATTATTTGTAAGTTAGCAATACAAATGATAACATAAAAAAATAACAAGATTTAGGCACATATCAAAGAAAATAAAACAATAAATTTTATACAATTTCAACATGAAATAAAATAAACCTTAAAGTGCATAAAAGCTTTAACTAAATAAAATGAATAATTCTTTTATAAATAAGATTAATTTCACAGTAAAAAAATATAAACAAAATATTTTTTTAATAGTTTTAAATTTTAATAGCTTTTAAGTGAATAAAAACTCTAAAATAATTTAATTCTATTTTGATCATTAACTATAAATATAGAGATAAGAGTAAATGTATAAACCAAAAAAAAAATGCAAAATGTCCAATATTTCCTTCTAATTACAATAATACATAAAAAAATTTAATATAAATTTTATTTTGATTCTTTAGTGAAATATAGAGATAAGATTGAATGATAGTTAACTTTTAATAGGTTAATTTTATATTTTATATATTTTATTTTATTTTTTTGATCGATAATTGCTTTTGACTGGAGCTATGAATCAGTGAGGTTGCGGTGGGGGACTCCATCCTATGATTACATTTTTTGGTTTGTTGAAGCATTAACACCTCCCTAATTTGTCTCATGTTGATCTCAATTTTCCTTCCTTTCTTGGGTGTTGGGAAAATGGTGTCTCAACCTTGCATTTACATGAGGTTACTATTTATAGTAGGTTTTCATTTGAGCCCAAAATTATTTCAAAAGCATTGGATTGGCTAGATAAGCATGTCAATAAATTTTTGTCACAAGATCACAACTAGTTTTGAAGATATTAAAGTTTCCATTTTTTAAGGGTGCAATGAAAGGTTTAAATTTAATTTTGAGGGATTTAGACCCTCTGAAACACCTTGAAAATTGGAGGTAACTAGCATAGCAAGTTACGAGATGATAGAGAACTTTGTGAGCTTTTCAGTGCATCAAATAGTTCATCAATCGAACACCTAGTTCACAAGTTATGGCCTCCAGAAGTTTGGACTCCTGAAATAGGAAATCTAAAATGCATCAGATACATAAATGAGTTGTAAAAGGGAGGAACACATGTTGATGTGTGTTTTGACACGTCATAGGGCATCTAGAATGGGGATAAGGTCAAAGATAATTTATTGGTTGGTTTTAGCCCATGGTTTTGTAATACCGTTTGACGGTTTCTTGTATCGTATCTCCTATATATGAGGTGCATGAGATAGAGGTTGTGTGTAAGAGTCTTATGGCTATTGTGCTACCTCTGAATCTCTGATTAATGGTACTCCTCTGAAGAGATTTCTCTCCAAGTATATTGTTATTTGTTATTGATTATTGAATAATATATTGAGTTGCTTTTGGAGTGTGGGGTTTTTCTCCCAAAAGCACTAGTACAAATACAACAATAAATGAATAAAAAAACTATTGAAAACTACATATAAATGACTAATCTTAGTCACATGACCATTAGTAGTTTATTGCCAATCATTTATAACGCAACCAGATTTATGACTAAACCATTTTGGTCATTTATTGGTTGTTTTGATTGATCAATTTGGTAGTATATTTAATGGTTAATTTAGTCATTAATTTGGTAGTATATTAGTATATTTAGTTGTTAATTTAGTCATCAATTTAGTAGTATATTTGATAGTATATTTAGTGGTTAATTTTACTCATTGATTCTTGTTAACTGGTCATTTATTTAGTCACGATAGTAATTTATTTAGTCATTGTAATCATTAATTGTCATTTGAATACCATTTCATTTAATCTAGATGTTGGAAAGTTCTGGTTAAGTGTGAGAACGTATAATCAAGTAATTTCATATGAAAAGATGCATACACATAAATATGATTAAGTTTTATATATAATCTTCTTTGCAATATATATATAGAGAATTGCACCCCTTGAAATTTTGACTGCATTTGGGGCCCTCACCTTATTCGTCTCATCACCATGCTTGATCAAGACCTATTTATGCCTCCCCTATGCAACCAAGCTTCATGTTTGCATCTTGTAACTTGCATAGCCCCTTATTATTGGCCTAAATTAGGGTAGGACCAGGGCACCACGCCCTGGTCCTCCCTAATTAGGACCTATTTTGGCCCCTATGCCCTATCTCAAATTTGAGCAGGAAATAAATCCCCCATGTCGGCCTATATTGAAAAATTGATAAGTTTGACAATAGGTGCGTATATAAGGAGATATTCCCCTTTGATTTGGAAGGACACACGATAGCAATCATAACACAAGGAGACTACATCAAGCATTAAAGCATTCTTCATCAAGCATTCTTCAAGACTGCATATTCTTCATCTAGCCATTGGAGTAACTTTACATCATTCATTTGCAAGTATGTGTGTGTTAGGGTTTTGTCATGTTCATGCCATTTCATACAACATATGTGATTACATTCAAGAAGCAAAAGAATCATAATCATTTATTGCAGATCCAAAGGTATACCTTTCCATCATTTATTTCAAGCATTTATAATTTATCATTCAAGGTTGATTCCAAACCAGGGTTTGACTTAGGCAAATCCCTGTTCCCAACCCCTTTCTCCTTCTTTCTGTGTGCAGGAAATAGGTATGAATTTGTACCTTTGGAATTAATCTTTATTTGTAGAGATGGAAAAACCCTTTTCGACACACAAAAAGTTCAGAGGACCAAGAGGGTGAGCGACTTGGTCCAGACACACGGTCCCTGCTACTTTTGACAGATTTCACAAAGCAGCTCCGAATCATCTTAAATTCCAAATCTGTAGCTCACTCTTTCCACTTACTTTGTCTTAAATTTCAACACTTTACTTATTCAACTTACAAAAGAGGGTCAAACACATTCCAAACACAATCAATCTACTTAGTATTCAGTCCTTGTATCATTTAGGATTAGATCTAGTAGATTTATCCCCTCTTTTGAATGTAAAGTCCTCCAAGTGAAAATCGGTTTAGTGATTTCCCCCTTTCAAGTGGTGAATTTGCTAAGCCCCAAATTTTCCACTTTACATTTTTGCGAACCCGACTCCTTACACCATTAATTATAAATTTTTGTTTTCAGATCTAAGTGTATGCAATTTAAAATTCAAATTTTCAATTACAAGTTTGATTTCTTTGCAAATTTTAAAAATTGAGAGGTTAATTTCACTAAAATGCTAATTTTTAAATTCAAAATTGAGCTTGTGATTTGTATAATTTGGATTAATTATTTTAGATCTAAGAATTCATTCAATTTGCAAATTCAAATTTTCATCTACAAGACAAATTTCACAATTAAATTTTAAAATTAAGTGGTTAATTTCAAAAACCTTAATTTTAAAATACAAAAATTGGTTTCTAATTCCAAATTCAAACTCAAAATTGCAACCTTAGATCAAATTTCAATTTCAAATTTAAATTTTAAAATTAAGTAGTTAATTAAAGAAACCCTAATTTCTAAATTTAAATTAATCTTGTGAATTTTCTAATTTTTCTAATTCCAAATTCCAATCTTAAATCTATTTTGAAATTTGAAATTTGAAATTAAGTGGTTATTGTTGGTCCCCACAGGTGCTGAGAGGGGAGGGGTGATTCAACACTATACTAGTTTTACTAGATTTAACCTTAATCAAAGTTTTTACTCAAACATAACACTTATCAATAAAGGCAACATTACTAAGAAACATGCACACATAAAATCAATCACACATGAGCAACAAGGTTTATCATGTGGAAACCCGAATGGGAGAAAACCACGGTGTGAGTAGAAACTCACAAAGTCTACACTCTTCTGGAGTACGCCCAGTGAGGAGCCATCCCTGTTAGGAGATTACAAAGACACTTTAGGTGCCAATTGGTTAGGGGATTTTCTTGAAGGCCTATTAGAATTTTTACCCTATTAGAGGTAGCCTTGTTAAAGGACTTAGGATCATCAATTAAGATGTTGCCTGGTTAAGGGATTTTACAAAGGGACCTGATAAAGTCCACCCAGTTAAGGGATTTTGCTGTTGTAGTTATTAGAAAACAATAGAGAGAATGATTTTCTATAATAGCTACTCTTATCTTAATCAGATCCAATTGAAGCTCTTCGGTTTGATCATCGGTTACACTTGCTCTGCACTCTACTGGTACTCTGCATTACAATTGCTCTGCACTCTACTGGCACTCTACATTCTTTCTCTACTCTTCACACTATCCAAGCTCTGCACACTCCCTTCACCACTCTTCTAGTCACTTAGCAGTTCTGCACTCTTCTCACCTTGCTAGATCGCCTCTCTTCAAAATTGCACTTAGCAATTTTATGATCAAGCTTTTTGGTTTTCGCCAAAAAACTTTATACCATTTTTTTCCAACACATAACTCCTATTTCCTAAATGAGTTCAAACCTAAAACTCATTAGATTTGAAATTCAAATCTTCCCGCACTTTCTTTGCACGCTCTCCATATTTCTCGCCAGCAACTCATCCTTATCTGCCACCGCAACTCATAATTTCAGCAACCTCTGGGTCATGTTCTGTCTTTTTAATGCGAACTAGAAAATCTGCACAAATATCGCCTTAACTGGTTGTTAATTGTTGTAGACTTCAATAGCAGTTTTTTTGATGATATCCCATCATGACTGACTCACCTTTGGTCATCACATCCAACTTACCGATCACTACTCCGAGATTCTCGGTGGATATCATCCTTCAACTTGTATCACCGACGTAACTCTTCACCTTTTGCCACTGGTCACTAATAATCAATCACACTGATCACCTGTCTATCCAGAGTTTTCCAGTCGTGCATAAGACTACTAAAATACAATCCGAGTCACCTCTTGTGACCGCATCATCATTTCAACTACCTATTTAAGAAATTGATCTCAACACCTATCAGATGCTTGACTCACCGGTCAACTACTCTGTTGATCCTTCAACTGACTAGTCTTCGACCAACACACTGCTTAAGTGTGTCAATAATGCATCTTAGGGAAGCACTAGACTCTCCATACTGATTGCAACCATGAGTAAACCATTGAGGTTTACCACACCTCCTTTCCTATGAGCTTGACCTTATTCACCGGTAAGTATTATTCATCAATGAAAATATTAACTAATGAATCGGTTGTGCCAACACCATCAGTTATGCCAAAAATTTCCCCCTTTGGCATTGATGGAAACACTTCAAACTTCTCTTTTAGCAACTGGTCACTTCTGCTTTTGTTGTACCGATTAGCTGCATTGTTTGATCTTGAGTAATAATCTTACTCCCCCTTTTTCTGGCTTCCATTCATGTCACATCTGACTTCATCTTCCTTCATGTCACATCTGACTTCACTCCCCCTTTGACAACAATGAGAAAGGTGTAGTCTAGACATCCTAATGCACATACTGCAATGACTTCTCCCCCTAATAGGAGCAGTCCATAATCGTCAATCCAAATACATAGAATTTTTCAAGAAAATCACACTGGATTGATGTTGTTTCGATCTTCACTCACCTTAGAGCCTGCAGGGGAATTAGCCCTAGCTTACCTCTGAGATACTCAAAAGTATTCTTAGGTAGCACCATCATGAAGATCTCTGCCACCAATTCCTTGGTGGGCACATATTCCAGTCTAACTTCTTTCTCTTGAACCTGTTCCCTAAGATAATGACATTTTATTGCAATATGCTTGGTTTTGGAGTGCATTACCGGGTTTTTTGATATGTTGATGGCACTTGTATTGTCATAGTGTATCACCACAGGTTCAGTCACCTTTTCTTGGATACCTTCCAAGAGCTGCTTAATCCATACTACCTGTGTACAGTTTATTGTAGCAGCCACATACTTTGGCTTAGTTGTGGATTGAGAGATACAATTTTCTTTCTTTCTTGTCCATGACACAATCCTATCTCCAAGAAAGAATTCACCTCCGCTAGTTCTCTTTTTGTCATCAATGTTCCCTGCCCAGTCTACATTGTTGAAGACACTTAAGTTTAAATTTCCCTTATGTGGATACCAAAGACCATACTCATCAGTCGCCTTAAGGTATCTGAATATCCTCTTAACCACCACCATATGAGTCTCTTTTGGATTTGCAGCAAATCTAGCAACCAAGCCAACTGCTTGCGCTATATCCGATCTACTGTGCACTACATACTGCAACTTGCCGATCATGGATCGGTACAGTATCTCATTCACTTCATTAGCCTCATCATCTTTGGAAAGCTTGCAATGTTTAACCATTGGAGTTCCAACAGGTTTGGAATCTTCCATTCCAAAAGTTTTCCTTTATATATTTGGTTTGTCTAATGAATATACCATTCTTTAGTTGAGATACTTGCAAACCAATGAAGAATTTAATTTCACCAATCATGGACATTTCAAATTATTTCTTCATTTCTTCTACAAAACCTTTTCTCATTTCATCATCTCCTCCAGAGATGATGTCATCTACAAAAATATCCGCAATCAAATGTTTTCCTTCTTTTCCAATCTTCAAATACAAGTTACTATTGTCACTGGTTCTCATGAACCCTATACTTATCAGGTATGAGTGCAGTCTCTCATACCAAGCTCTTGGTGCTTGTTTTAGCCCATACAGAGCCTTCTTCAGCTTACATACCATATCTCTTCTATTTTCTAAAGAAATCACTTCCGGTTGCTCAATGTACACTTCTTCCTCTAGAACACCATTCAAGAATGTCGATTTAACATCCATTTGGTAGACCTTAAACTTCCTGTAAGGAGCATAAGCAAGCAAGATTATGACCCCTTCCACTCTAGCCACTGGTGCAAAGGTCTCTCCATAATCCAAACCTTCTTCATGTGCATACCCTTTGTAGAGTAACCTTTCTTTGTTTCTTACTACTTGATCGGTTTCATCCATTTTGTTTCTAAACACCCACTTGGTGCCTATCACATTTTTTGTTCTCTAGTCTGGCACAAGGGTCCAAGTTTCATTTTTCTCAATCTTCTCTAGTTCTTCATCCATAGCTTTGATCCAGTCTTCATATTTTAGAGCCTCCTTTGTTGTTTTGGGATCAATTTTAGAGAGCAGACAGGTACTCTCCCTTGCTTTTCTTCTAGTCAATACACCTACATTTTTGTCACCAATAATATTGTCAACATAATGATTGTTTCTGACATACCTTGGTGGTGCCGGTTCATTTCTTGGAGCTTCTTCTACTGGTTGTGTAGGTTCTACTTCACATGCTTTCTCATTTGCAGCTACACTTGGATTCTCTGCAGCAGGTTCGACCGGTACAATGTAATCGAATCCTTGATATTCCTCTAGTTCACTCTTATTGTCGTGTTTATTTTTCTCAAAGAACTCATCTACTTTGACATTTGCACTTTCCACAATATTACTGGTCCTTTTGTTAAAACACTGGTATGCTTTACTCTTTGTGGAGTAACCTAAGAGGATTCCTTCATCACTTTTAGGATCGAACTTTCCAGAGTACTCATCCTTGTTGATGTAGCACCTACTTCCAAATACCTTGAAGTAACTCACATTGGGTGAGTATCCACACCATAATTCATAGGAAGTCTTATTTGTCCCCTTCTTCACCTGTATCTGGTTCAAGGTATACACAACAGTACTCACTACTTCTCTCTAGAAGACATGTGGAATATCATTCTGACTCATTAGAGTCCTCGCACAATCAATTAGAGTTTTGTTTCTTCTTTCAACAACTCCATTCTATTGAGGTGTTCTGGGTGTAGACATCTACCTCATAATCCCATGTTCTTCATAGTAGTTTATGAACTCTTGAGAGGTGAACTCTCCTCCTCTATTCGATCTCAAACATTTTAGATTCTTACTGGTTCCTCTCTCTACTCGAGCCTTGAAGACCTTAAACATGTGAAAAGCTTCAAATTTTTCTTTCAAGAATACAACCCACATCATTCTTGAGAAAGCATCTACAAACAACATGAAGTATTGGTCCCCATAGAAACTCTTAGTCCTCACAGGACCACACAAATTTGTATGCACTAAGTCCACCACATTCTCAGATGAATAAGATTTGTTGTTGAAACTAGATTTGGTCAACTTTCCTAGCTGACAATCTTTACACATAGCATTCTCAGGTTTCATAATGTCAGGCATACCTCTGATAGACTTCATTTTACTAAGCTTTGCTATGCTATCAAAATTAACATGACACAATCTTTTGTGCCACAACCAACTGTCTTCTACCTTTTCCATTAGGAAACTTCCTACATTGGTGTCTAGGTAGAACAAATTACCTTTAGTTTGTTTATCGGTAGCAATCATACATCCTGATTTATCACTTATTTTGCATATTCCTTCATTAAACTCTAACCGGTAACCCTTATTATTAAGTTGTGCAACACTTAACAGACTATACTTTAGCCCTTCCACCCAATAAACATCTTCACAATTTGTTTTATCATTTAGGGCTATAGATCCCTTACTTTTTACTGCACAGGGAACATCATTGCTGAATCTCACCAATCCTCCATCACAGTCCTCCATGCTGAGGAATTTGTTCTTGTCACCAGTCATATGGTGAGTGCAACCACTATCAATTACCCAGTTTCCACACCGGTTTGAACTAGAAATCAGTGTCATATCACTTTCCTCTGTGCTATCTTCCTTTACCACTACAAATGCAATCCCTTCTCCATCAAATCCTTATGATTCTTCATCGGTAACTCCTTTTATAAGATAGCACTCCTTCTTTCTATTCTCTTTGTATCTTCTAAAGTTATCCTTCCTATCATTGTCAGGACATCTAGATGCAATATGACCTATTTTATTGCAAGAGAAACACTTAAGGTGTAGTTTACCTCTGTACTTTCCTTTTCCTCTTGGCAACCTTCTTGCTATTAGTGCTTCAAGCTCATCTTGTTCATTTTCTTTAGATAACAAGTTGTCATGTTCATGAGAATGACCGGTTCTTGTAGTAGAACTACTTTTAGTTTCTTTTCTTCTCATTGCTGGTGCAACTATCATGGAGGATTTGAAGGCAACATCAATCTTTGGCATACTATTATCATAGTTGCTCAGTTCAAATACAACCAACTTACCAATTAGGGAGTCAAGTGTAACATTAACTATTACCAAAGATCTGAGTTCCTGAATTGCAGAAAACCTTATGACATATTGAGGTAGCAAGGTTCTCAAGATTTTGCTGACCACATCATCTTCCTCAAGTTTTCCACCAGCATTTCTGATGGATTTTACGACATCCTTTTTTCTTTTGTTGTATTGTTTTATATTCTCTCCTTCTTGCATCCTCATCTCATCAAATTTGCCTCTCCAACTATCCACCTTAGCCTTTTGTATATGAAGATCTCCTCCATAAATAGTCTTCAGCTTATTCTACATCTCATAGGTTGTTTTCAGATCTTGAATCTCAATATACTCGTTATCAGATAGAGTACTAGCAATCACCTCCATAGTTGTGATGATATCTTGCTTCTCTTTGATCTGATCCGCAGTGAGAACCCCAGTAGGTTCATTGTACTCTATGCTTACATGATTCCAATATTGATCTCTTAGGGTTCTTAGGTAGAGCTTCATTCTACCACACCATAATGTGTAATTCTCCTTAGAGAACTTGGGACCTTCCTTTCATACCATCTTGGATCTTTCCTTAAGCTGTTAAGCTCTTTTGAATCTAAGGACCAGGGTTCTGATACCAATTGAATCAACACTATACCAGTTTTACTAGATATAACCTTAATCAAAGTTTTTACTCAAACTTAACACTTATCAGTAAAGGTAGCATTAATAAGAAACATGCACACATAAAATCAATCACACATGAGAAACAAGGTTTATCACGTGGAAGCCCAAATGGGAAAAAACCATGGTGTAAGTAGAAACTCACAAAATTTGCACTCTTCTGGAGTACGCCTAGTGAGGAGCCATCCCTGTTAGGAGATTACAAAGACACTGTCAGGTGCCACCCGATTAAGGGATTTTCTTGAAGTCCTGTTAGAACCTTTACCCTATTAGAGGTAGCCTTGTTAAAGGACTTAGGATCATCAATTAAGATGTCACCTGGTTAAGGGATTTTACAAAGGGCCCTGTTAAAGTCCACTCGGTTAAGGGATTTTACTATTTTAGTTATTAAAAAACAAAAGAGAGAATGATCTGCTATAATATCTACTTTTAGCTTAATCAGATCCAATTGAAGCTCTTCGGTTTGACCACCAGTTACACTTGCTCTGCACTCTACTTGTGCTCTGTATTCTTTCTCTACTCTTCACACTATCTGAGCTCTGCACACTCTCTTCACCACTCTACTATTCACTTAGCAGTTCTGCACTCTTCTCACTTTGTTGGATCGCCTCTCTTCAAAATTGCACTTAGCAATTTTACGATCAAACTTTTTGGTTTTCGCCAAAAACCTTTATACCATATTTTTCCAACACATAACTCCTATTTCCTAAATGAGTTAAAACCTAAAATTCAGTAGATTTGAAATTCAAGTCTTCTCACACTTTCTCTGTGCACTCTCTATCATTCTCGCTAGTAACTCATCCTTATCTACCAACGCACCTCATAATTTCTGCAACCTCTGGGTCATGTTCTGTCTTTTTAAAGCGAATCAAAAAATCCGCACAAATCTTGCCTTAACTAGTTGTTAACTATTGTAGACTTCAATAGGAGTTTGTTTGATGATATCTCATCTTGACTGACTCACCTTTGGTCATTGCATCCAACTTACTGGTCACTGCTCTGAGATTCTCAGTGGATATCATCCTTCAACCGGTATCACCGGTTCACCGGTGTAACTCTTCACCTTTTTCCACCAGTCACTGATCATCAATTAGACTGATCACCGGTCTATCCAAAGTGTTCCGGTTGTGCATAAGACTACTAAACTGCAATCGGAGTCACCTCTTGTGACCGTATAATCATTTTAAATTCATGTTTAAGAAACATATCTTAACACATATTGGATGCTTGACTGACCGGTCAGCTACTCTGTTTATCCTTCAATCAACTATTCTTCGACCAACACACTGCTTAAGTGTGTCAATAATGCATATTAGGGAAACATTGGATCCTCCATAATGTTTGCAACCATGAGTAAACCATTGAGGTTTACCACACCTCCTTGCCTATGAGCTTGGCCTTATTCACCAGTAAGTGTTAGTCATCAATGACAATATTAACTGATGAACCGGTTGTGCCAACACCATCAGTTATGCCAATAGTTCTTTCTACAAGACCCTAATTTTAAATTTAATTCACTTGTGGACAATTTCAAATTTAAATTTTAAAAAATCAAGAGGTTAATTAAAAGAGCCCTAATTTTTAAAATTAAAATTTTAACATTTCAAATTAAAATTTTAAAATTAAGAGGTTATTTAACAAAGGCCTAATTTTAAAATTAATTTTTTTTGGATAAATTCAAATCTTCTAGTGGGTAATTTTGAATTTAAATTAAGAGGTTATTTTCAAAGCCTTAATTATAAATTTAAATTTCCTAGGAGGTTGCATAAATTTTCAAAAATTCAATAATCAGTTTTCTAAAATTTTGACTTATTCAAATTCCAAGTCTCAAATTCTCATTTTTAAATTTTATTTCACATTTTTCAAAATTAAATCTAATATTTATTTTTTTCAAATTTGTGAATCCCATTAATTAAGTGGTTTTATTTATAAAATCCTAATTTATTTAAAATAATTTGCTTAAACTTAAATTTCAATATTCATCCTGACAATTAATGGATTTGATCTATTTGCTATTTCACATATGATTACATTGTTATTTACGTACATTTATTATAATCGTGTGTTGGATAATGGCTTCTTTTACTTCATGCTACTTCTTTTCATTCATAGTACTTGGACATATTGCATTTTTTGGACTTCCAAGTTCATTCCTTTTCATAGATTAGATCTCAAAGCTTTCATTTTTCATGTATGTTGCATCATGGCGATGTTTTTGGGAAAATGCATTTCATACATAGATCACCTAAAAGCTTTTGTAGATCCTGATCCTAGAGATGACAATGAGAAACTTAATACTTGTACCTCTCCTAGGGTATCTAATGTGAATGAAGTAAGAGCTAATACTCCTATCAATGATCTCTCTAATGGAGAGAAATAATTGAAGAGCAACATGGCCCCATCTTTTTCTCATACACATACCCTTGTGCAAGGGGGGCAAGGTCAAAATATTGATGTTTCCATCTCTCTAGATCCTCCTTATTCTCCTAGAGCCTATCTTAAACATAAAAGCATATTTGTATCTAATATGATGTCTCTCCCAATATAATATTAAGCAAAGATGAGGCCTTAGATGATAAGGATCTTCCTTCCCCATCTACCAAAGAGGATATGCATGATGAAAGAAAAGAAAATCCTCCTCTACAAGATATTCCTTCTTCATCTACTAATCCTTTCATTCCTTCTAAACATCCGTACACCACAAATTTCAAATAATTTTATTATAATGTTCCCCCGCCTTATCAATTAAAAGATTCTTATAGGAGTGGTTTTAACATAATATCAAAACAAGGTTTTAGAGGACAAGGACTTGAAAATTTTGAACAAGGAATTCGAGTCCCTATAGAGCCTCCTACACAAATCACCACAGAAGGCCTAAGAAATGATAATAAATCTCCTATGGATGAACTCATTAGGATTCAAGACTTCAAAAATCATCTTGCAAGACAACAAGCCATTAGCGCTCGCAAAAGAGATTCTTCTTCAAAAGCGTTCATTTCATCAAACCCATGATCACCATGCCGATGATTGTCCCTATTTTCAAAATTCAATGAAAGAACTTATCGATATTGGTAAAGTTAAAATCATGGATGAAAATCCTTCCTCTTCTAATAATGACTCTTGTCCTCAATCTCAAAAGATTAAACCTACATCTATTAATGATCAAGAAAGATTAGCAAATAGAATATTTTGGAGATTGAAGTATGATAAGAATATTTATTTTCCTTTCATTAGACCTAATTATAATTATAAGCATAAGAAAGGTGATACACATTGTCTTTTTCATAATTGGTATTCTCATTCTCTTAGAAAGTGTAGAACATTTAAGGAATTTGTTCAAGAACAATACAATTGTGCTCGTATATGTCTTTCAAGGGATCTTGCTCCCTTTTACGTGAAAAGGTAGTGCCTTAGCACTCCTTTCACCCTCAAGTTTCTCCTCACCCTATGACATAAGAGTTTAACTTAATTGGGGGCTCTTTGTCATTAGAGGTGGTTATTATTCAATTTCAAATATCTTGGGGTAGCAACATGATTTCCCCTCTTTCTCTCCTCTTTCTAAGGTTTCACTATTTTCTTTGTGATTGCATTATTCATAGGTTGATGCCCTTTCTTGCATAGAATTATCCTTCATGCGAGCACATATTTTTTCCTTGGAGGGGACCTATTCCTTGATTGAAATGGTGAATTTTTAAGAATAATCTCTCCTTAGAGAACTTTTTTTAACCTTCTTCTTCCTCTTCCTTTCTCATTGAAAATGATCTCTTCTTTTGTGTTGTGTTATTCATCACTTGAGGTCCTTTTCTGGCATACAATTATCCTTCATGCAAGCACATGCTTTTTCCTTTGTTAGGACCTATTCTTTTTCGGAAATGGTCCGTCTCTTATGAATAACATCTCTCTAACAAGATGTATAATTTTCCTCCTTGTCCTCTTGCTTGGGGCAAGGATGGTTGTTTCTACCTCTCTCTTTCTATCTAATGTATTGCTATTCCCTTTAGTGGTTGCATTTCATGTGTTGATATCCTTTCTTTCAATGATATGTCTCTTATGATTAATCCCTCCTTAGGGGAATATGCGATCTCTCTCTCTCTCTCTAAATATTACCACATCTTTTGAGATGCATTTTACATAAAGTAATGTCTTTTCTTGCATTGGATATTCATTCATATGAGTATATTGTGTATTTACTTATGCCTAATCTATCCTTAGAATATTGTGTAAGTCTTCTCATTGTCCTTACACTTGGGGGGAAATGATTTATTTCTCCTCCTCTCTCTCCTCTCTAAGGATCTACTTTTCCTTTGTGGAGTGGTGTTTGTTCATGATTGGGTGTTGTTCCTTGTGAGAAGTTATTGTTGGCTCAAGGATTCTCTCTTACACAAAGAAGTGTAAGTCCTTGGATACAACCTCTTATTCACTTGGCAATATACATCTACCATAAACTTACCCCTTTACATTGGGTCAAAAGTGTGTCACCCTTCATCAAGAATCCCTTTCACCTAGCAATAGGAGGAAGGTATGAATTATTGTTCTCCTTCCTTTTGGTAGAAGATGTTATGCTTGTTTAAGATATCTCCTCTTGGAGGTATATGTCTTTTGAGAAAAGATATCTTCTTCCTTCAAGGATCCCCTTTACACTTGTTGCAAGATATCTCTTTTCCAACTATCTTATCCTTGCTTGAAGAGTATTCCCTCTATAGCCCGGATTTATGAAATTGTTGCCTAAAGGATATCTCCTTGGTGTTGAAGGTAAGGTATCCTTGTTTCTAATCTTCCTTAAGACATCAACATAACACTATGTGGACATCTTAAGGTGGGAGGGGTGGCAGCCATATCGTTCCCTTTGTACTATATTGTACTATACTCTTGCATATCATTTTTGCATGTCTTAATGGGGTGTTCATTATTGGAACCAGAGTAAATAATCTTAGAGCGATATGCTTCACACTCAAAACTTGATGCAATATTTGATTTACGTCTTAGACAAGGTTACACATCACCGAAAATAGAAAATTCTTAAACGGGATGGCCTCAAAACTAGGCATGTATCTGCCACTTGGCATTTACACATTTGCACACACACAATTGCCCCTTGGAATTTGCATTTACATTAAATGTCTTAAATAGGTTGAATCTCACTAAAAAATAGAGAAAAGTCTCTTACACGGGGTGCTATACACTTGAAACTAAACATCACTTGCACACACGCATGAGGATGGGTGGAACTAGCTAAAAACAACTAGACTATTCTTACTCTCCTCCCCACATGGATCACCTAGATACAAGCATTTAGGGGCAAGTAGTCCATGTCCTTTTCTCCCATGAATCTCCTAGATAAAAACATCTAGGGGCGAGCATTCCATGTCCTCTTTCATCATTCTTCTCATGGATCACTTGGATAAACACATCTAGCGTGTATTCATGATCTCTCTTCTTCCTCTCATGAACTCATAGTTTTGCTATTGATAGTTTAAGGATGATTCTTTCTTTTCTCTTTTATGTGATCACTTGTGTTCATGAGATGGCATTTTTAAACAATGATACTTTTTGTTGACACATTTTGATATCGAGGTCTCTTCGGCTAGTTGACTTGAGGTCTTGTTTTTGGTCTTTAGCTTTTGGGTCTTGTGTGCTTTTGTGTCTTTGCCTTTATTTGTCTTTATTTATTTTTAATCTTGTTTTGTGTGTTGTTGCATATTTTTGAGTGAGTTAAGATCCTAAGATTGGGGGCTTAGTTCCTCAGAATTAGTGATATCTTATACTCTTTTTTATTTTGCTCGACATTCGTCATCTCTCTTTCTTCTACTTTACCATGAGTATTTCCGTAAGCTTATACTCTCACTAAAGTGGGGGCTAAATGTAGCATCTTGAAATTGCACCCCTTGCAATTTTGACCGCATTTGGGGTGCTCACCTTATCGGTCTAATCCCCATTCTTGATCGGGACCTACTTGTGCCTCCCCTATGCAACCAAGCTTCATGTTTGCATCTTGTAACTTGCATAGCCCCTTGTTCCTAGTGTAAATGAGGGCAGGACCAAGACTCCATGCCTTGGTGGGGGTTGCATATGCATTATATATATATATATATATATATATATATATATATATATATATATATATATATATATATATATATATATAAAGCAAATAAGGAATTAAGCTAATTAAGTAAAATTAACTCCATTGCAATAGAGGAGTACTAGTCATTTAAAAAAAAAATTGTGACTAATTATTTAGTTGTGTCTTACCTGATCACCAAAATAGTCATTTATTTAGTAATTTAGAATTGTGTTGCAAAAAATGACTAGAATTTGGTCATTTTTACTTGACGTGACTAAAAGTTTTAGTCACCTGATCATTTATTTACCATATTTCTACTAGTGAAGGGTTTTCCCCATGTAAATCACTATGTTATGTTATGGATGATATTATGTTTATTTTTGTTAAGTTTTTGTAACTATTGTAGCAATCTGTAAGAGTTTTTACATTATCCTCCTCTCAAGGTTAGTATAGGAAGTTGTTTCACTACTTAACTTCCTTACAAGTGGTATCAGAGCTTGATCACCTTTGGTTTTAGTTGTGAGTTGTTGGGTTTTTTGAACTAATCTAGATTTTAGTGTGAGCTTGTGTAATAGATACATTTTGATCTTGTTGCAAGAATTTTTCAAATGGCAAGTTTGTTAGGGAGAATGGAGGTGGAGAAATTTTCTAGAAGTAATTTTGAGATGTGGAAGCTGAAAATGGAGAATTTGCAAATAGATCAATATTTGTGGGATGTTGTTGATGCAAATGTCTCAAGACCCTCAGATCCTACTATGACTTCTCAAATACAAGGGTCTAATCAGATTGTGCCTAGAAGACTCTGTTCTAGTCAATGTCCACGAAGAGAATACTATAAAAAAATTATGGAGTAATCTTGGTGAAATGTATCAAGCGAAATCTTTACTAAATCAGATTTTCTTGAGGAAGAAATTGTATTCATTGGGAATAGAAGAGGGTGGATGAATTAGAGACCACTTGGAATCATTTAATATGTTGGTGGTTGAATTGGTATCTATTGGTGTTAAGATTGATGAAGAGGAGAAATGATAGATCTTTCTTTGTTCTTTATTTGATTCGTGGGATTCTCTTGTTATAGCTATCAATAGTACTTCTATTGTTTTGAAGTTTGAAGATTTGGTGGGTACCCTACTTGGTGAAGAGATGTAGAGGAAGTTATCCACCATTTTGAAGGAAGCCCTAACTGTTCATGGAAAACCTAAGGAAAAAGGCAAGAAGAATGGGAAGTGCAATAAGTCCAAATCTAGAGGGAGATCGAAATCTCCTATAAAGTCCAAATTCATTTGTTGGAATTGTGGTAATTCGGGTCACATCCATAAGGACTACAAAGAAGAAAAGAATACGAAAAGATGAAGTTTGATTGTGATTCTGAGTCCGAGAAGGAAGATGGTGATATCTTCATTGCAACTTTGGCTACTCATGTGGGTAATGATGCATGGTTAATTGAATCGGGTGCATCTTTTCATATGACTTCCAATAAAGATTGGGTTTTTGAATATGAATAATTTAATGGAGGTAAGGTGTACTTGGGTGATGATTCACATTTAGATATTATTGGTCATAGTAAAATTAGGATTAGATTTCCTAATGGTAGAATAAAAAGGATTAGCGGTGTGTTGTATATCCATGGATTAAAATGAAGTTTATTATCTGTGAGAAAACTAATAGATGCGGGTGTCCAAGTAGTAGTTTTTGATGCAAGATGTAAGATGATTAAGGGTTCTATGGTGATTGCTAGAGGTGCCAAGTTCAACACTTTGTATAAGATAGAAGCATACACTATTGAGTGTAATAGCACTTCTGTAAAAGTAACTCCATGGATACTTCATCGAAAGATTTGAGGGTTTCACTTTCACTGGATTGACATGACTTTTGGGTACCTAAGGGTTCCCTTTCTTTTGAAGAAAAGTTACCTGCAGAGAAGACTATGTTATGACATCAGAGACTTGGCCACATTGGAAAAAAGGGTCTAAGGACCTTGAAAAATAAAAAACCTTGTTGAAGGTTTGAATGATTGTAATATTGACTTTGATTTATGTGGGCATTTCATTTATATAAAACAAACCATGTTTAGTTTTACTCGAGTTCTCATAAATCTTGTCGTGTTTTGGATATTATTCATTATGGATGTGTTTGGTCCTGTAGATGTTCCTTCCATTGGAAAATCCACATATTATGTTTCATTTATTGATAATTTTAATAGGACATGGGTATACTTTCTAAAGAATAAATTTGAAGTTTTCAGTTGTTTTGAAGAATTTAAAGCAATGATTGAGTTGCAGACTGGAAAGAAAATCAAATGTTTGAGGACTAATAATGGTGGTGAATTTTGCTCTCGTGGTTTTGATAGATTCTATAAAGACTGTGGCATTGATAGATAGATGACAACTCTGTATCCTTCACAACAGAAAGGAGTTCTAGAAAAAATGAATAGGACACTGATGGAGAAGGCTAGGAGTATGCTGAGTAGTGCTGGTCTAGAACATAAGTTTTGGGCTAAAGCTATTACCACTGCTTGCTACCTGATTAACATGTCTCCTACATCAGCTCTTGTTGATAAAACACCTATGGAAGCATGGTCAGGTCACAAGCCTTCATTGAGTCATCTTAGAGTTTTTGGTTTTGATGCATATGCGCATGTGATAAAGCAAAATAGAACAAAGTTAGAGAACAAGGCTATGAAATGTATCATCATCGGATACTGTTATGGTGTGAAAGGATACAAGCTTTGGGACCCTGTTGCACAGAAGGTAATTCATAGTAGAAGTGTTATTTTTAGAGAAATTAAGTCTCCTTCTGTTAAATTGCAGCCAAAACAAAATAAACAAGAAGATGTGATTCAATTCCCTTCTATGCCTAAAAAAGTTGAATTAAGACCACTTGATAGGCAAGAAGCTGAAGAGAGCTCATCTAGCTTTGAATCTTCAGAAGAGGAGGAAGAACTTCCAACTCATCTTGTTCAAAGGTCTACAAGACATAGATATTCACCTAATGATTGGAGATGTATTTTTACTTTGAATACTAATATGGATGAACCTAGATTTGTAGAAGAGGCATTAGGTATGAATGATGCAGAATCCTAGAAGATTGCTCTGGAAGAAGAAATGGCAACTTTGAAAAAGAATGATACATGGGATCTTGTACCATTGCTTGAAGGATGGAAACCTGTTGGTTGTAAATGGGTGTTCAAAAAAAATATGGGTTCAGATCGAGGAATTGAGAAGTATAAAGAAATGTTGGTTGCAAAAGGCTACTCTTAGGTTAAGGGTGTTTATTATGGTGAGATATTTTTTCCTGTTGCAAAAATGACATCCATTAGATTTTTTCTTTCTATTGTTGTTGCTTATGATTTAGAGGTTGAGTAAATGGATGTGAAAATTGCTTTCCTTCATGGTGATTTCGAGGAGGATATTTATATGACACAACTAGAGCACTATGTGGTGAAAGGTAAAAGTAATTTGGTCTGTAAATTAAAAAAAGATTTGTATGGCCTCAAATAGAGTCCTAGGATGTGGTACTAGAAATTTGATACAAATGTGTTGAGTTTGGGATTTGAACGTTCTAAATCAGATCATTATGCTTATTATAAATTTGATGGTGATCATATCTTGTACATTGTATTATATGTTGATGATATGTTATTCATTGGTAAAGGGAAAGGTATGATTTCAAAACTAAAGTCTCAGTTTGTTGCTATATTTGAAATGAAAGATCTTTGGTGCAATGAAACACATTCTTGGGATGGAAATTAGAAGAGATAGAGTGAACCAAAATCTATGGCTAGGCCAGAGTAAGTATGTGAATTTAGTTTTACAGAGGTTCAATATGCAAGATTGTAGACCATTGTGTTCCTTTTACAATTGTAATGAAACTATATGTTCCAGATTGTCCTACATCTACATTGGAGATGGAAGACATGAGTGGAGTGGCTTACCAAAGTGCAGTGGGAAACTTGATCTATGCTATGGTCTATACTAGACCAGACTTTTCCCAAGCAATGGGATTTTTTTCCATATATATGTCTAATCATGGTAGAGTTCAGTGAGATGCAGTCAAAAGAGTCTTCAGATATTTAAAGGGTACCTCAAAGTATTCTTTGTGTTATCATGGTAATTTGGTTGGAGACATGATTTCCCTTGATATTCATGGTTATGTGGATTCAAACTGGGCATGTGATATTGATAGTAGAAGATCCACTAGTGCTTATGTGTTTACTTTATTTGGTGGTGCAATTAGCTGGATGAGTAATCGATAAGTTATGGTTGTTTTGTCCACTATGAAACCAGAGTATATGGTAGCTACTCATGCTTGTAAAGAAGCCATTTGGCTTGAGAGATTGTATTTAGATATTGGAATAAAAAAAGGTTCAATGATAGTTTATTGTGATAGTCAGAGTGTGATATGCCTTGCTAAGAACCCGACATTTCATGCCCAAACCAAGCACATTGATGCTCAGTATCATTTTATCATAGATATGGTCGAAGATGGCAGGGTGAAGTTGGTTAACGTAGAAACTTTGATGAATGTTGCAGATTCTTTAACTAAGGATGTGAACATAGAGAAGTTTAGATGGTGTTCAAAGTCTATGGGCCTCATGTCCCCTAGCAATTAATTTACTGTGTTGATACTCCCTTTTCTATTGCAAGGTGTTCGACAAGTGGGAGAATGTTGGGAAAATGGTGTCTCAACCTTACATTTACATGAGGTTAATATTTATAGTAAGTTTTTGTTTGAGCATGAATGGTGTGAAATTCTCCCCAAAGCGTTATATTAGCTAGATAAGCATGCTAGTAAATTTTTGTCACAAGATCACAACTAGTTTTGAAGATATTAAAGTCTCTATTTTGGAGAGGTGCAATTAAAGGTTTAAACTTAATTTTGGGGACTTTAGACCCTCTTAAATACCCTGAAAATTGGGCATAAATAGTGTAGTAATTTATGAGGTGATAGAGAACTTCTTGATCTTTCTGACTATTCAAACGATTTGACAATTGGACACACGGTTCGCAAGTTATGGCCTCCGAAAGTTTGTACTCCTGAAATAGGAAATATAAAATTTATCAAACACATAAATGAGTTGTAAAAGGGAGAGACACATGTTGATGTGTGTTTTAACATGTCATAGGGCATCTAGAAGGGAGACAAGGTCGGCTACACCTTATTGGGTGGTTTTAGTGTATGGTTTTGTAATACTGTTTGACGGTTTCTTGTATTGTATCTCCTATATATGAGGTGCATGAGATAGAGGTTATGTGTAAGAGTCTTATGGCTATTGAGTTACCTCTGAATCTCTAATTAGTGGTACTCTTGTGAAGATATTTCTCTGCAAGTATATTGTAATTTTTTTTTATTACTGAATAATATATTGGGTGGTTTTTGGAGTGTGGGGTTTTTCTCTCGAAAGGGTTTTCCCCACATAAATCACCATGTTATGGTTTGAATGTTATTATGTCTATTTCTATTTTCTGTAACTGCTGTAATGATCTATAGAAATTTTTGCATTACCCTCCTCTCAAGGTTAGTGTAGGAAGTTGTTCCGCTACTTAACTTCCTTAAACTTATCACTCTGTATGAGGCCCGTCCATAGTCAAGCGACACGACAAAAGACACAAGGGACAACACAGTAGGGACCATTGATGCATGTGAGGAAGTACATCTGCCTTGATCAAATCATCTAAGAGCTCAACCTACCAAAATTGTGGCATTAACACCAACTCGATCATGTCAATCCGTGCATTAAGGGTTGTACATCTCGTCCATCGTACCTTGATATTTTTCTCTACAAATACAGGATGAAGAAACAAGTTTGAACAAGCATATGAACATGTCGAGACTCAAACCGAGGATGTGATATCAACACCACTTGCAACGTTGTCGTTGCACTGCGGGGCCATCCCCGTTTATCTATTTATTTATTATTATAGTTTATTTTATTATATTATTATTACATTTTATCTTATTATTATATTAAATTTTAGTTATATTGTATTATATTTTTAATAATATTATATTATATTTTTAATTATTATTTTATATTTATTATATGGGTTTAATGAAGTTAAAAACTTGATTAGCATATTATTATATTATATTATTATTACACCATATTATTATTATGTTAGATTGTATTAATGTTTTATATTATTATTATAATCAATTAGAGTTATGGTTTTATAAGTGCTAAGTTTAGTGAAAGCAAAAAATTAATTAACATATTTTAGAGTTTAGTGCATTAAAAAATTATTTACAACATATTCATATTTTTAAGATTCTTTAAAACTTAGGAAAGAATTGTATTTTGTACTAATTATGTAATTGAAGAATAATAAGCAATTCATAATAAATAATATTTCTGACCTTCAAAAAATTTAAATTGAGAGAGTCATTTCTAATATATATTAAAGGCTATTCAATCATCATTTTGGTGATTATTTATGGTAATAAATAAGTACAAATTCAATACACAAATTTGTAAAAATATGTAAGATCAAATGTAAATTACTTCAATTCAAACATTGTATAACATTATTGTTCTATGTTAGATTAGATTTTGTAAAAGAAAAGAAATCTCAAGCACTATAATTGAATAATAGTATCAACAAATAAAATTTACACATAAATACAAGCAAGAATGTTTAATGATCATATAATTGGATCAAACACGAAAGTTTAATGATCATATAATTGGATCAGATTAAAATTATTTGGAGCTATTGAAAATCAATTTAAGTTCTTTATTGTATAATTTTTCTAAATTGCTAGGAATATTTTTGAGTTTAGAATAAAGAATCAACTAACAATATTGTACATGGATTGTTTGTGGGACCTTTTAGATCATGTTATTGGCAAATTGTCATTTTGTATTTATGCATATGCGTATATTTCTATCGATGTAACCATTGCACCTTGTTTGGGTGCAACTGCTAGTCTTCAGTTTTCTTACAATCGAAGCACCATGGTTAATAGAATGTGATCAATATGTAATTTTTTTCTCTAAAATAATTAAAAGTGAGACACATTATTATGCTTAAATTAGATTCTAAGTAAAAGTGAGAGAGGGACTATTATCAAAATATACTATAAACAATAAAAAATGGTATCTCCATTCATTTTGATCTTCGAGGAAAACAAAATTAACATAAAACACCAAAAAGCGTTGTAATTATATATAATTAGTAATAAATGGCTATAGTAGAGGATCATATGGAGCATAGGCCATGTTTCCTAAAAAGTCTGTCAACATCTGAAAGTTGATATCTCGTCAAAGTAAAAAAGAAGTTGGACTATTGACTTTAATTAAGTGACTTGTAGTTTATTAATTAAGATGACTTATAAACGATTTGTTAAAGATTAAATCTTGTTGAATGAATATTTTTAAGAAATAAAGTTGAGATCAAAATAGATATTCTTGAAATTCAACTCAAGAATAAAAGAAACAATATTTTATAGATCTAATATCATAACTATAAAAATATTCTCAACTAATTTTTTTAATAATAAAATTTATGATATAAAAGATTGAAAAAAAACTAGACGATATCTAACATCAAAATAACTTTTTTTTCATTAAAATGTCGTGGAATAGAGAGTAAAAAGTATTTGAGTGGATTGAGCCTAGGTGAATGGGGGACAAGGATGTTTGTATGTGGTCAAACTTCCATTTTTTTTCCTTTGAACAAATTATTTTGTCAAATTTGTGCCCACTTTTCTAAATGATTTAGGTGAGTAAAATGACCTACCCACTTAAGACCAACTTCATTGAGTCAAATTGACCGCCCTTTATTCTTCCCATGTATTTGTTAATTTTCTTCATAGTTATATGCCACTACTATATGTTTTAAGTCCATATTCATGATTGGTATTTAATATATAAATACAACTTTATTCCACCCAAGTATTTATATCTTTTTATAAGGGAATAAAATCCATTTAACATAGATTGATTATATAAATTTAAAAAATAAATAGGTAATTGATTTAGATTAATTAAAGTTGAATTGATTATTATTATCATAATTTAATAAATATGAAATAAGATTTAGGAATTGAATAAAATAAATAAGTAGGTATTTAGGTTTAATTTTGATATAGAAATGCTTGTCAAGAATTTTGAGATGTCAAAGATTTATAAAACTAAAATTACTGAGATGTCAGAAAGTGCGATAATAATTACTCCTTATGAAATGCTTATATTAGCTCTAGTGAAAGTTTGGGTATATATATATATATATATATATATATATATATATATATATATATATATATATATATATATATATATATATATATATATATATATAATGGGCCTAATGAGTGATCATGGCTAGCCCACTAAGGCTAGACCCTACCAAGTATGTGGTGGTTGCAACATTGGTTAGCCACTAGATGTAGCCACCAAGATTATAGTTCTTTAATAAAATTTAGTGTTGGGTAGCCACTCAAGTGGTACCAACATCCCCACCATTAGGGAACTTCCACCACTAGGGATCTATCACCAACCGCTGGTTTGTTTTGAATGAGCTTGATATTTATTTTTTGTTGTTGTAGAGCACATAAATTTTACTTATGGTATTTTTTTATTTTTTTAATAGGAATTGAAAATATCTCTCTAAGTAATATATAATGGAATAATTTTAGTCATCAATTTTTTTGTTTGTGTCAAAATTTGGTTCCTAGATATCAATTTACTCTAGGATGGCTTTAACAAGTGATATATTTCACATATAGAATTAATTTTTATATTTGAATAATATATGGAGATAATTTGTTGTATACTACATAATATTTTAGGTGGTATTTCACTTAAATGAACATAGAGAGTTTGTACTTATAAGAGTTTGAGATTTGAGGTGTGATTGTATGAGCATCCATATATATTTATGGTTAAAAATTTGTGGGGGTGCATATTTTTGTGAGACTAATATGATGGTATAGTAGGCTATTATTTTTAGTATTCCTTGATACAAATTTATAGGTATTTTTAGAGTCTGGAGTTGTGTGGAGATATGTATACAAGTTGTCTTATAGTTTGAGGACATGGATCAGACAAGTGTGAGACTTGAATTATTGGCTAAGTGAGGGTTGAGTGTAGGTAAACTGATGGTGATGATTATGCTATCATAAATATTAATGTATATTCAGGTAATAGTATGACTACGTATGTGGTTTAAGGTGGTGATGTGTTGAATGTTAGGATGTTGTCATTACCTCCTAGATGTTTGTTTGGTTCCTTGACTATGATTTTCTTATTAAATATTTCTTTAGAAAATTATATCTAGAGTCAATCTCGTTTTGAGTCTTGGAATCTATAAGTTATCTTATTTATTGTCTCATTTTTTTGAGTTATGTATGATTTGATGACAAGTTCACATGATTTTCATATTTGAAATCTATCAGTTGTGCAATTTAGTGGGATGTCCTTACCCATAGGTTGTTAAGATGAATCACATGCTATCTATCTATATCCACATATATATTTTAGTGTTGGTACTAAATGTAATAGTTGGATTATTAATATGTTTTGGGATAATAGGATGGATTATTAGAGTGTCTCTAGATATTATTTTTTTAATCAAAATATCATGGGTAGTTTGGTTAAATAATTTAATTGGAGCTATTAGAAATGAGGACTTATTTTTAAGATTGTGATATCATGAGGATTCCTTTTAATTTGTATTTTTGGCATGACATGGTTGTTATTCATATGCACTAGTGGTTCTTAGATTGATTCCTAATTGTAGGTGGTACTTTATCATTTTTTCTTGGTGAGCTTGGTTTAACTTTATTATTTAGTCATTAGTATTTGAATTGAGTGAGTATGCATCATGGGTGGTCTTCATTTAGGAGATGGTTATCACAAGCCCATGGATAGATACATATCATGGTTTGGTTAGATCTTTGTTAGTGACATGGACTCATCACTTGGTTATAGATGATATTCTTTTGTAGTTTTTGGTATCATGGAAAATGTTTTGGATCATGATTCTTGTATATAGTGAGAGTGCTTTGATATCTTGAGTTCCTTCAATAAGAGATGGTTGTCTTCTTGTGATTCAATATTTTGACATCTTGGTTAGCCATGGAGGACTCTTATAATCTTTATTAAGGTGTCTATTTATGGATTGTTATTTTTCAAGGTAGGAGTAAGCCTATATGACGTGGATGGAAGACAAATAGCCACCTTCCATTTCTGATCTACTCATGCTCTCACTTTGGCCTTGTTTCGTTATCTGTCTATTTCGATTGTTTTGTGTGTCAATACTTTTCCTTGATTAGGGGTGAGATCTTTGGAATATTTTATTTTGAGTTTTTAGGTATTGTGTTTCTTGCCTTTAATTTTTTTGTCTTAATTTTAATTGATATTTTCTTGACTAACCTCATTAGGCTCTTGGTTGTATTTATAATTGATACTTGGGAAAGATAAGTCTTCAAGTGATTCACTTGAGGAAACAATGAAAGGAGGTTATTTTAATGTCTTGGAGTCATTAAAAAAGTCATCCAAAGATGTATTAGTAGGTGCAGAGGCTAAGAGTTCTATTGAATAGACCGAAATACTAAGAGGGGGGGACAGGTGAATCAATATTCAACTTCAAAATCTAAAACTGAAAGGTTAATATGCTAAACATAGCTTAATCTTAATTATCCTTGAAAACATAGAAATAAATTGCATAACACAACCACAAAAGAGACACCAGATATTTTTCTACGTAGAAAACCCAAAGAGGGAAAAACCACGGAGAGGGTTAACTTTCAAGATAATATAACTAGTTATATGAGATTACAAAATAGGCTCACTGTCAGAGGGCTAACTGCCCAAAGAGTTTACTGCTCAAATATAATTGGTTTACAATCAAAAGGCTTACAACCAAAATGAGTGAACTAAGAAATTTTCATCTACATATGCGTGAAAACAGTTCCAATTAAAGCTTAGACAACACACTATCTGCTTGCAGTAGATCTGATTAAGAACCTCTGCAAAATACTTCACAAACTTTCTACAATACTTTGACTGTTTGTAGCAGACCCGATTAGGAACCTCTGCAAATCACTTCACTAGCTCACTACATAATTCTACTTATATCGAACCAACAATTCAACTCTATTGCTTACCGCTACTATTCTTCACTCATATGCTTCACACACTACAAAAGAACATAACATTTTAATAACACACTACAACCATTGGAGCAAAATATCAATATAGATCCTCAAGGTCAGCTAGACCAGGTAAGAACATATCCACAGAGCACCAAAACAACACAATATCATAATGTTGCAATAACCAGAGCACAAAATAGAATAACTGAATCATAGCTAAGACCAAAAATTTCAGAGCATACTAAACACAATCATCACATGATTTAAGATGTGAAAACAAAGAAACCAATGAAGCCATAAGACACTGTAGGAAACCAGAGCACAAGAATCTGCTCACCACAACATATCCAAACATACAACTGAAACATGTCACCCGAAGAAAAAATTTCAAGGTAGATGACAAATGTCACAACCAACACCAAAAGCTCTCACATTCATGCACTCATATCCTCATGATTTTAGAGCAATAATCATCTCAAATATTGCGATAGAAACAACATCATCAACAACAAGGATCATGCAATTTGTAACATACATACCTATCTTGAACTGTGCTACAACTCAATATTAACAACCTCTCACATATCAATCTACATATTCAACATCTAATCTAGAGCACCAGATTTGACATCATTGACAATATGGATAAGTCATTCCAACAATCTTTCAATAATCTCCCCCTTTGTCATTGATGGAAAAACACATATATCAAAATTTTCCATAGCTCATAACTCCCCCTTAAATAATGCTTCCAATATTCTCACAACATTTCTCCCTGACACAATATTTCTCCCCCTTTGACATCAAGGACAAAGGGTAATAGAAAAAATGAGTTACCAAAACAAAAACTACACTACAAAGGAAAGAATGGTTCATTTACTCTTCTGAAAGATCCTCTTATACTTATCCTTGAATTCTAGATTAAAATATTTCCAAGAATTTATTACCAAATGGATACTTAAGCTCGTATTGTCATTCTGCACAATTATATCAACTGCATCTGATAACGAACCAGTAACAAGGATGTTCCGCACACACTTTTGTACTTCAAAAAGAATACCAAAAAGATGTTCTAACCGAGGTTTAACAATCTCTTATTTTCAAGATTATACTTACCAAAACTTCATTCTATTTTTGATAAAAAAATAAGATCTGATTGCAAATAATTTATCTTCCTTCTCCGTGCACCATCAATATCACTTAAAATATCAACCACCTTACCTAAGGAACACAATTCAAATTCAACAGAATCAATTTTTTGCTTTGAAATTCTCCATAACAACAGGCCATAGGAAACAGTATCGGTAAACTTTGCTTGCTTATACCACACAAAATCTCATATTCTTTATATCTTCAGATAGTTTTTTCTAAGAATATATGCACTTCTCCATTTTGAATATCTTCATCATCCACTAGTACCTTAACAGACTACTTCATTTGATCTTTAAGAACAACACACAGGACATATAACAAGATGACTGCAATATTGTCAAGAGAAATATAGTTCTAGACTAGATAATCAACAAAAATATCCTCAATTTGATCTTTGATCATAAGAGGGACGCTCAAGTCACAATTCACCAACCTTTTTCAAGAAAACTCAGAATATTGTCAACACTCCATAGATAATCTTCTTCAACCTTTCTTTCTTCAGCAACATGCTCATCCTTAACCACAATAGATGATTATGGATCATCCAGAGAAATAACCTCATGCACAAGCTCACTTCTTGCCTTCTTCATTGATCCCAAAGGAGACATCACACTTTTCCTCTTTGAAATCTTACTACTGGAGGCACTTCCTTCAAGAGTATTGACAAAATTGGGAACTGAACCAGAGAATAACTTCTTCTTTTGAAACTCCAAGAAATATTCTTGGCATGCTAGATATGTAAGGAAGTTAAGTAGCGGAACAACTTCCTACACTAACCTTGAGATGAGGGTAATGCAAAAAAATTTACAGATCGTCACAATTTACAGATGCTAACAATTAGTCAAGAGCGCATATGGGATATGTGCTTTGATGGATCGAGATGTCAGACTGGTTCAGGAGTAGGTGTTGTATTAATCTCACTCGAAGGAAAGCCAATCCCTATTTATTTTTGTTTATAATTCCATTGTACTAATAACATTGCTTAGTACGAAGCCCTTATTGATATCTTACATGCCACAATAGCAATGGAAGTGAAGCATATTCATATTCATGAGGATTTATAAATTTATGATAAATCAAGTCACGGGAAAATATCGTGTCAAGCAATTGAAATTATCTTAGTATAAAGACCTATTCATAACTATACTTCAATATTTCACGACCTACACTATCGATAGCATATCTTTGAGGGAAAATCATCATGCAAATGCAATGGAAAGCACTGATTTCCTTATAGGTCTGGGTTATAGTCTGAACATTCTTTGCTCTCCTACTGTATCTGATCAGTTTGATTTTGATAGTTTTATGTATGCTCATATAGACTCAGAAGATTGGTTTGTGCATATCTATAACTATCTTAAGAGTGAAAGTTTTCTTGATGATGCTAGTATGAGTATGCATGTCAAAATTTGAAAACTTGTCACTTTGTATATTCATTTATCTAATGCTCTTTATCATATATCATACAATGGTTTTCTTCTCTGTTGTTTGACTAAAGTTGAGATACCTCTCACTCTCTAGGAAACTCATTTAGGCTCTGAGGGTGGGCACTTTAGAGGCAAATCTTTGGTTCACAAGTTAAAATACATGGGGTATTACTGGAAAACAATGGAACAAGATTCCTTTGCCTTTGTCAAAAAATGTACTCAATGTCAATAACATAGTAACCTTATTCGGGCTACCGCACATGAGCTCTAATTTGAGGCTTCTCCTTGACCATTCCAAATTTGGGTACTAGATATTATTAGCAAGATATCTCTCCCTTCTTCTAAACATCATACCTTTATCATAATTACTATAGATTACTTCACAAAGTGGGTCGAAGTTATACCAGTAAAGTTCACCATTGCTAATATAATTTATAGGTATCTTGTACATAATATCATATCTCATTTTGGTTTACCCGCTACCCTTGTGTCTGAGAATGGTGTAGGCCATTTAAGAACAAGGAGGTGAAGAAGTTTTTGAAAAAAAATCATATTCAACATCAATTTTCTACACCATACTATCTAACAAGAATATTGAACAGATCTTACGCAAAACCATTAGTAAGCATGGTAAAGATTGACATACTCAATTGATTTATGCACTATGGGCCTATCACACAAGTGTATGTACAACCACAAGGACAACACCTTATAAACTTTGTATGGTGCTGGTGCAATCATGCTATTAGAGTTGGAAATTCCTTCATTGTGGATTTCCCTTAAAGGGCTTATTGATGATGACGGTTATCATCCCCTTTGGATTAACCAAATTGAGTTGTTAGATGAGTGTCATCTAAAGGCCCTTTAGCATCTCCAAGACTATAAAAAATCTTTATCTGAGAAATATAACCAGAGCATCCTTCCTTAAACTTAATTTCAAAATAGGTGAGCTAGTTCTTTATGAGAATTAGAAGAATGTTAATGTGTCACCCGACCAAAGAGGTAAATTCAACCTAAATTGGTTAGGTCCTTACATAATCACCTCTATCTATGGCTTTGGTGCTTGTAGTTTATCTCATATGGATGGCACACCTCTTAAAGAGCTTGTGAATGCTCTGCACCTACGTTAGTACTATGTGTAGACGAATTGTATGTGTCATGTGCACGACACTTAGTTCTCTAAGGTTGTTTTGCTATGACATTTCTTCATCAACATAATTCTATATATGTTTGTGTTATGAAGTGACTGTGTGTGTGTGTGTGTGTGTGTGTGTGTGTGTGTGTGTGTGTGAGTGATACAAGAATATTCTATATCCTTGAGACATATTAGATTATCACAGTATTTAGGTGAGTAAAATGACCTACCCATTAAGACCAACTTCATTCAGTCAAATTGACCGCCCTTTATTCTTCCCATGTATTTGTTAATTTTCATCATAGTTATATGCCATTAATATATATTTTAAGTCCATATTCATGATTGGTATTTAATATATAAATACAACTTTATTCAACCCAAGTATTTATATCTTTTTATAGGGGAATAAAATCCATTTAACATAGATTGGTTATATAAATTTTAAAACTAAATAGGTAATTGATTTAGATTAATTAAAGTTGAATTGAATCTTATTATCATAATTTAATAAATATGAAATAAGATTTAGGAATTGAGTAAAATAAATAAGTAGGTATTTAGGTTTAATTTTGATATAGAAATGCTTGTCAAGAATTTTGAGATATCAAAGATTTATAAAACTAAAATTATTGAGATGTCAGAAAGTGTGATAATAATTATTCCTTATGAAATGCTTATATTAGTTCTAGTGAAAGTTTGGGTATATATATATATATATATATAATGGGCCTAATGAGTGATCATGGCTACCCCACTAAGGCTAGACCCTACCAAGTATGTGGTGGTTGCAACATTGGCTAGTGGTTGCAACATTGGTTAGCCACTAGATGTAGCCACCAAGTTTATAGTTCTTTAATAAAATTTAGTGTTGGGTAGCCACTCAAGTGGTACCAACATCCCCACCATTAGGGAACTTCCACCACTAGGGATCTATCACCAACCACTGGTTTGTTTTGAATGAGCTTGATATTTATTTTTTGTTGTTGTAGATTACATAAATTTTACTTATGGTATTTTTTTATTTTTTTAATAGGAATTGAAAATATCTCTCTAAGTAATATATAATGGAATAATTTTAGTCATCAATTTTTTTGTTTGTGTCAACATTTGGTTCCTAGATATCAATTTACTCTAGGATGGCTTTAACAAGTGATATATTTCACATATAGAATTAATTTTTATATTTGAATAATATAGAGATAATTTGTTGTATACTACATAATATTTTAGGTGGTATTTCACTTAAATGAACATAGAGAGTTTGTACTTATAAGAGTTTGAGATTTGAGGTGTGATTGTATGAGCATCCTTATATATTTATGGTTAAAAATTTGTGGGAGTGCATATTTTTGTGAGACTAATATGATGGTATAGTAGGCTATTATTTTTAGTATTCCTTGATACAAATTTATAGGTATTTTTAGAGTGTGGAGTTGTGTGGAGATATGTATACAAGTTTTCTTATAGTTTGAGGACATGGATCATACAAGTGTGAGACTTGAATTATTGGCTAAGTGAGGGTTGAGTGTAGGTAAACTGATGGTGATGATTATGCTATCATAAATATTAATGTATATTCAGGTAATAGTATGACTACATATGTGGTTTAAGGTGGTGATGTGTTGAATTTTAGGATGTTGTCATTACCTCCTAGATGTTTGTTTGGTTCCTTGACTATGATTTTCTTATTAAAGATTTCTTTAGAAAATTATATCTAGAGTCAATCTCGTTTTGAGTCTTGGGATCTATAGGTTATCTTATTTATTGTCTCATTTTTTTGAGTTATCAATGATTTGATGACAAGTTCACATGATTTTCATATTTGAAATCTATCAGTTGTGCAATTTAGTGGGATGTCCTTACCCATAGGTTGTTAAGATGAATCACATGCTATCTATCTATATCCACATATATATTTTAGTGTTGGTACTAAATGTATTATTTGGATTATTAATATGTTTTGGGATAACATGATGGATTATTAGAGTGTCTTTAGATATTATTTTTTTAATCAAAATATCATGGGTAGTTTCGTTAAATAATTGAATTGGAGCTATTGGAAATGAGGACTTATTTGTAAGATTGTGATATCATGAGGGTTCCTTTTAATTTGTATTTTTGGCATGACATGGTTGTTATTCATATGCACTAGTGGTTCTTAGATTGATTCCTAATTGTAGGTGGTAGTTTATCTTTTTTTCTTGGTGAGCTTGGTTTAACTTTATTATTTAGTCATTAGTATTTGAATTGAGTGAGTATGCATCACGAGTGGTCTTCATTTAGGAGATGGTTATCACAAGCCCATGGATAGATACATATCATGGTTTGGTTAGATCTTTGTTAGTGACATGGATTCATCACTTGGTTATAGATGATATTCTTTTGTAGTTTTTGGTATCATGGAAATTTTTTTGGATCATGATTCTTGTATATAGTGAGAGTGCTTTGATATCTTGAGTTCCATCAATAAGAGATGGTTGTCTTCTTGTGATTCAATATTTTGACATCTTGGTTAGCCATGGAGGACTCTTATAATCTTTATTAAGGTGTCTATTTATGGATTGTTATTTTTAAATGTAGGAGTAAGCCTATGTGATGTGGATGGAAGACAAATAGGAACCCTCCATTTCCGATCTACTCATGCTCTCACTTTGGCCTTGTTTTGTTATCGGTCTATTTCGATCAGTTTGGGTGTGAATACTTTTCCTTGATTAGGGGTGGGATCTTTGGAATATTTTATTTTGAGTTTTTAGGTATTGTGTTTCTTGCCTTTAATTTTTTTGTCTTAATTTTAATTGATATTTTCTTGACTAACCTCATTAGGCTCTTGGTTGTATTTATAATTGATACTTGGGAAAGATAAGTCTTCAAGTGATTCACTTGAGGAAACAATGAAAGGAGGTTATTTTAATGTCTTGGAGTCATTAAAAAAGTCATCCAAAGATGTATTAGTAGGTGAAGAGGCTAAGAGTTCTATTGAACAGATCGAAATACTAAGAGGGGGGGACAGGTGAATCTATATTCAACTTCAAAATCTAAAATTGAAAGGTTAATATGCTAAACATAGCTTAATCTTAATTATCCTTGAAAACATAGAAATAAATTGCATAACACAACCACAAAAGAGACACCAGATATTTTTCTACGTAGAAAACCCAAAGAGGGAAAAACCACGGAGAGGGTTAACTCTCAAGATAATATAACTAGTTATATGAGATTACAAAATAGGCTCATTGTCGGAGGGCTAACTACCCAGAGAGTTTACTGCTCAAATAGAATTGGTTTACAATCAAAAGGCTTACAGCCAAAATGAGTGAACTAAGAAATTTTCATCTACATATGCATGAAAATAGATCCAATTAAAGTTTTCACAATACACTATCTGATTGCAGTAGATCTGATTAAGAACCTCTGCAAAATACTTCACAAACTTTCTACAATACTTTGACTGTTTGTAGCAGACCCGATTAGGAACCTCTGCAAATCACTTCACTAGCTCACTACATAATTCTACTTATATCGAACCAACAATTCAACTCTATTGCTTACCGCTACTATTCTTCACTCATATGCTTCACACACTACAAAAGAACATAACATTTTAATAACACACTACAACGATTGGAGCAAAATATCAATATAGATCCTCAAGGTCTGCTAGACCAGGAAAGAACATATCCACAGAGCACCAAAAAAACACACTACCGTAATGTCACAATTACTAGAGCACAAAATAGAATAACCAAATCATAGCTAAGACCAAAAATTTCAGAGCATACTAATCACAAGCATCACATGATTTAAGACGTGAAAACAAAGAAACCAATGAAGCCATAAGACACTGTAGGAAAACAGAGCACAAGAATCTGCTCACCACAACATATCCAAACATACAATTGAAACATGTCACCCAGAGAACAAATTTAAAGGTAGATGACAAATGTCACAACCAACACCAAAATCTCTCACATTCATGCACTCATATCCTCATGATTTTAGAGCAATAATCATCTCAAATATTGCGATAGAAACAACATCAACAACAACAAGGATCATGCAATTTGTAACATACATACCTATCTTGAGCTGTGCTGCAACTCAATATTAACAACCTCTCACATATCAATCTACATATTCAACATCTCACGTACTAATCTAAACCAATCTAGAGCACTAGATTTGACATCAATGACAATATGGATAAGTCATTCCAACAATCTTTCAATAATCTCCCCCTTTGTCATTGATGGAATAACACATATATCAAAATTTGCCATAACTCATAACTCCCCTTAGATAATGCTTCCGATATTCTCACAACATTTCTTCCTAACATAATATTTCTCCCCCTTTGACATCAAGGACAAAGGGTAATAGAAAAAATGAGTTACCAAAATAAAAACTACACTACAAAGGAAAGAATGCTTCATTTACTATTCTGAAAGATCATCTTATACTTATCCTTGAATTCTAGATTAAAATATTTCCAAGAATTTATTACCAAATGGATACTTAAGCTCGTATTGTCATTATGCACAATCATATCAACTGCATCTGATAACGAACCAGTAACAAAGATGTTCCGCACACACTTTTGTACTTCAAAAAGAATACCAAAAAGATTTTCTAACCGAGGTTTAACAATCTCTTATTTTCAAGAATATATTTACCAGATCTTCATTCTGTTTCTTATAAAAAATAAGATCTGATTGCAAATAATTTATCTTCCTTCTCCGTGCACCATCAATATCACTTAAAATATCAACCACCTTACCCAAGGAACACAATTCAAATTCAACAGACTCAATTTTTTGCTTTGAAATGCTCCATAACAACATGCCACATGAAACAGTATCTGTAAACTTTGCTTGCTTATACCACACAAAATCTCATATTCTTTATATCTTCAGATAGTTTGTTCTAAGAATATATGCACTTCTCCATGTTGAATATCTTCTTCATCCACCGGTACCTAAACAAACTACTTCATTTGATCTCTAAGAACAACACACAAGACATCTAACAAGATGACTGCAATATTGTCAAGAGAAATATAGTTCTAGACCAGATAATCAACCAAAATATCCTCAATTTGATCTTTGATCATAAGAGGGACGCTCAAGTCACAATTTACCAACCTTTTTCAAGAAAACTCGGAATATTGTCAACACTCCATAGATAATATTCTTCAACATTTCTTTCTTTAGAAACATGCTCATCCTTAACCACAATAGATGATTATGGGTCATCTAGAGAAATAACCTCATGAACAAGCTCACTTTTTTCCTTCTTCATTAATCCTAGAGGAGACATCACACTTTTCCTCTTTGAAATCTTACTACTAGAGGCACTTCCTTCAAGAGTATTGACAAAATTGGGAACTGAACCGGAGAATAGCTTCTTCTTTTGAAACTCCAAGAAATATTCTCTACATGCTACATCTATAAGGAAGTTAAGTAGTGGAACAACTTCCTACACTAACCTTGAGATGAGGGTAATGCAAGAAAATTTACAGATCATCACAATTTACAGATGCTAACAATTAGTCAAGAGCCCATATGGGATATGTGCTTCGATGGATTGAGATGTCAGACTGGTTTAGGAGTAGGTGTTGTATTAATCTCACCTGAAGGAAAGCCAATCCCTATTTATTTTCATTTAGAATTTTATTCTACTAATAACATTGCTTAGTACGAAGCCCTTATTGATATCTTACATGCCACAATATGAATGGAAGTGAAGCATATTTGCATTCATGAGGATTTCTAAACTTATTCTAAATCAAGTCACAGGAACATATCATGTCAAGCAATTGAAATTATCTTAGTATAAAGGCCTATTCATAACTATACTTAAATATTTCACCACCTACACTATCAATTGCATATCTCTGAGAGAAAATCGTCATGCAGATGCAATGGCAAGCACTGCTTCCCTTGTAGGTCTGGGTTATAGTCAGAATGTTCTCTGCTCTCCTACTGTATCTGATTAGTTTGTATTTAATAGTTTTATGTATGCTCATATAGACTCAGAAGAATGGTTTGTGCATATCTATAACTATCTTAAGAGTGAAAGTTTTCTTGATGATGCTAGTACGAGTATGCATGTCCAAATTTGAAAACTTGTCACTTTGTATATTCTTTTATCTAATGCTCTTTATCGTAGATCGTACAATGGTTTTCTTCTCTGTTGTTTGACTAAAGTTGAGATACCTCTCACTCTCTAGGAAACTCATTTAGGCTCTGGGAGTGGGCACTTTAGAGGCAAATCTTTGGTTCACAAGTTAAAATACATGGGGTATTATTGGAAAATAATGGAACAAGATTCCTTTGCCTTTGTCAAAAAGTGCACTCAATGTCAATAACATAGTAACCTTATTCGGGCTACCACACAAGAGCTCTAATCTGAGGCTTCTCCTTGACCATTCCAAATTTGGGGACTAGATATTATTAGCAAGATATCTCTCCCTTCTTCTAAACATCATACCTTTATCATAATTACTATAGATTACTTCACAAAGTGGGTCAAAGTTATACCACTAAAGTTCACCATTGTTGATGTAATTTGTAAGGTATCTTGTAGATAATATCATATCTCATTTTGGTTTACCCGCTACCCTTCTGTCTGAGAATGGTGCAGGCCATTTAAGAACAAGGAGGTGAAGAGGTTTTTGAAAAAAAATCATATTCAATATCAATTTTCTACACCATACTATCTAACAAGAATATTGAACAGATCTTATGCAAAACCATTAGTAAGCATGGTAAAGATTGACATACTCAATTGATTTATGCACTATGGGCCTATCACACAAGTGTATGTACAACCACATGGACACACCTTATAACCTTGTGTATGGTGCTGATACAATCATGCCATTAGAGTTGGAAATTCCTTCATTGTGGATTTCCCTTAAAGGGCTTATTGATGATTACTCTTATTGTCCCCTTTGGATTAACCAACTTGAGTTGTTAGATGAGTGTCATCTAAAGGCCCTTCAACATCTCCAAGATTATAAAAAATCTTTATCTAAGAAATATAACCAGAGCATCCTTCCTTAAACTTAATTTCAAAATAGGTGACCTAGTTCTTTATGAGAATTAGAATAATGTTAATGTGTCACCTGACCAAAAAGGTAAATTCAACCCAAATTGGTTAGGTCCCTACATAATCACCTCTATCTATGGCTTTGGTTATTATAGTTTATCTCATATGGATGGAACACCTCGTAAAGAGCCTGTGAATGCTCTGCACCTATGTTAGTACTATGTGTAGAAGAATTGTATGTGTAATGTGCATGACGCTTAGTTCTCTAAGGTTGTTTTGCTATGACATTTCTTCATCAACACAATTCTATATATTTTTGTGTTATGAAGTGATTATGCAAATGAGTGTGTGTGTGTGTGTGTGTGATAGGGTGATACATGAATATTCTATATCCTTGAGACATATTAGATTATCATAGTATTTAATTAAGCATGTGCACAAAATATCTAAATTAGATGATGATATACATCTAATATAACCATCCATCTCATGAGTATATGACCATGAAATAAAAGAGCATCCATCCATGATAACACAAGACATGGTCGAATCAAGGCATCATATATATAATGTCAATGTCCAGTCGCAATGTACATGCATCACATCACTACAAAAACATGTGATGCTAGTATATATTTCCATAAAACTACGTCAGTACATATATATAACAAAATAATATTGTGCATCACTATCAAAAATGTGAATTTGTACAATGTCATGTCAAAACTATGCTCAAAACCCTCAAGGGGCATGAGTCCTTGAGCCCATTGGTGCCGAAGGATCCTGGTCTCGACGTGAAGGCTAATGAAATAATGTGAAGTGTGAGCTCATGACAATGGTTTTGCATGAGAAAAGGTCCTCTAAGCTCTCCTCACAACTTTGTGATGGTCCCCCTCTAAGTCATCAACTCCTCCCATTGGGTAGCCTCCCGTTGTTGCACCACATCAAGATCTGCTATCAACTAGCACACTCTGGGATGGTCGAGATCACTACCTATGCCCTATTGTGCCACCACAACCTATTGATGAAGGTTATTGACCTAGCTCTATGTAGCATCATGTGTCTCAGCACTCTCAGTTTGTGTCATGACTCGATCTCTCTCTAATGATGGTTTGAAGCTCCAACAGGGCTTGGTCCCTCTATCATGTCACTGTGGCCAACTATGCTACTCCTTGCACTAGCTCCACTCACCCCTCCTTATATGTTATCCTAAGCCATTCTATAGGCTTGAACAGGTGTGATGTTTTCCCACTGACTGGAGTGGTCGATATTAATCTAGGATAAGACCCTAGATTTGAACAACCAGGATGATGTTCAAGAGTTCTTGATGGATGAGGCTCAACGACGCCCTCTACAATCACAAGCAATGTACTAATGTCAACATCTAGATCATAACATGTATATATCACATATAAAAAAAAACAAAAAAAAAACTATATCATACAAACTAAAATCACAAAACATATTGGGATTGCTTCTTTGCCAGTCAGGATCCCATGGAGGCACCCTACTAGAGGATTCCCTTGTGGTCCCTATTGTAACTGATGATGCTGGTCCTAAAGGTGCAACAGGTGATTTCAGGAGCCCCATAGGTAACTAACCTCATGTATCTCTCATCAGGATCCTATTGGATACCCGCTACCTTTGTGTCGGCCTCTCACCCTCACCTCCTAAGGATTAACCCTCCTCAGTGTCTCCTCCTAATATGTTGACAGCTCCCCCCTGAGCATCTACTAGAAAAATGGGAGTAGGACCCACTACACTCCACCACTCAATAAAGTCCTGGGTTACCTCAACATCATTAATGTCTAGCTAGGGCAGTATATCATCATCATCAGTACCCTTTGGACTATCCCTCACATTGCCAATGTTCAATCAGGGAAGATCTTGTGGTCACGCGATGTTATTGGTTGACCAGATATAAGTGGACGTGGCTAGAGGAATCATCTATAACTATGAAAACTATCGCATTCACTGATGCCAATAACAGGGGACGACTAAAAGATCTTGTCACTTGAGAAAAAACCTATCTTGTTGCATCTGTGGCAGCTGTGTCTGATTTGTAACCTAGATTGCCATCTCCTGGAATGGCTACCATACTATGTCCTTGATCTCAAGATGGTCAATAGTGACCCTCTAGTATGTGAGGTGAATGGTCCTCCACTTAACTCATCGCAGTGGATACACATGTTCTCACGACATATCCACATGCATCAAACACATAAATCACACAAGCCTCGTGCAAGTGATATGCTCAAACAACAACACCTATAGTAGTGTGAACACTATCAAGTTGTGGAACTCATGGTGGATGTAGCATGATAACCCATAGAAAAGATGTGCGAGCTTTCTCAATCCCCATGCAAAGATGGCACCCTCCTCCTCCATCTCCCACACTAGTGACATGAAGCTCACTGCTAGCTCCAAGACTAGTCCATCTATGAGCACCTGCAATGTTAGTGTCATGATCATGATGCATTGAATTAGTGGTGTCATCCTTCATCCCTGACCGAGTTCTCAAAGATAGATGTGGTTGACCATGTCTATCATCCAACCTAGTCCCCACTCCTAAAGTGCACGTAGATCTTGCATAGATGATATGGTCAGCAACATTCATCAGTTGTGAATCGGCAATCTTATGATGTAATATATATCTATCAATCTATCTTCATCCTACCAATCCATCAGTGCCCTCAACATCAGTGCATAGAAGAAAAACTCTAGCATGCGGTACACCCATCAAAGTCCCACTCTTTGAAGCCACTATCAATTTGTTACAGGTAGCTCATCTTCTCTCTCATGTAGCAGGTTGAGGAGATGTTCAGATGTATGCTCCCATACCTTTGGCAATACCTGCATCAAAGAAATATTGATAAATCTCATGTGCACTCCTATGGATACTAGCGCGTCGTGCAGACACCAGTGCATCCACCAAACGATAGTGTGAATATGCCCATGGGATGAACATGTATGTCTGGGACCTAAGCGCATCCTGAGAACACCTACGTTGCTCCAAAAAATAAATCCAGCATAAAATATGAAAAATACACTAAAGAAAGTGAATCAAGACTCACTTACTTTGGTTTCTCACCCTAATCCACTACAATACATAGCTCCTCAATCTTGCTCACTTTGTGCTCTCGTCTGCATGGAATTTTCACTGAGACTCTATAAATCTTAGAGAAAGCTCTCGTGATGAATAATGCTAATGACCCTTCTAGGGGTGCACCCCTCAAGTATATATCCAAATTGTGCTAGCCCCATTTGTGATGAATTTGGCTCATCCTCCTTCCTATTTTCCCCACCTTGTTGGGGGCAAAACAGAAGGGGTCATATACTCACCTTCATGAGATTTTTCACTTTCCATCTATACTAATGGCTCTTAAGCATTCTTCTCATCACACTAGCTTCTTCTATTTTTCACACTAACAAAGTTTTGATCTTTTTAGTACTTAAAAATTCACAATGAACACTATAAGTTTCATAAAGTACTAGGATCATTGCTCACATTTTCCGGATTGACCTTTGTGGCCTCTACAATATCCTTTTTTTTAGGTATTTATTGCATTTAATGAACAACATTGGTTTAATAAATTTATCTTTCTAGACTACTTTAGTGCACTTGATCCCTCTAGTTGATCAGTTTACCAAAGTAGGGGCAAAATGTAGTCTCCTAAATTATGTTTGGTTCATTTATGAAAAAGTTCATGATCAAGATTTCACTACTTTTACATCATGGGCTCAAAAGACAAAGTGTCCCCAATCATCCTAAGAGCTCATTTGGGACTATCTTAGTATGGATGAAAGTGTGACGTGCAGACGTCTATGCATCGTGCTAACGTCCCAATAGATTCCTAAATTCGAAATCATATATCCTACATCAAGCTTTTTTGGATGTGTCCCTTTGCTTGAGCGCATATGTAACATCTATTTGTTCCTTTTCTCTATAGTAAAATCTCATCCCTTTTCTCATTGCAAGCTCTAGACACTCTTGGGAAGTAACTCTCTAAGAAATGATCTGCTCTCACACTCTTGGATCTCGGCACTCATGCTTTAGCTTTCATTGCAATCAATTGGCTACTATCTCACAACAATAAGAGCATCTTAAGATTTGTCACACTCTCATCTCAAGAGAGGGGTTTGACTAGAACACTTTGTCTTCTCTCTTATCTCCTATCTTTTATCTCAAACATTGCATGCTTTGAATTGTTATATCTTTGAATGTATCTATTGTCTAAGTGCATTTAATTAATCATTTGATTATTTATCTCATGTATATTGCAATAAGGGTTCTTCTCCATTAAGTGGGGTTAGTTTCTATTACAGTTATCCTTTATTATTCAATGTATCTATCTAGTTGTCCATGGTGGTGGGAACACCAAAGCAGGTGTTTGACTGAAGCAAACCCCTATACAACCCCAACATTTTCTAGTCTTTGTTTGTGCAAGTGGCAAACATGTTATGTGTGGCTAAGGACATATTCTAGAACGTTTGTAGTGTATTTTTGGATCTCAGTCCATACAGATGATAGCACAGTGCGCAGATGTCCCTGTGATGCGCTAGCATCCAAGATTCAAGATGAAATAGGTTCTCTAGTATAATTTACTTTCCATTTGTGAATTTGCATGGTAACTAGAGCTCCTTTGCTTTATTGTATGTTTCAATATTTTGTAGTTTAAATAGTTTAATTTAGTGGTTATTTCATTATTATATTTTGCATCCCCTGGATCACATTTAGCACTAGTTTAAGTGAGGTGGTGGTGGTGAGTGTTTTCTTTGAGATTCATCATCTTATAGGTAACAAATTCCCTCCTCTACATGATGATCTGTTTTAAAGTCATGGACCCTATGTTAGTGTAGGTTTTTTATTTTCCTTATGTTAGGGGATATTTATTTTTTCCTACACATATATTATTTAAGCTTGCTTAGTTTAATAGGAGTGGTTTATATGAGGACACATGGCGAAATACTTCAGCTACATGTGTAACTTGCTACCTCTCATAACCACTATTTTGTCATTTCCTAAGTGGGTTATGGGGTAGTTGAGTTACACACCCTCTTTTGGCTTGTTGTGCCACCTCTCATAACCACTATTTTGTCATTTCCTAAGTGGGTTATGGGGTAGTTGGGTTTCACACCCTCTTTTGGCCTTATGTGCCAACTTTCTCAACTCCTTTTTTGTCTTCATGTAAGGAGGTTATGCCACATGTTTTGGCATTTAGCAAGAAGGTAAAACCTCCCACTTTTTATGGGGAATAGGAGTTAATGCACCTCTTGGATGTATATGCTTATATTTTTCTATATAATAAGCACTATACTCTCACCTTCACTAGTCAAGCAGGTGAAGTGATAGCTCAGTGAGATTCTTCTCCAAATTCTCTTCTTTGTCTCTATTTCTCTCTCATATCAAAATTATCTTCATTCAGCTATTTTGATCTTTGATCATCTGTTGCGTGAGGAGTTGCATGTGATCTACGACCGACATCAGATCTTGGCTCGGTTCTCACTTCTTGCAGAATCTCACACCCTAGAGCTTTGCATACCATAAATTTAATAAAATATTTTCTTATGTCAAAAGTTGTTTTGTTAGGGTTTTGGTGCCCAAAAATAGGGGATTCTATTGAACATAATTGAATGCTAAGAGGGGGGCGAATCAACATGTATTAAAACTTGATCAAATTACAATAATTAAACCATAATATCCATTCATCATATGTTCATGAAATTAAATAAAGAATATACCCACACAAGAACATCAAGATTTTTACATGGAAAACCCAAATTGGGAAAAAACCATAGTGAGATTCTAGCTCACATTATATGTATTGTGTTTACAATAATTTAGGGCATAGGATAGGGAGCTCACTACTTTTGAATTGCATGCTAAGGTGTGTTGGCTTAGGGAAAGATACAAAAGAGACACTTGCACAACTAAAGATCACTTCTTTAGGGCAAGATACAAAACACTTGTCTAGATACAATACTAAAGAGATATAGAACTGCAAAAGAGAAGTGCTAATAGTTCACAACTTAATACTCATCTAAATAAATTTGTGTCATGACACATCCAAACCAATGAGTTATCACTTCTACACCATACATCTAACATTCCCACCTCTACATGCACACTACTTTGTTATATCCAACAACCATGTATTCCTCTCCATCTAACACAATTAATATGTCCATTATATATATATATATATCTCAATAATAATCTCTATTAGGTCATTATAAAAATATGTAACGTGTATATGCATCATCAACACAAAGCAATACATATGTTAGCACACCTCCCAAACAACACCAAAAAGACTTTATATGCAACAACTTGGACAAAAACACATAAGATAATCCATATTGAACCTCTTTACCCAAATACTTAATCCAAAACCAAAAATAAGATATCTGGACCACCACAAAAGTAGTATATCATGATAGATGCATAATACAATGATCCACAAAAACTCATAGAGAATTAACAAGATGAGGAATGCAACACACTCCTCTACAACACAAACTCTAATCACAAACATAGATAGCTCTCAGAGTAAAAATTTGTCCACCTGAGAAACCAAAATATAAGAAGATTGATCTACTATAAACATTATACTTTAATCTATACAACCATCTAATACATATGTGGTGCAACCATACATAACCAAACAAAGATACCATTCACCAGAACAGTCTTTGGACCAAGCAAAGAGACATTAATCCTCAAAAATGCAGCATATCATATGTATTTACCTTCCAAAACACTTATAGATAGTTTCCATAGCATATGCACAAATTATTGAATGCACTACATCATTCTACACAAGATCAACATACACCTCTACATTATATACATTATTGATAGACATTTAGACCAATAACTAGATACAATCGATGTTATAGACAATAAAGATACTATCACACCATATACTATTGGTATTATATTGTCATTGATGTCAACTGGTATGGAATGGTCACTGGTGAGTAGGTAGTGGTGACTGGTATGGGTGAAGTAAGTAATGATGTCAATCGGTATGAAGGATGGAGTGTGTAAGTAGACAAAAACGGTATGTTGCCGGTACACATGAAGTGCAACATCTACCACTAAAGCAGGACCACCGGAAAGAAAGAAAAGAAGTAAAGATGAACAAAGGGATGTGATCACCAATAGACAAAGAGAAGTATAATGCAATCGGTAAATGGATTTAGTGGATGGACCATCATGTTTGATGGAAGGCCAAGTTGATCCACCGACAGAGAAGAGGTCAGTAGGTATGATGGTCCACTAGTGAAGTTAGGTTATACCGGTAAGGTGTGTTGAATCGAGAGTGATTCTTGGTCAGTGAAGGATGTCAAATTGACTTTGTAGTCTAAGCATAGGTGGATGTTGACAAGTATGATAGGTGGACACCAGGTGGCAAGCATGCAAATGTCGGTGAAGTGTTCATCAATGTGATAGTTGACAAGCAGTTTGACATTAATGAAGAACCCTCAAATCATGGGACGATGGAAGGATGTTGCGGCTCAATGCAGACAAAGTGGTAAGGTGATTGAACTAACCTTCTAGAACAATCTGATCCATGTACTCATTGGCTGAAGGAAACAACCGAGCCATTAATGGTGATTAATAGAGCAACGTTGAAAAGCATATTGTAGACATCTAAAAATAAAAACCGTGCATTGGAAGGAAAGGATATGGTAGTGCTATTTGATATGATCCAAATAATATTTCCAAAAAAGGAGTTCTGATTAGATTTGATACAAATTGAGTTGGTAGAGGAAAACCCTAGCATGCCACCATTTGAATGTTGCTTTTGGTGGGAACCCTCACATATAAATATGTGAACTCAAGATTGAAGATGTTGATGTTGGATGCGAGTTTAGAGTAAGAAGAGAGATGAGAAAGAAGAGAGACTATCTACCTGAGAGTTCTTTCACAGATAGTTAGAGTGTGGAGTCAGCAGGCTGAACCAGTGAGAGGTTCTAACCAGCAAAGATAGAGTAACCGGTAAACTGTTATAATCTTAACTGTCAAGCATACAGATAGAGGTTGTATGGTTAATAAGGCATCCAAGTGTGATACTATATAGGGTGAGGTTCTGAGAAAGAGAACAGAGGGAGAGAGTAACTGGTAAGAGACTAGAGAGAGTAATCTAATAACTGACAGAAGAAGGACTGGTGAAATAGAGGAATCTGATAACCAGTAGACATAAGTTGATTAGGTGTTGCAGAACTCATTTGCAACTAGGTGCTATCATTGCATTAAAATTGTATTTCATTGTATTAAACCAAGTTGGTGCTTGGTGTAGGGGTTGGTGCTCCTTGGGTTGGTGCCCTAAATTATTTGTAACATGTTGGTTCATTGTGAGGCTGGATTGGAGCAGTAGACTCCAACAGTATTTCTCACCGAGGTTTTTTTCATATAGGGTTTTCCTTGTACATCTGATGTTGTGGGTTATGCATTTGTGTATTTTCCTCTTTTGATATCCTCTCATATCTTACTAGTTTGATTGCTTAGTGTTTAGGTTGTTAATCAGTACTCAAAGGTTGGTTTAAAAAGAAAAGATTTTTAGGAACCACTGATTCATCCCCCTCTCAGTGGTACATTGTGTTCAACAATTGGCATCAGAGCCTAGGTTCCTGTTTGATTAAAGATTTCTCTAGCTTGGGTAGATTCTGGTCAAAGAACGCAATGGCAAGAAATAAGTCCCCCTCCTCAAAATCCCCCATGTTTGATGGATCTAATTATGTGTTCTGGAGCAGAAGAATGGAGACCTATCTTTCCTCTCTTGGTTTTGATGTGTGGATGTCTGTCAAGAATGGGTATACTGTCCCAAGTGTTCCTCCCATTGATCTGGATGCTAAGGAGTATGAGAATAATGCAAAGGATAAACAATATATTCTAAGCGGGTTGTTGGATAATGCATTTGTCAAGGTCATGCACTATGTTGTTGGCATTTTTGATGATTATGTTGTGATTGTCATTGATGGACACGCACTTGCTATGAGATCACTTTTTGTATGTATGAGTTATGCTCAACTGGTATTTGTTTCAAACCGGTATTATGTTATAGTATTTAGACTATTGGTGTCTTGCAGAAAGTGTTTACCAATCTAAAGCGGCATGAGGACCTCAAGCGGTTTGAGGATCTTAAGCGGAATGGAGGAAAGAAACTAGAAGCGACAGTTATCATTTTCCCAGTCTTCATTTCTATCAACCGGTAATCTGTTTAAAAGTTAAACCAGTATTACTCTAAGTGACAAACCGTTAATCTGTTAAACCGGTATTACTCCGAGTTACCAACCGGAAATTAGTAAAGTTGTGTAAACTGGTAATACTCTGTGATGAGTTACCATCCACTGACACTTTGACGGTGATTTTGTGTTGTGTTACCAAATGTGTCTAGATACAATGAACCTAGGAACTTGCAATGTAATCCTATTGGACCGACATGAAATCAGATTCCTTTTAAGGACATGATGTCTAGGGTTTTAGTATGTGTGTAGTTGTTAGGGTTTGTGGTGGTTGATGAGTTCTTGTATGTGCGCTCTTAATAGAAAAGATCAAGTCTAGGTGCTGTAACAGAGTGTGGATTTACTGAAGACTGAAGTAATGCTGAAATGCATTAGTAATGAGCTATCATGGATCTAACCAAGCAGACTGTGCTATTTGCTAGATCATTCACTTGTTGATTACTCACATCTTTGACAAGTTAGAAACCCTTAACCAGGTAGGCCTAGAAAAGCCTTTGTAAAACCTCTAACAAGGTGATTCACATCTGTGGATCTAAAATCCTCTCACAAGGTAGTCTTTAATCGAACTTATCTCCTAACAGAGATTGAGATTCCTAACAGGATCTGTTCTGGTAAAGAACATTGTATGACCTTAACCAGTCTGATCTTAATCGGTCTGGTTACTATTCTGTAGATAGTTACTTGTGAGTTTCATCTCACCGTGGTTTTTCTCATTTGGGTTTACATGTCAAAATCTCTTGTGTTATGGTGATTGTACTTCTATGGGTGAATGCCTTACTTGTTTTTTGGTTTGCATTTGTGTTAACCAGTTTGTTAGTTAAACTGTTATACCGGTTTACTGCTAGGCTGATAAAGTGTTTGAGTTCAGTAATTTTTGGTATACTAATTCACCCCCCTCTTAGTATTCATCAATTGGTATCAGAGCCAACCTTTCTATAAGTTTAACCACTTGGAAAGAGATATGGGGGAATACACTGTGAGGGAACTTACTTATCGACTCACTCAAACTGAGCAAGCCTATGATGAACTTAAAGTCAAATATAAGGCCTCTCAGGCAAAAAGAAGAGAGCATATTGAAAAAATGATGGAGCTAACTGAAAATAGTTCTTCTGATGAAGCGGACATGGAAGCCCTAGTTCAAGAAGTTGAAAAACTGAATGAGTCCAATGCCAACCTAAGAAGGGAACTTGAAGGACTAACTATCAGAATGTGTCAAGAGCTTGAGAACTGGAGGAAAGCTGAAGATCTGGTAAAAGACAAAGATCATGAGATCTCCAAGCTGAAGCAAGAGATCAGTGCACTTACCGCTCATCTTCATGAAAATAAAATAGAAAAGGAAGAAATGCAAGGTGAACTACACATAACTATTTTTGAGAATGCAAACTTGAAGGAATCCAATGCTACTATTACCAAAGAACTTACTGAGTCAAAGGAAATACTTGCAAAATTCAATAAGAGCACTGTCAAGCTAGAGCAGAAGCTTAAACCGATAAAGAATACCAATCGACTTGGTTTCTCTGAATATGAGGAAGGTGAGATCTCTAGAACAAAAGATGGAGCATCAAAGAAACAACTGACACCAAAGGATAAAGGTAAGCAAAAGTTCAAACCTATTTGATTTAATTGTCTCAAGGAAGGACACACTGCTAATGTATGTATAAGTAAGGCTTACAATAACTTTCCTTATTTTCTAAACGATAAGCCTAGTAATTGTTCTGCATGCAACAAGTTTGGGCATAGAGCATTTCAATGCAGGTCTGTCATGCACAACATTGGAAGGTATCCTTAAAGGAGTAAAGGAGCTTTTTCTGAACCCTCTGGGAATCGGAACCCAAACTAGTTTAATACCTATAATTATCAGTCAGGAAGCAGTGGCTATCAAGCGACAACTAGATGGAGAGAAACCTATTTGATCTGTCATGGTAATGGTCACACTGCTGCAACATGCTGAAAGAAGAATGGAAACATGAACAATGGACCTTGGAGAGCACTTGAAATGATTTGCTATCATTGCAACAAACCAGGTCATACAACAAGATTCTACAAAATGAGAAAGAATATATCGGATGGTATACCGGTAACTCCGGAAGGAAAGATAGATGTTGAAACCGTTCAAGTGGATATGAAGAAAACCTAGAAGAAGAAGCCAGAAGAAGCGATTCAAGAAGAACTGGTTTCTGCACCTAGTGTGGAAGTCACTGAACTGACAAACTAAGCATCAGAAAAGCTTAGGAGGAGCAAACAGTGAAATATTTTGAACCCCTGGTTTACACCGATAAAAGACCTTAACCGGTAAGTGACACCTATCAGCTGGCAGAACACCGAAAATGGTAAAAGGCAAATTAGGGTTTACACCCTAATAGTGGAGCATTTATTATGGTAGGTGGAGAAATTTCTTAAAAGGATTTTTCGTCATTTTCCACTTATCAGTTCTCGAGCGAAGAAGTTTTTTTTTTGCACAGAGCGACGAAAAGTGATTTGGATTGTGATTCGAAGAATTCTCAAAATCTTGAAGAAGAATTAGAAGCGAATATCAATCGGTAAAGTGTAGAGCACCAAGTGGTATTTCAGCAGCCGAAGGAGTGTGTGGCGAAGTGTAATTTGCAAGCCCTAAATTTTGAATTACGAAGGTATTTCTCAAATTTCTCTATTTATCATGGCTTCCATGTCACACTCTAGCCCTAGTGCACCCGTTGATCTAGTAGACTTCGTTCAACAGAAGGCAAAATACAATGCCCTATCTCAAATACCCATAAGTGTTATAGTGGAGGAAGGCATTTCCAATTACATTGACTGTAAAATTGAAGACTTAGGATCTCTTGTAATCCATTCCTAATTGAGTTTGTTTTGCGGGAAGGACAAGAAGATTAAACCAGAATTTAGCATCCCGGAAAAGAAGAAGCTTCACAATGCAGTCTATTTCCTTGAAGAGTATTCAGATGATCACATCTATATCATCCTGAGCAGAGTGCACGGTGATAAAATGTACTTAGAGCGGACGCATGGCATCTCATCGGGAGCGATTCATGTCATCACCGATTTCTGTAACATCAGTGAAGTGCCAACCCTAAGGAAGATCAGCAAGACATAAATGACCAAGCTCACCAGTTCTATGAGCGACCAATGAGGAATGACCATCAATCCCATCAAGGATGATTTGGTCAAATATGCCTACATGGTAATAGGTTACCGGACATTTTATGCTAGCAGGATCAACTCTATCTCTGCTGCAATGGTAAATGCTGCCTACCAGATGATCATGGAAGATGCATCATTTAACTTATGCACCTATATGCAAAGGCAACTTCTGGTGAACCTAAAGTTGATTAAACAGGACAATGCCTTGAGATTTAAGTTTGGACAACTATTGGTTGGGTTGTTCTTCTATTTCCAAGGTTACTTCCCAGAAGTCAGAGATATTGAGTGGTTTGCCAACCAACTGGTTACAAAGCAAATCAAGGAAAGCCTTCAAGTGGTTGGAATCGGTTATCCAGAAGTTCTAAACAAATACTTTGATGAGTTCAGATGCAAAATGAGCCAAAGAGTGAGAATATCAAGTGATATTGTCAAGAAATATGAAGATGACATCCGCTTCACCATCAGAGTTGATGAGTGCATAATGGAGGTGGTTGAGCCTAGACAGGAAGAAGTGGAACCGATGGGATATGAGGTAATGTATGACATGCTAGATGGGTATGCCTCTACCCTACTCACCTTGCCCCTTGATCCAAAGGCAAAGAGAACCAACTCCTACTTGGAAAGGGTTACACCGGTTGAAGAACCGTCAGTAAAGAAGGGGAAGGTAGTGCCTTCAGTATCGACACTGGTTAGCACAACAAGTCCCAAAGTGACCAAGCAGTCACTAGCAAAGAAGAAACCAGAAGCTGCACCCGCCAAAGTCTTTGAGAGAAAGCGGAAGATAAAAGACACCACACTAGACTCAGAGGACACTGTGTCTGAAGAACAGCCTAAGAAGACTAGGCAAACGAGGAAAAAGACAAAGAATGAACTGGCAACATCTGCACCGGTAAATATTGATATTTCCTCCTACAAACCTTTGACACATTGTCAAAGAACTATTAAGAATATTAGAAGAAAATTGCTTAGTGATTTGCAAGAATATTTTGATGATTTCAATGACAATGAGAAAGAGGAAGTTGAACAGGAAGTCATTCAATATTTATGTGTTAATGACCGGTCGCCATCAGAAATTAGATCTGTGACACCAGATTCTTTATATAATTCTTTAGATAACAAATGGCGCATTTCCATAGAGAAGGAACAAGACATAAGAGAGGAAATATTTGCACAATATTTTCTTAATGTGTCAAATTCAAAACTTTATGAAACTATGGAAAAATACAAAGGCCTCTTCCTCATGAGAAGAAGAAGACTCTTGTTGCTAGAAGGAAAAGTTCCTGAAGTGGTAAAAGATACCCACTCTCATGCCCAAGCCACTTGAAGGTTGCATCAAGTGGCTGAAGCCAACAGGAAAGCTAAGCAAGAACAGGCAACCAATAAACTAGATGATGTATATGACAGTGAAGGAGAACAGGTCACTGATCAAATGGACCCTATTGATGTTGATGCCTTGAATGGTGAAAATGTCACTCTGGGTACACCATTAGAAGCGATAGAACAGTAAAGATAGGACAAAGAAAAGGCTGCCAAGGAGCAAGTAGAGAAAGAGAAGAAGCAATAGGAAGAAGAAAAGAAGAAACAAGCAGAAGAAGAGAAAAAGAGAAAAGAGGAAGAAAAGAAAAAAGAGGAGGAGAAGAGGAAATGAGAAGAGGAAAAGAAAAGAAAAGAAGAGGAGAAGAAGAAACAAGAGGAAGAGAAGAAGAAGAAGGAAGAAGAAAAGAAATAAGAAGAGAAACGGAAGGAAGAAGAAAAGAAAAAGGAAGAGGAGAAGAGGAATTAGGAAGAGGAGAAGAGAAAGGAGGAAGAGAAGAAGAAGCAGGAAGAGGAGAAGAGGAAACAAGAAGAGGAGAAGAAGAAGTAGGAAGAGGAGAAGAAGAAGAAGGATGAAGAAGAAAAGGAGCGGAAAGAAGAAGAGAAGAAGAAGGAAGAAGAGAAAAGAAAGCAAGAAGCAGAGGAGGAAAAGAGGTAGAAGAAGATAAGTTAAGAGTCAAAGAGAAGGAGGAAGCGGCATAGAGCACACAGGTGGAGACCCCAAAGGCAGCCGATAGTCAAGCCAAATCGGCTGACATTACCAGTCCCATTGACCTCCAATCTGCTAACGAATCAAAGCTACTACAAAGCATTAAGCTTTCTCAAGAATGCCTAGAGGTGATAAGGAGGAAGAAGGAGCAGGACGTGATCCAAGCTACAGTGGACACTCTTACCAGTTTGATACCCGATACCAACCTCCCTAGTACTGATTCCTCTCTAGCCCAACTAAAACTCTTATGCATAGTTGTGGACGACCAGGTACCAAGCCTGGAAGAGGTTGCTGAAGTGCATGTCAAGAAGGAGCATCAAAAGGCTTTGAACATTGCCTTGGTGAAAAAGCTACATGAGCTCCGGTCCGCTCTACAGAAGGTATAGAAGGACATCAGAGATGCAATGGATGAGGGGAAATTGCTACTTAGTAAGATATGTCTACCCCATCTATTCTGTGATGATGTGCTTACCCAAAAAGACAAACTGCAAACTGATTTGTAGACATTCATAAGCACCTTCAAGAACCCATATGACTCCTTTACCGATTCTAGGCAAACCCTTCACCAGTTTCAACTTTAGGCTGCAAGAATTGATTTGGAGATCAGCAACCGGACCAAGGATTTGCAGGAACTACAACTGGTTCTACTACCAAGACTGCAAATACTTCAGAAGTGCTATCTCAATCTAGGTGCCTTGACGATTGCTTAAGAGATTAGTACTTTGGACGCCCTGGAGGAACAGTTATCCCAGATGCAAACAGAGAGTGAGGTTGCTACGTCATTACTTGAGTCATGGTCCTTATCCATGAAGCAATTTATGCAGGACTTTAAATCAGTTTTTGACAAGTTTGACTCTTTATTGTCATAAACATTTATTTAGCTAATCGAAATAGGGGTTATTCAGCTGTATTTTGTCATTGTTGGCAAAGGGGGAGAAGTATTATGGTATTTAAAATTTTGATGCATGTTGTGTATACTCATGTTTATCTCTGTAAGGATGTAGTATACATTTTTTTTTCTGCAAAGGGATAGTGTATATGCTTAGGGGGAGTATTTTTTTTTATGGCATATTTTTTTGTAAAAACACTTAGACATAAATTTTTTTCCTAGGTGTTGCCATCAATACCAAAAGGGGACATTGTTGGCATTTTTGGTGATTATGTTGTGATTGTCATTGATGGACACACACTTGCTATTAGATCACTTTTTGTATGTATGAGTTATGCTCAACGGGTATTTGTTTCAAACCGGTATTATGTTATAGTCTTTAGACTATCGGTGTCTTGCAGAAAGTGTTTACCAATCTCAAGTAGCATGAGGACCTCAAGCGGTTCGAGGATCTCAAGCAGAACGGAGAAAAGAAACTAGAAGTGACAGTTATCATTTTCCCAATCTTCATTTCTGTCAACTGGTAATCTATTTAAAAGTTAAACCAGTATTACTTTGAGTGACCAACTAGTAATCTATTAAACCAGTATTACTCTGAGTTACCAACTGGTAATCGGTAAAGTTGTGTAAACTGGTAATACTATGTGATGAGTTACCAACCGGTATATCTTTGTAATGAGTTACCATCCACTGACACTTTGACGATGATTTTGTGTCGTGTTACCAAATGTGTCTAGATACAATGAACCTAGGAACTTGCAATGTAATCCTATTGGACCGACATGAAATCAGATTCCTTTTAAGGACATCATGTCTAGGGTTTTAGTATGTGTGTAACTGTTAGGGTTTGTGGTGGTTGATGAGTTCTTGTATGTGCGATCTTAACAAAAAAGATCAAGTCTATGTGCTGTAACAGAGTGTGGATTTACTGAAGATTGAAGTAATACTGAAATGCATTAGCAATGAGCTATCATGGATCTAACCAAGTAGACTGTGCTATTTGCTAGATCATTCACTTGCTGATTACTCACATCTTTGACAAGTTAGAAACCCTTAACCGGGTAGGCCTAGAAAGGCCTTTGTAAAACCTCTAACAAGGTGATTCACATCTGTGGATCTAAAATCCTCTCACAAGGTAAACTTTAATCAGACTTATCTCCTACCAGAGATTGAGATTCCTAACAGGATCCATTCTGATAAAGAACATTGTATGACCTTAACTGGTCTGGTTACTATTCTACAGATAGTTACTTGTGAGTTTCATCTCACCATGATTTTTCCCATCTGGGTTTCCACGTCAAAATCTCTTGTGTTATGGTGATTGTGCTTCTGTGGGTGAATTCATTACTTTCTTTTTTGTTTGCATTTGTGTTAACCAGTTTGTTAGTTAAACTGTTATACTAGTTTATTGCTAGACTGATAAAGTGTTTGAGTTCAGTAATTTTTGGTATACTAATTTACCCCCCCCTCTTAGTATTCATCATGTGCATCCACCAAGGAGACCTGAGATAAATTTCAGAGATTATTTGAAGGAGATGCCAAAGTCAAAGAGGCCAATCTGCAATCACTGAGAGGTCAGCTTGAAGGCCTGAAGATGAAAGATGAAGAAAAGATTACAGACTACCTTCACAGAGTAGATGAAAATCTGAACACCATCAGAGGACTTGGAGAGGAAATTGTTGATGAAGTTATTATCAAAAAGGTACTTAGATATCTTGCATCTAAGTATGATACTAAGGTTTATGCCATAGAGGAAGCCAAGGATATGAAAACCTTTAGAATGGATGAGTTATTTGGCTCCTTAATATCCTATGAAATAAGGACAACCGGTGAAGCATCTTCAAGGAAAGAGGTGGTTTTCAACTCCATCAAAAAGGGAAAGGAAGAGGTTTCTCATAAAGGATCCAGTGAAGACTTAGATGCAGAGGTAGAAAAATTTGTCAGAAAGCTCAAGAGGGGATCTAACAAGTATAAAGGAAAGTTACCATTCAAATGCTTTAACTGTGGTAAAGTTGGACACTTTCCTGCAAAATCTCTTTATAATAAAACTAATGGAGATGAGCAAAGAAGTTTTAGCAGATCTATTGATAAAGACAAAGAAAGTTATGTCTATCAGCAAGGAAGAAGAAGCTACTAGAAGCAAAATTGCTTATCTACTATTGAGGATGATTCCAAAGATGAAGAAAGTGCATCAGAAGATGACTATCATGAGACTGAAAGAGAAGTTAATCTCTTTATGGATCTAGATGAACCGGTTGGTAAAGATGAGGAAGAAGAAGAAGTTGAAGCTAAAATGGATCTAGAAGGTGAGCTCATAAGTTCTCTTGAGGAGTTAAGTAAGAAAAGAAGAGAACTCAAGAAGGTCAAGCTTGCAACAATAGAAGAACAAGATCACTTGAAGCAATCTCTGGATAGGTCCAATCAAGTTATCTCTGACTTAAAACTCTAGTTGGAAGAAGCCAAGAGGATATGTGAAGTTACATCCTCTGATTTGATGAAGAAGGAAAAGGAGCGTCAAGACCTGGAAGAAGAAATAGTGAAGCTCAAAAAGGAGCTTGAAAAGAGTAAGGATGAACTGAAAGTGAGAAGAAAATATGAAGGTAGCACATAAGCCTTGGACAAGATGTTGAGTAAACAGAAGAAATCTAAAGATATCGGTGGCTTAGGATTTGCAGAAGGAAAAAGTTCAAATAGAAAAGACACATCTGGTAAGGAGATACAGTTCACTTCTTCTAGTGAAGGTGAAGAAAAGAAAACATTCACAGTAAGCAAGGATACCGATAAGAGGACTTATGCAAAAGCTGTTAGAAACTGTCACACAAACCAATATACACAATCAATGAACTAGAGGCCACACTCAATGTACCAAAATACAGATCTAAGGAGAAATGCAAGAGTTGACCATGAAGGATTCACTAGAGTTAGCAGCATGAAAGGAAGACCCCCGGTGGAACAGACATTTGTAGGACCAAGGCAAACTAACCAGTATGTTCCAAACTTTCATGGGTATTGTTACTAGTGTAACAAATTTGGACATAGGTTAGCTGATTGTAGATTAACCAATAAGCCCACTATGAGTTATGAAAGTAGAAATCCATTTAATGCACTCTGGGATATGAATGTTGTCTGCTATCAGTGTAATGGATTTGGTCATAGAAGTTTTGAATGTAGGAAGAGTAAACTGGTATCCTACAATAGTTTCAAAGATTCATCTTTCAATGTAAATGTGGAATGCTATAATTGTCAAGGGTTTGGACATATAGAAAAGCTTTGTAAGAACAGGAAAATAAAGCAGAAGAGGGTAGATCCTGATCATGAAGCAGTAGCCAAACTAGAACACAAAATTGCAGTAGATAAGAAGAAGGAAACTCAACTGGTTTGGGTTGAGAAAGAAAAGAACAAAGCATAATCAAGTCTGATAGTGAAGACTGCCCTACATGTTGAAAGAAGAAATCTATGGGTTGTAGACAGTGGCTATTCCAACCACATGATCGGTGATAATTTTTTTAATCAAACTTGAAGACTAGAATGGTGGCTTAGTAAGGTTTGGAGACAATTCATCTATCAAGATAAAGGGAAAAGGTACTCTAAATATTGATGGAAAACTAAAAGCACATGATGTGTATTATGTGGAACGACTTAAGAACAATTTGCTGAGTGTGAGTCAGATGTGTGACAAAGGTTATAAATTCACCTTTGACTCTATCGACTACCATATAAAGAAGGAGAGTATTGGTCAGATTGTTACTGAAGGTAAATGGACATATGGTAATGTATATAATCTAAAAGAATGTTTTGATTCCCAATGCATGTTGGGACAAGTGGATGAAAGCTGGTTGTGGCACAAAAGATTAGGCCACATAAATTTTGATAATCTAGTTGCAGTAAGAAAAAAGGGGTATGTAAGAATTATACAACTAATTATCAAACTAGTAAGTACATTTTATGATGAATGTGTGAAAGGGAAGCATACTAAAGTGAGCTTCAAGCCAAAAGAGCACAACACCTCAAGACCACTTGAACTTGTACATACAAATTTATATGGTCCAACTAGAACAACAACTCTTGCTAGTGAAAGATATTTTATGCTCTTCATTGATGACTATTCAAGAATGACATGGGTCACTTTCCTACAAGATAAATCACAAGCATTTGATAGATTCAAGATCTTTCGGAAATTGGTAGAGAAGGAAAGTGGGTGCAAGCTGAAATGCCTAAGATCAAATCGAGGTGGAGAATTCACATCAAATGAGTTTGAAGATTATAGTGAAACACATGGAATCAAAAGGAAATACTCAGCCCACAGAACACCATAACAAAATGGTGTGGTAGAAAGGAAGAACATGACAATCAAGGAGATGGAAAAAACCATGTTAAATGAGGCAAGTTTGTCGAACATGTATTGGAAGGAAGCGGTTCATATTGTTGCATATACCTTGAACCGGGTTCAACTAAGAACAAACAACAAAATAATACCTTATGAGTCGTGGTATGACTAGAAACCATCAGTCAAGTACTTCAAGGTATTTGGAAGCAAGTGTTTTATCAAGAGAGATATGGATAGTTTAGGTAGTTTTGATTCCAAGAGTGATGAAAGAATATTCCTTGGTTACTCAACTAACATCAAGGCCTATAAATGATACAAAAAAAGACTAAGAAGAGTCATTGAGAGTGCATGTAAGAGTTGATGAGGATATGCACAAAGGAAGACAAGAACAAGTGAACCAGTATGATGATTCTAGTGATGAAGGTGAAGAAGCTTAGTCAGACAATGAACCAGAAGAAACATCCAATAAGGTCTCTAACCAATATGTGCAAAAAGACCACTTGGAAGAGAAAATTTTAGGTAACAAGACTGACGATGAGTAGATTAGGAGAAAACTTGCCTAGAATGATGAACAAGTCAATTTCTGCCTCATGATTGAAGTAGAACCTAAAAAATTCAATGAGGCCAACAAAAGTAAAAAATGGATAGATGCCATGGAAGAAGAGTTGTAGTAGATTGAGAAGAACAAGACTTGGGAATTAGTCCCTAGATTGGAAAAAAAGAACATCATTGGCACCAAATGGGTCTACCAGAACAAGATGAATGAATAAGGTAAAATTATTAGGCATAAATCTATACTTGTATGCAAGGGTTACTCTCAAGTAGAGGGCATTGATTTTGAAGAAACATTTGCATCAGTAGCTAGATTAGAAGCAATTAGGATGTTTCTATCTTTTTCAGCCTACAAGGGTTATATGGTATATCAAATGCATATAAAATCTGCCTTCCTAAATGGAAATTTGGAAGAAGTGTACATGGAGCAACTGGAAGAGTTTCCATTACATGATGATGAAACCTTTGTGTGTCGATTGAAGAAAGCCATGTATGGTTTAAATCAGGTTCCTAGAGTATGGTATTCGAGGCTAGATCAGTATCTAAAGGAGCAAGGATTCAAAAAGGGGAGTGCTGACAAAAATCTATACATCAAGACAAATGGAAATAACATGATCATTGTGGTAGTGTATGTAGATGACATCAATTTTGGAGGCAACAAGGACACTCTTTACAAAGATTTTAGTGATTAGATGTAGTCAGAGTTTGAGATGTCAATGCTTGGATAATTGACATACTTTCTTGGTTTGCAGATATCATAACTAGACAAGGGAATCTTTATCTCACAAACCAAGTATGCAAAGGACATACTAACAAATTTAAAATGGAGGACTACAAACTGGTGAGTACCCCCATGGTGACCAAAAGAAAATTAAGCAAGAATGATGAATCACCGGTAGTGGATCAAACATTGTATAGATCCATGATAGGCAGTTTATTGTATCTTACCGCTTCTAGACTGGATATAGTGCAGGCAATGTGTATGGTGGCTAGATTTCAAGCAACACCTAAGTAGTCACATATGAATGCAGTAAGCAAAAATTTTAGGTACCTGCAAGGAACACTCAATTATGGATTATGGTACCCTAAGAAAGGGAACTCATCTTGGAAGCATATATTGATGTTGATTAGGCAGGTTCCATTGATGACAGGAAGAGCACAAGTGGTGGTGCATTTTTTCTAGATGACCGGTTGGTCTCATGGCATAACAAGAAGTGGGATTTAGTCTCCCTATCAACTGCTGAAGCTAAATACATTGCTGCTACTACATGCCGCTCTTAGGTGCTTTGGATGAAGCAAACCCTCAAAGACATATAGGTGGACATCTTAGATCCTATTCCCATCTGGTATGATAATTCAAGTGCCATCAACATATCAAAGAACCTGATGATGCATTCAAGGACAAAGCATATAGCCATCAAGTATCATTTTCTCAAAGAGAAGGTTGAGGGGCAAGAAGTAAAGATGGAATATGTCCCTATAGAAGAACAAGTGGTAGACATCTTCACCAACCATTATTGGTAAGCACTTTTGAGTACTTAAGACACAAATTGGGAGTTGTGTCACCTGCCTCATGCACTTAAGTTTGTAAGGAGATATATGGTTCAGGGAGAGTTCATATATAGCAGTATCTATATCTCTTGAGCCACATGCTGATCATAGGGAAAGTTCAGGGTCGTATGTCTCAGTACCGACTGTAATCACTAAGAGAATATTTGACTAAGGGGGAGATAAGTATGAATCAAAGGGGGAGAATAAAGTACCCTAACCCTTTGTCAATGTGTCAAAGGGGGATAAATCTACTGGTGTGAAGACTTGCAATAAGTTGACATCAATGCCAAAGGGGGAGATTGTTGGCATTAGGTTGTCATTGAAGTCAACTGGTATGGCATGATCACCGGTGAGTAAGTAGTGGTGACCGGTATGGGTGAAGTAAGACATGATGATGTCAACCAATATGTGTGTAAGTAGACATAAAGGTATGTTACTGGTACATGTGAAATGCATCATCTATTGGTAAAGGAGGACCACCAACAAGGCAAAGCAAGTAAGAAAAGAACAAAAGGATGTGAACCAGTATACATAGAGAAGTTTAATGCTACCAATAAATGGACTAAGTAGATGGATGAGGATGTTTGATGGAAGGCCAAGTTGATTTATCGATAGAGAAGAGGTTAACAGGTATGAAGGTCCACCGATGAAGTTAGGTTATACCGGTAAGGTGAGTTGAACCGGTAGTCAGTGTTGGTCGGTGAAGGATGTCAAATCGACATAGAAAACTGAAGATGATACCAAACTGACATAGCAAACTGAGCATAGGTGGATGTCAACAAGGATGATAGGTGGAAACCAGGTGGTGAGAACACAAAGGTCAGTGAAGTGCTCATCGATGTAGATTGTTGGCATTTTTTATGATTATGTTGTGATTGTTATTGATGGACACACATTTGCATTGAGATCATTTTTGTATGTATGAATTATGCTCTACCGATAATTGTTCCAATCGGTATGATGCATTATAGTGCTTAGACTATTGGTGTTTTGTAGAATGTGTTTACTAGTCTGAAGTGGTATGTAGACCCCAAGTGGTTCGAGGATCTCAAGCGACACGAAGGATCAAAGTGTTGGCATATGCACACTCCAATGAGACATTGTATGTGATTGAAGGTTTTGTCATTGATGACAACCTTGCAATCCTATGGCACTAACAAAGGCATTATATCGACATCAATAGATCACACTCTACACCGACACCAGCACAAAGAAAAGAAGTATACCGACACAGAGGCTGACATGATTTTGTTATATTATATTTTGTTTATTATTGTAAAAATTTGTAAGCCGACTTGGAAAATTGTAAAATGACTCTTATATATAAAAGAGATCATTGTAGACATTTAAAAATGAGAGAAAAAACAATTAAGGAAAATATTAGGTAGACCTATTATGTGAAATATAGGCTAAGGGTTTATGTAAGATGCAGAGCAGCAACCGGTACTGGATCAGGCATTATAGATGCTATTGTAAAGCAGTACAAGATATTGGATTTGTATAATCCTCATTGTAAGTCAGTGAGACTTCCCTTTGAGTAGTGAGCTCTAGGCAGTTGGCCTTCCTGCATGTGCATGCCCCTATTGTAAGTAATATTCTCTTATTGGCTAGTGAGTGAATATTGTGGGTCACAAATCCCACCGAGGTTTTTCCCACACCGGGTTTCCTTGTTAAATCCTTGTGTTATGGTGTGCTTTTCATGTGGATGTTCTTGATTCTGTTTATTGCATACCGGTACACTGTTATAATATGTTCTGCATGCTTTAAGTTAATAAATTCTATACACCGGTCAGATACTGATTCACCCCCACCTCTCAGTATATGTGGGATTCCTAACAATTGGTATCAGAGCCTGGTCCTCTATTTTCAGAAGCCTAACAACTTGAGGAAGATCTTGACACTGGTAAAGATGGATAATTTGATGAAGCAACTTGAAGGAGCTCTTACAGACTATGATGCAAAGAAATTGAAAAATATCAAACTAGAAGATGATTTAAGGGCAGCTCAGGATATCATTCAGGCACTTCAAGAAAAATTTACTATTTCAAGAAATAAGAGAAGAGAACTTTGTGAAAAATTGCAAAATGAGAATGATGAAAAGGAATCACTTAATGATATGATAAGCAAGTTGAAACAAGAGAACATGACAACAAAGAATGAGATGCAGGATATGACTATGAGATTTTGCAAAGAGATTGAGGATAGGAAGAAAAATGAAGAAGAATTGACCATAAGAATAAGTGATGCAGCAAATGAGAACACAAGACTTAGCTATGAAAATGACATGTTGAAGATAGATCTGATGCATACTCAAAATGACTCAAATGAACTAATGAGACAAAAAGAAGTCTTAGAAAGAGAACTAGAAACTGCAAATCAACATAAAGAAAAATTCAAGAAAAGCTCAAAGGAACTTGGCACCTTGCTGAAGAATAAAAAACCTAAAGGTGACACTTCTAGAATTGGCTTTGAAGTTGGTGAAAGCTCCGGTACTGCAAATACTCAGGATCACAGCAAACCGGTAAGACAACCTAATGCTTATAAATTCAATGGAAAATGCTTTAACTGTAATAAGTATGGTCATAGAACAAATGAATGTAGATCTAGAAATTATCAGAATATCAACACACCCACCGGTCAATGTTCTAAATGCAACAAAGTTGGTCACAACTCTAAAAATTGCAGAATGAATGTGCGATGTTATGTTTGTGGAAGATTTGGACATTTATCTAATCAATGTAGAACACAAACCGACATAGGTTATGGGAAAGCTATTCAGAAGAATAATGTAACTTGTTAGGCATGTAACAAGATTGGGCATATTGCAAAATTTTGTAGAAGTAAAGAAACACCAGTAGACAACAAAAGGTCTAGCTTGAAAGGTAAAGAAAAAGTTGAAGAGGTCAAGCAAGAATTCTCAAAACAATGGATTAGAAAAGCTGATCTAAATATTGGGAATACTCCTCCACTGGTAGAACAAACCAATGCTTCACCGGAAGGACAGAGTGATGCTTCACCGACAGGATAGAGTAGTGCTCCACTGACAGGAAGTTCTTCATCTAATTAAAGAAAGTTTCCTTGAGGGTTTGGCAATCTGATGACACATGTGCTATTATTCCCTCAGTTAGAGATAAGAAGTTGAAAATTACTTTTTACTGACAGACAATGTTAAGAAAATACTTAACCAGCATGCATTTAATGTGGTAGATGGCAAAAAGACACTATAAAATTGAGGTTTTGGCTCCATTCCATTTCACTGAGATTTCAAACCTACAAAGAGCGTGAAGTTTCCGAGCTAAGGCATTTCGAGCAAGAGACAAGAACACTCCGAGAATTCATCCATCCTAAAGGCAGTAAAAGGTATTTAATCATGGTATCCACTCCTACAATTGAATATATAGCAAACCCTACTATTATTGAAGTTATAAAAAGACCTAGGACCATATTTCAATTAGTTCTCGAGGTAGCAAAGAAAGATGATACCTTAGGGGCTTTTTCTCAAATTCCCAAGGGAGTTGTTTATGTTGAAGACCCCATAATTTACATCCACTGCAACATTGAGGAACTAGGAGATGAAGAGATTAAAACCCTGTTTAAAACTGTGATATGTGATAAAATCGACAATGTAAAAGATGAACACAAGATCATTGAAACCCTAGAATTTACAGAGATCCTTAGCATTCCTGAATTTCCCAAGGATGTGATTAGGATAGTCTTAAGCAGGGTACATGGTGAATTTTTCTGGTTAGATGCAGTCCACAAAATCACTAAGGAAGCTGTGAAAGTTGTCACAGGGTTACCGACCACCGATAAAAGGCCAGATAAAACCAAGAAGGTATCCAATGACCTAGTTACAAACCTAACTGGTGCAACTTTCGACAAAAGGTCCCTAAGAGTTAATGATATAACAGACATTAATGTGAGATTTATCAGCATGATATTAGGGTATAAAGCTACTCATGCAAATAGACTCAATTCAGTTTCAAGTTTATGCATTAAGAGTGCTTATGATATGGTCATAGAAAAAGCAAAGATTGATATATGTGAATGGTTAAAAGATGAATTAATTGACAACCTTGGAAATATTAAGAAGGACAAGAAAGGAACTTTCAGATTTGGAAATTTGTTAATATGTCTAATGCTACATATAACAAAAGAGGTTCTTGGTATAGGCTACAAAGAACTTGGTTATGATATACCGGTAGGTAAACAGTTAACAGGACTATTCAATAACATGGGAGAAAACAAGGAAAACAATATTCATGACTTTTTTCAAGCATTAAATGCCAAAATGAAGAAAAGAATCAAGTTATCACAAAAGATTGTCGACAAATACAAAGACAAAATATGCTTTGTAATCAAGAAGGATGAAATCTGGATGGAAGCAGTCATCCCTAGGACAGTTTGCATAACCGAGATGGGCTATGAAACAGATGATCACATAATTGAAACATATGCTAAAGCACTTCTAGAAGCCCCCAGAGAACCTAAGGAAGAAATATTTGGTAGTGCAGAAACTATTGAAAGCCAAATACAATCAAAGAAAAGAGTAAAAAAGGTTAAGGCAGTTGTAAGGAAAGGGTCTAGACAAGCAAAGGCTATCAAAGAAGATGTGTTGAAGAAAACCGGTATAACAAAGGATGAGTTAGCAACTCCACAACCTAAAACTCACCTATCACTGGTAGGTACTTCTTCGGGGAGTGACATGCCTACAACTTTCAAAAGAGTTGTAAGGAAAAGAGATCCTTCACCGACAACCATACCCTCACCCAAGAGGACAAGACAAAAACAACAAGCAGTGAGATCTCCGGTAAGAAAGGCTACACCAAAGAAGAAGAAACTAACACCCAAAAAGAAGAAGAGGACAAACAAAGACTTGGCCCCTCTTGATATATTGCTGAATGAAATTATAGAGGAAGGTAAATTGAAAAATATAGAGAAAATATATGACACTTTAACGACTAATGAAAAATAACAAGTTGAAAATAGTGTTATATTGCATATGGATATGTATAACAATTTTTTGTTGGAAGTAGTAAATGAAATTCTAGATGAACTATTTAAGAGACTAGAAGTAGGAAGACAAGCAGTAATAGAACTGGACAAGAAAATAAAGATTGAAAAGCTACCTATTGTTTATCTAGTAAACTCACCCAAAGAAATTGATGACCTAATTGCTCAAGCCAACCGGTCAGTATTTTCTACTACACACCGGCACATTGCTTTAATGGTTGGAAGAATTAATGAGGTGACTGAGGAAACAAAAAATGGATGGGATATATTCTTAGTTGAAAAAGAAAAACAAGAAGAATACAGGAAACCCAAACCCATAAAAGTTTATCAGAAAGATAATGACAAGGGTAATGGTAAAATTGGTGGACCACCTAGTATCAAGGTTAGAGACAACTTACCCCCACCTCCTTTGATTACTCCATCAGTAAAAACAACAACTACAAAAGATCAACCGGCAACTGAGAATATGGATGTAGAGGATGGTAATAATAATCCTGAAGTCTTATATACTATGGATGTTGATACTCAAAAGATCAAAATAGTGGTAGACAAAGATACAACTGATAAAACTGACATGGCTAGTGAACCTCCGATAGCTGAGTAAACTGAAAACACACAGGAGAAACTGGCAGAAGACAAAGAGAAAAAGGAAGAGACTCAGACTGAGTCAATGCAACAAATAGAGCAAAAGGCTCTGGAATAGGGACAACAACAACTGGAATAGGAACAACAACAACCGAAATAGGAACAACAACAACAGGAATAGGAACATAAGGAAACAGTGCCACTGGCAATTGGAGAAATAGAAAAACCATTGCTTAAAGAAATGCAGACACAAAGAGACCTACTGGAGGTCAATACAAGCTTGGTTATTTCTCCCGGTACTCAGATTGTTGGTTCATCATTAGGCTTCAAATCAACTAATGTGACTGAGGTACTATTAGATTCAATAAAAAAGATAACAAACTGCAGCTCACAAGCTTACAAGGCAATTGATGATACCATACCAATTTTGAAGGTAATTTCTCCCAACTATAATATAGACGATAAAGATTCTTTAGGACAACTTGATACACTGTGTAAATATATGACTGAAAACATTGAGAAAATAAAGGAAGAGTCATTGAAGGATAAAGTAAAAATTGAAAAACAAAAATTCTTTGATGAGCAAATAAAGAAGTGTAACAGAGATTTTGACACACTTCTACCAGAATTATGTAATTTATTGAAAGAGTATAAAACTCTGTACAAAGACACCTGTAAGACAAACTTTTTGACTGTAGATATAGACAAGAAGATGAGCAAGGTACATGATGAGATCAATAAACTTGCAGATAATTTTGTTAACTCACCGGATACACTATCATTTTTTGAGGAGAAGATAACAAATTTTGAAGAAGAATTACTTAAATTGGAAAGAGAAAAAGAGAGAATTGTGAATAAGGCAAAGCATCTGAGATTAAAACTGAGTCCAAGATTGGACTATCTAGCATAACTGTGGAAGGAAGTATTTGAGGTACTAAAACAGGGTCAGAAAACACTAGTAGAGCATTTGCAGCATCTCATTCGTATAGTGAAGAGAATAGAGACAACAATAAAGGATAGCAAGAAGTTTATGGATAGTATAAACTTGATTTTGGGAGATCTTTTTCAAATTGTAACCACCCAATTACAAGGTTGAAACTACAAACTCTACTGACATCTTGACAACCTTTGTCATTGATGCCAAAGGGGGAGAAGTGGGATGAGAAAATTCAATATCACAGGAATCATATGCTCAGGGGGAGCACACACATATTTGGTAACATTTTGGACTTCACATTTTTGGATACATTTTTTGAAATTTCTCATGAGTGTTACCATCAATGCCAAAGGGGGAGATTGTTGGCATATGCACACTCCAATGAGACATTGTATGTGGTTGAAGGTTTTGTCATTGATGGCAACCTTGCAATCCTATGACATTGGCAAAGGCATTATATTGGCATCAGCAGATCACACTCTACACTGGCACTTAGGACACCGACACCGGCACAAAGAAAAGAAGTATACCGGCACAGAGGCCAACAGGATTTTGTTATATTATATTTTATTTATTATTGTAAAACTTTGTAAGCCGACTTGGCAAATTGTAAAATGACTCTTATATATAAAAGAGATCATTGAAGACATTTAAAAATGAGAGAAAAAATAATTAAGGAAAATATTAGGTAGACCTATTATGCGAAATATAGGCTAAGGGTTTATGTAAGAAGCAGAGCAGCAACCGGTACTGGATCAAGCATTATAGATGCTATTGCAAAGCAGTACAAGATATTGGATTTGTATAATCCTCATTGTAAGTTAGTGAGACTTTCCTTTGAGCAGTGAGCTCTAGGCAGTTGGCCTTCCTACATGTGCATTCCCCTATTCTAAGTAATATTCTCTTATTGGCCACTAAGTGAATATTGTGGGTCACAAATCCCATCAAGGTTTTTCCCACACCAGGTTTCCTCGTTAAATCCTTGTGTTATGGTGTGCTTTTCATGTGGATGTTCTTGATTCTGTTTATTGCATTATTTCTTGCATACCAGTACACTGTTATAATATGTTATGTATGTTTTAAGTTAATAAATTCTATACACTAGTCAGATACTGAGTCACCCCCCCTCTCAGTATCTATGGGATTCCTAACACAAAGTGGTAGAACACATACTTCCCAATCTTTATTTTGTCAAATCGGCAACCGACATTTTTCTTGAACCGGTATTTTGTATGAACTCGTAATACTCTGTGATGAGTTACCATCCACCAATTGTTTGACGGTGCCGACACTTTAACGGTACTTTTTGTGTTGTGTTACCATGTATGTCCAGGTTCATTGAACCTAGGAAATTGTAATGTAATCCTATTGGACCGACATGAAATCAGATTCCTTTATAAGGACATCATGTCTAGGGTTTTATGTTGTTGTGATTATAGAGAAAGTTTATGTTGTTGCTAGGGTTTAAGGTGGTTGAGGAGTTAGAGAGAGTATGAATGTGTAGAAGACTGAAGTAATGCTCGAATGCATTGGGAACGAGCTATCAAGGATCTAACCAAGCAGTTTGTGCTATTAGCTAGATCAATCACTTGTTGATTACTCACATCTTTGAAAAGTTTGTAGCCCTTAACCGAGTAGGCCCAAAATCCTTTTGTAAATCTTCTAACAAGGTGGCTCACATCTCTGGATCTAAAATCCTCTAGCAAGGTAGTCTTTAAACAGACTTATCTCCTAATAGAGATTGAGATTCCTAACAAGATCCGTTCTGGTAAAGAACATTGTAAGACCTTAACTAGTCTGACCTTAACCGGTCTAGTTCCTATTCTGCAGATAGTTACTTGTGAGTTCCATCTCACCATGGTTTTTTTTCCCATTTGGGTTTCCATGTCAAAATATCTTGTGTTATGGTGTTTGTGCTTTTGTGGGTGAATGCATTATTAGTTGTTTGGTTTGCATGTGCGTTAACCAGTTTGTCTGCTAAACTGTTTTATCAATTTACTGTCAGTCTTGTAAAGTGTTTAAGTGCAAAGATTTTTGGCATACTAATTCACCCCCTCTCCTCTTAGTATTCATGAGTAATTAACAAGAAGGTCGACATTAATGAAGAACCCATAAATCATGAGAGGATAGTAGAATATTGCAGCTTGAGGAAGACAAGGTGGCAAGGTAATTGAATTGACCTTGCAAGACGATATGATCTTTTTACTTATTTGTCAAAGGATACAACCAATCCATTAATGGCGATTGATAGAGCAACGTAGAAAAACATGTCGTAGACATCCAAAAATAGAAAATGCACATTGAAAAGTGAGGAGATGGCGGTGTTGTTTGGTGTGATGCAGATCACCATTCAAGAAAAATAGATTAGATCAAATCTAATATGGATCGAGTTGGTGAAGGTAAAATCTAACATGACATTGTTTGAATGTTTCTTTTAGTGGGAACTCTCATAGATAAATATGTCAACTCAAGACTGAAATCAGTTGATGCTAGATGTGAGGTGTGAGAGGAAAGAGAGTCTGAGCAAGAAGAAAGATTATTTGCCTAAGAGTTATTTCTCAAAGAGTTAGAGTGTGTGTTAGCAGGATGAACCAGTGAGAGGGTCTAACTAGTAGAGATAGAGTAACCGACAAACTGCTACAGTCTTAACAGTCAAGCGTACTGGTAAGGAGTGATTGGTTAGGAAGGCATCCAAGAGTGACATTGTTAAATGTGAGGCTGAGAAAGAGAGAAGAAAGACTGGGAATAACCGGTGAGTGATCAGAGAGAGTAATCTAATAACCGACAATGAGAACTAGTGAAGAAGAGGAGGTTGTTAACCAACATATATTCATTGATCAAGTGATGCAGAACTCATTTGCAACTAGGTGATTTCATTGCATTAAAATTGTATTGCATTATATTACACCGAGTTGGTTCTCCTTGATTTTGTGCTCTAAATCAGTAGGGGTTGGTGCTTCTTGGGTTGGTGCCCTAAATCATTGTAATATGGTGTTTCATTATGAGGATGGATTGGAGCAGTAGACTCTAGCAACATTTCTCACTGAGGTTTTTCCCATATTGGGTTTTCCTTGTACATCTGGTGTTGTGGGTTATGCATTTGTGTGTTTGCATCTTTTAATATCTTCTCATATCTTACCAGTTTGATTGCTTAGTGTTTAGGTTGTTAATCGGTACTCAATGCTTGGTTTAAAAGGAAAATATTTTTAGTAACCATTGTTTCACCTCCCTCTCAGTGGTACATTGTGTTCAACAATCCCTTCATCACTCCTAGAGTCAAAGCTGCCCAAGTCATCTTGATCTCTTTTAATGAAGAATTTACTCCCAAACACCTTGAAGTAATTGACTGAGGGTTTCTTGTCATACAACAATTGATAAGGTGTCTTATTTTTGTTTGTTCTCAACTGAACCCGGTTCAAAGTATATGCTACAGTATGAACCGCTTCCTTCCAATACATATCCGAAAACTTGCCTCATTCAGCATGGTTTTGGCCATTTCCTTGACTATCTTGTTCTTCCTTTCTACCACACCATTTTGTTGTGGTGTCCTAGGGGCTGAGTATTGTCTTCTGATTCCATGTCTTTCGCAGTAATATTCAAACTCATTTGATGTGAACTCTCCACCTTAGTCGGATCTTAGGCATTTCAACTTGCATCCACTTTCCTTCTCTACCATCTTTTAGAAGATCTTGAATATGTCAAATGCTTGTGATTTATCCTATAGGAAGGTGACTCATGTCATTCTTGAATAGTCATCAATGAAGAGTATAAAGTATCTCTCACCGGCAAGAGATCTTGTCCTAGTCAGACCACATAGATCTGTATGTACAATTTCAAGTGGTCTTGAGGTGTTGTGTTCTTTTATCTTGAAGCTCACTTAAATTTGCTTTCCTTTCACACATTCATCACAAAATGTGCTTACTGGTTTGATAATGGGTGGAATATTTCTCACACAACCCTTTTTTCTTATTGCAACTAGATTTTCAAAATTTATGTGGCCTAATCTTCTATGTTGTAACCAGCTTTCATCCACTTGTCCCAACATGCATTGGGATTCAAAATATTCTTTCAGGTTGTATACATTTCCATGTGTCCTCTTGCTTCTACTACAACCTAACAGGTACTCTCCTTCTTTATCTGAAAACCGACAGAATAAAAGGTGAATTTATAACCTTTGTCACACATCTGACTCACACTCAGTAAATTGTGCTTCAGGCCTTCCACACAATATACATCATGTGCTTTCAGTTTGTCATCAATATTTGTAGTACCTTTTCCCTTTATCTTGATAGATGAGTTGTCTCCAAACCTCATTGAGCCACCATTCCAATCTTCAAGTTTGATAAATTTTTGTTTATCACCGGTCATGTAGTTGGAAAAATGACTATCTAAAACCCATAAGTTTCTTCTTTTTGCATGTAGGGCAGTCTGCACTATCAAAATTGATTATGCTTTGTCCTTTTCTTTCTCAACCCAAACCAGTTGAGTTTCCTTCTTCTTGTCAACTGTAATTTTATGCTCCGGTTTGAATATTGGTTCCTGTTCAGGAGCTATCCTCTTCTGCTTGATTTTCCTATTTTTACAATGCTTTGCAGTATTTCCAAACTCATGGCAGCTATAACAGTTTACATTCATATTAAATGATGAGTTTGAAAAATTATTGTAGGAAACCAGTTGACTTCTCCTACACTCATAACTTTTATGACCCAATCCATTACATTAATAGCAGATGATATTCATCTCTCGGAGTGCAGCAAAAGAGTTTCTATTTTCATAACTTACAATGAGCTTATTCATTAATCCACAGTTAGCTAACCTATGTCCAAATTCATTACACCGATAACAATAACCATGAAAGTTTGGAACATACCGGTTAGGTTGCCTTGGTCCTACAAATGTCTGTCTCACCGAGGGTCTTCCCTTCATGCTGCTAGCTCTAGTGAATCCTTCATGATCAAACTTTTCATTTCTCCTAATATCTGCATTTTGGTACATTGAGTGTGGCCTCTGGTTCATTGATTGTGTATACTGGTTTGTGTGGCGGTTTCTAACAACTTTTGCATAAGTCTTCTTATCGGTATCCTTGCTTACTATGAATGTTTTCTTCTCTTCACCTTCACTTGAAGAAGTGAACTGTATCTCCTTACTAGATGTATCTTTTCTTTTTGAACTTTGTCCCTCTTCAAATCCTAAGCCACCAATATCTTTAGATTGCTTTTGTTTGCTCAACATCTTGTCCAAGGCTTATGTGCTACCTTCATATTTTCTTCTCACTTTCAGTTCTTCCTTACTCTTTACAGGCTCCTTTTTGAGCTTCACTATTTCTTCTTCCAGGTCTTGATGCTCCTTTTCCTTCATAAAATTAGAGGATGTAACTTCACATATCATCTTAGCCTCTTTCAAGTGGAGTTTAATGTTAGAGATAACTTGATTGGACTCATCCAGGGATTGCATCAAGTGATCTTGTTCTTTTGCTGCAACAAGCTTGACTTTCTTGATTTCTCTTCTTGTCTTAACTCCTCAAGAGCACTTATGAGCTAGTTTTCTAGATCCACTTTAGCTGCAATACCTTCATCTTCCTCATCTTCCATAACCGGTTCATCTAGTGCCATAAAGAGATTACTTCTCTTTTATCTTCATGGCAGTCATCTTCTGATGCACTCTCTTCATCTATGACATCATCCTCAATGGTATATAGGTTATTATGCTTCTGGTAGCTTCTTCTTTCTTTTCGGTTAAATTTCTTTTCTTTGTTTTTACCGAAAGATCTTCCAAAGCTTCTTTGTCCATCTCCACCAGTTTCATTATAGGGACATTTTGTAGCAAAGTGTCCAGCTTTACCATAGTTGAAGCATTTGAGTGGTAACTTTCCTTTATAATTGTTAGATCCTCTCTTGATCTTTCTAACAAATTTTTCTACCTCTGCATATGAGTCTTCACTAGATCCTTTATGAGAAACCTCTTCCTTTCCCTTTTTGATGGACTTGAAAACTGCCTCTTTCCTTGAAGATGCTTCATCGGTTGTCCTCATTTCATAGGCTATTAAGGAGCCAAATAACTCATCCATTGTGAAGGTTTTCATATCCTTGGCTTCCTCTATGGCAGAAACCTTAGTATCATACTTAGATGTGAGAGATCTAAGTACCTTTTTGACAATAAATTCATCAACAATTTCCTCTCCAAGTCCTATGATGGTGTTCACAGTTTCATCTACTCTATGAAGGTAGTTTGTAATCTTTTCTTCATCTTTCATCTTCAGGCCTTCAAGTTAACCTCTCAGTGATTGGAGCTTGGCCTCTTTGACTTTGGCATCTCTTTCAAATAATCTCTGCAATTTATCTCAGGTCTCTTTGGCAGATGCACAGTGCATGACCTTGACGAACTCATTATCTAACAGCCAGCTTAGAGTAGAATGTTTAGCCTTTGCATTGTTCCCATACTCCTTCTTGAAAAAATTCCACACATCAAAACCAAGAAAGGAAAGATAGGTCTACATTATTCTACTCCATAAGGCATAATTAGATCCATCAAACATGGGGGCTTTTGAGGAGGTAGACTCATTTCTTGCCATTATGTTATTTGACTAGAATCTACCCAAGCTAGAGAAATCTTTATTCAACTAGGAACCTAGGGTCTGATAACAATTGTTGAACACAATGTACCACTGAGAGGGAGGTGAATCAGTGGTTCGTAAAAAGATTTTCCTTTTAAAATAGGCCTTGAGTACTGGTTAACAACCTAAAAACTAAGAAATCAAACTGGTAAGACATGAGAAGATATTAAAATATGCAAACACACAAATGCATAACCCACAACACCATATGTACGAGGAAAACCCAATATGGGAAAAACCTCAGTGAGAAATGTTGCTAGAGTCTATTGCTCCAATCCAGCCTCACAATGAAACAACATATTACAAAGATTTAGGGCACCAACCCAAGGAGCACCAACCCTTGCACCAAGCACCAACTTAGTGTAATATAATGCAATACAATTTTAATGCCATGAAAGAACCTAGTTGCAAATGAGTTCCGCAACACTTGATCAATGTATGTTTGTTGGTTAACAAGCTCCTCTTCTTCACTAGTTCTCACATTGTACTCTTTAATCACTCACCAGTTACTCCCAGCCTTTCTTCTCTCTCTCTCTCAGCCTCATAGTTCACAGTGTCACTCTTGGATGCCTTCCTAACCAATCACTCCTTATCGGTATGCTTGACTATTAAGACTGTAACAGTTTGTCGGTTACTTTGTCTCTACCAGTTAGACCCTCTCACTGGTTCAACCTTCTAACACACACTCTAACTCTTTGAGAAATAACTCTTAGGAAGATAACTTTCTTCTTGCTCAGACTCTCTTTCCTCTCACAACTCGCATCTAGCATCAACTGATTTCAGTCTTGAGTTGACATATTTATCTATGAGGGTTCCCACCAAAAGTGGCATTCAAATGGTGTCATGTTAGAACTAATACATTTGGACTAGATTTCCGACAGAGAAGGTATATTGTGACCAAATTTGATTTTTTTTTTAAAAAATGCCTGAATTTGTCAAAATTCTGGCGACAATTTGCCATTTGGTTTCGATGAAGAAGGCATTAGTAATTAAATTTATTTTGTTTTCAAAAAAGTGCTTGAGTTCATCGTAATTCCGATGACAATGGCCATTACTTAAAAAAAAGAAGAGGGCAAGTCATTTGTGCATTCTAATCCCGCGTAGGCATCTGTGGCAACTTCAACCCCCAACAAGATCAAACCCGCGTCGAAGGCATTTGTGCATTGCTTGCAATCCCGTGCAAGAGGTATATTCTTCACCTTAATTTCATGTTGCAAAAAATATACCATTCAAGAGATTCTACAACTTTTTCTTTTATACATGCTAGCTATGCTTGCATTCTTGTGGGATATTGACCGATTGTGGAAGCAACTCTTGGAATATGAGAGATTCCTTTTTTATGAAAAAGATGTTAGGAAATGAGACATGTGGTGGTTAATTGCCCTAGTTTTTTATGCAAATTGGTCAATCTCATATTCATATTGATTATCCAATCTCAGGTTGGATGGCTCCTAGTCAAAGGTGTGGTTCCCTGAATGTGTAATACCCTGTAGGAATCCAATCCTTGTAAAACCATAGAACTGTGATTGAGGAGTGAGCGTTCAATTTTGTCAGAGCAATCCCTTCCTCCCATATATGTGTTGATTGATCATTATTGTACGAGCTAATATATAGGGTAGTGTTTGCCTCTGGCTGCTGAATCAATGGAGATCAAACCAACGCACAAGAAAACAATGGGAATGAATATTATTCAAGTGATTTGCGACTTTCATTCAGTGTTGTTCAGGAAAGTCTTTCTTTCTCTTGCTAGCCAGCCTAACACACCTGACCCGAAAGCCCTAGGGAGATACAATTGTGTTCAGTTCAGTATAATCCTAACCTAGAAGGGGTGGACTGAAAATCTCCAACCACACAACTTATCACTTTGTAATTAACATACAGTATAAAGCTAGTCTATATGACCCCTGAACCATTTTCTTACTGTCTCGGGTTACCCTAGTTTAGGGTATTGGCAGTTTTTACTAAATCTTCTTTATTTTAGGGTATTGGCAACTATCTCTCCTTTTGCATAGTTTTAGGTGGCATACAAAGTCATTGCCTTCTTTGGCTTCCTTGTGGCCTCAACCTCAATGATCATCTTTTGAAAACTTACTTTCTTCAATACTCTCTTCTTTATCCTTTCAAAGTTGAATTGTAGCCACTTAGAAACATCTAGATTCTCATCACTTTGGATGGATGGGTTCATGGTAGTTACAACCTACTTTGGCCTTTTTTCTTCATCTTGTTTCTTGTGCACCTAAGTTTTATTGGCATATGTATAGAATATGTTGACATGATGATACTATGTTGTCATTGATGTCAATATGCTGAAAGAGAACCAGTAACATGATGAAGAGTGAATTGGTAACATGATGAAGAGTGAACCGACATATGTGAAAAAAGGTGAAGTGGTATGCTTGTCCAAGTGAACCGGTATGATGTTGTGAACCAGAACTGGTATATGGAATGTTTTGTATCAAGGGTTTATATGGCATGACTACCGGTTGGTAGTCTCAGCTTTAGGGTTTCTGATTGAAGTGTTTCGAGCCTGTGTGTTTCAATCGATGGTATTGTGTGATGTGTTAGCATTGTAATGGAGATCAGATTGTGTTGCCATGTCAACCTTATGTACGTGAAGGATCTTGCATGAAGGAGATTGATCCTATCTACCTCAGGAATGTGCGAAATCTCTGCAAATGGTGGAGAACGCGTGATGGGTCATCACCTCCGAGAAGCGGTGAAGAACGAACGATGGAGAATGTCTTGAGATCTATTCAAGACTGTTGTATTCAAATGCAAAGTGCTCAATGGTCAGGATTGAACTGACTAAATTTCTCAACCTAAGTGTTAGGGTTTAGGGTTTATGCTACCAACCTATTTGTTTCCTATAAGGTCGATGTGATGTCTCATGCTGAGGTTGTTGGCAAATGTTGTGTGTGTATCTATGTGTAGAGATACGTGATTCTTTCCAGACTAGTTTGAGAGGATTGATACCTGCATAGTGTGTGTGTAGAAGGAAGGAACTAAAGTGGATCTGCATTGGCATTGAGTGCTATTACCAGATCATTGTAATACCTGTTGATCTCTAATCACTTCAACAATTGGAAAATCCCTTAACAGGGTAGCTTTAACCAGCTTGCTATAAATCCTTTGACAGGGTGACTCAAAGCCATTGAGTTCATAAAAACCTCTATCAAGGTAACCTCTAACAGGGTTTAAATAGTCTTTAACCGGACTAGGCGTCTAATAGAACAGACTTCTAAAGAGTTCAAAACAACTTGTGGGTATTCATCCCCACTGTGGTTTTTCCCAGTTGGGTTTCCACGTGAAAAATATGTTTGTCATATGTGATGTCTTTTTCATGTGATGCTTTGTTGTTGTCTGTCAAGCGGTGAATCATGTTGATCTAGCAAGTTATTATATTTCTGATGATAGATTATCTGTTTATACATAAGGACAAAGTGGAAATGAGGGAGTAGGTTGTATGAAAAGCTAAGAAGATTGATCGGTTCATGTCTTTCACAGTTGCACTGTGTTTAGCTGGTAGTAATCTAGTTTGGACCGATGTTAGGGATTGCCAGTAGTTTTCAGTCTGCAATCAAACCGGTTCAGGAAAAGTTTTTGTGTCTGTACTGATTCACCCCCCCTCTCATTACCAGATTGGTACTCACTATTCATCATTGAGTCATCAAGTTTAAAATTTTGGAGGAGTCATCTTGGGGGTGGGGGCCTAGATAGATCCTCTTTTTCTTGTTCTCCATGCTTCTTTGACTCCATATTCTAAGTTCCTTCTGACTTATATTTCATTTTCATGAGTCAACTTATAGTTCTTAATTCAGTTATAGGCTAGTATCTTGTGTGTTGATTGTACCTCTTAGTTTGATAAGGTTTTGGGTGGAATTTAATCTCTAATTTTGAGGAAAAAGTTTCCCTATAAATGTAATTTCAAAATTCATTTTGAGGGTCTAATAATTGATTATTTAAGGTCCAAGTTTAGTAACACGCATTAGTGTGTTTTCTGTCAAAAGACATTTAGAAATAGGCTGTAGATTGAATACTTGTGCTTTGCTAGTATATTTTGAAGAATTAATGGAAATGAAGTTCATAGTTTGCAATAGTATTGGTAGTCTTTTTTGATTGCTTGGTATTCTTTTATTTCTTTCATTTTCCTTAGTCCTAAATTAATATTTACATTTATGAAACATCTTCTTTGTTATAATCAGTTTGTGCATCTGTTGTGGTGATTGAGGTTAATAAGGAACATGTGAATGAATAGTAGTAGTTGTTCTAGAGCTTTCCTTGGTCTCATTTTCATGTTAGAATTGACAATTTTGGCATGATAAATTATTTACATACAAGGTTATTTCTAGATTTTGTTGATAATGTGGATTTAGGTAATACTGATGATTCATTTTATCGTAGCCTTGTTCTATCTTTTGCAATTTATTTTAACCTTTTATCTTAGGCAAATTGAGAAATCAACATTTCAACTTGATTAGTGACATTTTCCCCTTGAACAACTTGATTAGGAAATGATAAATTCTAAAGGTAAGCTAATTTAACTCAAGGGAATGAGATGGTATCCTACCATGAAAGATGATAGTTTTAAGCAAAAGACTACCTAGTGATATGAAAGTTGATGCAAGATAATAAGGACAACAAGGAAATTTATTTTGAATCTTTGGGTGGAAGTTTGCATGGATTGATAGTGAAAAGGCATGTTGATGCAGAGAATCCAATAAACTCAACCAACAAGGGAGATATTTCTCCCAACCCACCTATTCAATTAGGTGTCAACCCTTCACTTACTCACAAGACCCCTCACAAGGCCACAAGTTACTCAAAAGGATTGAATACCCCAAAACACACTCATACTCACCAACCCTCACCCAACCATTGAATCACACTCAAACAGGACAAATAAAGATGTCTAAGTCACAATCCAACTCTCCAATATTCAATCACCACCAACACCCTCAACCCTTATTCACACAAATCCTACTTCAATTGGGTCTTCTAATCCCCCCTGGTACTCAACTCACAAAATGTACTAGATATCCAAAAACCAATGTACTTTCAGATACTCTTACAAGAACCACTAAACATATACCACCATGGGTCTTTACCCTCTCAACCACCCAAAGGTCAAAGGAAGATTCATTGCTGCAACACTGAGTTTTTGTGACAATATCAAGCACTTAGGATAGTCACTCCTTTTATGACAGTATCAAGATCAGATCGATACTGGACTGGGTAATAACAAAACCGCCAACAATGTATTTCTCATCTCAAATAATAAAGAGAATATAGGGCTGCATCTATGAAGAAATTTTTTTTTGGAAAAGACAATTTCCACCTACTTGGCCACCGGATTGGTTTTTGAGGTGTATTCAAAGCTTTTACTCCTTTTGTTGCATTTTCACTTGAAATATGGTTGAATTGGCTTTGTAAGCTCCTATATACTTGGCACATGTTCTAATAGAGTTAAAAGAGTCTCAAGACTACCATATAGTCATGCTCTACCTTATCCGGCCACTCAATTAGCTTCCCAAACTTATAGGACGTATGGTTTTATTCCTTATTTTGAGTTGAAATTGTCTTGGGTTAGATATAACTAAAATAAGCCATTCCTTCAACTACTTCAAAAATCGTCAAAAATACTTTATACTACTATCTACATGTGTTTCTATCCTTAAGAAGTCTAATTAGTGCAGGTGAAAAAACACCTAAGAGGTCATAGCTACTCCTTTTGACTTGGTAATATTCATGGTTTTTCTTTGTCTATTTAACTTCATTCCTTGCATCTTACCCACTATCTTGTAGCATACTTGTTTTCTTTTTTAACGAATTGCATTTAGTGGACTGTTGTGCATCTTTAAAATCATTTGACAACTTCAGGAAATGGTTTTCCTTCTTTATTACTTGACTATATCATTTAATATGCATGGATGGTATTATCATTTAATTTTCAAGATGGACCTTATATGGAGGGTCCTTGCACCTTTTCAAATTGAACTTTTGCAAAAGTCCAAATTTGGAGAGGAAATTCCTACTATTTGCGAATCCAACATTCATCTTTCAAATTTTAGGTCCAATTTCCATGAATAAGGGTTCCCAAGACCCTTATTCATAAATAAAAATGAGCCATGAGGAACATCATGAATAAGGGACTGAACCAAATTTATGGAAACATTGTCAAACCTAAGTACAATTAGGCATAAATAAGGCACGACCACTTAAATTGAGTCCAAACTTAGTGTATATTTTTAAAGAGATGCAACTTATGATGCAATATTTAGCCCACTCTTAGAAAGAGTATGAAATTATGCTCATTTACTCTTTGGAAAATATGGAGAAACCAAATATTCTTTAACCAAGATATTGAAGAGTCAAGATGACTACAAGTTTGGAAAGGTGGTAGCTCCCAAGACTTATGATATTGTCAATCTACAATATTGAGATAAAAGGGAAGTACAAAGTGAGTAATATGAGTAACATTAGTAACACACATGGAGCATGCAAAACACAAAGTTATGACATTTAGAACTAGTAAGATTCATATATTCTCACTAGGAACCATATCAAAAAGACAAGGCATAGATCTAGGACTAGTAAGATCCTTATATAGTTACTAGGAGTCATGTCAGAGACACATAAAAGCATGATACCCATGTTAGTAAGATCCTCTAATACTTAGTCATAGATTGCATTCTAACAACAAATAGAGACCTAATTGTGAAAGTTTGAGGTCCATTGGGAAAAAAGTTGTCATATTGTCATGACAACTTTTGCATTTCTTGTAGAAACTTCTTAAAAATATGGTTGGAAAGTTAGTTTATGGTGGTTTTATGTTGTAACACACTTGGATGGGAATAAATAGGCCTTTGGCATGCCATCCAAGAGTTTTTCTTAATGAAATTGGGGTTTTATGTGCATTTTTTCATGCTATGTATCATATCATGCTTGATGATAGACCTTTTTTCATGCTATGTATCATATCAGGGAAGAATTTGGTGGGAAGACCAAGAAATTGGTATTTTGAAGTGGTTGATGATAGAGAGAGGGGTGAGGGGACCCTATGCAACCTTCAGAAGGGTTTGTCGATCAAAACCAAATGAAATAGATTAAATTTCTATGATTGTCCTAAGGGTATTGATTGTCACAGTCATAGTTTTACTATTGATATTGTTTTTGTTTTGACAGAGTTGTGTTTGTAAAACCAAGTGTGGACATGTAATGAAGTTATGAGATGTCTTAAGACTACATCAATACTTAACAACAACATAGTTTGTAGGCACCTAAAATATGAAAGGACTACATATTGGAAGGCATGTGTGATGATGCCATGAAAGGTCTGATATCCCTATGCATCGAACTGAGAAAACCAGTGAAAGACAAAAAAAAATGCATTGAGAAGGCAAAAGGTTGAATTGCCTAATGTTTGTTGTTGAAGTGATGTGTGGGGACCCTACCAAGTCAAATACCTTGTTGTAGTTTCAAAGGGTGGAAAAAGAATAAGCATTTTATTTACCGTCCTAATAGACCATCCATCATAACAATTATTACCAATATTGATGTGTGCATTGCGAACAAAGTTCTAGAGGAAGCCTCTTTCTATTGTAATACTAAGTGAGTGTTTATGGACCTTCTGTAGGGTCCTCCTAGCCTAGAGTTAGGAGTTCAAAGCCTACATACATTGATTTGGCCTTGTGGCCATCAATGAGTGCTCACTCAATAGGACAAGTCTTGAGACTGACAATTTTGAAAGTGTGGCATTGTTGAGAGCCAACACTTATGTGTGAACCTTGTCTTCATGTATTATGATTAGTTGCAATGATACTTGACCCTATCCTCATGGTGTTGGCTCAATTCATATTAGTGTGTTTTGTTGAAGAAACATGATGTGAGAAGTTTGATGTGGAGGCAAGGGTAGAACTCAGTATTTCATATTAGGACAACAACCACATTGATTAGGCAAGTCAAATAAGGTCTCTCCAATGTTTAGGATACTGAATTCACATTAGACACTCATGGATTTCCCCAATTAGACATTAGTCAACTTAATATATTATACAAGGATTGCATACCGCAAAGCCATTAGATATGTTTTGAGATGAAAAAGAAGAGTTAAATGGTTTTGGTTCAATGATGATAATTTCTATTTTCAAGTAATTTAATTTGGTATATTATACTGAAACATGATTTCATAACTAACATTTCAACTTCTATATAACTAGTTCTATAGCTCGATTTTCTTGCCTGTGAAGAAAGACCATGTCAGACAATATAACCGAACAACAAAATACAGAGACAATTGCTAGATTGTGGTCTAACTTGAAAAGAAAAGGTGATGGAAAATGTTATTGTCTGTGCAAAATTTGTAAGGGGTTAACGACTAGAAGACTTATAATCAAAACAATGAAGAAACATTGTAGGCTGCATGGTCACATTGAAGGTGGACATGATTATCATCCATTGGTAAGTTTTTCATTATATCATTTTAACAATTTATATACATAATAAATCACATGATGATGAGATCATGATCATGGTTTATTTATGTTTATCAATTTTATATAGGTCGAGCACCCCGGAGCACATGGTATGGATCAACACAACCCAAAGAATATTGTTTTCAAAGTGGATGAACATGGTGGTGTGAATATCGAAGCTGAAGATAATGATCCCATGGAAGATGATGATCATGAGCTAGAAAACACAATTGAAGATGATGGTACAAATTCATTGATCCATGACACATTTAGTACTCGCGTAGCTGATCATGATGATGAAGATGACCTTGATGTTATTCATGACGTCCCTCTACTTGAGAAGGCATCTGAAGCCCTTTACAAAGGCTCGTAGACAACTCTTCTCTCCGTTGTATTGTTGTTGGTGAACATGAAGGTTATGAATGGTTTATCCAACATAACAATATCACGTATGTTAAGGTATGTCATATATGTCATAATAAACTGTGAATCATGTTGTACCATTAATATTCTTTATATTAACAAATTTTTTTTTTTTGCTATAGATTGGTAGGTGAGTTTTTGTTACCACCATCAAATAATCTACCTCGCTCATACCGAGAATTATCTGCCATTATGAAAGATATTGGAATGGAGTATCAAGCAATAGATGCTTGTCCCAATGATCATATTATATATCACAAACAACATGAATTTTGAACAGAATGCCTCGAATATCATATCAGTAGATATCAAACCGGTCAAATAACAAAAAGGGTTCCTTGCAAGGTTCTTCGCTATATTCCCATTATTCCACGTATGCAACGATTATTCAAGTGCACTAGCTTGGCACAATTTATGGATTACCATGCATGCAATAGAAGTTGAGATGATATTATTCGAATGCCTATGGATGGTTCAACATTTATGTACATAGAGGAAAAGTAGCCAAACTTTAAAGAAGAACTTCGTAATCTCAGGCTTTCATTGGTAGTGGACAGTGTCAATCCATTTGGAGAGATGAGATCTGTTTACTTAGTGTGGCTTGTTTTTGTTATCAACAATAACATTCCTCCATGGATGTCAATAAAGAGGGAGCACATAATGTTAGCAATGATTGTTCCAGGTATTTTATCATTTAAATATAGTCGTCTAAATTTAATTATAAATATTGCAGTAAAATGGTCATAATAATTATGTAATGTTTTTGTTCTTTCAATTAGGTAAGTACCAAGTTAAAGATATGAATGTATATATCGAGCCTCTTATCGAGGAGTTGCTAGATTTATATAATGGTGTCACTATGTATGACGTCTCTAGACCAATAGGACAAAGACAATTTCAATTCCATGCGATGCTTATATGGACAATACACGATGCCCCAGGGCTAACACATTTTTTTGGTATGTTATAGTGTTTAAGTTGTGCATGAACATTATAATTCAAAAAATTATCATATTTAATCCAATTATACATTAGCTTGTAGGTCTTCAAACAAAGGGAAAATTTGTGTGTCCTGTTTGTGGTCCAAAGATGAAATCTCATCATTCAAAATTTTTAGGAAAGCAGGTGTTTGATGAGTATAGGCACTTTCTCCACAAAAATCATAAGTATTGAAATACTGAAAAACATCTTTTCAATGGGAAAGAAGAGAATACATCAAATCCATGAAGAATGACACCTCACCTGTGGAAGTTGGAATATAATATAATTAATCGTCAAGGTAATGCCATTCCATCTATTGGTTTGTCATAAAACATCTTTTTTATTTTGTTTTGTTTACTGATGATGTGATTGATGATCATGAAGGTCATGAAGGAATAAATGACCACCTTCCTAAGGGACTAAAAAGTTATCCCTGACAATTTAGTAGGTTGCCCTACTACAAGCAGTTACAAATTGTTCATTTGTTTGATAGTATGCATATTGGAAAGAATATAACAGGGATAGTATGGAAAATATTGGATGGAAGGCGTGACAAAGAAAAAAATGTCAAAATATGTAGTGACATTCAGGATTCCATTCATGCAATGATAAATGTCATTCAATCAAATAGCCATGGAGACCAGATTAATATAAGTGAGCTTCCTTGGTTATTAACGGACCAACAAAGCAATGCTATAAAAGAAGTCATGAAAAATTTGATTTCCCATAGGATTTGCTGCGAACATAAACAATCTCATATCAAAGAAAAGTGAATTTGGGCTAGGGATGAAAATGCATGATTGGCATACCTTCATTAAGGTAATTCATGTTCTTGTGTTTTTAGTATGTATTTAAGTACTGTGCATATGTGTACTTTTCTTTGTATTATGTTACAAAAAAATGAAAAGATAATTTTATAATTGTTGCAGTACATTCTACCTCTATCTCTCCCAGACGATTCCGACAATAATGTCAAGCAAGTCATATATGATCTTCGAAAATACATGAGGTAAGTAGTGATATTTGTTCAGTTTGTTATATAGATATTATATTTGCTATTTGTTTTACTTGTTATGTAATATATTTTTTTGCATCTTGAATATCTTGTAGGTGGTTGTCATGTAAAGAAATCCATAAAGATGATATAAATTATTAGAAGAGAAAAATTCCTCATTTAATGTGTGAAATGCAAAAGTGTCTACCTCCAGCTTTTTTCAATGCACAAGAACACTACCTCATACACCAAGTTGAGGAGATTGAATTATGTGGACCTATACACACTAGGTCAATGTGGATGGTTGAGAGGCACTTGAAATTTTTAAAGGCTTTGGTTCGATAAAGAGCACATCCTGAGTGTTCTATGGTGGAGGGATATATGGTATACCAGACTATGGTGTACATTTCTGAATATCTTCCTAAGTTTGTAGTAAAGATCCTTGTGGATCGCATTTGGGATCCCAACCCCATTAACAAATTCAAAGGGGAGTACTTGATGGGGAAAGGTAGATTGAGGAAAGTGAGAGGTAATTATAAGATGTTATTGTAGTTAATTAATTCTTAATCTTCAAAATAAATCGATTGTAAGACGTCTATTTATTTTGTGTACAGTTGGTCGAAAGTGGGATGCACTACATTTGTATATTGCAAACAATATTGATTGGATGACAGTATGGATTGAACATTGTCAACATTCTGGACGCATGTTAACATGGGAAGATGTGGCTTCATTGGTTAAAGAAGCTCATCGTAATGGAGATTCCAATGTCACGCAAAGGGAAATTGATTTAGCATATGGTTTAAGAGATAAATAGGTATGTATAAATTTATTAATCACCTATATGTTTATCAACTCACAATGCAATAAATTTTACATGTTTGACATATCGCAGGTCAAACACCACAACGCTATGTGCTGCAATGGTCATAAATTTCGCAAAAAAAAGTTGGATGACACGAAGAAAACTTGTGATTCTTGCATCACTGCAGTCTTTGAGGTGACAAATATTTCATCGAGATGATGATGATGATGATGATGATGATGATGACCTTGATGTTCATGATGATGAAGAATGAAATGTATGAGGTATGCGTTTAGTATATTATCTATTTAATATTGACTTCTTGATAGAATTTTTTTTACATAATTAATTCATTATGTTTTGAATTATAATGCCATTACATAATTAATTCATGATGCATCTTTTAATATGGAGATGGAGATAGGGAGAGTGACTATTTATGTGACATTTTTTAAATTGTGTTTATTTATGGAAATTCGATTGTTTATTAGCTATGTGATCGATGTTGATTTAAAATACGTATGTGATGGATCACATGTTTATGATGATGCATATGACATTTTTTAAACTTTGTGTTTTTTTATAGAATGTGGATTGTTTATTACCTATGTGATGGATGGTGATTTATGATACATATGTGATGAATTACATGTTTATGATGACACATATGTGATACTAATTGTGATGCTCAATTACATATATGATGACACATCATGTGATGCTTATGATACGTATGTATTTATTGTTTATCAACTTACAAATGTAGTAATGCTTATGATGCTCAATTGATGGTCTTGATTTCAGGTATAGTCCCTATGTGATGTTGTCACCCTTGGTGGGAATAGGTCATTGACTACAGACATCATCAACCATTTAGTTGAGGATCCTGCATAGTCTACATAAAGTAAAGGTAAGGAATTAAAAAATTTACAATGATTTTGATGACAACATCTTTTTATTATTTAATACTCTTTTTATCGACAAAGTTCATGTTGTTCATGTTGTGTACTATGTAATTTTCAGCTAACATAAGATAATTGAATTACATTGTACAGGACCCTGAACCCCTTTGACGAGGATCATGCATAGTCTCATGGATGGATAGGTATAACTAGTCAATACACCCTATACAAACAGTTTATTTTTTTAAATTACTTGGAAAACAAACTTCCACAGTTTTTCAAACCTCGACATTAACAACAAATCTAATACAATTATCAACACTTGAGGCCCTAGTTGGACTTATTCCAATTTTAATCCCAAAATCAACTTTAGGGCTGACTTCTTCATCAACATTACCCTCATTTGCAAAATTTCTCTCTCATTGCCAATTAACTCGCTCATTTCATGGAGTGTAGGTACCCCCAAATAGGTATTTGTCAGATCTATCTTCATCGAGTGAGGAAAATGCAGGAATAGAAAATGAAAGTGGCACATGTAGTAGGTCTACAATAGGGAGATCAACAAGAGGTCAAAAGATTATAAGAAAATTCAATAAATGCATGAAATTTTTCCTTGCTCAAGGGGGGTCATGTTCTTATGATGATGAGACCAAAGGCAACATTGAGGTGCCACTGAGGTACAAACATCTACAGAAACAATGGGTGCCCAAGGAACTTCCTCCAATAAACACCAATTTTTGTGTTAACGATAGGATATATCGCATAGCGGCTTCGTCGTTACATTGTTTAGGATTATTTTCCATGGACGACATAAAAGTCTGTTACAATAGAGTTGCTAAATTGATGGAGTTTGTTGGACCTTGTTGCAATTACAATAATTGGATGCGTTAAATATAAAAAAAAGTATGCGTAGGTATGCACTGTCAGCAAATTATATACAACATAAAGATAATGATCAAAGTAAACGAGTGGCTGTATACATTGATGGTCGGCCAAAAGCAACAGGGAATATTGCAGGTTTTATAAATAGTACGTGACCTAGATCAACTAATAAACAACCCAATTGCATATTTGAGGCGCGCGAGGGAAATTGTGTATATGTATGTGCGATAAAATCAATAAGTGCAGGCAAAGAGCTTCTAATAGATTACAATTTGAATCGTATAGATACAAACAAAGTTAATATGGGGGTGGTACATACTATATACCATTTAAATTAACCAACCTCCAATTAATGAATCCAATATAACATTTTATTATGAAGTTTTTTTGCTAAGTTTATTGGTTTAATTTCGCTAACGTTTTTTATATTTTTTCTTTGTCACAGGGCGACATGGATCCATCACATATCGCAGACAGGGATGTAGGTTGTGACACTTCTACCGAGTAGGTAAACCTCATTGTAATTGTACAAATTAGATAGAAGCAAACTGTTACATTATTATGTTCTTTTTTTTAGTGATTTATACTAATTTTGTAATTGTTAATGATATTCTTGACACAAACGGATGTTCGGGGAAAGGGGAAGGGAGTTGCAGTACCTGAGCACCTCTCAAGGGATGTGGAATCATTAGGGTTAAGCGATGATGACCCTAAAGATTCCACACACCTTATGAAATTCTTTAAAATGCCTCTTAGAAAAATTAGAAAAGAGAGTGTTGCTTTGGCAGCAGTACATCCTATTACTGATGAGATACGTGAGAGGGTGGAATTATTGCTTCAGACAACAGAAAACTTGCAAGTAAGCAGTAATGAAAGCTTTAATTATAACAAAAGTTCAATAATGGTTTATATTTTATTGCCTTTTATGTCATTAACTAAAATATGTACGTATTGTTTTTACAACAATTTATCCGCCCTCACAAAAGTCGTTGCCATGATCAGGGTGTTGCAAGATCTTCAGGAGATGACGATTTTCTTGTATTATCTCTTTCTTGGCTTATCACTATGAGTACCCAAAACACATCATACTTGATACTGTCAATTTTCAAAATAAAGGTTCATCCTTGTTTACAATTCTTGCACTTTTCATATATTTAATGTTTGATATATTTAATGTATTATTCTTTAGGTGTTGTCAATGTTTCTATACAAATGTCATGATCACCTCATCAGAGGTTACCCTCACCTGTATTGCCGACTGCAATGTCGGCAACACGTAGCATGCATACATCCTCTATTGCACGTCATATTGGCCCACCCACTATTGGTAGATCCCTCTTTTGCTCTATCTTTTGTCATGTGTTTATTTCCCTTCAAGCGTTCTTTCTTGAATTCTAATTCCATTTCATAGTGCATTCATTTTTTGCAGGAGGAGATGCACATGAGGATGTGCCAGAGGCGACTACTACTGATAACATACCATCTTTTCTTAGATCTTCTTGTATTGCTAGTACGGGAACGTTGCAGGCCATATTGGTGGTGAGCGACAAAGAAATGATTCCCTTAAAGATACAAAAGGTTCCAGGTACTTTAAAATTATTATTATATATACTCTAATTGTAATTTACTTTATGATCACTCATTTTGGACTAATGATTCCATGAATTTTTTGTAGGCAATGATATTTTCAATAAACATCTTAGTGACATTGCATTGCAGATATTTGGGCCCACCATACGTAAAAGGTGGTACATCATATGTGAACTAATCCTAATCCACTATTTTGATTTCATATCATTGCTAGAATAGTTTTCCTTTGATCCATTTCTTGAAGTGTAATAAATGTAGCTTCAGTTCATTTATGAATCTAACAGGTTTGTTTTTGCTTTAAAAGGTGGAATGACCAAGAAAAAAGGTTAAAAGATGAATTGACAAACCAAATGGTTGAGTGGTTTGGAAATGACACCTTTGACAAAACCAAGCTCCTTGAAAAAGCTGGCACATATCTAAAGTATGTGAGGGACTGTAGCGTCCTAAAATTGCGACACTTGTAATTTCGACCGCATTTGGGTCTTCACGATGGCGACGCAACATGCAACCTGAATGGAGACCCCGAAACCTGATTATGACACCAAAAACTGCATTTTCTTGCACCCTGGCCTGAACCTCCTTTGCACCCTGCTGTCCCGGGAGGTGGGACCAGAGCGCCTGGTCCCCCAGGACCATGGCGCCCAGCGCCCTGGTCCCTGGGTCCTATTTTGGGCCCGGTCTCTTTTGGACTTCGGGTCTTTATGTTTGCAAATTGGAAATTAACATTTCCTGGTCGGCCTAAGGTCGGGAAAATCAGTCTATCAGCCCTAATTGACAAGTATATAAACTACATTTTCCTCTTTCATTCGATATGATGGAAAAAGCGAGGAAACTATACTCAAGCATTCAAGCATTCAAGCATTCCTTCAAGCAATTGATCATTCTAAGTCTCCATTCAAGGCTAAGTGTTGCATTCAAGACAAGGATTCAACCATTGAAGAGGAGATCACATACTACATGCTACATACAACATACAACAATACAACAAACAACAACATCTATACCTTCGCACATAAGGATACAAACATCCTTACAACAAGGTATTAGTACTTGTTTTACATTACATTTACAACATTTCTCATTTCTTGGTTAATTCCAAAACTGGGGTTTGACCTAAGGGCAAACCCCTAATCCCTAACCCCCCAATCGTCTTTGCTTTTCTGTGTGTAGGTTGCAGGTACGCGGCTGAAATTGAAGATCTGGAATCCTTGTGCAGAGACGAACAGATCCCCCTTTGTTTCGCGGATTTTTCGGAGGACCGTGTGCACGTCGGGCGCCATCGTCCCGTCAACTTTTGCTCAAATTTGCAGGACAGCGCCGTCTCAACATTTTACTACTAATTCCAGGTCCGTAGCTTCATATCATATCCCTATCTCAGTTTATAAGCGAATCTTTATCACTTTCTATGCATTCCTAGCTTAATTCTTCTATCAACATTCTTTACAAAAGAGGGTAGCCTTGCTTTCTTAACCCTTGAAACACATTTAGCATCCAATCTTGCATCGTGTGGGATTGGATCTTGTGGGTTTCAACCCCTCTTTTGAATGTAAAGTCTCTCCCCTAAGTGAAAACCATCAACCCTAGTGAATCTCCCTTCTCTCTCCTTGGAGTTGGAAGAGGGGAGAGCAACTAGGGTTCGATTGCAATTTTCCACTTTACAGGGACCAATACAGGACCCATTTAGAGAGGAACCTAAAGTACAAGCATCCCCCATGATTTCAGAGAGGGAGTGGAAGGACCTGATTTTGGATGCCAAGGAAAGAATTGAAAGGAAAAAAGGAAATACACCACCGGGCACTAGAAGAAGGTATGGGATACTATTAAGAATGTAATTATGTACTAATTAATTACTCTTTATATCTATATAATCTAACATATTTCAAACTTTTTACAGACTGAGGGACACGTCAAAGGCAACCAAGGCAAGACAAGAAAAGCATGGGCAACACAAACTCGGCTCTAGTGGTTACATGAAACTTGCTGCATGAATTGTAAGTATCTCATGTAAACGAAATATTGCATCAAAATATTAATAAATTGTAAACATTTTTTTTATCAAACAATGCAAGCAAAATTCACGATACCAAGCAAAAATGCAGGGCTCTGAATTCAATAGAGTGCCCATAGAAGATGACAAGAGAATTGCCTACCAGCAAGACTATTCAGCCATGGCTGATCAGCTACAAGAATTGAGTGGGCATACACAACATTCGAGTGCATCCGTCACACAGGTAAATATGCTAAATGGAAATAGTTTCAAATTGAATACTTTACCAATAATCTAATTGATGTTGAGTTCCAACATAACATGACTATATTTGTTTTAAATAAGCAAACAATGATAACAATGTGCATGACATTGGAATGCAGCCTGCTAATCATGAAACACCACTTGCACATGAAGGTCCTGATGTGCATCCCAGTAGTGGAGGTATTCATTTGCTATTCAAATTTATTTATTTAGCTATTAATACAATTAAACATCTTAATTTGTAATTAGAGTAGTAATTAATGTAACCTTTTTTGTTAATATTTTAGAGCATGTAGTCGGTGGTGACCAAGTGGAGCATGATCTGGGTACACAACATCAGGAACGTGATGTTCCCCACTCAAGTAAAGAGGACCACTGTATTCCTTTAAACAAATGTAATTGCAATTGGTGTTCAGCATTAATGTAACCTTTAGTATTTCAACTCCAAATGATCTAGAGGGTGTTCATCATGTTGAGGTTGAGGCTACACAAAATGATGTGGCCCCATCAGGTAAAGAGCGCAACAGTTATGTTCTCTAAATTAATGAAATACTTGTAACAATAATTTTTTTTTTTTTGAATTTAACCCATTTCTTTGTTATTGCAGAGGACCCCCCTTCACTTCAGTGTCCTCATCCTCATTATAGGACTAGGCATACATCGAGATCATGAGCAGTTGGCAGAACATCTGCAGAGGGGGGAAAAGATGAAGAAACCGATGTTCCACTTAGTCTTTTCATAGATTCAAAGAAATTATTGTAATCTAACTTATTTGATAATGACTGATTTTTATGTGTTAGTGAATGTAATTATGTGCTAATTAATGGTTATGGATGATATGTGTTAATTAATATTGATAAATGTTGTGTGTTAATTAATGTTAATCAATGTTATGTGTTAATGAACTTTATGTGATATTAATGAATGAATGCTATATTTTATTAATGGTGGAAGGAATGAGTGAATGAATGTTGTAAGATGTTAATGAGGAATTTAGAGTGATGTTAGGGTGGGGGGGGGGGGGGGAAGAGCTTCCACCTTCATGTGGTTGGCCCTGTTAAGTAGAGAATATTGAACTATTCTCGAAACCAAGCGAAGCTCAACAAGATAACACACTTTTCAATATTTCATTATGTTGCACAGTTAATCTTATTGAATAATGTATATTGAATCTTAATTGTAGGGTCCAACAGAGCCAACATGAACAACAACACCACAAGTTGTTGGGTGTAATGAACTCCCATATTGTCTTGTTTGTACACAAACAATATGAGTTGCTTCTAGTGTTGATATCCAAGGCGGGACTACAAAAGTTATGAATATGCCTCATCCTTGTAAGTTTTTTTATTACTTGTAAGTCATGAATATCCCTCATCCTTGTAAGTTTTTTTTATTACTTGTAAGTCATGATTATTGCTCTTTAGTCGATTAAAATCATTTCATTGAATGCAAATCTTGATTATTATAAAGTGATATCTGCACTATCAATATCAATTCCAAATTGAAACCCTTTCAGTGCATGCATGTTGTTTGCCAAAATGTCATCTCAAAAGTATCAGCAAACAAACATTGGAATTCACAAAATCAAGAAAGACAAACTGAAAATTAGCAGTAGAGCATTCAAGTAAACTGTTTGTCAAGAAGCATAGTTGAAAAGGTGCAAAAGAAATTGGTTTCAAAACAGGGGTAGACCATTACAAATTGGCAACTTGGCATCACTTCTCTTCTTACTTCTCCTCAACCCTCTTGCTCTACACTCTCACTATCACATTAAGCACACATCGAGTTATAAAATAACTAATTGTGATACATCAATATGTGAAAGTTTAATGACCTAGATATTAGGACTGTAAAATACTATATTGTATCCTAATTCTTAAAATAACCCTTTTTGTGTGATGTGTGAAGTAAAATACACAACTAGGAATTATGTTGAGTCAAATGAAAAATTGGTACTAACCATGGAAGCTGAGGATAAATCATGAACAACATATCTGAAGCAACACAGGAATGAATCAAGTGCAGATGAATGCTAGGAAATAAAGTATAAAACAATGAAAAATTAGGTAAGAAACTAGGTGACAATAAACCATAAACAACTTGAAATAATCTATAATTAATGATCTATGTGATCCGTCAACCTGTGACTATGAAATGTAATCTGCAAATAGTAAAGTTGTGGACCATTAAGAACAAGAATAAACTTGTTAGTAGATCTAGCATTTCTTGTCAATCAATCATCAAAGAACTTGTGATCTGCCATGCACCATGTATGTTGTATACCATATCTATATACAAACATTTTGTATCGAGTAAACTACACTTATTGATTCATTGAACTTGTTTTGCTTGGATCCAAACACGACGAAAACATAACCATTAATCCTAATAACCTGTGAACCATGGAGTGCAAACTAAATGGAATCATGTCCAAAATTTTGGTTAAAGCAATCTAGGGAAAATAGTGGGATTCCAATTATCCTTCTCAAAACACCATCATTGAAACTTCCATTTTCAATATACAAAAAAAACTCTGTTTTTTTACCCATTTTACTCCAATATATTTTTTTCCTAAATAAAAGTTGGATTTATATTAAAAGAGCTAAATATTACAAAACCATTTCAGCACAGTTTATATCCGTATCATTTATCACTAATTCTTTTTTGACAGATTGCTGTCTTTTTCCAGTGGCAGTGTTGTAGTATTGATTAATGTGCTACATCATAATGTGATCAACGTAAAAGAAGTACTAAATTTTACCTAATATTTCTTTTAAATTGAGGGGTGAATTAGCTATATCCTCTAAACCAAACATTATTTTATCATATTTATTGTCAGCATTCCTTCAGTACCTGTTTGTGAATATTTAGGGTGACATGATTACCATCCTCCCCTTTGTACAAAATTATTGATTACATGAAATGGATTTTTTATGTCATTTTGCAATATACCATGGTTGTATATGTTTATACGTAAAGTTATGAATCCAAAATTGTCATCCAAAATTGTCAAATAGATGTTACATAGATAACAGTCTTTCCTTCTTGCTATCTATTACAGACAATAGAAAAGTTTCCATTGTCCTTTAATTCTCGTATACATTACTTGAACCCAGTCTATGTGTCTTTATGGTCAAAGTCATAGAATTTCAGCAATTTAATTCTTAGTTTATAGCAATATCCTATTAGCAAGCTGACTCTAGCGAAGACAAATTTGAAAGAATTCATAAAACAGGAGTTGTCAATGACATATACTGATGCTTGAGTTTTATGTTTCTTTTGTTATAGGCTCCTTTGATGTAAGGGATAAAGAGGATTGATGGATACGAATATGGGTTAAGAAGGGGGATATGATTATCCTCCCAAGTGGAATCTATCATCGATTTACCCTTGACACAAACATCTACATTAATGTAAATGCTCTTTTATCTCAAGAAAAATCACTATAAATCATTTCTTATATTGTAATGGACACCCCTTGTTCGGCACTAAATTTATGTCCTTTTTACTTAGTGTAATTTTGTCAAACAGTTGGCTTGCAAGCTGAGTACTGGATTTTTTTGGTTCTTGATTTGCAATAGGATAACTTAGATAAATTGATATTTATTGTAAAGCTTTCAAAGTTTATTCAATATAAAAAACAACCAGACATATCAAATACCAAAAACAAGAAGATTAATGCTGATGGTATTTATTTAATTCCAACCCCAAGCATACAAATCAGATCTGAAGAATATTATAGACCATATAATAAACAAATTCAAACCTGAACTCCACAAGTATAGAACCTGTTGAAAACACTGTTCACATTACCATTCACGTTACTGTTCATGGCATTGTTCACGTTACTATTCACGACATTGTTCACGGCACTGTTCATGCACTGCTCACAGCAACTCATATATCTTCACTATCACCTTCAAACTGCTCCAAAATCTTCTTAAATCTGCCCTATGAAAATCTAATGAACCCAGTGTGTTTCCTAAATGAAAACACCATAAATTCTCCTAACTGTATCTCACAATAGCGAGAAGAATGTTGACCAAGATGGATTTCGTCCTCCAAGCCCAACAAATCAGATTTCTCAAGAAATCCAACAACAAGATATTAAATCTTCTCCAAGCATACCCCAAAAGAGAGCTCTCAACCTCAATTTATATCTTCTTCCTGGATGCAAACACTTCATTTCCTCAATGTGGGATAATACATTTTAGAATAAAATATTATTTCCCACAATGTACATATTAAAGGGAACTTTTAATATTTTAAACATTACTTTATATTCCCAACCTTATAATATAACGATAAAGTTAAATATTTAATTTAACTTTACACTTTATTGTTAAATATTAAAACATTGTTGACAATCCCTTTAAATCATTGTCGCCTTCAAATATTTTTTACTGATAATTATGCCAACCAAGGAAACACTAAAAATTTCAAGTCACTGCTTGGAGACTAACTTACTATAAATAGTAAGTGTCTAGAAACCCTGTCAGAGCAACACCGATTGGCCTAAAACTGAAAACACCTACGCCAAAACACCTTAGGATCCCACCAATGTCCTTGTTATCCTTTGAGACCATGTCAGAATAGGCTAACGACACCCCATATCATGTTGCGCTACAAAGGGGACATTACAGTCTGCCCCCCTTGAAATTGCTTGTCCTCAAGCAAATTCGGTCCTGAATGTTGTAATACCTGCTCATTCTCCCATGTAGCATCCTCATCTGGCAGGTCTCTCCATTTCACCAAGTATTCCTTAACGATTTTGTTCTTGAGTGTCCTTTCCCTGGCATCTAGAATAGCTGCAGGGATCAACACTAGTCTCCCTTCCTCGTCTAACAGAGGTAAATCTACTGAAGGCACCACACCCTGACCAATGGCTTTCTTAAGCCTCGATACATGGAACACATTGTGCACACGGCTACCCTCTGGAAGCTCTATCTCATAGGAAACCTCACCTACCCTGCGAATGACTCTATAGGGGCCATAAAATCGGGTCTCAACTTCTCTGCTCCGCTCTTCTTGAGCGATGACTGTCTATATGGCTGTAACCTCAAATACACCATGTCACCAACCTCAAAACTGCACTCCACCCTGTGTTGATGAGCATACAAATTTTGCTGATTTTGTGCCTGCTGTATATTCTCCTTGAGCACCCTCAGGATGTCCTGACTATCCTGCAATGAGTCTCAAACTTTGGGTACTCTGATATCACCCAAGACTATGTCAACAAAGCTTGGCACCTCGTAGCCATAAAGTGCCATGAAGGGTGTCATCCTGATAGACATATGATATGTCATGTTGTAAAAAATATTCCCCCATGTGTAACCATCTCACCCAGGCCCTCTGTTGTGCAGTCACATAATTTCGCAGATAACCCTCAACCCACTTATTCACAATCTCTATCTGACCATCCATCTATGGATGATAACTAGTGCTGGGTGTGAGCTCCGTACCACACAACCGAAAGAGCTCCTGCCAAAAAGCACTCAAAAATCTGCTATCCCGATCACTCACTATAAACCTGGGCAACCCATGCAATCTAAATATCTCCTTTTAAAAGAGGTCTGCCACCTGTGCTGCTATGTAAGTAGATGGTATAGCAAAGAAATGGGCAAACTTTGTCAAGCGGTCTACCACAACATATATACAATCTCGCCCTTGCACTCTAGGTAGTCTGGTGATGAAGTCCATGGATATGCTTTCCCACTTCCTATTTGGAATGGGCAAAGGCTGAAGCAACTCTACAGGGAAAGTGTGCTCTCCCTTATTCTGCTAACATACTGCACACTCCTTCACATATCTCTGCACATCATCCTTAAGTCCCCTCCAAGTAAACCTTTCATGGATCTACCTGTAAGTTTTGAAGATCCCAGGATGTCCAGCTGTAGGCGCATCATGGAACGCCCTTAAAATTTCCCCCTTGAACAGTGATGTAGGAATCAAATAAATCCTATCCTGAAATCTGATCAACCCATCCAACACCATATACCTATCATCCTGTATGGTACCTGCAACTATCCCAGAAGCCCAAGTATCCCCTGCATACTCTACTATAATCCGATCTCTCCAATCCCCTGAAATCTCAACTAGAGTGCAAACATGCGGTCTACTGGATAAAGAATCGACCACCATATTCTTCTTCCCTTTGACAAACTCTATGTCAAAATCATAAGCCTGTAATTTAGTGATCCATTTTTGCTGTCTGTCATTAAGATCATGCTGGCTCATAAAATATTTTATGCTATTGTGATCAGTTTTGATCACAAACCGTCCACCTACTAAGTATGATCAGAATTTGGCCAATGCATGCATTATGGCCAACATCTCCTTGTCATAGATAGAATAGCTCCTCTCAACACCTCGGAGCTTCCTACTCTCGAATGCAATGGGATGTTTCTCCTGCATCAATACTGCCCCTATCCCATCACCCCAAGCATCACACTGAAGTTCAAATGGCTTCGTGAAATCTGGTAGAGCTAAAACCAGACAAGATGACATCGCTTGTTTGAAGTGGTCAAAACATCGTTGAGTTGCTTCTGTCCATACGAAGGCTCCCTTTTTAGTGAGGTCTATCAAAGGTGCTGCAGTCTATGAAAACCCTTTAAGCTGTGTGAGGTTCGTGGGAGTAGGCCAATCTACTATAGCTCTAATCTTTTCAGGATCAACCTGAACACCATCTGTACTAATGATATGCCCAAGGTAGAGAAGCTCAGTCATGCCAAACTCACATTTTGATTCCTTGGCATACAATGACTCCCTCTCTAGAATGAACAACACCTCCTTAAGATGCTGCAGATGCTCTTCCCAAGTCCTATTGAAGATCAAGATGTCATCAAAGAAAATCAAGATGAATCTTCTCAACTGTCCCTAGAATGCCCGATTCATACAACTCTGAAAAGTAGCAGGTGCATTGGTTAGCCCAAATGGCATAACCAAAAAATCAAAGTGACCATAATGACATCGGAAAGCAATTTTCTCAATGCCCTCTGCCCTCATCTTGATCTGATGGTATCCAGACCGTAAGTCTATTTTGGTGAAAAAGCATGCTCCATGCAATTCATCAATCAACTCATCAATCCGAGGAATGGGATATTTGTTTTTTATTGTTTTCTTATGCAATGCCCTATAATCGATGCACATGCGCATTGTCCCATCCTTCTTCTTTACCAAAACTACAGCTAAAGCAAAGGGGCTTTTGCTAGGCCTAATGTGCACCATTTCCAACAACTCCTTAATTGCCTTCTCTATCTCATCTTTATGTTTCTTAGGATGACGATAGGGAGTGATCATCACTGGTTTGGCTCCCTCCTCGAGCTCAATAACGTGCTCTGCACCCCTGTCAAGAGGAACCCCATGAGGAATATCATTGAATACCTTGGCATGTCTGTCAAGAATCTCCTGTATATCTGGTGGATGACTCTTCACCTGAGGCTCCAGTGAAGATGGCATAACTAAGCGCTCTATTGCCCACTCTATGTCATTATGCCAAAAAAGTCTCTCCATTCTCGTCAAAGAGACTACCCTACAACTCCGATCTAAAAGTTCCCTGAGTACAATAGTCCTACCCTCATGCTAAAAACCTCATTTCTAACTTTGCTAGGTTGAAAGTGAACTCAACCAATGATGCCATCCATGTCATACCGAGGATGACGTCGTAATCTCTCATGTCCACAACATAGAAATCATCCTCGAACTCATAGCCATCTCCAAATCTAATGTGAAGATTTGAAACCTTCTGAGTACATAATAGCTTTTGGCCATTAGCCACCATGACTCTAAAATGATCATGCTCCTCTATCTGTAAGCCTCTCCTGGCTACCAACTGTGTATCTATAAAGTTATGTGTAGCCCCAATGTCGATAAGAGAGATCACCTTCTGTCCCTGGATAGTACCTCTCACCTTAAAGGTGTTTTCCTTCTGAGCCCCTGTTAATTGTGCCAATGATCTATCATCCCTAGTAGTGCTTCTCCTCTCTGTAGTACTATTCTCATCTGAATCAGAGTGTTGATCCTCCCCTTCTATCGGTGACTCCTCGACTGAGAAGTACACCATCTGTTTGGCCTTGGCCTTGAGAGGACATTTGTGAGATAAATCCCACGACTCTCTACACTGGAAACACAACTTCTTCTTTCAAAGGTCATTAAGTGTCTCATTGTCTAATCTCTTAGACTCTTCTTTGGGCTGGGGATTCTTCTTATCTTTATCCTTCTTGAAGTGGGAATCTTTGGACTGAAATCTACTTCTCTGTGAAGATGGTGCCAAGTCCCTAGCTTTCTTAATGGCCTCCAAGAGAGAGGGTGGATCATGTCCCTTAACCCAACCACGAAGTGGCTCAGGTAATCCGTCAACAAAGAGTACCACCAATCTCCTAGCTGATATGTTAGTAACAAGGACTGATAAACACTGGAACTCAGCTATATATGTCTCCACTGGACCCCATTGTTTAAGTTGAGCTAATTCCTTGAAGTGTAATTCAGGATCCTTAGTGTCAAACCTCTCAATCAGCCTCTCAGTAAACTCCACATATGATGTAATCTGGTTGTGTCCCAAAGTCACCATGCCATTATGCCAAGACTCATGTGCAATACCATCCAAGTGTATCGCAGCATACTTAATGGCCTCCTCCTCAGGCATAGGATTCATCTACAAATAAGTATCCACTTTTTGCACCCAAGCATGTGCTGTAGTTTTCCCAGTAGCATCAAAATATGGTAGGGAGAGTTTCCCTACTTTCTTCCTCAACTCAAAATTTTGATTTCTATCACCAACTCTAGGCATGTGTCTCATTCTCACGTCCATATAATCCCTGAGTGTTATGGCTGCTTGGAAGTCAGGTCCACTACCTTCCCAATCACTTCTGAATTGGTCATGAAGCTCTGTGATCTGAGGTTCGTTTGCTGGCCGGAACTCTAGGTGGAAAGGTAGGTAATAAAGGTCTAGAACTCACTGTTCGAGCTAGGCGTGCAACATGTCTGAAGTTATCAGCTTCATTACCATTTTGTCCCCCATTATTTCCATTATGATTGCCATTATTATTGTTGCCTTGAGCTGCGTTATTGTCATTATTACCATTGTTGTTTCCATTATTAGCACCTCCCTGATTCACATTGAGGCCCATTTGTCTAGCCATCATTTGCAACATCATGTCCATTCTCTAAGTTGTCTACTACTGAACCTGCATGAATTGGTTCATCATATTGAAGAACCTCTCTTCATTTGGGTCCCCTCTTTCACCCATGTTTTGTTTGAAGAAAATCTCTTCCGATTCCGTGTGACTATCCTCAATATCAATTTGAATGGAAGAACTGGATTGTTCACTCTGACTATCCGGATTTCTATTTCGTCTGGCCTTGGTATTGCAGAAATTATAATGACCATGTTGCATGCTCAATCATACATTCTGGACCTATTTTATTTCTGCAATATGTTTTGAAAGTTTCCCACAAGATGGCAGAATCTTTTGCTCTGATACCACTGTAATGGACACCCCCTGTTCAACACTAAATTTATGTCCTTTTTACTTAGTGTAATTTTGTCAAACAGTTGGCTTGCAAGCTGACTACTGGATTTTTTTGGTTCTTGATTTGCAATAGGATAAATTGGATAAATTGATATTTATTGTAAAGCTTTCAAAGTTTATTCAATATAAAAAACAACCAGACATATCAAATACCAAAAACAAGAAGATTAATGCTGATGGTATTTATTTAATTCCAACCCCAAGCATACAAATCAGATCTGAAGAATATTATAGACCATATAATAAACAAATTCAAACCTGAACTCCACAAATATAGAACCTGCTGAAAACACTGTTCACACACTGTAGCTGCACTATTCACGGCACTGTTCACATTACCGTTCACGTTACTGTTCATGACACTATTCACGTTACTATTCACAGCACTGTTCACGACACTATTCACACATTGTTCATGTTACTGTTCACAACACTGTTCATGGCACTATTCATGCACTGTTCATGTTATTGTTCACGCACTGTTCATAGCAACTCATATATCTTCACTATCACCTTCAAACTGCTCCAAAATCTTCTTAAATCTGCCCTGTGAAAATCTAATGAACCTAGTGTGTTTCCTAAATGAAAACACCATAAATTCTCCTGACTGTATCTCACAATAGCAAGAAGAATGTTGACCAAGAGGGATTTCGTCCTCCAAGCCCAATGAATTAGATTTCTCAAGAAATCCAACAACAAGATATTAAATCTTCTCCAAGCATACCCCAAAAGAGAGCTCTCAACCTCAATTTATATCTTCTTCCTGGATGCAAACACTTTGTTTCCTCAATGTGGGATAATACATTTTAGAATAAAATATTATTTCCCACAATGTACATATTAAAGGGAACTTTTAATATTTTAAACATTACTTTATATTCCCAACCTTATAATATAACGATAAAGTTAAATATTTAATTTAACTTTACACTTTATCGTTAAATATTAAAACATTGTTGATAATCCCTTTAAATCATTGTCGCCTTCAAATATTTTTTACTGATAATTATGCCAACTAGGGAAACACTAAAAATTTCAAGTCACTGCTTGGAGACTAACTTACTATAAATAGTAAGTGTCTAGAAACCCTGTCAGAGCAGCACCGATTGGCCTGAAACTGAAAACACCTAGGCCAAAACACCTTAGGATCCCACCAATGTACTTGTTAGCCTTCGGGACCATGTTAGAATAGGCTAACGACACCCCACATCATGTTGCGCTAAAAAGGGGACATTACATATATGAACTAGAGGATATTATTATTGTTTCTTTGACTTTTATCACAAATCCTATGGCTTTTCCAGGGCGAGCTAGTTTGGACAACATACAATCGTCCTTGTGAGGAGCATCCTGCTAGGTAAGAACCCTAATACTTGTAAGACCAAGATGAGAATTTCAATTTGATTGTTTTCAAGAAAACCTGAACATTCTTGTTTTACATATAAAAATGACATATTTTTGTCATGGCATGTTTCAATATGTATTTTCTTTTGATAGATTGGTTGTAGGTTCTAGAGAGGACCCACTTCCAAACAGATAAAGTTGTTATAAATGACAGTTCTTGTACTTAATATAAGTACAGATCCGATAGCCAACAAGATGAGAGGGGGGGTGAATCATACAAACTTAATCATTAATGAAAACATCAGATTCAACCTCAGTAACATATATCAGTCATAGAATAAAAATTGTCAAACATGCAAACTCAAAAGCATAAGAACAATATAGACCTCATAACACTAGATTTAACATGGAAACCCAAATAGGGAAAAACCACTGTGGGATTTCAGACCCACTAAGAAATATACTCTTCTAGAGTATGCTCGGTTAAAAGCCAATCCTATTAAAGATTACAAAACACATTGCTAGATGTGACCCGGTTAAGGGATTTCCCTCAGATCTGCTAGGATCTTCACTTTGTTAGAAGTGACCTTGTCAAAGGATTTCAAAAACTCATTTAGAATGTCACCTTGTTAGAGGATTTACTTATAAGACTATTAAGTCCACTCGGTTAAGATATTTCCTATTACTTTCACAAGCTAACAGTAATACAATCTATCTGCAACTTTACATCTAAAATGCTAAAGCAGATTCTTATTTGTTCAACACAATCTAGACATAGAACTATTCTTGTCTATCTGTTGGGCATCAATACTCTGTTATTCCAACAGGTCTTCAAGCTTCTGTGCTCAGTGATCACTATGTAGCATCCCTGTGCATACACTTGCCCGCATACACTGTTTATCAACAGTTCCTTATTTATAAACAATCATCTAACCGCTTAATCTTCTTGATCACATTTCCCATGATCAATCATAGCCATCAGATCTTCAATCTTGTCCAGGTTCATTGTATCTTACGATCTGAAAAACATTTTACCCTGCCTCAGAACTTGCACAATCATCTTGGAACTTGTGTTAGGGTAATGCGGTTCAATCTAAGCTGTGGATCTTCTTGTGAACTTTCCATTGCCTAAGATTTGTTAACAAACTTCTTCCACGGCTTGCCAATCATTGATCCGCTCCAGCTCATCAGCTTCTTTCATTAAATATCACATGTAAACATTTAATGCATTCTGTTATAGCTCGGTTACAACTTGATGAATACTAAACTTTACTTGGTAGACATTCTGTCTTCATTAACCGACTACGATAACCTTAGGGTTTACCGACTAGGTTCCATAGGGTTTACTGACTAGGTTCTTTGGCTGATAACATAGTGTAGTATTAACCTTTACATTTTACAACATATGTATGATGTTAAAACAATCTAAAACATCAAGATCTCATCATTGTCTGACTCGGTAGAGTTGCCCATTGAATAACTTATCCCTTTATTCATCATATTCTTTCATGTGTCTTTACCAACTTCTTTATAATCTTCATATCATATTTCTTAAGATATGGCAACATCATACTGAATTAAAAAATCAATTTCTTGACATCAATGACAAAATAATAATATCAAGACAGTAAAACATCTTTAATTAGTTATGTCCATAATCATCAACAACCTTCTCAATATCCTTGTTATATTGCCAACAATAAATAGGCTATTGGTGAAGAATAACTAAAGAAAATCAATGAAAAACCACATCAACAATAACCAACACAGTCAAAAACATTAATCTAAAGATTCTTTTTAGCCCTCACCTTTCTTGACAACTTATTTATCTTTTGACAGCACCAAACTACTTGAGAAGGATCTTCTTACTTAAAGAAAAAATGTGATAAAAAGCAATTGTCCAATCACTCGCATCAACATCAACCATGCCAGAATTTGATGTTGCAAGATCCAAGATGGATATTGTATAACATAAAGAAGACATCATTTGAAGGAAACAGGAACCCAGTGAAGACATTAAGAGGGCATGAAGGCACAACCAAGGGCCATTGAGTAGAAGGCAAAGGAAAAATCTTAAAAACAAGAGGAGGAGCACTTGGAGAAGAAGGTAGGGAAAATAGCAGTCCGACCAATAGAGAAGATGAACTCTGAGGGAAAACTACCAAAGATAGCAAGAAACTCTCCAGCCAAAGGAGGGGAGGCAAAACCAACAATCTCTACTTAGGGAGGAGCTCTAAACCCCAAATCTAAAGAAAGAAATAGAGCTAAAGTAAGAGAATTGGATAACAACAAGAATGTAAAGTGTACCCCTAATTTGTTAACCAATTTTTTTTTCACTTTTTTGTGAATTAGTTTTTAGACATTATAACAAACACTTGACATATAAATTACTCAAATAGTATGCTCTACAAAATTTTGCAACCAACCCTTTTTTCCAAAATGCAAACAACAGGCATCACATTAAATAGTTTGCTTGCAATTCAGATGACAGTGTTTTTTATTTGAAACAAGTTTATTGATGTTTGAGTTCTAATGATATTGCATGTATTGAATTTGAGATTGTAAACCCAAATATCATTCATGGATAAAAACTGTTTGGAAATATATTATTAGTGTGAATTTTGTTACAATGGTTATGAGTTGTTTTAAACAATTGACTAATTCTAGAGTCATGTAAAACTACATGGAGAAATTTGTCAACCTTTCCTTCATTTAAACACACTTAGGACAATTTTGTTACAAAGGTTTACTTGGTTTAAATGAATGAAAGGTTGACAAATTTATGGTGATCTCTTGGTGACCACACCACAATTAGGACAATGATCTCAAACACACTTTTTACCATTCTCTTGGTGATTGTGCCCAATTGTGTATATCTTGCTTATGTATGAAAATGACATTTTGTAGCTTTCCACCGACGATGTATTTGAGATGTCTTTCATTTATATATGGCATGAGCTTAGTCCTAGACTGAGACTAGGGAGTTGGAAAATCTCAACCATGGTGCGCCTAATCATATTAGCTTGAAACCAGTGTGCCTCATATTAGCATCAAACCTATGCCCCCTACTGGTAGGTGGTGGGGATAGAATATCATTCGCTTTACATATCAATGACTAGATAATAATATTTTTTTTTTGATAAAATTATTATCATCATTGGAATTACGACGAATACCAAGCTTTCCACTGACGATGAAATCAGGGGACATACATCATTCTCATCGGTGAAAAGGTTCTGGAGTTGTCGCACTTTCAACTCAAACTATACAAACATCTGACAAGGATGTTCTACATGCAGTGACACTTCGTAGTTGGACGGTCATCGATGCCTTCAAATGGACCGACGACACAAGCATCAAACAAACAACATCACCATTGGTGCGAAGTTCCAAATTACCGTCGACTTTGTGATGCAATCTACTAAAGCATCCGACGAGGATGCTGCATGTCCGACGACTTTTTTGACCGGAAGAGCGATCATGCCCACCATCAGCAAAGTCCATGGGATTGTCGTATTTCCAACGGTTAGGGGCATTGTCGACAAATCCGACGATGAGTTTTTGACAGCTACTTTTGTCAGCACTCTGACGAAAATTTGTCGCAATTTCGACAATCGGCCATCAAAAATTAGCTCCGAATGTACTAGTGTAGGTTTTACCTTCACCAACTAGATCCATATTAGATTTGATCTAATCTGCTTTCTGGAATGGTGATCTGCATCACACCAAATAGCACCACCATCTCCTCACTTTTCAATGTGCATTTTCAATTTTTGGATATCTATGACATGCTTTTTTGTGTTGCTCTATCAATCACCATTACTGACTTGGTTGTTTCCTTCAGCAAATAGGTACAAAGATTAGATCATCTTGCAAGCTCAGTTCAATCACCTTGCCACCTTGTCTTCCTCAAGCTGCAATATTTTGCCATCCTCCCATGATTTATGGGTTCTTCATTAATGTCGACCTTCTTGTTAACTACTACGTCGATGAGCACTTCACTGACCTCTATGTTCTCGCCACCTGGTTTCCACCTATCATCCTTGTCCATATCCACCTATGCTCAGTTTTCTATGTCATTTTGGCATCATCTTCAGTTTGTTATGTCGATTTGACATCCTTCACCGACCAAGACTGACTACCGGTTCAACTCACCTTACCAGTGTAACCTAACTTCATTGGTGGACCTTCATACCTGTTGACCTCTTCTCTGTTAGTGAATCAACTTGGCCTTCCATGAAACATGTTGGTCCATCTACTCAGTTCATTTACCGGTAGCATTAAACTTCTCTGTGTATACCGGTTCACATCCTTTTGTTCTTCTTTGCGTGCTTGCTTTGCCTTGTCGGTGGTCCTTCTTTACCGATAGATGATGCATTTCATGTGTACCGGTAACATACCTTTATGTCTACTTACACACATATTGGTTGAAATCATCATGTCTTACTTCACCCATACCGTTCACCACTACTTACTCACCAGTGACCATGCCATACTAGTTGACATCAATGACAACCTAATGTCAATAGTGATCTTCCTTGTTTATTCAACTCACAGTAGAGCCTACAAATGCTACAACAAAAGACTAAAAAGAGTCATTGAGAGTGTGCATGTAAGGATTGATGAGGATATGCATAAAGGAAGACAAGAACAAGTGAACCGGTATGATGATTCTGGTGATGAAGATGAAGAAGCTCAGTCAAACAATGAACCGGAAGAAGCATCCAATAAGGTCCCTAACCGATATGTGCAGAGAAACTACCCAGAAGAGCAGATTTTAGGTAATAAGAGTGATGGTGTGCAAACTAGAAGAAGACTTGCCTAGAATGATGAACAAGTCAATTTTTGCTTCATGACTGAAATGGAACCTAAGACATTCAATGAGGCCAACAAAAGTAAAAAATGGATGGATGTAATGGAAGAAGGGTTGCCATAGATTGAGAAGAACAAGACTTGGAAATTAGTTCCTAGACCGGTAGACAAGAACATCATTGGCACCAAATGGGTCTAGCGGAACAAGATGAATGAAGAAGGTAAAATTGTTAGGCATAAAGCTAGACTTGTGTGCAAGGGTTACTCTCAAGTAGAGGGTGTTGATTTTGAAGAAACATTTGCACCGGTAGCTAGACTAGAAGCAATTAGGATGTTTCTATCTTTTCTAGCCTACAAGGGTTATAAGGCTAGATAAGTACCTGAAGGAGAAAGGATTTAAAAAGGGGAGTGCTGACAGAAATCTATACATCTAGACAGATGGAAACCATATGATCATTGTGGTTGTGTATGTAGATGACATCATTTTTTGGAGGTAATAAGGACACTCTATGCAAGGACTTTACTGATCAAATGAAAACAAAATTTAAGATGTCTATGCTTGGAGAGTTGTCATTTTTTCTTTGTTTGCAGGTCTCACAATGAAACAAGGGAATTTTTGTCTCTCAAACCTAGTATGCCCGAGATATGTTGAAGAAATTCCAAATGGAAGACAACAAACCGGTAAGTACCCCCATGGTGACTGGATGCAAGTTGAGAAAGGATAATGAATCACTATTAGCGGATCAAACATTGTATAGATCTATGATTGGCAGTTTGTTATATCTTACTGCTTCTAGATCGGATATAGTGCAAACAGTATGCATGGTGGCTAGATTTCAAGTTGCACCCAAATAGTCACATGTAAATGCAGTCAAGAGGATATTCCGGTATATACAAGGGACACTTGATTATGGACTATGGTATCCCAAGCAAGGGGATTTTATCTTTCATGCCTACATTGATGTTGATTGGGCAGGCTACATTGATGATCAGAAGAGCATAAGTGGTGGTGCATTATTCCTAGGTAACCGGTTGGTCTCAAGGCATAGCAAGAAGCAAAATTCTGTTTCTCTATCTACTACTGAGGCAGAATATATTGTTGTTGCAATATGTTATTCTCAGGTGTTATGGATGAAGCAAACCCTCAAGGATATTCAGGTAGAGATGTCTAGCCCCATTTCCATCCAATGTGACAATTCTAATGCAATTAACATATCAAAGAATTTGGTTATGCACTCAAGGATACAGCATATTTCCATTAAGTATCATTTTATTAGGGAGAATGTGGCAGATAAGGAATTCAAAGTAGAGTATGTCTGGTGTAGGAGCACCTTGATTTCTTGCGAAATTTTAACACTTGTGGAATGGATGATTCTCAATAGCATCAATGAATTAATAATGAATTGTTGGTAGGTCCAGAAGAGTTTTTTAGGGTTATTTGAAGTATGTTTGTCTCTAGTATTAGTTTGTTTTCTCAGTTTTGGCCAATGTGCCCTTGTAAGCCAAAAATGGCATCATTTTGCAAAATAGTGTAAAACTCTTTCTAAGGCCTCATAAGGATTTTGGACATGTTGGTTTGATTTTAGGGAACCATCCTATGGGGTTTATAATGAGTAAAAATGTATAGGTTTCAAAAATGCATGGTTGAGAAAAAGTTGTCACTGTGGCTTGACAACTTTTTGCAACTTTTGGAGCAACTTTTTAAAAATGAGAAAATTGGTGGTTGAGGAACAGATGGGTGGTTGGTTATGAGAAAGGAGGCATATATAATTCTTTTGAAATAATTTTAAATGGGTTGGAAGATCCAAGAGAAAATTTTCAATAATACTTGAAGGCAATTTTTCAGATTTTTGTATAAAACTTGTAATTTTGCTTATAGCAGTCCGTACTAGATGGATTAATCTCAGTACTGTTGTTTCATGGTTTTTTATCATTCTTTGTTTTGGTGCTTTGGAAGTGATTATACACCTTCATAGTTCATTTTTTGTGCTTTGTTTGCAAATTTTCTTGAACTGCATTGCTCTCGGTCTGAGCAAGGGATTAAGACCCTAACAATGGCTCCAACTTGAAATCCCATTGTGTTTGTTCAAGTCTCTTGGGATTAAATTCATGGAGCATCTGTATAGTGTGTATATTCATTTTGGTGCTTTGGAGATTTCATTGTAACAATTTTCTATCAATTCGTAGGCGATCTTTGCCATAGCCCAGCTAGGAACTTGACTGTTATGTGCACTTTTGCTTGTACGGATGATCAAATGTGTTTATACCAAGTGTTTGGCATGGAAGAAGGAATCCTAGAAGAGTCTCATAGAAATGATGGAGGTTTTATATGGTGTGTAGAATAGTAAACCCTATTGGAGAACACACTAAACCTTAAACCCTTTAGAAAGAGCCATTTTGGAGTATGTACATGTACGGATGTATCAGACAACCTAACCTCTTGAATCTCAAAGAATGTCCAAAAGGGTATCTGGATCTCTAAATCTTTTAGGGGGTATTTTGGAATATTTCAAAGCAATTGAGAAAAAACCGTGAAGGTAGGGCTAAAAGGGCTCTTAGGGCTACTAGGTATAGAAAATTGGAACTTGTGAAAGCGATGGAGAAATGGAGTGAAACAAGTCACAAAACCACATGATGGGAGTTGTTACACCATCTCAGCATCCTCCTACTCTCTTGCGAGTGAGGGTTATATATTTTGATATCTTGATGGTTGAACTTACTCTAGTGAGTTCTAGCCTGGATCTTGAGTAATTGAGCAAACTAGTTGATAGAGAGTTTCCCAAAAGAGTTTAGGTGTTGGAATTGTTTTTATGAATGAAGAGTAGGGTGTAAAAAAACATGGGATCCCACTATGACACCTCTTTCTAACCTATAAACTAAAATTGCAACTCTTTTGTGAGATCCTCTCTCTCAAAGTGGTACCAGAGCGAGTTAAGATTTGGGAAGAAACTAGTTGATGTCAAAGACTGAGTCGGTACGGGAAAATAGCCTCACGATGGTCACTGATGTACAGTTAGCCAAAAGAGTAGAAGAGCAAGAGGAAGAGAATAGACTCCTAAGGGAAAAGTTATAACGATTGGAGAACAAAGTAGGTGAAGTAGAAGACAAGACTGAGAAGGTAACTGTCAAAATCAATGAAGAAAAGGGTAAAGAAGTGGTAGAAGAGGATGGCACACCTGAACTAGATCCTATTCTTCCTGAATAACCTTTCCTTAGAGCCATCAAAGCCTTAGGAGGTAAGTCCCTAGAAGGAGTGCCACTTTTTATGGAAAAATGGAGCCAGAAGTGGTCATGGAGTGGATTGAAGGGTTGGAGAATCACTTTGAATGTGATGGAATTAGTGAAGCACAAAAGGTGAAGCTAGCCAAATCTAGATTGAGAGGACAAGCCATGACTTGGTGCAAGTTCATCCAAGAGGAGAGACAAAAGGAGGGTAAGAACCCAATTGCCACTTGGAAAGGAATGCTAGCCAAGGTGAGAGAAGCCTATATCCCTAAAGACTATGAAATTCAATTACACAAGAGGAGACAAAATTTGAGACAAAGAGAACTAGATGTGAGCAGCTACACTAAATAATTTCAGAAGTTGTGTTTTAGATCCAAGGTGGTGGAAGATGAAAGCATCAAGGTTGGAAAGTACTTGAATGGTTTGTGGTGGAATATCCAAGAAGAGTTAAGTTTGTTGTGTCCTAATACTGTCCAAAAGTGTTATGAATTGGAACTCAAGGTGGCAGAGAAGAGTAAAAATAAAAAAGAACAAAGCAATAGACGCACAGGTAGGGGAAGAGATGGAAGGGGTCATTGAGGTAGCTATGGTGGAAGAGGTGTAGACTAAATATCCCAAGGGGAATCTAAGTTGGTAGAGAAAAGTGGGGATTCCAATAGCAAGAGAAGCTATATAGGAAGGGGACCTAGCAACTCTAATAGATGAAGGTCTAGTGGATTAGGAAGAGGGTCCTATTTCACCACAATGAAGTGCTACAATTGCCATCAACTTGGACACCCAGCCTATAGATGTCCTGAGAAGTCTTCTTCATCCCAAGGAGGTGAAAGGAGAGTAAGTTATATTAAAAATGATGCAGCAAATGTGAAGACATCAGAAGTAAGTTTAGATTCTGAGGTTGGAGAGAATCTCATGATAAGAAGAGTTTTGATCAAAGAACCAGTTAAGGAGGAACCTAGTCAAATAAGATCCTTGTTTAGGATAAAGTGCGAGATCATGAGTAAAGTATGTAGAGAGGTGGTGGATTCAGGATACACTAATAACATAGTGTCAAAAGAAGTAGTAAGCAAACTCAAATTGCAAATAATTCCACATAGTGATCCTTATAGGGTTACTTGGATCAACAAGGGGCAGCATGTTTTGGTGAATGAGAAAACTTGGGTGGTGTTCAGCATAGGAGGCTACAAAGACAAGATATTGTGTGACATCTTGAGAATGGATGCATGCCACCTACTCTAAGGTCAGAAGTAAGTTTAGATTCTAAGGTTGGAGAGAATCTCATGATAAGAAGAGTTTTGATCAAAGAACTAGTTAAGGAGGAACCTAGTCAAAGAAGATCCTTGTTTAGGATAAAGTGCAAGATCATGAGTAAAATATGTAGAGTGGTGGTGGATTCAGGATCCACTGATAACATAGTATTAGAAGAAGTAGTAAGCAAACTCAAATTGGAAAGAATTCCACATAGTGATCCTTATAGGGTTACTTGGCTCAACAAGGGGCAGCATGTTTTAGTGAATGAGAAAACTTGGGTGGTGTTCACCATAGGAGGCTACAAAGACAAGATATTGTGTGACATCTTTCCAATGGATGCAGGCCACCTACTCCTAGGTAGGCCTTAGCAACTTGATAGGAAAGAAATACACCATGGAGAAAAGAATTCAAATACCTTTCAAAAAGATGGAGTCACCTATAAAATTCAGTCCTTAGGAGATGAAGAAGAGAAAAGATCTAAAGGTTCCAATGTGCTACTAGTTGATGAGAATGAGTTTATAAACACTCTCAAAGAAGGAGAAGGAGTAGGGTTTGCACTTGTTGTGAAACCAAAAGAGGAAAAGAAGGACAAGAAGGTTAGTATCCCTATTGAAGTGCAAAAAATGCTCAATCAGTTCAAGGAGAGCATAAGTGATCGAACACCTACAAATTTGCCTCCTCAATGTTCCATAAGTCATAAAATTGACTTCATACCTAGAGTGTAATTGCCTAATAAAGTAGCCTACAAAACAACACTGGAGTAGAATGAAAAAGTAGCTAAAAAATCCAAGAACTTTTGGATAATGTCTTGATAAGAAAGAGCAACAGCTCATGTGCAGCTCCCACCATTTTGTCATGAAACAAGGGAGGTGATTGGAGGCTTGGTACTGATTCCAGAGCCATCAACCAGATTACAATTAGGTTTAGGTTTCCCATTCCAAGAATTGAAGATTTGATGGATTGTTTAGGGGGTCCTAAGTATTTTACCAAGATAGACCTCAAGAGTAGCTACCACCAAATCAAAATCAAGGAGGGAGATTAATGGAAGATAGAATTCAAAACCACAAAAGGTCTTTATGAATGGCTTGTTATTCCATTTGGACTCACATATGCCCCTAGCACATTCATGAAACTCATGAATGAAGTACTCAAGGATTAAATTGGTAAATTTTTTGTTGTTTATTTAGATGACATCTTGATTTTTAGTAAGTTTAAACAATAACATCTTAAGAATATTGAGATTGTATTGAAGCAATTATGTGATGAGCAACTAACGATCAATTTGGAGAAATGTGAGTTCATGAACCAGGAGTTGGTACATCTTGGGTTTGTAATCTCAAGTGGTAATTTCAAGACAAATACCTCAAAGGTGGAAGCCATAATTAAATGGCCTACACCTAAAACAACAAGTGAAGTGATTATTTTTCATGGTTTGGCACATTTTTACAAGAAGTTCATCAGAGGGTTCAGTGAGATATGTGCACCTGTCCTTGATACAATCAAAGGAGGTGTAAAGACTAAATTTCAATGGACAAAAGAGGCACAAAAAGGATTTGAACTCTTGAAGACAAAGGTGGCTACTCAACTTGTCCTTGTTCTTCCAAGATTTGACAAACTCTTCACCATAGAATGTGATGCAAGCAACATAGCAGTTGGAGTGGTTCTAAGTCAAGATAATAGACCGGTTGTATTTTTCAGTGAAAAGCTCAATGAAGCCAAGAAAAGGTATTATTCCTATGTTTTGGAGTTATATGCACTTGTTCAATCACTTAGGAAATGGAGGCATTATTTATTGCCTAAGGAATTTGTGGTTTATACTAATAACCAAGCTATTAGTTTTCTCAAATCCCAAAAAAAGTTGAATCATAGGCGTCAAATGGGTAGAATATTTGCAATCCTATACTTTTAGCATTAAACATAAGAAAGGTTAATGTAATAAGGTTGTTGATGCATTAAGTATAAGGTTGCTAACAGTTCAACAAGTGCAGCTCAAGAGCATTGGAGTGGATAGTTTCAAGCGGCTATACCAAGATGATGAAGATTTTGTTGCCATCTACAAGGTTTGTCAAGAGTTTAGGAATCACTTCCATGGTGAATACGCAGATTTGACTTTGTAAGATGCTCTTTTATTTAAAGGAGGATAGCTTTGTGTACCAAGAGGGTCCATGAGAGAGAACTTAATGCAAGAAAAGCACAATGGTTGCTTAAGTGGTCATTTTGGGTTGAATAAGACTTTGGAAATTGTTCAAAGATTCTACTATTGGCCAAAGATGCAAAGGGATATCAAAAAATATGTTGAGCAATGTGTGGTTTGTCAAAGGGCAAAGGGAACCTCTTCTAATGTTGGACTCTATCAACCATTACCTATTCCAAACCAACCATGGGAGTGTCCTACCATCCTCAAACGGATGGGCAAATAGAGGTGGTAAATAGTACACTTGGGAATCTTCTCAGATGTTTTACAAAGGAGTATGGACAAGTTTGGCATTAGATCATCCATCAAGTTGAATGTGCTTACAATGATAGTGTGAATATATCAACTAATAAGAGTCATTTTGAAGTAGTTTATGAGCTTCATGCAAGAGGTGTGTTGGAGCTTAGAGACAATGGGAGTATGGAACAAAAGAGTGGACACGTTGTTGACATGGCTCAGTCCATGAGGGAAATTCATGAGCAAGGCGGGCTTTACAAGACAACTCTCAAAGAATCAAGGATAAAGTGGATGAAAAGAGGAGGGATGTTTAATATGATGTTGGCGACTTAGTCATGGTTCAATTGAGAAGATCAAGACTTCAGAAAGGTGTCCCTAGAAAAACTCAAATGAGGAGGATTGGACCTTGTAAGGTCTTGGCTAAGTATGGGAAAAATGCCTACAAACTTGATCTACCCAGGGACATGGCTTTGTCTCCTATTTTTAACGTTGCAGACTTGGTGCAGTACAAAGGCACACTTCTAGAGGAATGCAATAGATTCTCAGAGGTCTCTCAATCACTTTTAGACCTGCCTTTGCCCCCTCCACCTTTGCTATAAGCCAAGAAGGTGTTGGATTCAAGAAGACTAGGCATGCTACCTATATGGAGCATTTGGTTAAGTGGCAGCATCTTCCAGAATCTGAGGCCACTTGGATACCTGAAGAAGACTTCACAAAGATTGGAATTTCCCTCTCTTTGTTGCCTAAAGGAGTCACTTGACTTCTTTCTCACTGGGGAAGTATGGTGTAGGAGCACCTTGATTTCTTGCTAAATTTTTACAATTTTGGAATGGATGATCCTCAATAGGATCAATGAATGAATAATGGATTATTGGTAGGTCCACAAGAGTGTTTTAGGGTCATTTTAATTATGTTTGTCTCTAGTGTTAGTTTGTTTTCTTAGTTTTTGCCAATGTTCTCTTGTAATCCAAAAATGGCATCATTTTGAAAAATAGTGTAAAACTCTTTCTAAGGCCTCATAAGGATTTTGGACATGTTGGTTTGTTGTTAGGGAACCATCCTAGGGGGTTTAGAGTGAGTCAAAATGTATAGGTTTCAAAAATGCATGGTGGAGCAAAAGTTGTCATTGCTGCTTGACAAGTTTTTGCAAGTTTTGCAACAACCTTTTAAAAATAAGCAAATTGGTGGTTGAGAAACCGATGGGTGGTTGATTATGAGAATGGAGGCATATATAATTCTTTTGAAATAATTGTAACCAGGTTGGAAGATCCAAGAGAAATTTTTGAATAATACTTGAAGGCAATTTTTCAGATGTTTGTATAAAACTTGTAATTTTGGTTATAGCAGTCCGTACTAGATGGATTAATCTCAGTACTGTTCTTTCATGGTGGTTTAGATTTCTTTTTTTAGTGATGTGGAAGTGATCATACTCCTTCATAGTGCAGGTTTAAGGCTTTGTTTGCAAATTTTCTGAACTGCATTGCTCTCGACCTAAGCAAGGGATTAAGACCCTAGCAATGGCTCCAACTTGAAATCCCATTGTGTTTGTTCAATGGACCTTGGGATTCAAATCATGGAGTATATGTATAGTGTGTATATTCATTTTGGTTCTTTGGAGGATGAATTGAAAAAAAATTCAAGTCCTAAGCGAGCTCTACCATAGCCCGACTAGGAACATGACAGTTATGTGCACTTTTGCTTGCAAAGATGATCAAGTGTGTTTGTAAAAAGTGTTTGGAATGGAAGAAGGAAGCCTATCAAAGTCTCATAGAAAGGATGGAGGTGTGGCATGGTGTTTAGAATAGTAAACCCTATTGGACAACACACTAAACCTTAAACCCTTAAAATAGAGTCATTTTGCAGTTTGTACCTGTACGGACATATCAGACAACCAAACCTCCTGAATCTCAAAGAATGTCCAAAAGGGTATCTAGATCTCTAAATGTTTTTGGGGGTCTTTTGGAATATTTATGAGAAATTGAGAAAAAACTGTGAAGATAGGGCTAAAAGGGGCTCTTAGGGCTACTAGGCCTAGAAAATAGGAACTTGTGAAAGCGATGGAGAAATGGAGTGAAACAAGTTACAAAACCACATGATTTGAGTTGTTACTCCATCTCAACATCCTTCTAGTCCCCTGCAAGTGAAGGTTAAATATTTTGATATCTTGATGGTTGAACTTCCTCTAGTGAGTTCTAGCTTGGATCTTGAGTAATTAATCAAACTAGTTGATAGAGAGTTTCCCATAAGAGTGTAGGCATTGTAATTGGTTCATTAATGAAGAGTAGAGTGTAAAAAAACATGGGAGCCCACTATGACACCTCTTTCTAACCTACAAACTAAAATTGCAACGCTTTTGTGAGATCCTCCCTATTAAAGTGGTATCAGAGCGACTTAAGATTTGGGAAGAAACCAGTTGATGTAAGAGACTAAGTTAGTAGGTGAAAATAGCCTAGGGATGGTGACCAATGCAGAGTTATCCAAAAGACTAGAAGATCAAGAGGAAGATAATAGACTCCTTAGGGAAAACTTATAATGATTGGAGAACAAACCAGGGGAAGTAGAAGACGAGAGTAAGAAGGTAACTATCAAAATCAATGAAGAACAGGGTAAAGAAGTGGTAGAAGAGGATGGCACACCTGAACTAGATCCTATTCTACCTAAAGAACCTTTTCTTAGAGCCATCAAAGCCTTAGGAGGTAAGCCCCTAGAAGGAGGGCCACTTTTTTATGGAAAAATAGAACCAGAAGTGGTCATGAAGTGGATTGAAGGGTTGGAGAATCACTTTGAATGTGATGGAATTAGTGAAGCACAAAAAGTGAAGGTAGACAAATCTAGATTGAGAGGAGCAGCCTTGACTTTGTATAAGTTCATCCAAGAGGAGAGACAAAAGGAGGGTAAGAATGCAATTGCCACTTGGAAAGGAATGCTAGCCAAGGTGAGAGAAGCCTATATCCTTGAAGACTATGAAATTCAATTACACAAGAAGAGACAAAATTTGAGACAAAGAGAACTAGATGTGAGAAGCTACACTAAAGAATTTTAGAAGTTGTGTTTTAGATTCAAGGTGGTGGAAGATAAAAGCATCAACGTTGCCAAGCAATTGAATGGTTTGTGATGGAATATCCAAGAAGAGTTAATTTTATTGTGTCCTAATACTGTCCACAAGTTCTATCAATTGGCACTTAAGGTGGAAGAGAAGCATAAAAAGAAACAAGAACAAAGAAATAGAGGTAGAGGTAGGGTTAGAGATGGCAGAGGTCATAGAGGTAGCTATGGTGGAAGAGGTGTAGACCAAAGCTCCCAAGGAGAATCCAAGTTGGTAGAGCGAAGTGGGGATTCCAATAGCAAAAGAAGCTATACAAGAAAGAGATAAAGCAACTCTAATAGAGGAAGGTGTAGTGGATCGGGAAGAGGGTCCTATTTCATCATAATGAAGTGCTACAATTGCCATCAACTTGGACACCCAACCTATAGATGTCCTGAGAAGTCTTCTTCATCCCAAGGAGGTGAAAGGAGAGTAAGTTATATTCAAGAAGATGAAGCAAATGTGAAGACTTTAGAAGTAAGTTTAGATTCCGAGGTTGGAGAAAATCTCATGATAAGAAGAGTTTTGATCAAAGAACCAATTAAGGAGGAACCTAATCAAAGAAGATCCTTGTTTAGGATAAAGCACAAGAGCATGAGTAAAGTATGTAGAGTGGTGGTGGATTCGAGATTGACTGATAACATAGTGTCAGAAGAAGCAGTAAGCAAACTCAATTTGCAAATAATTCCACATAGTGATCCTTATAGGGTTCCTTGGCTCAACAATAGGCAACATGTTTTAGTGAATAAGCAAACCTGGGTGGAGTTCACCATAGGAGGTTACAAAGACAAGATCTTGTGTGACATCTTTCCAATGGATGCATGCCACCTACTCCTAGGTAGGCCTTGGCAATTTGATAGGAAAGAAATACACTATGGAGAAAAGAATTCATATACCTTTCAAAAGGATGGAGTTACCTATAAAATTCAGTCCTTAGGAGATGAAGAAGAGAGAAGATCTAAAGGTTCCAATGTGCTACTAGTTGCTAAGAAGGATTTCATAAACACTTTCAAAGAAGTAGAAGGAGTGGGTTTGCACTTGTTGTGAAACCAAAAGAGGAAAAGAAGGACAAGAAGGTTAGTATCCATGTTGAAGTGCAGCAGATACTCAATCAGTTCAAGGAGATCATAAGTGATGGAACACCTACCACTTTGCCTCCTCAATGTGCCATAAGTCATCAAATTGAATTCATACCTGTAGCATCAATTCCTAATAAAGTAGCCTACAAAATGACACTGGAGCAGAATGAAGAAGTAGCTAAACAAATCCAAGAAATTTTGGATAATGTCCTGATAAGAAAGAGAAACAGCTCATGTGCAGTTCCTACCATTTTGGCATGAAAGAAGGGAGGTGCTTGGAGGCTTTGTACTGATTCCAGAGCCATCAACTGGATTACAATCAAGTATAGGTTTCCCATTCCAAGAATTGAAGATTCGATGGATTGTTTAGGGGGTCTTAAGTATTTTACCAAGATAAACCTTAAGAGTGGCTACCACCAAATCAGAATCAAGGAGGGAGATGAATGGAAGACAACATTCAAAACCACATAAGGTCTTTACGAATGGCTTGTTATGCCATTTGGACTCACAAATGCCCCTAGCACATTCATGAGACTCATGAATGAAGTACTCGAGAATTACATTGGTAAATTTGTTATTATTTATTTAGATGACATCTTGATTTTTAGTAAGTGTAAAGAAGAACATCTTAAGCATATTGAGATTGTATTGAAGCAATTATGTGATGAGGAACTAACTATCAATTTGGAGAAATGTGAGTTCATGAAACTGGAGTTGGTATATCTTGGGTTTGTAATCTCAAGTGGTGATTTGAAGATGGATATCTCAAAGGTGGAAGCCATAATCAGTTGGCCTAAACCTAAAACATCAAGTGAAGTGAGGAGTTTACATTGTTTAGCACAATTTTACAGCTAGTTCATCAGAGGGTTCATTGAGATATGTGCACCAATGCTTAATACAATCAAAGGAGGTGTAAAGACTAAATTTAAATGCATAAAAGAGTCACAAAAAAGGATTTGAACTCTTGAAGACAAAGATGGCTACTCAACATGTCCTTTTTCTTCCAAGCTTTGACAAACTCTTCACCACAGAATATGATGCAAGCAACATTGCAGTTGGAGCGGTTCTAAGTCAAGAGAATAGATCGGTTGCATTTTTCAGTGAAAAGCTTAATGAAGCCAAGAAAAGGTATTCTTTTTATGGTTTGGAGTTATATGAACTTGTTCAATCACTTAGGAAATGGAGGCATTATTTATTACCTAAGGAATTTGTGGTTTATATTGATAACCAATCTCTTAGTTTTCTCAACTCCCAAGAAAAGTTGAATCATAGGCATATAAAATGTGTAGAATATTTGCAAACCTATACTTTTATCATTAAACATAAGAAAGGTCAATGTAATAAGGTTGTTGATGTGTTAAGTAGAAGGTTGCTAACAGTTCAAGAAGTGCATCTTAAGAGCATTGGAGTGGATAGTTTCAAGGGGCTATACCAAGATGATGAAGATTTTGATTGCATCTACAAGGTTTGTCAAGAGTTTAGGAATCACTTTCATGGTGAATATGCAGATTTTACTTTGCAAGATGGTCTTTTATTTTGTGTGCCAAGAAGGTCCATGAAAGAGAACTTGATGCAAGAGAAGCACAATGGTTTCTTAAGTGGTCATTTTGGGTTGAATAAGACTTTGGAACTTGTTCAAAGATTCTGCTATTGGCTAAAGATGCAAAGGGATATCAGAAAATATGTGGAGCAATGTGTGGTTTGTCAAAGGGAAAATGGAACCTCTTCTAATGTTGGACTCTATCAGCCATTACATATTCCAAACCGGCCATGGGAGTGTCCTACCATCCTCAAACGGATGGCCAAATAGAGGTGGTAACTAGGACACTTGGGAATCTTCTCATATGTGTGACAAAGGAGTATGGAGAAGTTTGGGATCAGATCATTGATCAAGCTAAATTTGCTTACAATGACAGTGTGAATAGATCAACCGGTAAGAGTCCTTTTGAAGTAGTTTATGGGCTTCATGTAAGAGGTGTGTTGGAGCCTAGAGAAATTGGGAGTATGGAACAAAAGAGTGGACATGTTGTTGACATGGCTCAGTACATGATGGAGATTCATGAGCAAGTAAGGTAGGCTTTACATGACAACTCTCAAAGAATCAAGGATAAAGTGGATGAAAAGAGGAGGGATGCTTAATTTGTTGTTGGTGACTTAGTCATGGTTCATTTGATAAAATCAATACTTCAGAAAGGTGTCCCTATAAAACTTCAAATGAGGAGGATTGGACCTTGTAAGGTCTTGGCTAAGTATGGGAAAAATGCCTACAAACTTGATCTACCCAGGGACATGGCTTTGTTTCTTGTTTTTAATGTTGCAGACTTGGTGTAGTACAAAGGCACACTTCTAGAGGAATGTAGTAGAGTCTCAAAGGTCTCTCAATCACTTTTAGACCTGCCTTTCCCCCCTCCACCTATGTACAAGCCGAGAAGGTGTTGGATTCAAGAATCCTCCAGAAGACTAGGCATACCGCCTATATGGAGAATTTGGGTAAGTGGCAGCATCTTCCAGAATTAGAGGACACTTGGGTACCTGAAGTAGACTTCCCAAATCTTGGAATTTCCCTCTCTTTGTTGCCTAAAGGAGTCACTTGACTTCTTTCTCATTGGGGGAGTATGGTGTAGGAGCACCTCGATTTCTTGTTATATTTTCATAATTTTGGAATGGATGATCCTCAATAGGATCAATGAATGAATAATGAATTGTTGGTAGGTCCACAAGAGTGTTTTAGGGTTATTTGAAGTATGTTTGTCTCTAGTGTTAGTTTGTTTTCTCAGTTTTGCCCAATGTGCCCTTGTAAGCCAAAAATGGCATCATTTTCCAAAATAGTGTAAAACTCTTTCTAAGGCCTCATAAGGATTTTGGACATGTTAGTTTTATGTTAGATAACCATCCTAGGGGGTTTAGAGTGAGTAAAAATGTATAGGTTTAAAAAATGCATGGTGGAGCAAAAGTTGTCATTGTTGTTTGACAACATTTTGCAAATTTTGGAGCAAATTTTTAAAAATGAGCAAATTGGTGGTTGAGGAATCAATGGTTGTGAGCAAGGAGGCATATATAATGATTTTTTAATAATTTTAAATGGGTTGGAAGATCCAAGAGAAAATTTTGAATAATACTTGAAGGCAATTTTTAGATTTTTGCATAAAACTCATAATTTTGGTTATAGCAGTTTGTACTAAATGGATTAATCTCATTACTGTTCTTTCATGGTAGTTTAGAATTATTTGTTGTGGTGCTTTGGAAGTGATTATACTCCTTCATAGTGCATTTTTAATGCTTTGTTTGCAAATTTTCTTGAAGTACACTGCTCTCATTCTGAGCAAGGGATTAAGACCCTAGCAATGGCTCCAACTTGAAATCCCATTGTGTTTGTTCAATGGCCCTTGGGATTTAAGTTATGGATCATGTGTACAATTTTTATATTCATTTCTTTTCTTTGGAGGTTGCATTGAAACAATTTTTTATCAAGTCCTGGGCGAGCTCTGCTAAAGCCCGACTAGGAACTTGACTGTTATGTGCACTTTTGCTTGCAGGGATGATCAAGTGTGTTTGTGTCAACTGTTTGGGATGGAAGAACGAAGCCTAGAAGACTCTAAGAGAAAGGATGGAGGTGGTACATGGTTTGTAGAATAGTAAACCCTTTTAAAAGAGCCATTTTGGGGTTCGTACCTGTACAGACGTATCAGACAACCTAACTTCCTGAATCTCAAAGAATGTCCAAAAGTGTATCTAGATATCTAAAGCTTTTAGGGGGTCTTTTGGAATATTTCTTAGCAATTGAGCAAAAACCGTGAACATAGGGCTAAAAGGGGCTCTTAAGACTACTAGCCCTAGAAAATTGGAACTTGTGAAAGCGATGGAGAAATGGAGTGAAATGAGTCACAAAACCACGTGATGGGAGTTATTACACAATCTGAGCATCCTCCTAGTCCGCTGCAAGTGAAGATTAAATATTTTGATATCTTGATGGTTGAACTTACTCTAGTGAGTTATAGCCTAGATCTTGAGTAATTGACCAAACTAGTTGACAGAGAGTTTCCCAAAAGAGTTTAGGTGTTGGATTTAGTTCATGAATGAAGAGTAGGGTGTAAACAAACATGGGAGCCCACTATGAAACCTCTTTTTAACCTATAAACTAAAATTACAACTCTTTTGTGAGATCCTCCCTATGAAAGTGGTATCAGAGTGCGTTAAGATTTGGGAAGAAACCAGTTGATGTTAGAGACTGAGTCAGTAGGTGAAAATACCCTTAGGATGGTGACCAATGCAGAGTTATCCAAAAGAGTAGAAGACCAAAAGGAAGAGAATAGACTCCTTAGGGAAAAGTTACAATGATTGGAGAACAAAGTAGGTGAAGTAGAAGACAAGACTGAGAAGGTAACTATCAAAATCAATGAAGAAAAAGGTAAAGAAGTGGTAGAAGAGGATGGCACACCTGAACCAGATCAAATTCTTCCTAAAGAAACTTTCCTTAGAGCCATCAAAGCCTTACGAGGTAAGCGCCTAGAAGGAGGGCCACTTTTTGTGGAAAAATAGAACCGGAATTGGCCATGGAGTGGATTGAAGGGTTGGAGAATCACTTTGAATGTGATAGAATTAGTGAAGCATGAAATGTGAAGGTAGCCAAATCTAGATTGAGAGGAGCAGCCTTGACTTGGTGGAAGTTCATCCAAGAGGGGAGACAAAAGGAGGGTAAGAACCCAATTTCCACTTGGAAAGGAATGCTAGCCAAGGTGAGAGAACCCTATATCCTTGAAGACCATATAATTCAATTACACAAGGGGAGACAAAATTTGAGACAAAGAGAACTAGATGTGAGAAGCTACATTGAAGAATTTCAGAAGTTGTGTTTTAGATCCAAGGTGGTGGAAGATGAAAGCATCCAGGTTGCCAGGTACTTGAATGGTTTGCAGTGGAATATCAAGAAGAGTTAAGTTTGTTGTGTCCTAATACTGTCCACAAGTGCTATCAATTGGCACTCAAGGTGGAAGATAAGAGTAAAAATAATTAAAAACAAAGCAATAGAGGTAGAGCTGGGGGAAGAGATGGCAGAGGTCATAGAGGTAGCTATGGTGGAAGAGGTATAGACCAAAGATCCCAAGGGGAATCCAAGTTGGTAGAGCGAAGTGGAGATTCTAATATTAAGAGAATCTATACAGGAAGGGGATCTAGAAACTCTAATAGAGGAAGGTCTATTGGATCAGGAAGAGGGTCCTATTTTGCCATAATCAAGTGCTACAATTGCCATAAACTTGGACACCCGGCCTATAGATGTCTTGAGAATTCTTCTTCATCCCAATGAGGTTAAAGGAGAGTAAGTTATATTCAAGAAGATGCAGAAAATGTGAAGACATTAGAAGTAAGTTTATATTATGAGGTTGGAGAGAATCTCATGATAAGAAGAGTTTTAATCAAAGAACCAGTTAAGGAGGAACCTTGTCAAAGAAGATCCTTGTTTAGGATAAAGTGCAAGATCATGATTAAAGTATGTAGAGTGGTGGTGGATTGAGGATCCATTGATAACATAGTGTAGAAGAAGTAGTAAGTAAACTCAAATTGCAAAGAATTCCACATAGTGATCCTTATATGGTTACTTGTCTCAACAAGGGGCAGCATGTTTTGGTGAATGAGAAAACTTGGGTGGATTTCACCATAGGAGGCTACAAAGACAAGATCTTGTGTGACATCTTGCCAATGGATGCATACCACCTACTCCTAGGTAGGCCTTGGCAATTTGATAGGAAAGAAATACACCATGGAAAAAAATAATTCATATACTTTTCAAAAAGAGGGAGTTACTTATAAAATTCAGTCCTTAGGAGATGAAGAAGAGAGCAGATCTAAAGGTTTCAATGTGCTACTAGTTGGTGAGAAGGACTTCATAAATACTCTCAAAGAAGGAGAAGGAGTGGGGTTTGCACTTGTTGTGAAACCAAAAGAGGAAAAGAAGGACAAGAAGGTTAGTATCCCTGTTGAACTACAACAGATACTCAATCAGTTCAAGAAGATCATCAGTGATGGAACACCTACCACTTTACTTCCTCAACATCTCATAAGTCTTCAAATTCACTTCATACTCAGAGCCTCATTGCCTAATAAAGCATTTTACAAAATGACACCAGAGCAGAATGAAGAAGTAGATAAACAAATCCAAGAACTTTTGGATAATGGCCCGATAAGAAAGAGCAACAACCCATGTGCATTTCCCACTATTTTGGCACCAAAGAAGGGAGGTACTTCGAGGATTTGTACTGATTCCAGAGCCATCAACTTGATTACAATCAGGTATAGGTTTCCCATTCCAAGAATTGAAGATTTGATGGATTGTTTAGGGGGTGCTAATTATTTTACCAAGATAGACCTCAAGAGTGGCTACCACCAAATCAGAATCAAGGAGGGAGATGAATGGAATAAAATATTCAAAATGATAGAAGGTCTATATCAATGGCTTGTTATGCCATTTGGACTCACAAATGCCCCTAGCACATTCATGAGACTCATGAATGGAGTACTCAAGGATTATATGGGTAAATTTGTTGTTGTTTACCTAGATGACATCTTGATTTTTAGTAATTTTAAAGAAGAACATCTTAAGCATATTGAGATTGTATTGAAGCAATTGTGTGATGAGCAACTAAATATCAGTTTGGAGAAATGTGAGTTCATGAAACAGGAGTTGGTTTATCTTGGGTTTGTAATCTCAAGTGGTGATTTGAAGATGGATACCTCAAAATTAGAATCCATAATCAGTTGGCCTACACCTAAAACAACAAGTGAAGTGAGGAGTATTCATGGTTTGGCACAATTTTACAGGAAGTTCATCAGAGGGTTCAGTCAGATATGTGCACCTATGCTTGATATAATCAAAAGAGGTGTAAAGACTAAATTTCAATGGACAAAAGAGGCACAAAAAGGATTTGAACTCTTGAAGACAAAGGTGGCTACTCAACCTCTCCTTATTCTTCCAAGCTTTGACAAACTCTTCACCACAGAATGTGATGCAAGCAACATAGCAGTTGGAGCAATTCTAAGTCAAGATAATAGACCGGTTGCATTTTTTAGTGAAAATATAAATGAAGACAAGAAAAGGTATTCTTCCTATGATTTGGAGTTATACGTACTTGTTAATCACTTAGGAAATGGATGAATTATTTATTACCTAAGGCATTTATGGTTTATATTGATAACCAATCTCTTAGTTTCTCAACTCCAAAGAAAAGTTGAATCATAGGCATATCAAATGTGTAGAATATTTCCAATCCTATACTTTTACTATTAAGCATAAGAAAGGTCAATGTAATAAGGTTATTGATTCATTAAGTAGAAGGTTGCTAACAATTCAAGAAGTGTAGCTCAAGAGCATTGGAGTGGATAGTTTCAAGGGGCTATACCAAGATGATGAAGATTTTGCTGCCATCTACAAGGTTTGTCAAGAGTTTAGGAATCACTTTCATGGTGAATATGAAGATTCTAATTTACAAGATGGTCTTTTATTTAAAGGAGGAAAGCTTTGTGTGCTAAGAGGGTCCATGAAAGAGAACTTGATGCAAGAGATGCATAATGGTTTCTTAAGTGGTCATTTTGGGTTGAATAAGACTTTAATACTTGTTCAATGATTATACTATTGGCCAAAATGCAAAGGGATATCAGAAAATATGTGGATCAATGTGTGGTTTGTCAAAGGGGAAAGGGAACCTCTTCTAATGCTAGACTCTATCACCCATTACCTATTCCAATCCGGCCATGGGAGTGTCCTACCATTCTCAAATAGATGGCCAAACATAGGTGGTAAATGGGACACTTTGGAATCTTCTCATATGTGTGAGAAAGGAGTATGGACAAGTTTGGGATTAGATCATTGATCAAGCTAAATTTGCTTACAATGACAGTGTGAATATATCAACCGGTAAGAGTCCTTTTGAAGTAGTATATGGGCTTCATCCAAGAGGTGTGTTGGAGCTTAGAGACAATGGGAGTATGGAACAAAAGAGTGGACATACTATTGATATGGATCAGTCCATGAGGGAGATTCATGAGGAAGTAAGGCAGGCTTTACAAGACAACTCTCAAAGAATCAAGGATAAAGTGGATGAAAAGAGGAGGGATGTTCAATTTGTTGTTGGTGACTTAGTAATGGTTCATTTGAGAAAAGTAAAACTTCAGAAAGGTATCCCTAGAAAAATTCAAATGAGGAGGATTGGACCTTGTAAGGTCTTGGCTAAGTATGGGCAAAATGCCTACAAACATGATCAACCCAGGGACATGGCTTTGTCTCCTATTTTTAATGTTGTAGACTTGGTGCATTATAAAGGAACACTTCTAGAGGAATGCAATAGAGTCTCAGAGGTCTCTCAATCACTTTCAGACCTACCTTTGCCCCCTCCACCTATGCTACAAGCCGAGAAGGTGTTGGATTCAAGAATCCTCAAGAAGACTAGGCATGCCACCTATATGGAGCATTTGGTTAAGTGGAAGAATCTTCCAGAATTTGAGGCCACTTGGGTACCTGAATTAGACTTCCCAAAGCTTGGAATTTCCCTCTCTTTGTTTCCTAAAGGAGTCACTTGACTTCTTTCTCATTGGGTGACTATAGTGTAGGAGCACCTTGATTTCTTTCTAAATTTTCACAATTTATTGAATGGATGATCCTCAATAGGATCAATGAATGAATAATGGATTGTTGGTAGGTCCACAAGAGTTTTTTAGGGTTATTTTAAGTATGTTTGTCTGTAGTGTTAGTTAATTTTCTCAGTTCTGGCCAATGTGCCCTTGTAATCCAAAAATGGCATCATTTTGCAAAATAGTGTAAAAATCTTTCTAAGGCCTCATAAGTCTTTTGGACATGTTGGTTTTATGTTAGGGAACCATCCTAGAGGGTAAAATGTATAGGTTTCAAAAATGCATGGTGGAGCAAAAGTTGTAATTGTTGCTTGACAACTTTTTGCAACTTTTGGAGCAACTTTTAAAAAATGAGCAAATCGGTCATTGAGGGACTGATGGGTGGTTGGTTATGAGAAATGAGGCATATATAATTTTTTTAAAATCATTGTAAATAGGTTGGAAGATCCAAGAGAAATTTTTGAATAATACTTGAAGGCAATTTTCATATTTTTGCATAAAACTTGTAATTTTAGTTATAGCAGTCCGTAGTAGATGGATTAATCTCAATATTGTTTTTTCATGGTGGTTTATAATTATTTTTTGTGGTGATTTGGAAGTGATTATACTACTTCATAGTTCAGGTTTAGTGCTTTGTTTTCAAATTTTCTTGAACTGCACTGCTCTCGGTCTAAGGAAGGGATTAAGACCCTAGCAATGGCTCCGACTTGAAATCTCATTGTGTTTGTTCATTGGCCCTTTGGTTTAAAGTCATGGAGCCTATGTAAAATGTGTATATTTATTTTTGTGCTTTGGAGGTTTCATTGAAATAATTTGCTATCAAGTCCTAGGCGAGCTTTGTCATAGCCCGACTATGAACTTGATTATTATGTGCACTTTTGCTTGCAGGGATGATCAAGTGTGTTTGTGAAAAGTGTTTGGCATAGAAGAAGGAATACTAGATTATTATTAGAGAAGGTATGAAGGTGTGACATGGTGTTTAGAATAGTAAACCCTATTGGATAACACACTAAACCATAAACCCTTTAAAAAGAGTCATTTTGGGGTCCATACCTGTATGGATGTATTAGACAACCTAACCTCTTGAATCTCAAAGAATGTACAAAAGGGTATCTAGATCTCTAAATATTTTTGGGGGTATTTTGGAATATTTCTAATCAATTGAGAAAAAACCGTGAAGGTAGGGCTAAAAGGGGCTCTTAGGGTTACTAGGTCTAGAAAATAGGAAATTGTGAAAGCGATGGAGAAATGGAGTGAAACAAGTCATAAAACCACATGATGGGATTGTTACACCATCTCAACATCCTCCTAGTCCCCTACAAGTGAAGGTTAAATATATTGATATCTTGATGGTTGAACTTACTCTAGTGAGTTCTAGCCTGGATCTTGAGTAATTGAGCAAACTAGTTGATAGAGAGTTTCCCAAAAGAGTTTAGGTGTTGGAATTGGTTCATGAATGAATATTAGGGTGTAAAAAAATATGGGAGCCCACTATGACACCTCTTTCTAACCTACAAACTAAAATTTCAACTCTTTTGTGAGATCCGCCCTATCAATGTCCCTACAGGTGAACAAGTGGCTGATATCTTCACCAATCCTCTACTGGTAAACACTTTTGAGTATCTGAGACACAAGTTAGGAGTGGTTTCACCTGCTTCATGCACTTAAATATGTATTAATATCTATGGTTCAAGGGGATTTCATTGTAAAATCTCTTATCTCTTGTACCATATGTTGGACATAGGCAAAGATCAAGTGTTTATGATGCAGTGCTGACATGCTTGAACTTTTGGGTGTACTGGAAGCACAAAGCATAGAAGAAGGAAATTGTTGTAGGAATACCCAAGAGAATTTCATAATTATAGAAATCTACTTTTCCAATTGGTAACACTCATTGTACAATCACATATGATTCTTATATGTTAATGGTTGAGTGGATTGTGGCCAAAGGGAGAGAATACACTAAATAACCGGTGGAGAATGAATTAGATGGAAGGATGCCCTGACCCTTTGTCATTGTTTTCAAAGGGGGAGAAGACCAATTGGTCAAATGGGTTAGATGAAGGAACAGAGTGTGTTGACATCAATGCCAAAGGGGGAGATTGTTGGCATTATGTTGTCAATTATGTCAACTGGTATGGAATGGTCACCGGTAAGTAAGTAGTGGTGACCGGTATGGGTGAAGTAAGTAATGATGTCAACCAGTATGAAGGACGGAGTGTGTAAGTATAGAGAAAAGGTATGTTATCAGTACACATGAAGTGCAACATCTACGGGTAAAGCAGGACCACCTACAAGCAAGCAAATAAGCAAAGATGAATAGAGGGATGTGATCACCAATAGACAAAGAGAAGTATAATGCAATCGGTAAATGGATTCAGTGGATGGACCAACATGTTTGATGGAAGGCCAAGTTGATCCATCGATAGAGAAGAGGTCAACAGGTATGAAGGTCCACCAGTGAAGTTAGGTTATACCGATAAGGTGTGTTGAACTGATAGTGAGTCTTGGTCGGTGAAGGATGCCAAACTGACTTTGCAGTCTGAGCATAGGTGGATGTCAACAAGCATGATGGGTGGACACCAGGTGGTGAGCATGCAGAGGTTGGTAAAGTGTTCATCGATGTGATAGTTGACAAGGAGGTCGACATTAATGAAGAATCTGCAAATCATGGGATGATGGAAGGATGTTGTGGCTTGAGGGAGACAGAGTGGGAAGGTGATTGAATTGACCTTGTAGGATGATCTAATCCTTGTACTTGTTGGCTGAAGGAAACAACCAATCCATTAAAGGTGATTGATAGAGCAACACCGAAAAGCATGTTGCAGACATCTAAAAATAGAAAATGTGCATTGGAAGGTAAGGATATGGCAGTGTTTGTTTGATATGATGCAGATCATCTTTATAGAAAAGGAGATCCGATCAGTTTTGATACGGATTGAGTTGGTAGAGGAAAACCCTAGCATGCCACCATTTGAATGTTGCTTTTGGTGGGAACCCTCACATATAAATTGTTAGGTATCGGAGACAACTAAGAGGGGGGGTGAATCAGTTGTCCAATAAATTCAACCAAAATTAACTTAACCAAAACTTAATGCTTAATGCTCGTAAACCAAACTTTATGCTGATAGACAGTTTTATCAGTTAATTGCAGTACCGATAAAGATTAATGTATGAAATAGAAAAACAACAACATCCACAACACATAACACAAATATTTATACGTGGAAACCCTGCAAGGGGAAAAACCATGGTGGGAAGCCTTACCCACAATCAAATGATACTGCTGCATATAGTATGTGTGTACAATATGGATTATGCACATACAGAAAGGCCAGCTGCCTAGATCTCATTGCTCAATCACAAAATGAGAGTCACACTGACTATAATTGGATTGTTAAATCCAATAATAATGTACTGCATAAAATAGCATCTTCATATGTTGGATTCAGTACCAGTTTAGTTCTGATTGCCTTCACAAAAACCTTCCTTCAACCTTCAAATGATGTCTTTGTGTATAGCTCTGCTTATTTTTGCATATACCTTATTATAATCCTTTTTCTAATCACATATCAATCTCACAAATGAGATCTTACATTTATACCATAACCTAAGACCAATTGAATAGGTCGGCTCACTAAAAGATATTGCAATAAAATCAATTACAAATAAATCAATATCTGATGCATCATGTTGGCTCAATCCATTTACAATAATAATAAATCATCTCCATAATGTGTCGTGTTGATTTGGAATAGATATGTCTGTCGGTGCATAATCTGGACCTATTTGTTGGTAATAGCAAATATGCAAACCTAAATAAACCAATAACCAAATCGCCAAAACCAAGTGATCAAAATAATGTCTTCAACATAACCAAGTAGTCTCCAAGTTATTCCAAGTGCCGGTGAACAATATGATCTATCGGTGAACTAAATACCAATGACTGTGCATAAGTCTCTGACTTGCCAGTGAACATAACCAAAGATATCCAAGTGTTGATAAGTGTTGACAAGTGATGACAGGTGTTGACATCAATGACAAAACCATATCAACATATTGAAAATACCAACAATCTCCCCCTTTGGCATTGATGGCAACACAAGATGGAAAAACCATCAAAGTGTCAAAACAGAAATGCCAAAAACCAAAAACCAACAATCTCCAAAAGAGATCATTAACCAGAAATCAAAATACATAATTTCTCTCCCCTAGGAATAATCTTTCCCAAAAGATATCTCTCCTCAAATTTTTTTTCATTTTTTTTTCCATAATATCTCTCCCCCTTTAACATCAAATGGCAAAGCATTACAAAAACCAGTTTCAAATACAAAATACCAACTTATTATACCTGTATATGGTGAAAATGGATAACAATAATAACAATATTGAAAGGCTAAATGAATTCAACCACAAAACCCTAGCCTAACAACAACAAAGATCCACCATAACATATGAAGATTACCTAAGACAATGCAAATCAAATGAAATCACAAAGATTTTACCATCACATGTCCAATAGGGTTTTGATCTCCATTCTTCCTATCTCCATTGATCTTGCTTGATATATTTTCTCTCAGATTTTATATGCACAAGAGCTCAACAAAGAACGGGATGTGGTTGCAAGTAGGATCGTAGTGTAGTCCAGTGTATAAGATTCATTAGAATGTATCATTAGGGTTTGATAATGAAGGAAGCATCTCCTTATATAGAAGACACTATATGAAATGGAGGGATAAGATTGAGAACTGTAAAAGGAGGTCGGCTATGATTAGAGAGTAGGTAAAAGAAATAATAAAATAATGAAAGGAGTAGGTAGTGTATGAATTAAGAGATGAATGACATGTGTCATAGGGAGAAAAAGTTAATGAATTAATTAAATAAATAAATATTTATTTAATTAAAAGAAGAAGTGGGATAATTAAATAAATAAGATATATTTATTTAATTTAGGAAAAAGGATAATTTAAATAAATAAATGTATTTATTTAAATGAGAAATAAGGCTAGAAGAAGATAAATGAATTAATTAAATAAATAAAGATTTATTTAATTAATAGAAGAATTAAGCTTAGATAATTAAATAAATTAAATATTTCTTTAATTAGACATGACAATTTTGGGTGTCTACATTTTGCCCCTCTTTGAGACAATGCGGCTTGTCGCGTTGTTTCAAAGAAGATAATATGAACTGATACAGAGTTGCCCTAGGATGGGAATGATATGCCCCCTCAAGAGATTGGATGAAAATGTGTGAAAAGACCATAGAAAATCTCTCGATAAGAAAGAGAGGCTAGAAAGAACTGATTGGATAAAGTGACAAAGTGACGGGATAATGAAGACTGACTCGGGAAACGATGGCTAGGGGTAGTCTATAAGATAGACTATGGGGGAAAATACATCCTCATTGTCATCTACACATCCACGAGAGCAGAGTGCAGAGCAAAAATAGAGCAGCAGCAGTCAGCAGCGATGGCTTTCGTTCACAAATTCGACCGCGTTCGCCAATTTCAGAGGCCAGCAAAGGCAGGAGAGCCGGTAAGTACCACCAAACCTCCTCATACTTTGATGCATTTAATTTTTTCATTAATGCATGGTAGGTAGAGCAATAAATGCGCTTAGACTAGGGTCTAAAAAGTGTCCAAAAATGTCCAAGCACGTCTGCATTGGTGCCAGGCGCGTCTATGCTCATGAGGCACGTCTGTGTTTGTGACAGGCGCGTCTGCGTTTGAACCCGCGTCTGTGTCAAATGCGGCCGCGTTTGTGATGGTCAGTCGCATTTGTGCCAAGAAGGCACGTTTGTGTCTCCCAGGCATGTCTGTGCAGAGCATAGGCACGTCTATGTTTGTCAGGTGCATCTGTGTTTTTCAGGCGCGTCTGTGCAGTCTTTAAGTGCGTTTATGTCAGGTAAGCACGTTTGTGTTTTAAAAAGTGAATTTGTCTTCTAGGTCAAATCGATAGTTCTGTGATGAATATACGCTATCAATTGGATAAGTTGCTGAGAGGATACACTCAGCAGGTCCTCTAAGAAGACTAGGATAGATCAAGGCACTTTGTGATGAACAGTGAGTACCAAGATAGAGTACTTTGTGATGAACAGGGAGTACTAAAATATGAGCAGCACTTTGTGATGAACAGGGAGTGCAAATGTGAGTAACACTTTGTGATGAACAGGGAGTGTCACACACGTAGTACTTTGTGATGAGCAGGGAGTACCACTAGGATAGAAGCCACACTTTGTGATGAACAGTGAGTGTCACTAGGATAGATAGCAATATGCATTTAGATAAAAAGTAGCATTTTGTGATAAACAAGGAATGCCATTATGACTGACATGAGTGATGTGCTTGACTGCAGGAGTATTTGCCGATGCTGGAGTCACGGGAGAGATTCCCATCACTCAGAGGTTGCGACCTAAGTTGACAGCTGAGGAGCGGGCTGCGATTGAGGAGATGGGATTGAGACATGTCCTGTATGTGCCTGAGTTTCGGGCGAACATGAGACTGTTGACTGTGCTAGCGGAGAGATGGCACTCCGAGACCTGTACTTTTCATTTGTCGATGGGTGAGATGACAGTCACCCTTGAGGATATATATAGGATACTAAGGATACCGATCGATGGGGAGCTGATCCCATACGATCGAGATGGAGACAGGGAGGCCCTGAGACGAGTATTCTAGGACCCAGGACTGGAGATGAGGGCAGGACATGTGGCGTGGGACACTATGATAGCCACAGGGCTAGCGCTGCCAGCAGTGGTAGGAGGAGTGATCAGTGGGTTCCTGTGTCCAGATAGGGCTACATGGGGGTTGGTTGTGGGTTGGGGAGGAACACTGGAGACACTGGTGACATAGCACACCAGATATGCTTGGGGACCGTGTGTGCTGGCACACCTCTATTATGAGCTGCATCAGTTCATGTACCACGGATCAGTGGGATTGGGTTGTGGGGTGACATTGCTGTAGGTATGGGCTTATGAGCATTTGCCAGTGACAAGGCCAATACACTTCAGAGGCAGGGGACATGGACGCAGCTTTGTGCACTTATATGATATGATCACGTCGCAGCCACAGATAGGTAGGTTGGAGCACTGCCAGCGAGTGATAGATGATATTGATGTGGTCATATGGAGGCCATATCTGGGATGCGAGTAGTGGGAGGACGATGCAGTTAAGCTTCCTTACACCTTCCAGAGCAAGTATCTGATTGGGCAGACAACCTATGTGCTAGAGAGGTAGCTAGTGGATAGGGTTGGCCGACAGTTTGACAGGATCCAGAGGATGCCACGGGGCTCGAGCATGTATGCACGGACTCTCAGAGATCAGGCACAGTTTGGGACCTTGCTGTCATATGATCAGGCAGTTACACAGCTGGTAGAGATGATGCCCCTACCCTGGGACATGTGGCCAGAGATTGAGGATGTCGGCATGGATGCTGAGTACACAGCATACTGGGCAGAGCATCCCTTCCCACGCTTGATGGATCTGGGAGAGCCATTGGATGGAGATGGGGGTGGGGATGATGATGATGGTGGAGGTGATGGGGGCAGAGGCCGATGAAGGAGGAGGGGAGCAGTTGGAGAGAGGAGGGTTGCACCTAGGAGGGAGGGTGGTGAGGGGTCGCAGTGGATTGCCGCTATAGGTGCCAGCAGCACAGGGTCCCAGATAGGTACAGGTACAGGGACAGGGACAGATACAGGGATAGGTACTAGTATAGGTACAGGCACAGGGGCAGGCACCCATACATGGGGAGCCACAGGCAGAGGTGGAGGGGGCTGACGCAGAGGAGGATGAGCTGATAGAACTGAGGGAGATCTGCCAAGGCTAGGCAGATGAGATCCAGGAGTTGAAGAGGGAGAGGAATCGGCTCAGGAGGAGGCTCAGGGATACTAAGCGGGAGCGGGATCAGGCTATTCAGCGTTATATAGAGGCTGAGACAGCACTAAGGGCTGGGAGATAGGCAGCGGAGGATACAGGGGTAGGATATGCTTATGTCCTACAGGCAGGGGAGGAGATTGCCTACTAGCGAGATCTCTATTATGGTGTAGTGCCAGTAGATCAGCGGGCGAGGATCTTCCATAGCCATTGTGTACAGCGACAGCTATGGGAGGGAGCCGGAGGAGATAGGCATCGAGTGGTGGGGTTATGGGTCCTCCACCACCACTAGATAGAGGGGATAGGTGGGATGATCCTGGGGCGGGTCCTTCAGGGGCTCAGATTCCATCGAGGCCAGGCGGCTCCGAGGGAGGGAGTTCACCATAGCCATAGAGGGCTCCCTATGTATCAGTATTATACCATTTTTGTATTGTAGACACCTACGGGTACTTTTGTAGCCATATGATTTTGACATCATTGTATCATGACACTTTATGATTATATATATGAGATGATTCATTTTTGTGGTAGCTATATGCATGTGTACCTATGTGATGAGATGCTCTTATGTGATGTTTGTTTTATGCTATGGATGCAAATATGTATATGATGTAATGCAGTATTTTTTTCTTTTATGTTTTTATATGTTATGCATATGCAAATGTGAATGTATGTAATGCAGATGAATATGATAATGCAAATGTAAATTGTGCTAACAGGTGTTGTGTGCAAGATGCGATGCAATTGTGATATCTATATGTATGTATGAAATGCTTATATGTGGTAATGCAGGTGCAACTACATGAAATGCAAATGTTTTTGGTGTGTCATTATACTCAGTCATGTAATAGCAAGCTATGCGGACTCGAGAAGGAGGATGGAAGTCAATCAAGAAAGGGGGATGAAAGACAAAAGATATGAAAGTGAAAGAGCTTCTTGTGTGTTATCATCATTGAGTTTTATTATGGCAAGCAGGTTATGACAATCGAGGCATATGTTCGACCCAGAAAGTCATTGTACCTGTTTGCATGGAGATAAGACAATCACAAACAAGGAATGCCCCAGTTCACACTAGACTCAAGGTGTCCTCATATCTTTGGACAATTCATAGCATTACTAAGAGACAATCCACAGACAGTAAATACAAATAGGTGACGATACCCCATTCTTGCCTTTCTAGTCAAAGACATCCTGGAGATAGAATCTCTAGTCAGAGACATCCTAGAAAAGCTAAAAGACATGTCACCAAAAGATAAAATCAAAAGAAAACCAAGACTCGACACCAACATCCACTATAGTCCTCAAGTTTAGTATCTTTTGTCACTTGTATAAGTCTTATTTGATTGTGGTCACAATGTTTACTTTCACAAAAAGGATAGATAGCACTGACCCATAATGTTGTCTGAGTCTGTTGAAAGATTTGATTTGTTGAAGCCCATTGTTGTTGCTATGTCTCATCTGAAACTGACTGAATCCATGAAACTGATACTTTATTGTGGATCTGTGATGCAAATGTTGCTTTATTGTGGATTGTGCGTGGATAGACTAAAGAAAGTTGGAAGAAACTGTACTCCTTGAAACATGTGATGTTCTCAGTTCCACACCCATCACTAGACGTAGGATTTGCCTTAGCCACAGATAGGAGCTAATTTATTATGGATGGAAAGGGATGAAAAGGGAGGTTTATTATGAATGGCTAACCAATCTTGGGTAGATCAATAACAAGACATGATGGGAATGGGTAAGTTTATTATGGATGAATTGGTCGTGAGTGTGTGCAAAGTGAAAAGATGAAAGTGAATCCTGAAGGAGGGAGGAGCAATGTCTCTACACATGGCACTGGTGACCCAGTTTTCACCATGGTACTTGCCCAGGGCACCACTGAAGTAGTTTTCACCATTGGATGAAATTATTTCTCTTTACTTTTTCTGATTTTTTGATGTTTTTTGTGTCACAAGGTGCCTGTTTGCCAGGTTTTCACCAAGTAACGATTTTTTTATTTTTATAATTTTTTTGTATTTTTGAATATTTTTTATTTTTTTGTATTTTTTGAATTAGGATACTCTGAAGAGCTATGTGTAAAACCTGCGAAGGTGCATGCTGTTGATAGGATCCTCCAAAGGTTCACCCTCTGTAGTAGAGAGCTGATATGCACCAGATCCATATGTTGTTGTAATGATGTAAGGACCAAGCCAATTTGGTTCAAACATGCCCTTCTTCTCTCTGTCTTGCTGATTTTTGGGATTTTCTCTGAGAACTAAGTCACCTACCTCAAGTGTGTGAGGCTTGACCTTGTGATTGTAGTTGCGACTCATTCGTTGCTGGTAAGCCTTGAGATGACTAAAAGCAGTTTGTCTTCGTTCATCCAATAGTTCCAGCTCTTGTAAGTGAGAGACCCTATAGTCTTCATCACTGATAATGTTTTGCAAAGAAACCCGTAAAGAGGGTAGCTCGACCTCAATAGGCAAGATGGCTTTCGTACCATAGACAAGTGAATAGGGTGTAGCTCCTGTAGGTGTGCGGACACTTGTGCGGTAGGCCCAAAGTGCAGGATTAAGGTGGATATGGCAATTACGACCAGCATCGTCGATTGTCTTCTTTAGGATTTTAAGGATTGTTTTATTAGACACCTCAGCTTAGCCATTACCTTGGGGGTAATATGGTGTGGAGAAATGATGGGAAATATGGAAGCAGTCACAGAGTTCACGACATCCTGATTTTTGAAGGGACGCCCGTTATCAGTGATAATGGAAACGGAATACCGTATTGGCAAATGATATAGTTAAGGATGAATGTAGCAATCTATTTTCTAGTAACTTGTGTGAGAGGCACGACTTCAATCCATTTTGTAAAATACTCTATGGCAGTGATAATGAATTTATGACCATTGGAAGAAGGAGGGTGAATCTTGCCTATGAGATTGAGTCCCCACTGACAAAAGGGCCAAGGAGATGCAAGTGGTTGAAGTTCTTGTGTTGGCACATGTATGAGGTCTCCATGAATTTGACATTGCTTACATTTCTTGACAAACTGATATGAGTCTTCCTCCATATTGGGCCAGTAATATCCAGTCCTGATGAGTTTCTTGGCCAAGGTAGGACCACTAGCATGTGGACCACATATCCCTTCATGCACTTCCTGTAACGCAATCTGAGCTTTGTCGCTTTCTAAACATCTAAGAAGAGTGCCATCTAGACCTCGCCGGTATAGGATATCAGCTAAAATGACATATCGAGAGGATTGGCGAATGAAAGTGCGACATTGGTTATTTGATAGAGCAGGAGGTAAAGTATTGTCACGTAGGTATGTGAAAATGGAACCATATAACTGGGATTCGAGACCAACAACACATATCGTCTCAGTAGGCATGATCTCATATGAAGGGACCAAAAGGTTATCCACCAAGAACTCATAGTGGGTCTCGTTTGGAGGTAAATCAATTAGAGAAGCAATTTTAGCCATGACATCTGTGGCACGATTTTGCTCTCTTGGTATCTGCTCAAAATCTATCTTTGCGAAGTGTTGTTTCAGGTCATCCACCATTTGTTTATAAGGCATTAATTTTTCATCTTTTGTTTGGTAATCATCAGTTGCTTGATGGATGACAAGTTGGGAATCCCCAAAAACACGAAGTTCCTGGATTTTCCATTGAACTACAATTCGTAATCCTGTTGTTAATGCCTCATATTCCACTATATTGTTAGTGCAAGGAAATGATAAGCGGTATGATTTTGGTATAGAATCCCCTTGAGGAGTTATAAAGAGGATGTCAGCTCCTGCCCCATGCTGTGTGTAGGAGCCATCGAAGTACAGTTGTCATGGCTTTGCATGTGACATTGTCAAAATGGATTCATCTGGAAATTCTGAACTTAGAGGAACATCATCTATCATGGGAGCATCTGCTAATTGATCTGCGATGGCTTGTTCTTTTATTGCTTTTCTGTCCACATACTCAATGTCAAATTCACTCAGGATCATTACCCATTTGGCCAGTCGCCCAGTAAGTGTTGCTTTATTGAGAAGGCATTTCAATGGGTCTATCCTTGCAACTAACTTAGTCTTATGAGTAAGCATGTAATGTCAAAATTTCTGTGAAGCAAAGACCACGACGAGACATGCACGCTCAATTGGTGTGTATTTTAGCTCATATCCCACCAATGTGTGACTGATATAGTATACTGCTTTTTCCTTGCCCTCAGCAATTTGTTGTGCTAAGAGTGCCCCCAGTGCTGTTGGAGTAGCTAATATGTATAGTAACAGTAGTTGATCTGGAACTGGTGGCATCAAAACTGGTGGATTTAGAAGATAATATTTGAGCATCTAGAAAGCTTGTTGACAGTTATCATCCCATTTGAATTTAATGTTTTTATGTAGCAGGTGCTGAAAAGGATTACACTTATCTGCCAGTTGTGCTATGAATCATCGGATGGACTGGAGTCTGCCTTGTAAGGATTGAAGTTGACTGATATTTCTTGGTGGTTGCATCTCTAAGATGGCCTTGACTTTTGTTGGATCAGCTTCAATTCCCCTTTTGGATACAATGAATCCTAGGAGCTTCCCGGAGGTTACTCCAAAGACACATTTCTTGGGGTTTAATCTTACTTTGTATTTTTCCAACCGATCAAAGATGACTTAAAGTATGTCCAAATGTGTATTTCTATCTATTGATTTTCCCAAGAGGTCGTCAACATAATCTTCCATGGTTACGTGCATGAGATCATGAAATATAGTAGTCATGGCTCTTTGATATGTCGCACCTGCATTCTTTAGCCCGAAAGGCATGACATTCTAGTAGAAAGTTCCCCACGGACAAGTAAATGATGTTTTGTGTTCATCCTCGGGTGCTATCCTTATTTGATTATAACCAGAGAATCCATCTGTCAATGATAACATTTCATGACCTGCTGTGAGATCAACAATCAAGTCAATATTTGGTAATGGGAAGTCATCCTTTGGACAAACTTTGTTGATGTCTCTGAAATCTGTGCAAATTCTGATGCTGCGATCTGGTTTACTAATAGGCACTAAGTTGGAGATCCATTCAAGATAATCGATTGGGTGTATGAATCCGACATCCAATAACTTCTCAAGTTCTGCTTTGACTAGTAATGCCACTTGTGGATGCATTTTTCTTAATTTCTGTTTTACTAGTTTTGCCCCTGGTTTGACTGTCAAATGATGCATTACCAAATCCGGATCCAATCCAGGCATATCAGCGTATGACCAGGCAAAGTTGATTTGTCATTCTTTGAAGAAACTTATGAATTTTGACCTTTCGGACTCTGTCAATGATTGAGCTAGGAATATGTTGTGTGGAACCTCTTCTGTACCAATGTTTGTTTTGATAGTCTCCTCTACCAACATGGATGACTTTTCCTCATATGATGCTGGGAGAATGTCGAACCTTCCATCTTCGGGTGCCTCGGAGAGGTTTTCGCCCTCAGATACATCCTTTCTTTTTACTTTTTTGGGGTTAGACAGCGCCACAGTGTGGTTTTCGCCATAAGACCCTTGATTTGCTCTTATTTTCACATTTTTGCGACTGGAAGGTCCGACACCCTCACTAAAATATGCCATGCTATTGAGTTCTATAGTGTATCCCGCTTTATGGTCTCTAGGGGGAAGATCATCCTATATCCGCAGGTAGTCAATAAAAGCTTCATCATTTTGGAATGTGTCAAACTGTGTAGGTCCTTCATGATCCCAGTCAATGAGTTAGTGGTGAACAAGGGGAAGGTTGTTAATGTCTTCAAAGTTATCGGAGCTAAGAGTGAAGATGTAGTTATATTCAGGTATGTCAAGGTAATTATCAAGGTCATCGATGGCACTCTCCTCATTAGTCTCGATCATGAGCAAATCTAAATTATCATCACTAGTAGCGCATTCTGGGACAGGTGTTCTCATCCTATGTGATTTCAACCTAGAACCTTGAGACAAGGATTGTGTGGACTCCTCATGGGTTGTTTCTTGATCAACTCTGAACTTGTTGTAAAATTCCTCTTCTTCTGTGGGTTCATCTGGCTCTCTGAATATCTTGGTGAGATCGTAGTCACTGGAAGACTTGTCTGAACCCCATTCCCATTCGTTAGAATCTGTGGAATAGTGATCCTCTTGTTGCATTTTGGCAGCTTTGATTTGTAAGGCTTCTTCTATCCTTTGGGTGTGGACCTTGGAAGTTAAGAAACCAAGTCCTTTTGAGCGTTCCTTCTTGAAAGTCAATTCAGGTTGTAAAGGTTCAATGATGCCTTCCTTTCGTAACCCCAGAGGGCTTTTTCCATCATACCCGAATTTTTGTAGAATTTTGAAGCCTTTGCCATATTTCTCACATGGTAGATTGATGTGATCTTGTGTTTCCTCTTCATTGTCTTTGAAAAGCATTTTGTATAAATCTTCCTCTTCTAGTTCACCCCATCTTTGAAAGGTAGTAGGGTCCCATTTGAGCCTCATGATGGATAGTTGCTTGTTAGGATGTGGTCTTCCATATTCTTTTGGGGAACTCATGGCTTGTCATAAGTACATGGTCTGATTTAAAGTAAATTCCCCCATGCCTTTGTCCTGAAACTTGCCTTTAAGCTCACATTGTTTTGATGTCGAAGGTTTTAATGACTCAGGATCAATGTATGCCAACGAAGGAACAACCTCGTAATTACTGGGGATGATGGTCTCAGTCTTTGATTTCAGGTTATTTCAGTATATGAATGGATTAGGATCACCGTTAACTGTTACTTCCATGCCATTATGAGGAAACTTAATGCATTGGTGATATGTGGATGGGATTGCCCTCATTTCATGAATCCAAGGCCATCCTAGCAATATGTTATAAGTGAGATTTAAATCCAGGACTTGACAAACCACATCCTTTGTAACTGGCCCAACTCTGAGAGGTAAGGTGATTGTGCCCTTGGATGAATGCTCTTCGTCATCATATGCCTTAATGGTGATTTGATTTGTAGAATTCACAGCTTTATCAGAATATCCCAATTGTGTAATAGTGCTTAATGTGCAAATGTTTAGACCTGCTCCTCCATCTATCAGAACTCTTTTTATTCGATGTTTGTGTATGAAGGCTTCAATGTGTAATGGTGCATTATGTGGCTGACTTACGGAGGCATCATCGGCTTCTATGAATGTAAGTGAATGTGGAACGGAAAGGTATCCCACCATGGCTTGAAACTGGTCCACGTTCAAATCAGTAGGAACGGCAGTGTCTCTCAAGATTTTGTCAAGAATGGCTTTATGTGTGGGACATATGCGTAATAGCTCAAGGATTGAAATGAGCGCAGGTGTCTTTCCTAACTATTCTACAAGGTCATACTCAGGTTTGGTTGATGAAGAAGCAGTGTTTTTAGTTGGAGCACCTTGCAAAGTGATTTTACCTCGATGAGTTGTGACATTACATTCAGAGGTAGGTTCAGAAGAATATCCAACACCTTGTAAGACAATCCTGGGTCTCCGAGTAGAATTCTTAGACGCTTTGTCCTTGATGATAATGGTAGAGACATAATTGTCCATCGAGATGTGATTGATGGTTGAATCATAGTTGTAAGATGCTCGAGTATAGTTGGTTTGATCCTCTGTGGCTTTAGCTTTTCCCTTGTCATGTTTTGGGAATGGTTCCTTAAACATCTCATGTTCTTGATTAGACGAATGTCCCTCAATCTCAATGTCACCTCTATCAATGAGATCTTGTATGATGTTCTTCAGTCGATGACAATTTCCTGTCTTATGACCCTTGCTCTTATGAAATTCACAATACTCATCATCATTCCACCAATTTGGTTTAACCTTTGGTTCATATGGAGGAAAATCTGGAATTGTGATTACCTTGTTTTCCACTAGCTTCTTAAAGACTGACTCAAGTGGTTCTCCCAATGGGGTGTACTTCCTTCATGATCTGGAAGTTGTTTAAGTATTCACTTGATTGTTTGTAGAACTTGATCCTGAAAAGATGAATTTGGGTCACATTGTGTTGGCATCAACAACACCATCATTGACTGTGTTCTTGTTTTTATTCCAAAATCTTGGCTTGTCTTTTCCTTTAAAGTCATCTTTGTTTTCCTTGAATATCTTAATGACTCCTTGTTCAATTAGGACCTTTTCTATCGCTAAGCCTTTTTCAATAACATCCTTGAAGGTGGACAAGCAAGCTTTCCTAAGATCATAGCCAGTGTCTTTGTTAACATTCTGGGTGAACATTTCTACCATTTGTTTTTGTGGAATTTCACAAGAGCATCTGCTGGCTAGATTTCTCCATCTTTGTAAGAATGATGCAAAAGATTCTCCCTCCTTTTGCTTGGTGTTGCACAAAGTAGTGACTGATATGCCTTTCTCTATGTTGTAGGAGAAATGTTGGATAAATGCCTCTACTAGATCACCCCATGACTTAATACCAGGTGGAAGTTGGGAGAACCATTCCATAGCTTGATCACCTAAGCTCTGTGGGAATAATCTCATCAAATATGTTTCTTCTGCTGCTATCTCAATGCAAGCTATGAAAAACTATCTTATGTGTGCCTTAGGATCCCCTTTTCCTCTATACTTATCAAATTTAGGCGTCACAAAGTGTGGAGGAAATGGAGGCATTGGAATGCTTTTGTCAAATGGATAGGGACATATGTCTCTCATTGTGTATGTTGGCTTTGGTGTATTTATGTCCTCCATTTTCTTTTGTAAGTCCCTGATTTGTTGCTCCAAATTGCTCTTAGGTGGAGATCGACTTCTTGGACCATATCCCATGCTTGAGGCACCAATTTGAGGAGGAGCATGTTGCATATATGGATGATATTGATCATACACATGTTCATATGGAGGAGGTCTATAGTGATGCTACGTATATGGACCACTTGGTATAGATTCATGTTGAGGAACACCATATCTATTTTGTGCATGTATACCATACTCTACAGGCATGTCATGTTCTAATGCATTGCCCCCAAATTTGACACGGGGTTTCCTTGTGTCCAAATTTTGAGCATGCCTTTGAATATCCAATTGCTTTGGTGGTTGATCCTTAACATTGATATGTGATTGAGCATATTTCTCTACATAAGACTTCCATAATGGTCTGCGAAGGTGAGTATCATATGCTTGACCATGTGTATGTGGGACCTTTGGTTTTTGAAACAAAGACGATGGTGATTCAGGCACCTGATGTGGTCTTCTATTGCCTCCACTATTAGGCCTTCTTTGATCCATGTTGGAGTGAGTTTGTTGCAAAGGCCGATTTTCCATTATTTGAGAAATGTCAAAATCATGAGGTATCTTGGCTCCACTTTGTGCCATCATTTGTAAGAAGTATTGTCTATCCCTCCTCATTATTTCCTCAACCAATCGATTGAAATGGGGAGTCATAATTGATTCTTCCACATCTACTGAATGTACTGAAAAGTTGTCCATATTGTCATTATGTGTAGCATTTTTGTTTGTGGTGTCCATGTTCTCAACATTTGGAATGTTTCTATAGGCATCCATGTCAGGTAATGTAGTATGATTAGAATTGAAAAAGATATCATTGTCATACTCATAAGAACTCATGTTTGCGGACTCTTGAGCCTCTTTAGTTTCTCTCCTAGATTTTTGAAGACGGGTTTCAACCATGAACTAGGTATTGACCAAGATGTTTGAGACTAGATGAAAAAATGGAAAAAGTATGGAAGACCAAGAGCTGGATGGAATGTAAATGAATCTGAAGTGTACTTGCAATGTCCAAAGTGTAAGACCAAGAATGTATGTAGTAGAGTAGGTGTGACTTCCAAAGAGAGGATAGTTTCTCTTGATGAGGTAAGTTGACCTTGACTCTAAGTAAGACCAAATGAGACCCAAAGGTGATAGACCTTGATGAGGGACCACTTAGCAAAATGTTGTTGTATGTAGTGTGTTGACAAAGTATTATGAGGACAAGCAAGTGACCTTTTGACTCAAGTTTAGACAAGTGTGAATGTAAAGTGAGATGTGAAGCAATGATGGATTTTATGAGACCCAAAGATAGGTTGAATGCTAAATGAAACCCTGGAGAAATGACCTAGGAAGCTCAATAATTCTAAAACTGACTGTGTTTGTTTGCTGGACTGTATCAGTTTTTCAATTCTGAACGTAGACGTGCCTGTATACTTCACAGACGCGGTTTCCTGACGCAGACGCGGCTCTGTTTAACATAGACGCATTTTTGAGAATTTTTTGCAAAGTGTAATGTTGACTGTTGGAACACAGACGCGTTTCTACCCTTCATAGATGCGGTTATACAATACAGACGCATTTCTGTAAAATTTGTGCAATTTTTTCCAATCTGTGAAGTTGTTTTGTTGTGACCAAATTTGACTGTTTGACTGTTTTTTTTTTCATGACAAGAGGACATAGTGTTGATGAAGACCCAATGTTTGCAAGTGTCTAGACTGAAAAATGACTCCAAGAAAAGTGTGTTGTTTGATGTATAAATGTTTTGCATACACTTGAAGACACAAAAGACACAATGTTTTGTTGTTTGGTCTTGAATGTTTTGAATGTTTTAAAATAAGTCAAGCACAATTCTTATGGCTGGCCAAGACAATAGTTATTGATCCCACATGGGGTTTTACCCCAGAGGCTATGCTATTCAGAGCGGATACTTAGATGCTTGACCTCACTGGCTCCACCCTCGGCACTCACTTCTCGGGTCAGCCAAGCATCAGTCCCTACGAAAACTCCCCGTGGCGAATTTGTATCTCTACTAAGAACCGTATGTGTGTGGGCCGCTACCAGAGGTCCGACCTCCTGCCCCAACAACTAGAAGGATTTGGGCTTCTAAAACAAAAAGGTGCTAGTAAGGGCATCCGCTCGTGTGGCCATACATGCGGCACTTTCAGCTCTATAAATACAAAAGGCTCCCAGCCAATAGGGGTTACGCCCTACAACTGATCAAATAAATTTGATCAAACAGGTTTATGGGGAGACATAGTGTCGGTATGAACTAATCAGCACACGTTATCCATAGTTTTCACCATGAATACATTTGTTTATAGTGGTTCGGAAGAGGTGGGTTTTGCTCGCTACCACTTGGGTCGTTCTCTTCTCACTAGTAGTCCTAATGACCACACGGGAAGACAGACCCTCTAAAGATTAAACAAAAAGAGCCTATTGCTCAAGACACAAAAGACAATGATTCAATTTTAGTGCACCAATTGAAGTGTTTGCTAATCTATGAAAACAAGGCACACAATAAAAATCCAAAAACCCTTGCCAAGGACCTGCAACAAAGAGTTGTTAGTAGCTTGGATTGTTTCAAATGATCACCCCTTCCTGCAAGCACATAAGTTAGGTAAATTTTAAACCCAAAAGACTTTGTGAAAATAGGGGCCTTCAACCAAACGATTTAGCTTTCAAGACAAGCTGCACCCATTTCGTTAGCTATATCTGAAAATGTTAGCTCAAAATAAACCAGATTTGAAACCCTAAATGCAAAATCCAAAAACTGAATCAATAAAAACCCAAAATTTGAAATTGGTGAACACAGACGCGATTACCCTCAACACAGACGCAACTTCATGACACAGAGGCGGCTAAAAATATCGCAAACGCGACTTTACAACACAAACGCGCTTTCCTGGAATCTGCAAAATAAAATATTGCCAATAACACAGACGCGACTCTAGATGTCACAGATGCGCCAGAAAATAAAAAATGTGATCCGAAAGTACACAGATGCGGAAATATTAAAATGCTGCCGAAAACGTCAGATCTACAACTTCAAAATACAAAATCTGCAACAAGGAAGTTAAATGCAAAAGGGACAAGAGTCCCACTAGGTGTGCCAAAAAGTATATGGTGAAAATGGATAACAATAATAACAATATTGAAAGGCTAAATGAATTCAACCACAAAACCCTAGCCTAACAACAACAAAGATCCACCATAACATATGAAGATTACCTAAGACAATGCAAATCAAATGAAATCACAAAGATTTTACCATCACATGTCCAATAGGGTTTTGATCTCCATTCTTCCTATCTCCATTGATCTTGCTTGATATATTTTCTCTCAGATTTTATATGCACAAGAGCTCAACAAAGAACGGGATGTGGTTGCAAGTAGGATCGTAGTGTAGTCCAGTGTATAAGATTCATTAGAATGTATCATTAGGGTTTGATAATGAAGGAAGCATCTCCTTATATAGAAGACACTATATGAAATGGAGGGATAAGATTGAGAACTGTAAAAGGAGGTCGGCTATGATTAGAGAGTAGGTAAAAGAAATAATAAAATAATGAAAGGAGTAGGTAGTGTATGAATTAAGAGATGAATGACATGCGTCATAGGGAGAAAAGGTTAATGAATTAATTAAATAAATAAATATTTATTTAATTAATAGAAGAAGTGGGATAATTAAATAAATAAGATATATTTATTTAATTTAGGAAAAAGGATAATTTAAATAAATAAATGTATTTATTTAAATGAGAAATAAGGTGAGAAGAGGATAAATGAATTAATTAAATAATTAAATATTTATTTATTTAATAGAAGAATTAAGCTTAGATAATTAATTAAATTAAATATTTATTTAATTAGACATGACAATTTTGGGTGTCTACAATACCAACTACTCCCCCTGAGAAGTATCTCTCCTCATCAAAGCCGAAATAAAAGATTTATCTATTAATTTTGTTGGTTGATGACAAACATCAACTATCTAAGTCAATACTAGTGGGGGTAGGACTCCAAGTTGCTCTCTGAGATATTCAAACATGTTTAGTCTTAGAGTGAAATACCGAGTTCTTTGATATATCAATTGTTGCCATATTATCACAATAAATAGTTATAGGTTACTTACATTTTACCTTTATGTCCTTCAACATTTGTTTGATCCATAATACCTGTGTATAGTTAGTTGTTGCTGCAACATATTCTGATTCTGCTATTGATAGACTTGTACAACTCTATTTCTTGTTCAACCATGAAATTAGTCTTCTACCAAGGAAAAATGCTCCATCAGTGGTGCTTTTTCTGTCATCCACATCTCCTACCCAATTAGCATCTATGTATGCACATAAGTCAAAATTTTCATCTCTAGGATACCATAAACCAAGATTTGTAGTGCCTTGTAGGTATCAGAAAATCCTTTTCACTGCTGATTCATGATTTTCTTTAGGATTACTTTGAAATCTTGAAATAATACATACTTCATTCATAACATCAAGTCTTGTCTGTGTCAAATATAGTAAACTTCCTATCATAGACTTGTATCTAATCGGATTAATAGGTGTTGATTCATCCTTCAAAGATAATTTATCAGTTGTAGTCATAGGTGTGCTTATTGCTTTACATTTCTCCATGCCAAATTTATTTAGTATTTCCTTCAAGTACTTAGATTGACATAGGAATATACCTTTATCAATCTGTGAAATCTGCAATCCTAAAAAGAATTGTATCTCTCCAATCATAGACATTTCAAATTCTTATTGCATTTTGTTAGAAAATTCTTTACACAATCCATCTTCTCCTCCAAAGATTATATTGTCAACAAAAACTTCAATAACCAAGATGTCATCATTAGTCACTTTGTAGTATAGATTGATGTCAGCATTACCTTTAGTGTATCCAAGCTTTAAAAGATATTTGTCCAATCTAGCATACCAAGCTCTAGGAGCTTGTTTTAGACTATATAAAGCTTTCCTTAACCTGCAAACCATGCCTTTGTTATCTGTCAAATAAAATCCATTAGGTTGTTTAATATAAACTCTTTCTTCAAGATCTCCATTCAGAAATGCACATTTAACATCCATTTGATATACTTTATAGTTCTTGTGTGCTGCAAAAGCCAATAAAAGTCTGACTGCCTCAATTCTAGCTACCGGTGCAAAGGTTTCATTGTAATCAATTCCTTCTTTCTGTGAATATCCCTTACACACTAAACTTGCTTTGTTTCTGATTACCTTACCATCTTCATTAAGTTTGTTTCTAAAAACCCATTTAGTTCCAATTACATTTTTGTCTTTAGGTCGGGGAACTAATGACCAAGTGTTCTTCCTTTCAATTTGTTCCAATTCATCTTCCATAGCTTTAATCCAATATTTATCTTCATGTGCCTCATTAATTGATGTAGGTTCAATTTAAGAAATGAGACATACCTCTTCATTTTCCAATCTTCCTCTAGTCATAACTCCTTGAAATTTGTTTCCAATTATCTGATCTTCGGAATGATTCAATCTTACATACCAGGGTGTTTTTACTTGTTGCTATTTTTCGGTGACTGTTGAATCCTCAGATGATACCGATGTAACTAGATCACCATTCTATACCAGTGTATTCATAGTAGGTTCATTTGTGATTATCTCTATTGCCAGTTCAGAGTTTGTGTACCTTGAATTTCCTCTAAATTGTTCATCAATCTTCACATTTGCACTCTCAACAATTTTCTGCAATCTCTTGTTAAAACATCTATATGCCTTGATCTTAAATGAATAACCAAGAAATATTCCTTCATCACTTCTAGGATCGAATTTGCCAATATACTCATCTCTTCTAATATGGCGTTTACTTCCAAATATTCTGAAATATTTAAGAGTAGGAGTATTACCAAACCATAGTTCATGGGGGGTCTTACCGGTTTCACCTCTGATGTGAACTCTGTTGAATGTATAAGTTGTTGTATTGACCACTTCTCTCTAGTATATATGAGGTAGATTTGCTTTTGATATCATACTTTTGGCTGCATCCAAGATAGTTCTATTTTTTCTTTCCACAACTCCATTCTGTTGGGGTGTCTGGGGTGTTGATAACTGTCTTTTGATCCCATTCACTTCATAGAATGTATTAAATTCATTAGATGTGAATTCACCTCCTTGATCGGATCTCAAACATTTGATTTTCTTGTTGGTTTCATTTTCTACCATCACCTTGAATAGTTTGAATTTCCCAAATGGTTCAGATTTTTCCCTGAGAAAAGTAACCCAACACATTCTAGAATAGTCATCAATGATTAGCATAAAATACCTATCTCCTTGTATACTTCTAGTTCTTGCTAGACCACATAAATCAGTATGAATTAAATCAAAAACATTGTTAGACTTCTCTGGAATACTCTTGAAATTTTCTCTAACTTGCTTTCCAAATTGACATTCCTTACATACCGGATTGTGAGGTTTAACATTCTTAGGTAAATCTCTTATTGCCTTAGTTGTACTGATTTTCACAATGCAATCAAAATTTACATGACAAAGTCTCCTATGCCATAACCAACTTTCATCAATATGTGCAATCAAACATG